>NC_135575.1:6875000-7500000 GCF_965152235.1 Eretmochelys imbricata | reverse complement strand
ATTTTTCATGGGCTTTTCTGATGCCATGGGGAGCCATTTATGGGGCTTAAAATAATGTGAGAACTGGTCTTCTGAAAGATGGAAATGTTATGAGAAGACCAGTTCCCAGAGAGAAAAGAATAAAGTGGAAAAAACATAGCCCCAAATTTAAGATATTTGGCTGCCTCAACAACTCAAAAGCCCAAACCTGCACAGAGCCATAGTGGTTGGTGCTTGTGTGTTAGGCCTGCTGTTTCTCACACTGTTATGATCTCAAAGGTAAATGATGCTGCACCCTGTCATTTGGCAGTTGCTATGGTAACTACATATTTTTGTTGAATAACTGACAGATCAGTTGAATAAAATATGTACAAATTGTCAGTGTAACTGTCAGTAATTCTAACTTACTGATGCCATGGAGACTCAGTAATATATGCACTTTCATTTCATCCTTTTCTTTTTTTTTCTTCATGCAAGTCTGTTAGGTGTAAATACTTGGATGTTTTTCATCCACTTCCCACTACAATTCTGCCCATCGTTCAAGCTGATCAGGGGACACGCACACCTCCGACTTGAAGTGAGTGGCAAGCAAATGGGTCAGTAGGGAGCAAGGCTCAGTTATTTTTAACCTTCTCAGGAGCTGTGAGCAAATGGCCCCTAATTAAAAGTGGCCTGATTTTTAAAGGCGCTGCTGGGGCTTTGCACCTCTGGAAAGCAGGCCACTTTTCTATAGGTGTCCAATTGCGTGCACTCAGGTAGGAAAGTGTTGTCCCACTCGATCTAAAGGAGGAGATCTGACCTCTGGCCGCCTCTGGAGAGGGGAGTGACACACACTGGGCCACTGGGTTACATAACGGTTTGCTAAACAGCAATAGTGGGCTGGGAATCTGGATGCTTGCATTCTTTTTGTGCCACTAGGAGAGCACAGTGTCTCTGGTAGAACAAGGGTTACAGGTGGGCTAGCCAAGTACATCAGTTTATCACACTCATTCTGCAGCAATGTAGATGAGTCTTGGGTTTGCTCCATTGTCTAGTTCCAGCTCTGTCTGGGGCTAACCTCTCAGTGAGAGAGAGAGAGGAGTGATAGCTGTCTCCCCTCAGGTCGGAGTGTGTGGCTTGTGAAACCCACTGGTCAGTGTGTGATGTGCATGACACACAGGGAATGTGAGTCTGTGACCGTGCTACCTATACAGCCTGGCTGTTTAGCTCACAATGTAGAAACTCACACATTTAGTTCAGTCCTCGATGTCTCTTAAGATAGTGTCCATCATAGTTGCTCCGTAGTACAAAAGTAAAGACAGCAATAAGTAGAAGAGGTAAAGGTTGAACATACACATGCCAGGCTCCCAGTTCGGTGCACATTCCCCTGAGACTGTGGGGAAAATGTTCGGTCCCCTCCTTCCGAGCTCATTTTGATCATCCCAGTGGACATTCAGTTGCTACAACATCTCAGAATTAAAACTCAATGATCAGTATCCATCTGCAGTTACTCCCTGATTGCACTGCAGCTAAACCAGGGGCGATTTTGGTCCATTGTTCTTCTCTCCCTGCCCCCATGTGTTTATCTCCTATGTCCTTTTAACATCCATCAAATAAAATGAATTGCCGTAAATATGAGAAAATGATTACTTGCTTTATCAGAGTGAATGCAATTCCAGTGACATGGTAAAATTGCAGACATCAAAGTGAATGCTAAATAAATATCAAGTGGAAATCACATCCATTAAAACAACAAAACAAACAAATATCAAACAAAACCTTTCAAATAATAAAAGTTGGAGATAAAAAACTTCAGGGGGTCCAAAGCTAAGTGTATATTTGTATTAAATTCTGTGGTAGCCATATACTTGGGTGCCAATTTACAACAATATGCCTCTCCTGAGTAGGGGGTTGGGGAGGGAAACAGAAAACACTAGCAAGGAAATATTGGGCTAATCTTGCTAGTGGTGATGCTGTTGGGTAAGATGGTGCAAGAGTCAAAAAGGGTGTAAAGTCAGCAAACTCTCAGCAGGGCACAGCAAGTGTAAAGACAAAGAGCCAAACACTGAGCATAGCTACGTTAAAGGAGTTACTGTGGCTGCTGAAAGCCACTGCCAACGCAGCGAAAGCAGGGACTGCTGCATTAAGGAGGAGAGGGTATGGGGGGCCTAGCTGGGCCCATCCCTCCCCCCAGGACCCCTAACTCAGAACTGTGGGAGGGAGACCCACTCACTCTGTGGAGACTAGGACCCAGGGGTCTCCCTTTCCCACCACAGTGTGGACTTGCAGCAAAACTGCAGAGGAGCCAGCCAGTAACTCCAGTTGATAGGGGCCAAGGCAGCAGAAGCAGGGACAATGGGAGAGGTTTTTTTTTATACTTCCGACTGGCCTTTCTCTGCCCTTGGCCTCCCCTCTTCCTCATAGCCTTGTCACCTTAGCTTCATTACACACCTGCCCTGGTCCCCTCACCCCCTTCCCTTTTCTTTCTATTTAGGTGATCCCTTCTGAAGAAAACCCATCAGAACCAAACAACAACCATGGAACTATCCCATGTGTCACCCTGCCGGTGTGTGTGCTACCCTTTCCTCCACCTTGTGTCTGTCTTGGCTAGTTATACTGCAAGCTCTCCTACACTGCTTGTACCGCATCTAGCACGACGAGGCCCAAGTCTTGATTGGCCCATAGACACTGCCGTAATAGACACAATTAGTTTACACCCGTGTAACTGGAAGCAAGCTTGAACTGTTAGTTTAATTGATCAAAATTGTATTAAAACCTGGGAGTTCTTGGTGCAATCTCCTATTACAGGGCCACATCCAAATGACACTGAAAGAAATGGGAACCTTTCCATTGACTTTCTGGGGATATGGACTGGGCTCTCAAAGAGAACTGATTGATGAACACAGCCACACGTGTACACAGGACACCACTGACTTACTAACATCACTTCAATTGACCAGCATTTGCTTACCTTTGAGCTTTGGCTGTCTTTAACTATGGATTCTCACCAGGGAGAATCTTCTTACACTGGGCTGGGGTGAGATCCAAACAAGAACTCTTTGTTTTGCCTATTATGAGCTGTTCAACCTTCTACAAATTTCTATTTGGCCTAAACCCAGATATCACAATGTCCAGCACATACAAATCATACATAATTCATTTAATAAAATAAACCACATGAAATCAGGAGAATTAAAAAAAGGGATAAAGTATTTAGATTTTTCCCTTTGTGAAGTCAATAAGTATTAAAAGATTAAATGGTTGTTTTCTTTATGTAGAAAAAGGAATACACAGTGTTAGCTCTCTGAGGCATATGCATGCCCCCAGTACCAAAGTGTAGCAGCACCTTACAAATTGTAAAGTATTTATCTTCACACATCCCTGAGAGACAGGGCAGTGCCGTTATCCCATTTTACAGATGGTGGATTGGGGCACTGAGGCCCAGTGCATTCAGGTCACAATTTCAAGCTATTCTTTGCAACCATGAAGATAGAAATGTAAGTTGTTTTAATGAAAGCTAAGATTGTGGCTTCACCATGGGACTCTGGGAACCTGGGACCTATGTGCGGGTTTATAATGCCTATGCCATGATCTGGCCTTTCCCACAATGCCTCCTGGTCTTCTTTAAAAAAGAAAAGTGACCTTGCTTTCACTAGATCATAAGTTTATTCCAGCTTTCCCCAGCTCAAACTATGTTGTTTATCCATGTTCTAACTGTCAATACCTGACAGCTAATTGCCTCAGGTTCCTTCATCTCTTAGGCCCGAGTGCTGTGGTTAGATCACCCTACCTCCCAGTATAGACTCAGCTAGATCAATGGAAGAATTCTTCCACCAACCTAGCTACCACCTCTCAGACAGGTAGGTTAACTACGGTGATAGAAAAAACCCTTCCATCGATGTAAGAAGTGTCTACGCTGCGACACTACTGCAGTATACAGCCGGAGCTGAGCTGCTGTAGTGCAGACACACCCTTACGTAACTGTCATGCTGCACATTAAACTGATTGGCCATCACAAACTGGAATCTAAAGAGGTTTATTTGCTCAGAAGTTGCAAGCTTGGAAAAAAAAGTGCCAAGCAGCCCCTGCTTGATCAGTGTTTGAATATCTCACAGTGCTGAGAGTGCTGTTGTTCCTACATTAGAAAACAAGTTATTACACACTGTAAATGGCCTCTTTTTGGCTATTCCACTGCCTCACTTTATCATAACTGCTTGCTTGCAGGGCTGGCTCTTGTGATCAGCCCTTGAGTGGACCCTGCAATGAAGGCACAGGGGAGACTTTGTGAGCTTCTCTCTGGTCTCATGCATGATTCTCAAACTGGCCCATCAGCCTGATTAGCTCCCCTGCAGTGATAGGTGAGAAAGACACCAAAAATGCTGCCACTAGCATAAGTGAAAAGAAAAGGAGTACCCGTGGCACCTTAGCGACTAACCAATGTATTTGAGCACAAGCTTTCGTGCGCTACAGCTCACTTCATCGGATGCATCCAGTGGAAAATACAGTGGGGAGATTTATAGACACAGAGAACATGCAACAATGGGTGTTACATTTTGTTAGTCTCTAAGGTGCCACAAGTCCTCCTTTTCTTTTTGTGGATACAGACTAACACGGCTGCTACTCTGAAACCTAGCATAAGTGAGACGCTGGCACAGATGTCCAACTACACACAGGCTGTCTTAAACACAGTTTGTGCCCAGCTCTGGGGACAGAGCTGTTCAGTGAAAAGCATGGGAAGGCAGGGATTCAGGAGTACAAGATGCCCAAGTTTAGCTCTTGTGCTACATTGTACTATTATAAAGAGGATGGTGATCAGTTGTTCTCCATGTCCACTGAAGGTAGGACAAGCAGTCATGGGCTTAATCTGCAACAAGGGAGACTTTGGTTAGATATTAGGAAAAAACTTTCTAACTCTCAAGGTAGTTAAGCTCTGGAACAGGCTTCCAAGGGAGGTTGTGGAATCCCCATCATTGGAAGCCTTTAAAAATAGGTTAGACAAACACCTGTCAGGGAAGGTCTAGGTTTACTTGGTTCTGCCACAGCACAGGGGTCTGGACTTGATAACTTCTCAAGGTTCTTTCTAGCCCTCCATGTGTACGATTACCAAGCAGTGCTGCTGTGATATAATTGCCAACCACAGGAATTCTTACAGTCCCAGTGGCCCCTGCCCTAACTGTTCGACCACCTGGCCCTTTTGAGCTGAGAACAGAACTGTGTGTGTCACATCATTGCATGCAACTAAAATGTTGACATGAAATATTTCAACAACTTCAAAGCTTTTTTCTCAACATCTTCATGAATAGGGCAATTCACCAGTTTAATCTCTGTTTCACAAAAAAAATGTGTTTTGTACAGATTGGCACTTTTTGCTGAAAGTCATTTTGCTGAAAAATTCCTGACCAGCTCTCCCTGGGAGTGACCGCACTGCTGTTAGTGGTGTTACACTGGTATAACAGAGAGCATCTTGGTCCTAAAATTGGCCAGTATTGTCATTTTGAAAATCATGAATGAGCCACTCTATAATCATGAGACTGACTTAAAAATCATGAGATTTTTAGACAAAATATATGCATTTTATTTTCCTTCTTGGTTTTGAGCCTTTTGGATCACATTTTCAAGCTTTTCTCCCCAAACTTAAGGGATAGAAACTGACTAGTAAGAAAAGAAAGGAAAGCTGAATATCTCACAGTCACAGGACTACAGGAGCTGGAGCTTTCAGAAAAATGCTAAATATCATGAGATTTGTGATAAAGTTGTAAAATTTACAGGAGTGTTAGATTTAAAAATCAACACCCCATTGAGGTGGAAGGGAGCAGCTCACAGCTCTATTAGAGGGACAGCTATTTCAGAGGTATAGGAAAGGTAAAATAGAATTAGTGGACCTGATTCTGCTTTAACAATAGTATTACACTGGTGTAGCTCAATTGATGTTAGCAGAGTTATTCCCAATATACACTAGTGAGATCACAATGAGGCCCATAATTTAAAGGAAATATGGAGAGGAAGAAATGTATTTTTAAGTTAAATAATTTCCTTAAATTCTCCTATTCAGCATTGCAATAAGAATCTGAGCAAGCTCAGCAACTTGAATAGCTTTACAAATGTTTAGTTGTAACAGTGTCCCTAAGATCCAGGCTGCTGATGCCCTTACTCCCAGTGAGTAGTAGCTACTTGTTGTATTAGTCAGGGAGAGTAACTGTATCCTAATGCAACTCTAAGCTTGCACTGCCTATCTCGTAAGTGGTTCCCTTTACAACCACATTGTGGAATTAAAATGAATTTGTAAAGCATGTGCTGTAACATTTCCAAACTGACAGAGTAGTAAATGCTTTTTAAAAAGAAAGTTATTTAGAAACATACGTTTGAGAGACAAGGGGATCTGTCAACCATAATGAAATCTGATGACAATTATTTTGATCTTTGATATTCTTAGAACCTATACAGACAGATTTCTACAGAGGCATCTGTGAACAGTGTAATTGATATATAATGATTGTTACTCAGGGTTCTCAAAATCTTTTTTTTTTTAATTTCATGATGCTGCTTTTTCCATCTATTTGTTTTCAACTATCTTTTTCCTGTAGAAAAGTTGTGTTATTTAGAACAGTGATTCTCAACCAGGGGTACGTGTACCCTTGGGGGATACACAGAGATCTTTGAGGGGGTACATCAACTCATCTAAATATTTACCTAGTTTTACAACAGGCTACATGAAAAGCATTAGCGAAGTCTACAAGCCAAAATTTCCTACAAGGACTTGTTTATACTGCTCTATATACTATACACTGAAATGCAAGTACAATATTTATATTCCAGTTGATTTATTTTATAATTATATAGTAAAAATGAGGAAGTCAGCAATTTTTCAATAACAGTGCTTTGACACTTTTATATTTTTATGTCTGATTTTGTAAGCAAATAGTTTTTAAGTAAAGTGAAACTTGCGTGTACGCAAGACAAATCAGACACCCGCAAGGCATACAGTAGTCTGGAAAGGTTGAGAGCCACTGATTTAGAACATGTAAGAAATGTATATATTAAGAGTCACAGAAATAACACATTTTTGTAACTCATGCTACGTGTAAGTATTTGAATAATTTAGCAATGTCTCACTTCCACAGAAAACACTAGTACGATACTTCAGCAGAATTTCTATATTTATGAGTAATCAATCAATGAGCACTAGGGGCTAGATTCACAAAGGGACTTTGATGCCTACCTGCCACTGTAGGCACCTAAATCCCAGAATCAGGCCCCACTAGGATTCATAGAACCCTGCTTCAGTCCAGTGATAAGGGGACTCACTTGGCATGCGAGAATCCCCCACTCACCTGAGGGGGCAAAAACCTGCGGGGCTGTGGGATATTCTGTTAGTGGGATGGGACAAGAGGGCAGTCTCTTAGTCTCTCCTGATGAAGCTGTTCCACTGTGAATATTTAATTTTAAAACGTCATTGGAACAGTGAATGCACTAGCCACCAGGCTACAGACATTCTCTCTCTCGCCCAGTGATTCACTCATTATTTAATCCAAAGTGGAACGGCTTTAACAGATGAGCACCACATCAGAATACCTTGAAGCCCAGTGGTTAGGGCATGCAGGTGAGAGATGGCAGATCCCAGTTGTAATCCCTTTTCCCAGCTGGTGGAGGGGGGTCTCCCCTCATCCCAACTGAGTACCCTAACCACTGGGCTAGACTTTACGAGGGAAGGCCTTCTCCCTAGTTTATTTGTGAATGTATCCCTAGGTGTAAAAATCTAATTGTGTTGACAATGAAGCCCATAACAGTATGAATGAGTCTGACATTTAGGATGTGATTTATAACACGTGTAGGGGAACCAGAGGCCTAAATCCCATGAATGCTAATGGGAATGATTATCTGAGTCCCTTAGACAGCTTTGAAATCTCAGCCTCAACGTGAGCTAGACTGATCAGTGCATTATGTACAGGTTTGGGGTGAAACTATCCCTTATCCTTGATGGAGTGAAAATCATTTGGTGAGGAAAAACTCACTTAACAGCATCTTTTCTTGTTGTAAACCTTGAAATAAAGTTTTGTTCCTGAAATGTATCAATGAGAGCTGGTCAAAAAAATGGTGATTCTTTTCCATTAAGTCTTGCAAGTGAAGTTGGTTTTTTGTTTGTTTGTTTGTTTGTTTTTTCACTTAGTTTGAATTTTTTGTGGAATTTTCCATTTTTTTCCCAACAAAATGATTGGAAAAGAAAATTCATTTCAAATGGATCAGAAATGAAAAAAATGAGTTTCAATTTCAATGATATGTGACTGAAACTTTTTTGGGAGGAGGTTATTTGTTTCGTTCCCTCTCTCTTTGTTTCCTTTCCCCCATCACAGCATGGCTGGGCGCTCAAAGGGGAGATGGGCCTCTGCAGGGGCCTTGGAACTAGGGGTGCTGTGGATGCTGGAGTACCCTCTGGCTTCAATGAATAGTAGCCAAATGAATAGCCTCCATCCTATGCAGGGTTTACAGTGCTGTTCAATGGCTTTCCGTTCCAGTGCCCCTCAGGACAAGCCCTCACCTCCCCAGGTGGAGACAATGAAAGTCATGTGACCATTGGATCAGGTGACCTAATCAGACCTTTGATAAGGAAGAGGCACAAGATTGAATGGGAGCTTGTAGTCCTGCAGTTAAACATGGCTGGGGGTGCCAGGCAGGTGGGCCAGGAGCTTGGGATGCTGCTGCTGGCCTCAGGAAACAGTTGCTGATGAGTGCAGGACAGAGTAAAACTGGCTTCTTAGGGAGTAAAGTGGGTGTTTGGAGTATAACCTGGTTGGTTCTGGCAAGGAAGGCTGCGGGCTCATGACTCAAGGGGAGAAGGTTATTTGAACTGTGGAACTGGTGGTTGAAGGAGTCAGCTGGGTGAAGCTGTTGTGATATGCTAATGTCGGTAACTTGAGTCCCACTCTAGATGGGGAAACTTTTAAAGTGATATGAACTGGGTGGAGTTTTTGAGGAGCCCGGTGTTGAGAGGAAAACTGAGGCAGGGTGCTGCAAAGCCACCCCTGGCTGTGAAGGGGTTTTTGGAAAGTATTGGCCTGCTACACTTTCCTCCCCTACTCCGCACTGAAAAAAAAGGGAATTAAAGGAGAAAAACCCATAAAAATAAAAACTGAAAGTTAAAAATGTTCACTCTTCTGCCAGTTCATTTGAATTGCAATATAATGGTTTTCATTTCAAACTGGTCCGTCAAAATTTCTGTGAAAACATTCACAATTTTAAAAGTCATTTTTCATTTTTTTTTTCATTTTCAAAAATGGCTGTATTTAAAGAGGATATTGGAATGCATTTGTGGAAGGGATCAAAGTTAAGATTGTGTTGATAAATGTGAACATAAGAATGGCCATACTGGGTCAGACCAATGGTCCATCTAGCCCAGTATCCTGTCTCTGACAGTGGCCAGTGCCAGATGCTTCAGAGGAAACAAACAGAACAGGGCCATTTTGAGTGATTCATCCCCTCATCCAGTCTCAGCTTTTGGCAATTTAGAGTGTGGGGTCTTGGCTAATAGTCATTCCGTGAACCTATCCTCCATGAACTTATTTAAATCTTTTTTGAATCCAGTTATTGTTTTGTCCTTCACAACATACCCTGGCAATGAGTTCCACGGGTTGTCTGTGCATTGTGTGAAGAAGTACTTCCTTTTGTTTTTTTTAAACCTGCTACCTATTCATTTTGACCTGCCTATTAGTATGGCTTTTGAACCTCCTGGCACTTGTGGGTTTAAAATCTTAACCTTAATGTTGAAAGAATACAGACTTTTATTCTTCCTCTGGGGTGACAGATGTGGCTATCGGTGTGTTCCATGAGTTTCATGTCCAGTATGGTTAGACCACTGAGGGCTGAATATTTTTACCCTTGAGAGAGGCAAAGCCATGATGGGAGTGGGGCATGGTATTAAGCCCCAGTCTTGGTGGTGTTCTTCCTTCTGCACAAAGGTGGACATTTCCTCTTTGGTGCCCCTCTGCTGCAAAGCCACGTGTCACTGGCAGAGGAAATCTGGGTAGGTGTCCTTTTCCCAGCCCATCAATGGTGCTTCCAGATCCACAGGAGGGGTCACCCCCAACTACAGGTAGTGCTTTCTTCTCCCAGCCAATGAGTCCTCTGCCTCCTTAGCACTGCTTGTGCTTGTGATGCTTTGGGATTTCACCCAGTCCAGTTAGGGCTTCCCACAATCTGCCCTGTAACTTTGGGTGTGTCTGTGCTGTGCAGCTTTGGCTCAGAGCCCTGGCACCTGCAGCCGATCACAGCACCGTGACCTCCCACCAGCCTGGTTACTCCTGGCCGGGGAACACCAGCAGCCCCTCTCACTGTAGCACTACAAAACCTTATCAAGTTTGCTGCACCATCAAAGAGACAGTACAGAGCACTAGCCTGTTAGGCTGAGAATTTCACTCTTCAGTGTGTAAAGCTGCAGTGCCATGGTTGTGTAACGAAACAGGATTAAGTTTAGCCCCAAAGAACAGCGTTGTAAGCGAGGCCAAGTTGAATGAATTGGGATAGAAATGGTTATAAACACAAGTGAAAATATGCTGATCAGACTAAAAGCTGACTTTACAAACTAGAGTAATTGTTTCACCACAGTCAGTCGCCCGGCATGGCTCACCAGTCTTTGGTCAGGATCCAACACAGCCCTCAAAGTTGTTGGCTTCTTTGTCTCCTGAAGCGAAGGATGCCAAAATGGCGTTCTCTGCTTATATCCTCAAAGATTCTCTGTGTTCAAAGGCAGGCAGCCCTCCTGGAGCTCAGCTTGCTGTCTCTACCTGGGAGCTGACACCATGTTAACTTTTGCTGTCTCATCCGCCTATCATAATAGTTAAGAGGCTTCCTCCCCTGCTTGTGGCTTTGTGTACTTTCATTGTCTCTCCTTGCTCAATTTACATTGCAGATACATTCAAGCAGGCGGGACTTCCTTCCTTGTCTAGGGCATGGTGACAAGCCCTGCCTGCCAAACACCCTTTAAGGATATATTTCCAGCACATAGTTATAACTTTTCATCTATCACCCATCCATACACCACACCATAAGATTCATGAGCTGCATGTTACCAGTTCGCATAGGACACCTTACATGACCCCTTTTAGATACAGATTATAACAACAGAGAGTTGGCATACACTGAGCTGGTGTGGCCAGCTGAGACTCACTGCTAGATACTGGGGAGTCCCTTGCCCTCTGGCATTGGGGTGCTCTTAAGGTCACAATGCTGATTGGTTCAGAGAGCAAGAGATGGGCACCCACTGATGGTCATGCTCAACCACACTGTCTTTCTTTCACTCTTTAATCCTTTCTTCTCCATCCTTCTTCCCCTTACCGCTGACTTCATCTTGCCCTCCTCCTTTCCTTGTTGGGTCATCTCTCTTCCCCCTTTCCTAATTCAACCCACATGCTCTACACCCTCCTCGGCATGATCTTCGTCCTTGTCTCACCTGCAGGCACTGCTTTTCTTTGTCACCCCCTCCTGTACCCACACTTTCTCTCTTGTGTATATACATAGACCCTTCTTAAGATCTCCGTACTGTGGACTATGCCACAACTGAGTTCCTCCTCCTCACGGATTAATGTGAATGAGGTTAAAGTTAATGTGAACATACGTAACTCCCAAAGATTTCGCTCTGTATTATTTATAGGCTGATATAAATAATATTAGTTATAGTGATGATTATGTAAAAAAGACATTCCCCAGCCCTTGAATTAATTAGCTAATGCAGAGCTGAAGGTTGTCCAGCAGGCACACAGATACAATATTTTTACCAAAATTAAAGAGCCTGGGATATGTCCATTCAAATTTATTTACAATAAGTAATCACTCTCCTGTTTTACTACTTCAGCTGTAAAGTTGTCAATTTCTTTGGAAAATATCTGGGGTCAATCCAAGGCTAGTAATTATTTTTTTTCATATTAATTGATGAATTGTTGGCCAGGGTTATTAACTGGTTGATGGTTTTTATTTCTTTGTTTTATGCTTAATTCATTTGTTCTTATTCGTTCTTTCATTCAGTCACTCACTCAAATTTGTTTAAATTTCTTCATATACACCATCAAGGTCCTTGGTGGTATGTCTGCACTCTTTACCAAAACAAAGTAAGCACTGTCCTTGAATACACCAAGATATCTAGTATATGCAAAGTCTCAACATTCAATTGCACTAAACACTGCTGTTTATCTATTGTGTTTACCAGTCCTTAACATCTACCCTCCAACCTAATCATTCACTCACTCCATTCCCAAACCTCAAAGTGCCCTGATTTTTTCCCTTGACTCTAAGGCCCATTTCCTGGTAGAAAAGAGGAGTATTAAAGTGTCCTTAAATATATATTTACATCCATACACCACTACAGGCTCGGGACCGACTGGCTAAGCAGCAGTTCTGCAGAAAAGGACCTTGGGATTACAGTGGACGAGAAGCTGGATATGAGTCGGCAGTGTGACCTTGTTGCCAAGAAGGCCAATGGCATATTGGGCTGTATTAGTAGCAGCATGGCCAGCAGATCGAGGGAAGTGATTATTCCCCTCTATTCGGAACTGGTGAAGCCACACCTGGAGTATTGCTTCCAGTTTTGGTCCCCCCACTACAGAAGGGATGTGGACAAATTGGTGAGAGTCCAGCAAAGGGCAATAAAAATGATTAGCGGGCTGAGGCACGTGACTTATGAGGAGAGGCTGAGAGAACTGGGGTTATTTAGTCTGCAGAAGAGAAGAGTGAGGGGGGATTTGATAGCAGCCTTCAACTATCTGAAGGGGGGTTCCAAAGAGGATGGCTCTAGACTGTTCTCAGTGGTGGCAGATGACAGAACAAGGAGTAATGGTCTCAAGTTGCAGTGGGGGAGGTCTAGGTTGGATATTAGGAAAAACTTTTTCACTAGGAGGTTGGTGAAGCACTGGAATGGGTTCCCTAGGGAGGTGGTGGAATCTCCATCCTTAGAGGTTTTTAAGGCCTGGCTTGTCAAAGCCTTGGCTGGGGAGATTTAGTCAGTGTTGGTCCTGCTTTGAGCAGGGGGTTGGACTAGATGACATCCTGAGGTCTCTTCCAACCCTAATAGTCTATTCTATGATTCAGTTTAAGGCCATTTCACACTCCCAAAGCCATGTAAAAGGGAGGTGTTAATGCAAATGGGAAGAGTCCCAAAATGTTAAAAATCATTGTCATTTTAATTAGTATGATTTTCCTGATAGACAAAGGGCCAGCTACAAACTGCTTTGGTCCTACATTGATTTTAATAGGATTCCTTGCAGAGCAAGGTACAACCCCATGTCAACAGGGTTCCAAATTTGGCCCCGAGAAGTATGTTGTATGCTTTCCCTGGGTCTTCTCTTTAAAACCAAACTACACCATGAACACAGTCCCTGACGCCACATTAGTACTGTGAATCCTGGCACATCATTGTCAATAGGAGTTCTTCCATGGCACTGATGGGAGTGGGAGGAAGGACTGTGCTGTGCTGCGGTGGGGGTGGGGAGGAGGGGAGAGAGAAAGCACAGTGCTGACCCAAAGTCCAGTGGAGTCGATGGGAAATTCTATTCTATATGGCTCTTCCTAGCGCACTCATCAGCATAATATCTGAGTGCTTTCCAGTCGTGCATTAAGCAGCATGACAACACATATGTCACATGTGACAATTTGATGGGAGACCTAATTTTAAGTGTCTTTGGGGTCTGTTGTACTAAATGCAAAGTGTATGTATTATTGTGGGTCGGGATGGTATGTAACCTCTCCAAGGGGAAGATGTGATATGAGGCATGGATGAGCAAAAGACTGTATTGAACAATGTGTCAGACAAGAATGGGCTTTTGGGACAATGTGTATGAATGCAAAGCCCCTCTCCTCCATTTATGCAAAAACTCAGGGTCTTGCTTCAAAAGGCTGGGGAGTGCCCCTTTGGCTGCTGATCACCTGTTACATCAAAGATCAAAGACCCAAGCTGTATAAAGGAAACACTGAGCTCTTCATGGTGGTTCTCCTTCTGAATCTGTATCGGTTACAAACTTCCAATCATTGGAAAAACCTGGTTGTGTAGGTGCCAGAGCCTGAGATTGGAGTTGGGGTGACCTCTGGTAACTTTTTAGCATGTGTGTGGCTTCTTTTTACTGAATCATAGAATATCAGGGTTGGAAGGGACCTCAGGAGGTCATCTAGTCCAAACCCCTTCTCAAAGCAGGACCTAATTCCCAACTAAATCATCCCAGCCAGGGTTTTGTCAAGCCTGACCTTAAAAACCTCTAAGGAAGGAGATTCCACCACTTCCCTAGGTAACCCATTCCAGTGCTTCACCACCCTCCTGGTGAAGCTTTTTTTTTCCTAATATACAACCTAAATCTCCCCACTGCAATTTGAGACCATTACTCCTTGTTCTGTCATCTGCTACCACTGAGAACAGTTTAGATCCATCCTCTTTGGAACCCCCTTTCAGATAGCTGAAAGCAGCTATCAAATCCCCCCTCATTCTTCTCTTCTGCAGACTAAATAATCCCAGTTCCCTCAGCCTCACCTCATAAGTCATGTGCTCCAGCCCCCTAATCATTTTTGTTGCCCTCTGCTTGACTCTTTCCAATTTTTCCACATCCTTCTTGTAGTGTGGGGCCCAAAACTGCAAGATGAAAGCCTCGGTGGGCTCTCCCCAGGCAAACTCCCTCTGTTAGCTGCTCCGCTGTTCGCCACCACAGAGCGAGGGACGTGATCGTTCCCCTCTATTCTACATTGGTGAGGCCTCATAGAATCATAGAATATCAGGGTTGGAAGGGACCCCAGAAGGTCATCTAGTCCAACTCCCTGCTCGAAGCAGGACCAATTCCCAGTTAAATCATCCCAGCCAGGGCTTTGTCAAGCCTGACCTTAAAAACCTCTAAGGAAGGAGATTCTACCACCTCCCTAGGTAACGCATTCCAGTGTTTCACCACCCTCATAGTGAAAAAGTTTTTCCTAATATCCAATCTAAACCTCCCCCACTGCAACTTGAGACCATTACTCCTCGTTCTGTCATCTGCTACCATTGAGAACAGTCTAGAGCCATCCTCTTTGGAACCCCCTTTCAGGTAGTTGAAAGCAGCTATCAAATCCCCCCTCATTCTTCTCTTCTGCAGACTAAACAATCCCAGCTCCCTCAGCCTCTCCTCATAAGTCATGTGTTCTAGACCCCTAATCATTTTTGTTGCCCTTCGCTGGACTCTCTCCAATTTATCCACATCCTTCTTGTAGTGTGGGGCCCAAAACTGGACACAGTACTCCAGATGAGGCCTCACCAATGTCGAATAGAGGGGAACGATCACGTCCCTCGATCTGCTCGCTATGCCCCTACTTATACATCCCAAAATGCCATTGGCCTTCTTGGCAACAAGGGCACACTGCTGACTCATATCCAGCTTCTCGTCCACTGTCACCCCTAGGTCCTTTTCCGCAGAACTGCTGCCTAGCCATTTGGCCCCTAGTCTGTAGCGGTGCATTGGATTCTTCCGTCCTAAGTGCAGGACCCTGCACTTATCCTTATTGAACCTCATCCGATTTCTTTTGGCCCAATCCTCCAATTTGTCTAGGTCCTTCTGTATCCTATCCCTCCCCTCCAGCGTATCTACCACTCCTCCCAGTTTAGTATCATCCGCAAATTTGCTGAGAGTGCAATCTACACCATCCTCCAGATCATTTATGAAGATATTGAACAAAACCAGCCCCAGGAGTACTCATCTGGAGTACTGTGTCCAGTTTTGGGCCACACACTACAAGAAGGATATGAAAAAATTGGAAAGCATCCAGCGGAGGGCAACAAAATTGATTAGGGGACTGGAACACATGACTTATGAGGAGAGGCTGAGGGAACTGAAATTGTTTAGTCTGCAGAAGAGAAGAATGAGGGGGGATTTGATAGCTACTTTCAACTACCTGAAAGGGGGTTCCAAAGAGGATGGATCTGGACTATTCTCAGTGGTGTCATCTGCAAACTTGCTGAGGGTGCAATCCATGGCATCCTCCAGATCATTAATCACGATATTGAACAAAATCGGCCCCAGAACTGACCCTTGGGGCACTCCGCTTGATACTGGCTGCCAACTAGACATGGAGCCATTGATCACTACCTGTTGAGCCCGACAATCTAGCCAGCTTTCTATCCACCTTATAGTCCATTCTTTAATTTGCTGGCAAGAATACTTGTGGGAGACCATATCAAGAGCTTTGCTAAAGTCAAGGAATAATATGTCCACTGCTTTCCCCTCATCTACACAGCCAGTTATCTAATTATAGAAGGCAATTAGGTTAGTCAGGCATGACTTGCCCTCGGTGAATCCATGCTGACTGTTCCTGATCGCTTCCCTCTCCTGTAATTGCTTCAGAGCTGATTCCTTGAGGACCTGCTCCATGATTTTTCCAGGGACTGAGGTGAAGCTGTTTTTAATATTCTCTGTAATATTTTCATTTTCAGAGTAAATCATAGAACCATAGAATATCAGGGTTGGAAGGGACCTCAGGAGGTCATCTAGAATCATAGAATCATAGAATATCAGGGTTGGAAGGGACCCCTGAAGGTCATCTAGTCCAACCCCCTGCTCGAAGCAGGACCAATTCCCAGTTAAATCATCCCAGCCAGGGCTTTGTCAAGCCTGACCTTAAAAACTTCCAAGGAAGGAGATTCCACCACCTCCCTAGGCAACGCATTCCAGTGTTTCACCACCCTCTTAGTGAAAAAGTTTTTCCTAATATCCAATCTAAACCTCCCCCACTGCAACTTGAGGCCATTACTCCTCGTTCTGTCATCTGCTAAAATGTCCAACCCCCTGCTCAAAGCAGGACCAATCCCCAATTAAATGAGCTTGCTTTGAAGGAGCTGTGCAGTAACTTGTAAATGCAGGCAACTACACTAGTCATAACTTCTGGTAGACCATCAGCGGGGAATACAGGAGCCCTGAACCGTGACATATTCGGTGTCTCATCCTCTTCCCAGGGAAAAGTGTACACAGTGGAGTGTCTTATTCTGGTTGGGTCATTTTATGAATACCTGTTGCTTTCCTTGGTAGAGAAGTCGAGGTCAAATAAATGTGCCTTGCACTTGGAGTGATAAGGTTACTGATGATTCTTAGCTCCTGTGGGAGTTCATTCCACTGTCTGGGACCAGCCCCAGGGAAAGTTCTGTCTCCCATGGAGATGAACTCTACTCTTGTTGTTGAGGGTTCCACTGTGTCAGAGCAGTGGCCTTGTCGACCACAGTCTTTGTTCCAGAGCGTAAGAGAGTCTTTTAGAGATGCTGGACCTCAGCCATGGAGTGCTCTATGGATAAGGACCCAGCCCTTGAACTTGATTAGAAATTCTATGGGAAATTTTCTTGGAGCACTTGCATCTGGGTTCCCTCCCCCGCCTCGGTCTCTCTGAAGTTGTGAATGGCCACAGTTTGCAGCATAGTGCAGCCCCAGGGCATTGCAGATTTCTTACAATTTGCTGAAACAGAATAAGCTGTCAGTCATGGGGAGCAGCGAGGAGGTTTGATGCAAACATCGGGCAGCCATGGATGGGACTAGTGAGCAGAAGAGCCACAGTGATTTAGAGTACTGTCTGTAGACGTTCTTATCAACAGTGACTTGGCTGGCTTGCAGTGAGTGGGAGGGCCAGGAAGCTGTTAGCATTCAATACTTGAAGTCTAATTTATTATTTTCCAAAGAAGTAAGGCTTTTAGTGCAATTGCTCATGAAGAACACAAATTGAGAAAGGGGGAAGAAGAGAATGAATGGTGATTCAGAGGCTTGTCCATGAGTCAGTGCCTTCTTAGGGGAGGGGGAGACAGGGCAGCCTACACCCTGTTGTTCAGAGCTGTTCACAAAGCTATGATCTAGCCCTCACTTGCTATTAGTAGAATCAATGACAATCAATCAGCTAGATTCTGATACCCTGAAAAGCATTTTACTCCACAAGTTGCCCCACTGAAGTGCACCAAAGCTATTACTAATGGCATAAGATACCTTTTTTGTGTGTCAGAATCTGGCCCAGTGTGTTGAGTTCCAACTTGTTCTCAGCACTGTGCAGAACACTGAGTCTATAAGGCCCCTAAACTTCCAACAATCAGTGATTAATTAGCAGGGTGGCTTTTCCTTGAATAGTGGCCTAAATAGTTCAGGGCTCAATTCTGTAATCCTTAATCGCCTGGAGTAGAACCTTACTAGAAAAGCAGTTCCCCTTGTTTCAGAGGGAGAACACGCTGAGGGTTGGATCCAGCTACTATTGATGCCAATGGGGATCTTTCCATTCACTTCAATGGGAGCTGGACTGGACCAAGGGTAAAATGGCCATGGAGACTGATTCACACAACACTGAAAACCTCGTGTATCAGCTAAACCAAAGAGTAACCTTACACCAAGCAGAGTTCTGAGCCTGTAAAGAGAGAAGGACCAGTGTCTCCATGAGGTTCACTAAGGGCTTTGCTATTGCTCTTGATTTTTATGTGGAAGGCACCCAGACTCTCCAGTGATTGGCAGTTGTTCAATCAAAGATTTACTGCCATCTCCTTTTGTCTCACCACCAGCAATCTTGCCGGAAGTATTTTTTATTGGGCACTGCGTTGACATTTTGATGCATGCCAGAGATGAATGCATGTAATTAATTAGTAGACTGGGTAACTTGTAGAAGTTCTGGTGTTTCAGTTTCAACACATTCCTAATAACAAGAACGCTGCAATCATCTGCAGCTTTAACAAACCAAAACAAAGGATAGATGGCTTTCTTTGGAGCTAATTGTTAGAACAGCAAAGAGTAAATAATCACTGAAGCTTAATTTATATGCAAATGCAACTGACAAGAAATAATTCACTGTTTGGAGCCCTGTTACTGATGGGTTTATTCAAGAAGAACGGTGCTTTCTGGGTATCTATTTCCTATGTTTTATAGTAGACTTTTGCACTTGATTTACTTTTCATATTTAAACTGGACTAAGAATGCATGCTCATTTCACAGATCTAAGATGCTGAAATGAGAAATCAATAACACATAACATAAACTGATCAATACAAAATGTTTAAATAGAGTATGCTGCAACAAAGGGCAGATTGGTATCTTCATTTTTTGCTTGCTAAACTAGTATAATACCATATAACTATTAAAATGTGAATGGAGTATTTTCTGAGGTGGCTAGTTCCTTGTGTTCTTATTGATCAAACTCCTGGATATACGCAGAGATTTTTGTAATACTATTTATGAACACACACAAAATACTCTCTAAAATCTCTTGTGTGGGAGAATAAGTGACATGATCTTTATTTTGCCATGTCCAAAGAATGGATTTAACTGTACAGTATAAAGGACTCAGTTCAGTGAGATGCCCATAGTACTGGTGACATCACTTCCAAATCTGAAGCAGTTTGCTGACATGACTTGTAGTGAGTCACAGAATTTCATAGGAGACTTTGGGCTGGATTTTCAGTAGCGCTCATCACTCCTTTAGACATCTAAATAGGTGGCTGGATTTTTTTCTAAAAGTTCAGCATCCAACAGATCTCATTTAGGCACCTAAAAATGTGGTTGGCTTTTTCTAAAGGGCTCAGCTCCCACTGAGAAGTGGAAAATAGCCTCCCTCATCTCACAGGGAGCTGTGGCGCACTGAGCCCTTTGGAAAATCTGACCCAACCTGTTTAATTTGTGGAAAAACTGGAGCTAATTAAAGTTAACCAACAAAAAGAGAGGAAAGAAATAGGATTCCCATGCACACAGATAATTTTCTGTGTTGGAATTTATTTTACAAGTGAATAGCAATGGAGAGGTGATGCTTGAGGATTTTTTTACATCTAATATCAGTGTTTAAACCATTGTCATCAAAGTGACACTAATACTCAAATTTGCATGTAAATCCATATTATCCGTCATTACAAAGCATGTCTAAAGCAACGAGAAGTTACACTTCCAGGCAAAATAGACACACTCCAGGCAAGCTGGATATGTCGTGCTGATGGTAAGATGTAAGAGACTGGAGATGGTGATTGCCATCTCAGAAAAACCTCCTCTAGGGAGGATTTGAGACTTCATTTTCAAGGGTAAATATTCCCTTTAGCTGAAATGCCACTTTACCATGGTACAGCATCTACATGTTCCAATAAGCAGATTTTCCAAATTACATCTTTACTACATGCCTATCCCATTAGCACAGCCACCTTGTCACTCAGACCCCTCTAATGATCACTTTTCAGACATTTACACCCGGTGTTTGGCTGGCTAGTTGTGAGATTATTGATTGCCAGCACTTATTGAGAAAGTATGAGGCAATAAGCCATAAGAGCTGTTGATAATTCAAGAGGCAGAGCTGGCAATTATATAGGGATCAGGGGGATTATTACATACAGGGCCTTGGTAAATATGACTGATTGCTATGGTGCTGCTGTGATGACTGCTTGAATTAAAATGTATTATTATTGATTTTGTTTGTTTTTATTGCATTTTAAGTCTACAGTTTACTCTACCCTGCAGCCAGAATATGCTACTGTAACTTGCTGATTTATGAATATATCCCTAAATTACAGTATTTCCTTCCCTCAGTACAGGCTTTTTTTTCTCTCTCTCTGTCGTCTCAGCTGCTGCTTTTGGAAAAAGACACAAATAAAAAAATCACAAATGCTGGCTCTTGCTTTCGTTGACAGTTTTGCATTGCCATTAAGGAAGATTTCTCAAATTATGGAAAGGAATAAAGACTCTGAAGGAAGGAAGTTTTAGAAAATGCTCCCCTTTTCCCCTCCCCCCCTGCTTCTCCTGCTTGGTTTCTAGATTTCCTGTGAATTCAGCCTTCTTTTCAAATAAGAAAAGCAAAAAGCAGTAAAGTCAAAACAAAAGGATGTGCTCTTGAAGAAAGATGCGAACTGCCACTGGTCTGAATTCAGTAAGGCTTACCTGCTTATTTTACATAATCTGAGCTATTTTAGATGTTATTCCATGATCTTAAGAATCTGTTTTCCTAGCTCTCCAATTTATAGATCTGTAGCTGATGATAAAATAGGCCCCAATTCAGCAAAACATTTGCGCTTAGCTGTAAGCAGATACTTAGCTTTAAACCTGAATTCTGGACTTAAGCCCATGCTGTAATGCTTTGCTGAATCTGGTCCTCAGTGATCAGTCATTGAAAGAGAGGGAAGGACCGAGCGCATCCATCTGACTGGATGTTTTCTCCTTCGTAGAGGGTTTAATTTTGGCAGTTGTAAATATCAAAGATACAGGGCCTGATGGGCTGCTCCACCACCCCAATTTCATGGTGGTATAACTGCACTGAAATCAGAGTTACACTGGTGCCATGGAGTGGTGAATCAGGCCTCTCTCTGGAGAGATGAGCGTCAGTCATGACATCCTGGGTTGTGGGGCGGGGGGAGGAAGAATGATTTGAACTGTTCAGTGTATTCAGCATACAGTGATGGAGATTGAGGTAGAGGAAAGGAACTCTGCTGGGCAAAGTTGTCCTTGGTCACTCCTTGGGGTGGGGGTTCCCTCCAGTTAGGGTTTGTCATGGCTCTGATAAAAGGGGTGTTTCTAGAACATGTCTAACACATTCTAACTAACACCTCCTTATGCTCTCGTGTGGATGAGGCAAGGTGTTCTTCAGCATCTATAAGATGGTTGAGGAGAAGCCTGGGGTTTGACTAGATCAGCTAGCAGGTCTCAAAGTACAGCTCACCTTACCCACACTGGAGTATTAGGATGGATTAGTTAGGTAGCATCTTAAGGTGTTTTTATCATGTATTAGTTGCCATTTTTATCTCTCTACCATCTGCACTCCACATAATAACAAAATCTGGGTTTACAGATAGCTGGGATTCTAAAAATTCCAACTATACTTCAAACAACTCTCTGAAATCTTCTTAAAGTCTGCTTCCTATACACAGGACACGTGGCACAAAGAGTCTGTTGTCACTTGTTTCACCACTTGCCAGTGCTATTGCTCATGTTTACTACAGCCGTGCCTACGGCTTCACCATTCGCCAGTGCTATTGCTCATGTTTACTACGGCCGTGCCTATGGGACAGCCAAAAATGGGGTCCCATTTGCTAGGTGCTGCACAAATACAGGGTAGTAGACAGTCCCTGCCCTGGAGACACACAATAGGGGACGGGGGGTAACCTAAAAGTAGACTGAATACATGGTGTGAGAGGGTATGTGTATGTTGCTTAAAAAGGAAAAAGCCACCACAGTGAGTCTGTAGCCTTGTGCTAACATCATGATGCTAAAAATAGCAGTGTAGAAGATGACCCCACTTTGGGTGGACCTCCGGCTCTGAGATCCACTCCCTTGCCGGGTTTGTCTACACTTCTATTTTTAGTGCCATAGTCCATGTCTGTAGACCCAGACTCTGAGACTTGCTCCCATGGCTCTTTTTGCAGTGTAGACATAGTCTGAGGTGGGGGAAGGGGGCAAGAGAAAGTGTGTATGTGAGAGGGAGAATCAGCTAACTGGGAAGGTCTGGAGGTAAGACAGTCAGGTGTGGATTAATGCACTCATCCCAAACTCATGATGAAGAAAGCTTTTAAATTGCATTGTACATTGCACCCACATAAAGTGGTCACCCTTAAACTTCCCAATAGCTAAATAAAAGAACTTCAGCATTTGCAGTATTTCCAGATAAGCATAGGAATTCTCTTACATATAGGGAATATTTTAAAGTGAAGTAATGTTATCTATTTATGGAAATACACCTGGGGACTCATTACAGTTGACAGCTGTCTCATTGTTTCTTTATGCTGGCTATCTGCATCCACCTGTTGTCTCTTGTCTTAGACTGTCAGCTCTTTGGGGCAGGGACTCTTTTTGTTTTGTTTGTACAATGCCTAGCACAGTGGGGTCTTGGCCCATGACTAGGGCATCTTGGCAATACAAATAAATGATAAGGTATTGATGAGAATCTCAGCTAGTGTAAATCAACATAGCTCCATTATTAAAATCAGTGGGGCTACTCAATTGGATACGAGCTGAGGATCTGACCTGGCCTATGTATATAGATGCTACACACATCAGAGATCCTGCATTGATCTCTAGAAAGAAATCCATGTAACACTACTGTAATGAGGCACACTATCTTGTAAAGGCAACAGCTCATTTTGTGAAGGTTTATAGGTACAGGATGTGTGGATGTGTTATTACTTCAGAGATCCCCAACAAGCAGAGAGGAAGTTGCATCATAAAGCAACACATGCTGGCTTGAGAGGCTTCTTTCTAAATCTGAATCAAGCAAGAGACAGTCAGAACAAGCAGCAGGGAGTCTACCCTTGAATTAAGTGCTTTGCGGTCTCCCTTTATTGCTGCCCCTCACATGGGATAGGCTGTTCCCTGAAGGATGACAGCTATGGTTGTTTAAACCATAGGCTGTTTTAATGGCAGTGGTGTCAAGATTATTAATTCAAAAGAAGTTCATCCATGACCACGTGACCTGTAACCACACAGCCCCAGCTGTCTTGGTACCTGTAGGCAAACCCAATTAAGTTTGAAGAATTGGACTTATTTACTTGATGTGTGTCTTGGGTATCATAAGTGCAAGAGATCTTGATAATCTGCAAAACTCTAGAAAACTGAGCAGGCAACAAAGTTAACTGTTAATGGATTTGCCTATTTAATGCACCTGCAACGTCACTGGAAATGATTTAAAACACCAATTTTAATGTCATGAATATCACAATAAACCCAAGCATGTTTGAGCCAGATTCTGATACCCCTACTTAGGTGGGTTTGGACCTTACTCCATGATTAACCCCACTGAGTTCAAGGGGACCCCTTATGGAGGTGGTATGGATGCAAAACATCTCCTTGCTCTTGATTTCCTGAGTCTGAAAATAAACTTTCAGTTATGGTTTGGCGGGAGGGGAGAAGTGATGAAATGCAGGTGCTCAGGCCTGATCCTGAATCTTTAAAACACCTTTCATTTTCATGGTACCTTGTTCTTCCAGCCAGGACAGGAAAGCCTAGATGGTGGGGCAGGGCTGGGACACACAGCGTGGCCTAGTGGATTGCACACAACTCAGGAGAGTTGGGTTCTGTTCCTCACTCTGTCACTAGCAGCTGGGTGACCTTGAGCTACTCACTTCATCTCTGTGCTTCAGTTTTCCCATCCATAAAATGGAGAGAAAGATGTTGACTCCTCCTGTAAAGTACTGTGGGATCAAGTGAGAAACATGCTATATAAGAGCTAGGCTGTGGTGTTGTGGATCCCCCCGCCACCCAACTGAAAACAGGAAGAAGAGCAAATCTTGTGAGATTTATGGCACAGTTCTTGCAAATATCCATAATGGTGTTGCTTCTCTGAGTAGGTGCTGCCAACCATCTGTACATCGTCCGCTGCTAATTACTGTCCATTTTGGAGATATTAAAGGAGTTTAACAATGCAGCGCCTCAGGTCAATGTTTATGGAGTTGACACCAGCCAAAGCTGGAATTTGCATAACTCAGTGGAAAAGGGGGTAAAAACAGTGGCTACAGAGAAGACAGAGATGAACCCAAGCACTAACAGTCAGGGAGGGGTGGAGTCCTGAAGTTCTGAATGCTTTATCCAAATCTCTGGGAGCCCCCTCACTGCCTACAACTGCTACCTTCTTATTGGTAGTGTGGTTTTTCTTAAATAGGTTCTGCAGAACTGCTGAATCCTCTCAATTTCCCAAGTCCAACCCTGTCTCTTCCCCTTGGAACAGAATTTGGAAGCCTTCCTTCTCCCTTAGGAAGAGATGAGAGGGATACGTCTCTTCAAGCCCAATGCAGCCCCATCTCGATAATGAGCATCACCAGAACCCCGGCCAACTGGTGGAGGAGATATTTGAGACTTGGGTTCCCAATTCCCTATTGTGCGGCTTGGGTCAACCTCTGACTTGAATCAGAATCTGGGTCCCATCTTGAAGCTCTGATGTGTGGCTATCATCCTGGCCATCCATAATCCCCCTGCGTGTGCACCAACCCAGCAGCAGAGGGCCAAGGATGTGCAGTGTGAGATAATATGGACCCAAAGGAAGAATAAAAGAGAACATAGGATGATGAGAATGTGAGTCCAAAAAAAGGAAGGAGAGACACTGGGGTATTGTTTTGGTCTATTAAGCTTAAGTGTGAAATACAAATTCTACGTGAAAGAGTTCACAGAGGCCAAACCAAAAAACCCAACCTCCCCTTCATAGTCTAACATTTTCCTCCTGAGGAACAGTTGTTGCATGTTGTGAGGACAATAAACAAATATACAAATTGTTCTGCAACAGAAAGGCCTATGAATCAGTGAATACCTTCCCTCCCCTCAGCTCTGCAGGAACAGATGGACTGGAGGATACAAAGCATGAGTTATTTATGAATGGCTGGAATGGTGCTTTGTTTAAATAAAACAACACACCTCAGGAAAGACGTGGGCTTGATCCTTTGCTCCCAGGCCCCATCCTGCTGAATTCCTCCAGTGGTGCCTATAGAAAGCACTGAGCATTGATGAAGAAATCACTTCTCAGTCTATGCTTCTAGAATGATTAATAATATAGTTTAATGCTTTAATATAATTATTAAAGATAGTCAGTGGCTGTCATAAATATAAAGGGAAGGGTAAACCCCTTTAAAATCCCTCCTGGCCACAGGAAAAATCCTCTCACCTGTAAAGGGTTAAGAAGCTAAAGGTAACCTCGCTGGCACCTGACCAAAATGACCAATGAGGAGACAAGATACTTTCAAAAGCTGGGAGGAGGGGGAAAAACAAAGGGTCTGTGTGTCTGTCTGTATGCTGCTTGTGCCGGGGATAGACCAGGAATGGAGTCTTAGAACTTTTAGTAAGTAATCTAGCTAGGTATGTGTTAGATTATGATTTCTTTAAATGGCTGAGAAAAAAAACTGTGCTGAATAGAATGACTATTCCTGTCTGTGTGTCTTTTTTGTAACTTAAGGTTTTGCCTAGAGGGATTCTCTATGTTTTGAATCTAATTACCCTGTAAGGTATCTACCATCCTGATTTTATAGAGGGGATTTCTTTACTTCTATTAAAAGTCTTCTTGTAAGAAAACTGAATGATTTTTCATTGTTCTCAGATCCAAGGGTTTGGGTCTGTGGTCACCTATGCAAATTGGTGAGGATTTTTACCAAACCTTTCCCAGGAAGTGGGGTGCAAGGTTTGGGAGGATTTTGGGGGGAAAGACATGTCCAAACTACATTTCCCAGTAAACCCAGTTAGAGTTTGGTGGTGTCAGTGTTCAGTGTGCAGTGTTCAGTGTTCAGTGTTCAGTGTTCAGTGTGCAGTGGTCCCTGCATCATGCCAGGGACAAAGGATAAAATTAATTTGTACCTTGAGGAAGTTTTAACCTAAGCTGGTGAAAGTAAGCTTAGGAGGTTTTCATACAGGTCCCCACATCTGTACCCTAGAGTTCAGAGTGGGGGAGGAACCTTGACAGTGGTGAGCTAAAGAAATTAGTTCTTTTCTTTAGAAATTATCTGAATATAGTCCGTGCATTGAAAAGATGCAGCACAGAGTAATGCATTTTGAACTTTGACACTGGCATACATCTTCAGAAGTATTTAGGCACCTAACACCCATTGAAATAAAGTGCCTAAATACCTTTGAGGATGAGGGTAACTGTTCCTGGCTTGGTTGTTGCTGTGAGTAGTTCTGAATGTTTGGAAGTCAGGGTTGGTCAATATTCCCTTACAATACACTTTTGTTTCTGATCATTATGGCCTGCCCTTGAGCCAGCAATATGCACTTACTTTGAGAGTGTGAATAGGCCCCTGGATTTCAGTGAGACCATTCATGTGCTGAAACCTAATCAGGTGCTTAAGAGCTCTGCTGGTTTGGGGCCCAAAGGACTGCTACTGCTAGCAACCTGTTTTGAATTCGTCCTCTTGGGAGTTTTTCCTAATACAATAGAATACCATTATACAATTCTATCATGTAGAATCTAAGGTTATGTCTACACTGGAGTGGGGATTGTGATTCCTAGCTCAAGCAGACATGCCCATGCTACCTACAGAGTGTAGCTGCAGCTGACCGAGTGATCCAAGGGTCCCCAAGAATGGTCTCATCTCAGGGGCTAGGCACATACTCAGGGCAGCTAACCCTTCCTGCCCCTCATGCCCCAGCAGATACACTCTATTTTTTTAGACCACTCGATCGATCAGAGCTAGTACAGGTATATCTCCTTGAGCTGGAAATTATACCTCCAGCTCCAAGTGTAACTGTACCCTAATTCTGAAGGGGAGATCTAGCAATGGATTGCATGGGGGATTATTCTATTCTGAGACTGGGGTTTCTTTAGTTTAGGGCCATGCCCCTTCGTTCTCATTTTAAAGCCATTTTATATATCTGTTTCCTGTTGCTTTAGGACAGCCATGGACAAGTCCTGTGTATTCATACACTTTAACGTTTTTTAATGTTTATCAAGGTTAATTGCAAATATTATTGGCAGGGACTCAGTGTTGTCTGAGAGATGGGCTAGGAGCGAGGAGGCCTGAACTATCTCTCTCTAGCTCTGCCTCTGAGCGGCTCTCTGAACCTGGGCATTTCCCTGCAAGCTGTGACCTACATTACAGGTAGCCCACATGAGGAATTAAGCCAGAGGTGGGCAAACTACAGCCTGCGGGACTATCCTGTCCGGCCCCTGAGCTCCTGGCCTGGGAGGCTTGCCCTTGGCCCCTCCCCCGCTGTTCCCCCTTCCCTGCAGCCTCCGCTCACTGCGCCGCCGGTGCAATGCTCCGGGCGGTGGAGCTGCGAACTCCAGGCGCAGCGCAGCTGCAGAGCCCAGCCGGATCCGGGGCTCTGTGCTGCGCGGTGGCGTGGCTGGCTCCAGCCGGGCGGCGCAGCTGTCACGCTGCCAGCCACCGGTGCTCCAGGCAGCCTGGTAAGGGGGCAGGTAGTGAGGGGAGGGGTTGGATAGAGGGCAGTGGAGTTCCGGGGGGGGGGGCGGGGTGCGTGGATGGGGGTCAGGGCGGTCAGATGGCACGGAACAGGGGGGTTGAATGGCAGCAGGAGTCCAGGGTGGGGGGCAGTCAGGAAGGAGAGGGGGGTCGGATGGGGTGGCGAGGGAAAGTTAGGGGTGGGGTGTCCAGGGTGGTCAAGGAGAAGGGGTGGTTGCATGGGGCAGGTGTCCCGGGGGGGCAGTCAGGTTGGATGGGGAGGCGCGGGCAGTTAGGGGCGGGAGGTCAGGGGGCGGTTAGGGGACTGAGAATGGGGGGGTTGGATGGGGCAGGAGTCCCGGGGGGGCCGTCAGGGGGCAAGAAGCAGGGGAGGGGGGTTAGATAGGGGGCGGGTGCCGGGCCATGCTTGGCTGTTAGGGGAGGCTGTGTCTCCCCAAACCGGCCCTCCATACAATTTCAGAAACCTGATGCGGCGCTCAGGCCAAAAAGTTTGCCCGCCCCTGAACTAAGTGCACGTCTAAGTCCCATGTCTGTGCATAGGATGAGTGGCAATATCTCCCTCAGAGGCTGCTTTGAGATAGCTGTCTGGTTTAAGCATTACAGTCGCTTCAGTGACTTTGGTTGCTGTCTGCCTGACTTGTGGGGTTCTTGTTACTTGCCACATGGTGGTTCGGTGAGGTCACTAGCTGCTGTTTTTTTTTCATGTTATGTTAGTTCAGTAGTTTGTTAGCCTTAGTGGGTTTGTGACTCAGTAGGGGGGCTTAACAGAAAGTTCAGAAATGACACCTTGTTGTCCCTGTTTCCAGACACTCCCTTCTCATTAAAAATGAGAAATTACCCATTGTCCTTATTTCACTCTCCCAACGGAATTACAGCTTTACTCCTCTTCAGATAAGCAATGTAAAATCACGTAATTAGTTACCTTTTATTAAGGCACAATGGACATGAGTTGCATGAGGTTTACAAAGCTAAGTGTCGTTTTAGGCTCTATCTACACTGGCACTTTCATCTCTAAAACTTTTGTCACTCAGGAGAGTGAAAAAACACATCCCTGAATGACACAATTTTTAGCAAGGAAAAGCACTGGTTTGGACAGCACTTTGGCGTCAGGAGATGCACTCCCGTCGGGGAAGCTACTGCCCCTCGTTGCAGGTGGTTTTACTTTGTTGCTGGGAGAGCTCTCTCCTGGCAACACACAGTGGTCACACAGTGCACCTTCCAGTGCTGCCGCTACAGTGGCAAAGCTGCGCCGTTGGAAAGTTTAGACAAAGCCTTAGTCAGGCCTATTTTTCTTGTTTAATTTCATTGTGGATTACGGCTCGGCAAACATCTCGGATGTGCAGAATGAAGTTCCTTTACACATTTACCCATGTATGTTTTTAGTAAAACAAAGAGAGCTTATTCTAAACAGCTGCCATCAATGACTAAATCAAACAAATGCATCTGATGCGGGCACTTAACAGGATGCAGAAATGTACTTGCAATAATACATAAAGAGGGGAGCAGTTAAATTATGTTGGAAATTGCTTTTAGGGTCTACAAAGAGAGACATGAATATTAATGGCTTTCCAGTCGTTTGATCTGCTTTCTGTCTTCATTTGGCAATGCATAAGCAAACATACTGAGAATTATTGATTGTTTGGCAAACTCTAAATAAAAATCAACAAAAACTACGGCAAGACTGACTGCAAGCATAGTAGGACCAAGAAGAGTTAATTTAAGAAGCTGAATCGTTTACAGTAAGCTCCTTTGTGCCATGTTGTGAGATCTGCTGATGGAAAGTCCTATGCAAGAGGTAGTTAAACCTATACCAGTACTAAGAATATTTTAAAATAACAAGACCAAGATTTTCAAGTGACTAGTGACTTTGTTTTTGAGTGCTTCCTTTTTTGGGTAGCCAATTTGAAACAGCTCAAAGGGACTTGATTTTCGGGAAGCACTGAAGAATGTTTCATTAATACTTTTGGACAATCTTGATGTAGTCTTGATGACAAAGGGCATGGTCCCCTTTGGTTATAATTAATTTCTTTTTATGTACAAAAATGTGATACAAAGACAGAATGACAAAGGGAAAAAATGAAAAATACTGCATTCATTACTGTACAGTGTTGTATTGTAATGGATTTTCCTTTCAAATCAGAGGTTTGTACAAATTGTCCTCCATCACAACAAACATTGCTGAAGAATAGTCAGCTTACTTGGGTGATCTCCAATAATTTAAAGTCTCTTGGGCAAATTCAGAGGGGACTGAGACAATGCACAGGATTCTAAGATGGCATCATTTATAAATTCTTACAGTTCCCCAGAGTGTAAACATTCCCTTAAATGCCTTTTGTGTCAGTTATACTCCCTGAGGCCTGCATCATGCTAGAGTTTGCCTTACTAAATATGTTTGTGCTACCGCAGCGCTACGGTAGCACAGATGCTTTCTGCACAGGTGGAAGGGGTTTTCCGATCAGTGCAGTTACTCCACCTCTCCAAAAGACAGGAGCTAGGTTGAGGGAAATATTCCTCTATTGATTCAGCTGTGTTTACATCAGGGGTTAGGTCAACCTAACAACGTTGCACACAGCGTGACATTTTTCACAGCCCTGAGTGATGTAGCTAAGTTTAGCTAATTTTTACATGTAGACCAGGCCTAAGTCTGAGCAAGTCTAAGATCCACTGAAGTCAGTGGGGAAATTCGGTTCTGTGATAGTGCTGATCATGGCCGCTATCTGTGGCCACAGTTCAACAAAGTACTTTAAGTATATGGATGCATTTAAATGCATGAGTAGTTTCATTCACATCAGTGTGACTACTCCTCTTCTTAAAGTAACACATTCGTCCGGTTGGGAGCAGGGCCTAGAATGTGACTCTCTTACATCTGAGGGGAGTGCCCTAACCACTGGGCTATGGAGCCATTCCCTCTGGCCCAATGAATAGTTCATACAGAGTGGAACACGTTCAACCGGAGAGATTGAGACCCACCCAGAATACCCTCCTGGTTAGGACACTCATGTGGAGACTTGAACCCAGGTCTCCCACTCTGAATCTGTCAGTGCATGGATTTGAACCCACACTGGATTTGGGGGAGGCCTAAGTGCTCTAATCATGGGAGTATAGGTAGGGTGACCATATTTCCCAAAGGGAAAAGGAGACACTGCATGGGGTGAGCCCAAGCCCTCCCCTCCCTCACCCTCCCATGTGCAGGGCTGGCCCTAGCCACTTACCCGAGTCTCCCTCCCCATGCAGGGCTGGCCTGTGCTGCTTGCACAAGCCTTGCCACGCCATCCCCCCTGCGTGGGGCTGGCATTGCCTCTTGCCCCCCACCTCCAAATTACTCCACACCCTCCCCCCCAAAAGTGAGCATTTGTCCCATTTGCTTTTGCCAACTTGATCAGCTGGCAAAAGCAAACGGGACAAACGGCAAAAGATGTTGGGACAGGGCTTAAAAAAGGGACTGTCCCGGCCACAGCAGGATGTGTGCTCACCTCGCTATAGGGACACAACTGCCGCCTCCTGGCTGACCAGGCTTAGGTGCCTAACTCCAGGATAGGGTTGACAGCTGTGAATCCTGAGCTGAGGGATGGGTCTCCCTTTAGCCTGGGGTTAGGTGCATAAGTCCTTTTCAGAGGCAGGGGGCAGGCCACACCACTCTCCTCAGGATATTCTAGTGCAGAGGTAGGCAAACGACAGCCTGCGGGCCAATCCGGCCCGCGGGACCGTCCTGCCTGGCCCTGGAACTCCCCGCCGGGGAGGCTAGCCCCCAGCCCCTCCCCTGTTGCCCCCCTCCCCCGCAGCTATGCCGCCATGCTGGCAGCACTCTGGGCAGCATGGCTGCGCACTCCTGCAGGGCAGCGTGTCTGGCTCTGGTCGGGCGGCGCACCTGCCAGACATGCTGCTCTTAGCGGCATGGTAAGGGGGCAGGGGCCGGGGGGCAGTCAGGGGACAGGGAGCAGGGGGCGGTTAGATAGGTGTGGGAATCCCAGGGGGCCTATCAGGGGGAGGTTGGATGGGGCGGAGGTTCAGGGGAGGGGGAGAGAGGGGGTGGTCAGGAGACAGGGAACAGGGGGGATTGGGGGGGGTTGGATAGGCATGGAGTTCCGGGGGGCCTGTCAGGGGGTGGGGGTATGGATAGGGGTCAGGGCAGTCAGGGGACAGGGAGCAGAGGGGTTTGGATAGAGGCAGGGTGTCCCGGGAGGGGGTGGTCAGGGGACAAGGAGCAGGGGGCGTTGGATGGGTGGGAGGTTCTGAGGGGGGCGGTCAGGGGGAGGGAAGTGGGAGGGGCCAGATGGGGGCAGGGGCCAGGCTGTCTGGGCAGGCACAGTCTTTCCTACCCAGCCCTCCATACAGTTGCGCAACCCCAATGTGGCCCTTGGGCCAAAAAGTTGTGCATCCCTGTTCTAGTGGCTAGCTTACGTAACTCCCCACTCAGCCTGCTGGCTCTTGTGAATCCCATTTTTAGGCACCTAATTCTCCCCACACATTGTGTAGTGTTCCTTGGTGCCAATGGAGTCCATGAGGCAGTTAGGCACCCAGACACATCCCGGCAATGCCTAAATTTAAGTCCCTTTCATGGATCTATCTCTCAAAGTGAAAAAGGTCCAAATTCAGAGGTGATGTGTATGGTAGCATAAGCTACCTGTTGGTCAACAAAGACCCAACAGAAGGCCTACATGTGTTAGGTGGTGGTGTGTTGAGAATCCCTGAGGTAATGGACACTTGAATGTAATGGAGCTTTCCTTCCTTCTGCATCCTAAGGCTGATTTGTTTCTGACTGGTGCTGTACATTGAGCAGAGGTGTTCAGTGAGCTGTCCATGGTGATGTCCAAGTCTTCTTCCTGAGCTCACAGTTCATATAGAACCAAGTCAGGTATCTAAGTAGTTCAAATTTTTCCTCCCCATGTGCTTTACTTAACATTTGTCAACCATTAACTTAATTTGTCAATGTATTACCCATTCACCTATCACAATTAGGTCCCTCAGAAGCTCCTCATGCTCTTATCTGGACTCAACTAACCTAAATACTTTCTCACATACAAATGTACCATCTCATTGTTTGTACCTTTCCCGGTTCTCTAATGAATATATTCAACATCTGTCTGAGTAAAGAAGCCTGAAGCTACTTGTTATTAACCTTTTGCCATGAGTAAAATTGGCCACTTATTCTTACTCACTATTTGCTGCCTGTTCGACAGTTTCTGCACTGAGCCTCACACTCCATGACTACTTATGTGAAATACTCCCTATGTTCCTAAAGTTTGCAAATCCAAACCAACAAAGACACCAAAGTTGTAGGTATATCTTTGGCTCCTGCAAAAGCCAAAAGAACATAGCTACAGGTTTGTTGAAACCAAAACAGTCTTCCCATATCTCCTTAAGTATCTGGGAAAGTATTGCCACTCACATCAATCACTGTCATTATTCTGTCAAGGGGGTTACCAACTCTCTCTGCATGTTGCCACTTACCATTTTCCATATGAACAATATTTTCACTTTCAGTATGATTCATGTTAACCCGCCTCACCCCCCATTTTTCTTGCAGACATATGAGTTATTCTTCCAAAAACCAGAGTCCTGGATGATTATCACACACAGACACATAACCTAGGTATTGCTTAAATAGCACAACACTCTGCAGTACATGTTTTTCCCATGCAGACCCAGCTTCTGTCAACACAGAAAAAAATATTTCAATTGTTATTGGCCTAAGCTTGACTTTTGCTCTTTTTTTTCAGGCTCCAGACTCATCCTTGCAAGCCTAAGGCCTAATCAATACTGTTCTAACTGCTCCATTAATCCTCTCCTGCTGCCTTTCTCTCTCATCTTTCCAGGAGGCTGCTGACTGTTGTTACCTCAGAGCAGATCATTGATTTTTCTAGGTAATAACTGCAGAAGCTTATCAGTGATATTTTCCTCCCTTCCCCTGTGCCACAGGTCCCTATCAGGGTCTGACAGATCAGAGCTCCTTTCTTATTATCCCAAACTGATGACTGTATATAGTGCAGCCTAATGCAGCAAGTGGCAGTCAGTACAACCTCCAAACAGGGCTAATTGGCTTGAACCTAGACCTTTACACCTCAGACACTGCAAGGAGGCAAGATGGTTTGAATGTTGCAATCTGGAGGGGAAGACTCTTAAATAACTGTCTATGCATAAAGCGCCTGATTAAGAGTGACTGTGGATAAATTAAATTTGGACAGTGAGAGTTTTCTGAGTTATGGTTCTTAATTCAGGTTCTCATTTTATTCAGTCCAATTTGTAAACCTGCAACATGGAAACCTTTGGTACAAGAAGGTGTGACCTGCAAACCTTGAGCTCAATTCTGCCCTTGGAAGCATTCGCAGTACTTCAACAACAGCTTATGCACACATCTGAGAACTTCATGTACCTTACTAATGGGAAATAAAATAAGCATTTCCTAGGCAAGGATGTTAATGCCATTGAACCAGTGGCATGTTTCATTATATTTGTCCTTGTTAGTTGCTATGGCAGAAATAGTGATCAGTTTGGCACAGATTCTCAAAGGTTTCTAGCCACCTAATTCCTATGGGGTTCAATGGGAATTAGGTCCCTAAATACCTTTCAGGATCTGGGTCTTTGTCTTCAAGTATGGTCCCGAACCAAGGCCCGAAGAAGTCAATGGAAAAACTCCCATTGGCCTCTATGAGCTTTGGATCAGGCCCTGTCTTACTCTGAAACGTTATAAGCCTTAAACAAACCAACCAAAAATACATTCAAACTTGTAAGAGATTACCAAAGGAGTGAGACATCTCACTGAATGATATTTTATTACATTTATTACAATACTGGTCTCTTCCTAACAGCTGAACAGTGATACAATTACCAGTGAGAAAGGACTTCATTCTATATGCTCCATTCGGTTTATTAGAATAGTACATTTAAGATTTGGCTTGATACAGTGTTTAAATATGTCCCCAGGCAGAAAAGAATAATTACTACTTATTGTTTGCTAGTCAATAGGGCTAAAAAAAACACACTGGTGGGAGAATTCCTGAATTCTTTCTCAGTCACGTCAACTATGAGATCCTCTTTCATAGGCGCATAATACTCTGTTGGTCTGGTTAAAGTCAGGATTGTTCCTTATTATCTGGCATTTGAAACTAGCTGCCCAGAAGGTGCACCATGAACACATAATAGTAAGGGCAGGACTCAGACAACGGCATTCCTGCTACAAGGGGCAGAAACCTTAAATTATTCTCCAGTGCAAAGCTAGGTATCATGGGCATCTCTTCTTCAGATACCCATTGTTAAGATAGCTATGCATTCTGATGGGGACAAAAAACAAAATGAAGACTGTTCAGCCATTTGCTTTGCTGCTTTCTCCTCCAGAAAGGAAATATGGCAACTGTGATGGGGCAAGGCCAGGTGGCTATAGAAAAGTAGCGGGAGATAGATATATTAGCTCCAGGCTAAACAAATCCCTAGTACCAGGATAAGTTAAATGGCAGCTGCTCCAGGTCAGTTAAGACACCTGGGGCCAATTAAGAACTTTCCAGAAGGCAGAGAGAAAGCTAGGTTGATTGGGACACCTGAAGCCAATCAGGGGCTGGCTGAAACTAGTTAAAAGCCTCCCAGTTAGTCAGGTGGGTGTGGATGTCAGGAGCAGTGGGAGGAAGTTGCGCTGTTGGAGAGGCTGAGTAGCACACACCATATCAGGCACAAGGAAGGAGGCCCTGAGGTAAGGGTAAAGTGGAGCTTGAGGAAGTGGGGGGCTGCTGTGGGGAAGTAGCCCAGGGAATTGTACGTGTCATGTTTCTAAAAGGTCAGCTACCATAGCTGATACTATTAGGGTCCCTGGGCTGGAGCCCAGAGTAGAGGGCGAGCCTGGGCTCCCCCCTTTGCCTTCCCCCTGATTAATCACTGAGACTGGGAGACAACAGAGACTGTGCAAGGGAGGATAGCTTCTCCTCACCTCCCTTGCTGGCTTATGATGAAAATGGCTCAGTAGACTGTGACCCTTGTCTCTAGAGAGAGAAGGGTTACGTGGAGGGTCACAGTGAGCCTCTGAGGCTAGCAAAATCCTCCAGGAAACGTGGGACCCACGGAGACAAGGACAGAGCTTTGTCACCCGACATAAAATGCAGGAGGAAAAATGTAGCACCCTCATCTGTGTAATTAAGTGTGCTTCGTGCCAAGCTATAAAATCTAGTGACCTGCTTCCCTGAGGAGACACTTTGGTGTTTGTTTGTGGCAGGAGTCACTCAGGATTTCAGTGCTCTTTGAAAACTATTGGTAAACCCAAGTTTATAAGTGCAGTTCCTTTCTACTTTCCTTTCAACAGTAAGGTCCGGTTTGAAAGAGGGAAGATAGTTCACGGCCCATTAACTGTAACAAATGGGTCGTCTCACTCGGACCAGTATTCCTCATGAATGTGAGTCACCAGAGGGAAACAGCAACCTGAAGAAGAGGTGCCAGGTTCTCAGGGTGGAGGTTGGCTTAGCAGATAGGGCATCTAAATGACATTCAGAGCACCAAGGTTCTATTCACTCCTCTACTACAAACTTCCTGTATCTGTGGACTACATCTGAATCTGTTAGATCAGTGTGTGGCATATGTGAAAGAGGCTGAAATCACATAGGCATGTTGAGAACAGTAGCAGATTCACTGTTTACCTCTCTCCACAATCATCATTCTGCCCCTTTACTCACATAAAGTGTGTGTGTGTGAGAGAGAGAGAGAGAGCATACACATACACGTCTCTTTATATCCAGAGAGTGTTTGCTTGAGGTACAGGATATTCTGGGAATTTTGAAATTCTTCAAATATCTTGGGATGTAGATGTATGTCTCTTTTGTCATGTGTGGATCAGATAGCAAATGCTAACTCACGAAAGCTTATGCTCAAATAAATTTGTTAGTCTCTAAGGTGTCACAAGTCCTCCTTTTCTTTTTGCAAATACAGACTAACACGACTGCTACTCTCGAAAGCTAACTCTACAGGTTTTCCTCATGAACTACAGGAGGGTTGTTTTTTGTTTGTTTGTTTTGGACCCCCCTGTATCTTTACAGTGAAATCCTCATTGGCTGGGCTGCTCATCTCTGTTTCCCCTCTGAATGGGAAGGGTAGTGTTACTATACATGCTGATGGACATGTGTAACAGGCAGAGTTCTGCTCCCTGCCTCCCAGCTGGAGCACTGCTGATCTCCCCATCGGCTGGGGAGCAGCTCCCCAACATACCTGATGTGACTGCTGATTTCCCCCAGTGAAGGCTCCAAATCCTTCCTCCTCCATGTGCCCCAATGATCCCATCCCTTTTCATGTGTTGGTGCCTTCCAAACCACCCTACTGTACCTTTCCTGGATAGGACCCAGGAGCATTTCCATCATATGGCCATACAATACCTGGCCCTTACATTATAAGGGTGTAGCTGGCCCTGGGTTGGCATGGATGCATCTGGCACTTCTCACTCTATCTGCAGATGCTAGCTCTTTCTTTGGACTGTGTGTGGGGGTGTGTGTGTGTATGGCTGGTTACTCCTTCAAGCCAGGGGTGATCCCCTTGGGGACTTCTGTGGTAATGAGGAATTCAGGACCTGTGAATCAGGTATGGGTGTTTGGAGCCAGCAGCACTTCAAGAGGGATGGAGAGCTTGGGCAAATGAGGGTGTGGGGGCCCACGTGGCAAAGTGCATGGGTCAGCCTGTAAGAGTGCGTGGCACAGATGGGATAGGGTCAGCATCTAGGGATGGGGTACGTGAGTGTGGGACATGTGGAGAGAGCAGGTGGGGGTGATAGGGAAGGGCAGCCAATCAGATGGGTTTCCCAATAGACATGAGATTTTCCTTAATAATCTATAGGGGAAACCTGGTAGTGTTGGCAGGTTTGGGACCAGATCTGTGGGCGCATGGAATGGATGGATGTAGAGCAGGGAGGATGGGTGTGCCAAGCGACGGGTGAGATATACTCAGAACGGAGATGTGTGTGCACACAGAATGAAAGGGTGGTGGACATAGAGTTGTCTGAGGTGGGCATGCATGTGACTATTTAAACAGTGTGTGTAAAGACTGGGGGTGTGTGAAAATGAATGTGAAATGAACAAGACAAAGGTGCAACTGCTAGGCACGTTTATGCACATTTACCAAAATTTATGCAAATTAGAATCTGCTGGGGCTTTAGCTGTAAATATTGTTAGGATGGAGAACATCAAATAGTGACTGTAAGTAGTGTACCAGCAAAAATACTCATAACTCAGTGTACTGACAACGAGCTCTAGGAACAAGTATCAAGAGACAGTAAAATTCATTCATTTATTTATCTCCACTAGTAACTGCCAATGCTCAGTGTGTGTGGTTCTGCGATGCAATATATTTTTCCTGTTCTTAGAATCTGTTACTGTTGCCAGGAAGAATAGTACTAGCAGTAAGGGAACGGCTGGGACTGGCGAGAGTACTAGTGACAATATTGTTTGAGATTGTAACAGTAGAAAGAGGTTATTTCTTCTTTACCATGTGATGGAATAAATTTCTCTTACAGTCTCATAAAACTTCTTACCACCATTAACAATAATAGTATTTCAGCAAACATCAGTGCAGTATGGTGTGTGATTAGAGTCGGGTAGGACATGGTTTTCTTGTCCCAGGAGAATTTTCAAGATTTAAAAATGTTTCCCATCCCAACTCAGGACAAAAAATGAAATTTTGAAAATTTGTGTGAACTGACAAAAGTTGGGGGAAACACTGTTTTGGGATCAATCAAAACCTTTAGTTTTGATAATTTTGAAATGTTTCACTCCAATTTTACCCTTTTTTTCATCTTTAACCTTTTTGTAAATTGTGCATTAAGTTAAATTGTGAAACCAAAAGTCATTTTGAAATGAAAAACCAAAATGTTCCATTTCAGAAATAGCAAAATGAGATGTTTCAACAATTTGGAAACTTTTAAAAACTTTTTCTGAGTGAGAAAAGTCATCAAAACAACAAAGTTGGAAAATTCATCACTTTCTCCCTAAAGTTTCAGTTTTGATTCATCAGTATTTTTCAGCAAAAAATGTTTTTGCTGAAAAATTCCCAAACAGCTGTATCGATGATACAAGGACTATTCCCACTGTAGTCTCCCTTGAAAAGTTTTGTTTTCTACAGAAAGCTTTTGAATATCAACTTCCAAATATGCATTGATTCAGCACTGTGGTATTCTGGTGACTTGCAGTGAACTCCCCCTCTCCTCTCTATCACTTTGTGAAGGGCTTGTTGCTTCTTGGAAAATGATGCCATTTGTAGATCAATTTCTCCCTGATTGGTGTGGAGGAATTGTTTTGCTGGTTGAAGTGAGTGCACGTGAGGAAATAATACTTCAGAAAAAAGTCTGATTATACTCATGTGGTTATATGTGTCGCCTCTTCAAACAGACATCCCAGGATGACAAGTGCTCTTGTAGGGCTGTAATTATGGAACCTCGGTGCACTCTTTACATACTTCTTTATGCTTGAATAGAAAGTAGTGAATGGAGAAAATCAGGCAGCTTTTCTTCTGCCCTAGTTACAAACTCTGGGTCAAATCCTCAATCAGTTATAAGTCATCAGCAGCACAGAAGGGCCATATTCATCTCTTAATGCAACCGATGGCAATTTCCCTGTCGCACAGCCACCCTGAGCCTGTACCCCAACTAGCACGGCAGGCATTTTGTAGTGTCTGTCTCTCCCCCTGCATGCTCAACATTCTTTGCCAATCCTGACTGGTGGGAGGAAGGGTTGTTCAATGGTTAGTGCACTAGCCTGGGACTCCAGAGATCTGGGGTTAGTTCTTTAAAGGCTTCTTGTCTGAGCGTGGGACAGATTTTTAAAATCAGTGGGCATTAGGTACCTAAATACTTTTAAAAATGTGGACCATAATCACTCTGTACCTCAGTTTCCCGATCTATACAATGGGAATAACAACACTTTCCTACTGCACATGAATGTTGTGAGGAGAAATACATTAAGGACAGTGTGGTGCTAAGATACGCTGGTGAATGGGACAGCTAATACCATAGATACACTCTATCTACAAATATAACACACTAGAGGGGCCCAGAGTTTGCTCTAACTTGAAGCAGGAGCTTATCTGGCCCCAACGCCCCTTACAGTTTGGGGATAGAAAGTGTTGCATGGCCACCTATGGTCCCCTCCCCCTCTTCCAGTGCCATATATGTGCAATGTTTTATGAGGTACACAGCCTGCATAATAGTGGGCACTCTTCATCTGGCTGCATAGGACAAAGGCAGAGCTAGTTTAAAAAGAAAAGCAGCATCTCTGATGGCAGCAAGCATCACATTATCTGCTGAAATGAGACCAAAATCCCAGGTATTAAGGTGGCGCACTAAGCAATTCCACAAGTAGAAAGAGCTTTGACTGTGTCATTAATCACTGTTTTGCCCTAACCATTCTCAGGATGCCTTTCTCCCAATGATCCCTGCAACTGCAGTTAAATTTGGTCGGTATAGCAGCAAGTGCTGATCTGCTTCAAGCGAAGATCACATTTTGAGCCTTTTCAACCTTTTTTAGCGTACTAAGGCAAGGACAGATTGGACTGTATTCTTTAAGGTGTGATATCTCACTTTCCCTTCATTTGCAGTGTTGTCCTGACCTTCGGACCCTCTTTCAAGACTTAGACTGAATGCTGGATTCTTTACTGAAGCCCATCAGAAGCACTTTCCAGTGTATGGCAACTTGGGTAGAATGAAATATCGGCTCACTCACACTTAATACAAAGTGAAAGGGTTGTACACTGGGAACTGCCTTGGTGTCTGCTTGTTATGGTGCTCAGTAGCTTTAATGCTTATAGATAGTGGAGCCTGACAACACATGCTTGAGTTAAGCTTAGTACAGGCAGGTATTGTGAAAAATGTAAGAACATAGGAACTGCTAGATTGGGTCAGCCCCACTGTCCTTCCACTCCAGCCTCCTGTCTCTTTCAGGTGCCAGCACCAGATGCTTCCGGGGAAGGTGTAAAATCCCTCTGGTGTGGGATAATCTGTCCTACTCCCTACATTAGGTCTCATCCTACTTTCTAACAGTCATGTTGACTTAATCCCTGAAGCATGAGTTTAATATCCATACCCAAATTGTTAGCAATCAGTATGATAAATCTGGATACTCTTGATGTCCATATAGAAATGTCCAATCTTATTAAGCAATTGGCCTCAATAACTTCCTGCGGCAGAGAGTTCCACTGTCTAATTGTACACTGTGTGAAAGTACTTACTTTAATTAGTTTTGAATTTGCCACACTTTAATTGCATTGAATGACTAGTTTGTATGTTATGAGACAGGGTGAACAAATTCCTAATATGCCTTCCTTAGACTACTCACTGTTATATACATTTATATTGTCTCCTCTAATTCATCTCCCTTCGAAGTTAAATCCGTTCTTTTCAATCTCTATTCATAGTTCTGCCACACCTTAATTATTCTCCTCAAACAAGAATACATCTTTGTTAATGCACACCATCTGCAAGTTATAACACATTTGCTAAGGCAGCCTTTAGGCATCTCAAGACCAGAGACTGCAGATCAGCCTATAATGGTGGGATGATTTTTTTTTTTAGACAAATAGAGATTTGGGTGGGATTTCTGTACTAAAATGACTGCAATGGGTTGGTTTGGGTGGGTAGCTGGTGATGAAGTATGGAGACTTTCATGTCTGAGCCACCACTATGAATTTTGTCAGCAGTGGTCAAAATGTAACATACTATGTGCCGTGCTTTACATCACCCAATTAAAATGAATGCATGTGCTTGTGAGAGACACAGCCATTTGGGACTGAATCAGGTGTAACGTTTAAGAGGTGAAAGGTTAGCCTGCAAACCCACTCTGCAACTTGGCTCCTCCTTCCTGTTTCTCTCTACTCCCTCCTTAGCTGAGTTGGGGGAGCTAGTCATTTTCAGTACTTTGGCCGAGAAAGGATTGGCTAAGCCAAGGAACAAGAAAACAGACGTAGTATTGGTGCTGTAACTAAAACTAATGTAAGAATCAACTTGAGGAATGTTGGTGGCTTGCTGGCAGTACAGGACGCACCATTGTGGAGCAGGATGCACCACTGACTACAGAAGAAACCTGAAGCAATGTGAGAAGCGATAGCCCCATGGAGAACAGTAAGAGCTGTTGGGTGGTGAGGACTTTTTGAAACATGGCCAACTTGTTTTGGTGCATAAATACAAGCTGATATCTTCTCAAAATCTTCTATCCTCCTGCCTGTGCTGCCGTGAATCAAGGGGCAGAGTGATGCCAATATTTGTGTTTGGGGGCAATCTCACTGAGCCACAGTTACACACAAGAGCCTGTACAAACTTCTGAAAAACTACTCATTTGGGATCAATGCTAGAGACCAGGTGGAAGAATCTGCCAAAGGTCTGAATTTGTTGCATGTCTTTTTCAAACCAATAGTCCTCACATTGCTTTTCAGATTTTCAAACATGTCTCCCCAGGGCTATGAAACAACATTTTAAATATACTAAACTATGAGGATAAGCAGATGAGTTAGAGAGAACAGCTTCAAACTGCTGATACAGAATGAAATGGTGCAAACAAGTTGAGACAACATGAAAAGCTTGAGTGAAAATAAAGCTTTTTAGCTTTGACTGAAGTGTTTGAACAGGTCTTTTGGACCAGATGTTTAAACAAACTCTGCTAAAGATCCATTGCATAGAATCTGAATGTGTCTGCTGTGGTATTTTAAACTTGGAGCAAGTAAACATACATGAGACAAAAGTGTTAGAAGGAGCATGAATATTTTAGCTCTGAGCTCTGCAATTTAAAAGTATTTTCATTTTAAAAGTATGCATTTCACAAAGTGACTCTGCTCTCTTCAACAAATAGCACTTTGCACTTGTAGAGAACCTTCCAGTTTAGGGTCACAAAAAGACCTTGCAAATTAAGTATCATCTTCATCTGGTAGATGGGAAGTTCAGTACCTTGTCCAAGGTCACACTGAATCCAGAGCAAGTGACCTGCCAACTCTGAGTTTTCTGATCTTTCTGCAGGTCTACAGGGAAAATACCGCATCTCTGGGGAAATTCTTCTGTGATTCTAACTGGGGTATGTAACCTATCATTTAAATAAGCTTCTATACCAGATGACTGGAGGGTAGATAATGTGATGCCTTTTTTTAAAAAAACAATCCAGAGGTGATCCTGGCAATTTTGTCCAGTAAACCTAACTTCAGTACTGGGCAAACAGGTTGATAATTCTGTTCTTTACTATCATTTCAGACACATGGATGGACATGATTTGTTGGGGAAGAGAGTCAACATAGTTTTTGTAACTGGAAATCATGCCTCACCAATCTACTAGAATTCTCTGAGGAGGTTAACAAGCATGTGGATAAGGGTGGTGATCCAGTGGATATAATGTACTTAGATTTTCAGAAAGTCTTTGACAAGGTCCCACATCAAAGGCCCTTAAGCAAAGTAAGCTGTCATGAGATAAGAGGGAAGATCCTCTCATGGATCAGTAACTGGTTAAAAGGTAGGAAACAAAGGGTTGGAATAAATGCTCAGTTTTCAGAATAGAGAGGTGTCATAATATAAAGGGAAGGGTAAACCCATTTAAAATCCCTCCTGGCCAGAGGAAAAATCCTTTCACCCGTAAAGGGTTAAGAAACTAGGATAACCTCGCTGGCACCTAACCAAAATGACCAATGAGAAGACAAGATACATTCAAAGCTGGAGGGAGGGAAAAACAAAGAGTCTCTCTGTGTGATGCTTTTGCCGGGGACAGAACAGGAATGGAGTCTTAGAACTTAGAAAGTAATCTAGCTAGATATGCGATAGATTATGATTTCTTTAAATGGCTGAGAAATTAAGCTGTGCTGATTAGAATGGATATTCTTGTCTGTGTCTTTTTGTAACTTAACGTTTGCCTAGAGGGATTCTCTGTGTTTTGAATCTAATTACCCTGTAAGGTATTTACCATCCTGATTTTACAGAGGTGATTCTTTTTATTGTTAGTTCTTTTTACTGTTTCTTCTATTAAAATTCATCTTTTCAAGAACTGAATGCTTTTTTCATTGTTCTTAAGATCCAAGGGTTTAGGTCTGTGGTCACCAATGCAAATTGGTGAGGATTTTTACCAAATGTTTACAAAGGAAGTGGGGTGCAAGGGTTGGGAGGATTTGGGGGGGGAAAGATGTTTCCAAACGACACTTTCCTAATAAAAATAAGCCCAGATAAATGTTTGGTGGTGGCAGTGGAAGTCCAAGGGTAAAGGGTAAAATAGTTTGTACCTTGGGGAAGTTTTAACTGGTAAAAGTAAGCTTAGGAGGTTTACATGCAGGTCCCCACATCTGTACCCTCGATTTCAGAGTGGGGATGGAACCTTGACATGGTGGTAGAGCAGTGGGATTAACTTGAAATCATTTTGAGATCAAGTTGAGATTTTTTGAACCAGAAAAACAGATTTAAAAAGGAAATTTTTAAAATCCTTGGGGCTGCTAGAAAGCAGGTCTCCAACTGGAAATAGTTGGAAGTTTTTTTTTGCTTTGCTTTGGGACCAGAGCAGAGACAAAAGGGAATTATCTTTTGTGAATTGCAGTTTTCTCTACCTAAAAGCAGAGTAGTTAACCTCCTGCAGGGAAATTCACAAGTCTTCACAGACCTAAAGATTTTTTTTTTTAGTAACCAGAGGGGTTTTCTGCCTATTTGCCTGGAGACAAAAGTGTCAGGGTTTTGGGGTTTTTTTTAAAATGTTTTTTTATTGTTGTTGGGTTTTTTTGTTTTGTTTTGTTTTTATTTTTCTGAAGGCGGACAATCGCTATCAGAGAATATAGGTATCCTATTACAGCATAGCAAAATTTTACAAGCCAAGTTTTATTTGTTTTATTTCTAATCCTTGGGTGTAAAGTTAGTTAAAAACAGAGAAGTAAAGATGACAGACACCAAGGCACTACACAAATTGGAGTTAGCAAAACTGGAGGCAGTGAAAGAAGCTGAAAAAGGCCTAGAAGCTGCTCACAGGAGAGAAATGGAGGCAAAGGACAAAGAAAGGGAGGCAGCGAAAGAGGCAGAACACCACCAAGCAGCTGCTCACAGAAGAGCTATGGGGGCAAAGGAAAAAGAACTGGTGGCAAGGGCCAAAGAACTGGAGGAGAAGGAAAAAGAGAGGAAGCATGAACTGGAGATGGAAAAGGCAAGGGCTCAGCAGAATATACCAACAAACCCTAGCAATCCTTCTCCAGGTACCACTTCCCATCCCAGAAAGTTCCCCACCTACAAGGCAGGCGATGATACCGAGGCCTTCTTAGAAAACTTTGAAAGGGCCTGCCTTGGGTGCAGCATCTCTACAGACCAATACATGGTAGAGCTGAGGCCGCAGCTCAGTGGACCCTTAGCTGAGGTGGCGGCTGAAATGCCTAAAGAACACACAAAAAAGTATGAACTGTTTAAAACCAAGGCGAGAGTCAGAATGGGGCTAACACCCGAGCATTCCCATCGGCGATTCAGAGCCCTAAGGTGGAAACCAGACATGTCATTTACCCGACATGCCTACCACATTGGGAAACATTGGGATGCCTGGATATCAGGAGCAAGTGTTAGATCTTCAACAGATTTTCCCTTCCTAATGCAATTGGAACAGTTTTTAGAGGGTGTTCCTGAGCAAATAGAAAGATACATCCTAGATGGGAAGCCCAAAACTGTAATCAAGCTGGGGGAGATTGGAGCCAAATGGGTGGAGGTGGCAGAGAAAAAAAAATCCGGTCGCAGTTGGAGCAGATACCAGAAGGGACAACCCCAGACCACACCCTATTACCAGGGGCCGCCCAAGGCCCCACCTACCTCCCAAGGAACCCTCCAGACACCTTATCGTCCCGACACACCATTCTCCAGCAACCCACCTTGCCACAGTGACCCGTCAGCTGGACAATGTTTTAAATGTAACGGGCCGGGGCATGTGAAGGCCAACTGCCCCAAGAACCCCAAGAGATTACAGTTCATTGCACCGGCATCACACTGGAGGTCCTCAGGCCCAGATACCTCTCAGATACCCTCAGAACAGAGGGAAACTGTGAGTGTGGGTGGGAAGAAGGTCACAGCATGGAGGGACACTGGAGCACAAGTGTAGGCTTTCCATGCTTCCTTAGTGGACCCCAATTTAATCAACCCAGAGATCCAAGTGACGATTCAACCCTTCAAGTCCAACTCCTTCAATTTGCCTACAGCCAAGTTGCCTGTCTAATACCAGGGCTGGTCAGGAACGTGGATTTTTGCAGTCTATGACGATTATCCCATCCCCATGCTGTTGGGGGAAGACTTGGCCAATCATGTGAAGTGGGCCAAGAGGGTGGGAATGGTCACCTGCAGCCAGGCTAAACAAGCCATGAGGCCTAGCTCTGTTCTGGAAACTTCTATCAGGACTTCTATCAGAGGTGATGGACCCAGACCCCAGGCCAATGTCTGCAACAGCAGTAGTGGATCCAGTCCCAGAGACCCAGACAGAGCCAGTCCCAGAACTGGAACCGGCGAAGCAACCAGCACCAGACCCATTGCCAGCACTGAATCCAGTACTTGCAACCCCAACACCAGAGGGCCCCACCAAACCTGAATCAACAGCAGCCCATAACCCTACAGAAGAGGCTCAGCCGGAGCCTGAACCCCAACATAGTGCCCCAGCAGAGAGCGGGTCACAATCAATGGAAACAGCCCCATCCCCTACATCGCTTCCAAAGGGACCAAGCATAGGTCCACAATCCAATGAGGAACTGATGTCTCCAGCATCAAGGAAACAATTCCAGACCGAACAGGAAGCAGATGAAAGCCTCCAGAGAGCTTGGACGGCGGCACGGAGCAACCCACTTCTCAGCTCTTCTAATTGATCCAGGTTTGTTGTAGAAAAAGGACTTTTATCCAAGGAAACTCTTTCTGGTGGACACCAGGAAAACTGGCATCCTCAGAGACAGTTGGTTGTTCCAACTAAGTACCGGGCCAAGCTCTTGAGCTTAGCCCACGATCATCCTAGTGGCCATGCTACTACTACTACATGCTACTTTGGGCAGGACCAAAGACCGTTTGGAGGGGTCATTCCACTGGGAGGGAATGGGCAAGGATGTTTCTACCTATGTCCGGTCTTGTGAAGTATGCCAAAGAGTGAGAGAACCCCAAGACCAGGTCAAAGCCCCTCTCCAGCCACTCCCCGTCATTGAAGTTCCATTTCAGTGAGTAGCTGTGAATATTCTGGGTTCTTTTCCAAAAAAGACACCCAGAGGAAAGCAGTACATACTGACTTTCATGGATTTTGCCACCCGATGGCCGGAAGCTGTAGCTCTAAGCAACACCAGGGCTAAAAGTGTGTGCCAGGCACTAGCAGACATTTTTGCCAGAGTAGGTTGGCCCTCCGACATCCTCACAGATGCAGGGACTAATTTCCTGGCAGGAACTATGGAAAACCTCTGGGAAGCTCATGGGGTAAATCACTTGGTTGCCACTCCTTACCACCATCAAACAAATGGCATGGTGGAGAAGTTTAATGGAACTTTGGGGGCCATGATACGTAAATTCATAAATGAGCACTCCAATGATTGGGACCTAGCGTTGCAGCAGTTACTCTTTGCCTACAGAGCTGTACCACATCCCGGTTTAGGGTTTTCACCATTTGAACTTGTATATGGCCATGAGGTTAAGGGGCCTTTACAGTTGGTGAAGCAGCAATGGGAGGGATTTACACCTTCTCCAGGAACTAACATTCTGGACTTTGTAACTAACCTACAAAACACCCTCTGAAGCTCTTTAGCCCTTGCTAAAGAAAACCTCCAGGATGCTCAAAAAGAGCAAAACACCTGGTATGATAAACATGCCAGAGAGTGTTCCTTCAAAGTAGGAGACCAGGTCATAGTCTTAAAGGCACTCCAAGCCCATAAAATGGAAGCATCGTGGGAAGGGCCATTCAAGGTCCAGGAGCACCTGGGAGCTGTTAATTATCTCATAGGCTTTTGGTTGGAGGTGGGGAATGCTAAAGTGTACCATATTAATTCTCTAAAGCCCTTTTAATCCAGAGAGTTGAAGGTTTGTCAGTTTACAGCCCAGGGAGGAGAGGACGCTGAGTGGCCTGAAGGTGTCTACTATGAAGGGAAAAGTGAGGGTGGCGTGGAAGAGGTGAACCTCTCCATGACCCTTGGGCGTATGCAGCAACAGCAGATCAAGGAGCTGTGCGATAGCTACACACCAATGTTCTCAGCCACCCCAGGACTGACTGAACGGGCATACCACTCCATTGACACAGGTAATGCTCACCTAATTAAAGTCCAACCTTACTGGGTGTCTCTTCAAGCTAAAACTGCTATAGAATGGGAGATCCAGGATATGTTACAGATGGGTGTAATCCGCCCCTCTGGAAGTGCATGGGCATCTAGTGGTTCTAGTTCCGAAACCAGATGGGGAGATACGTTTTTGTGTGGACTACCGTAAGCTAAATGCTGTAACTTGCCCAGACAACTATCCAATGCCACACACAGATGAACTATTAGAGAAACTGGGACGGGCCCAGGTCATCTCTACCTTGGACTTAACCAAGGGGTACTGGCAGGTACCGCTAGATGGATCCTCCAAGGAAAGGTCAGCCTTCACCACACGTCGGGCTGTGTGAATTTAATGTACTCTCTTTCGGGCTGTGAAATGCACCTGCCACCTTCCATAGATTTGTAGATGGTCTCCTTGCGGGATTAGGAGAATATGCAGTCGCCTACCTTGACGATGTGGCCATATTTTCGGATTCCTGGGCAGAACAGCTGGAACATCTACAAAAAGTCTTTGAGCGCATAAGGGAAGCAGGACTAACTGTTAAGGCTAAGAAGTGTCAAATAGGCCTCAACAGAGTGACTTACCTTGGACACCAGGTGGGTCAAGGAACTATCAGCCCCCTACAGGCCAAAGTGGATGCTATCCAAAAGTGACCTGTCCCAAGGTCAAAGAAACAGGTTCAATCCTTCTTAGGCTTGGCCAGTTATTACAGGCGATTTGTATCATAGAATCATAGAATAACAGAGTTGGAAGGGACCTCAGGAGGCCATCTAGTCCAACCCCCTGCCCAGAGCAGGACCAATCCCAACTAAATCATCCCAGCCAGGGCTTTGTCAAGCCTGACCTTAAAAACTTCTAAGGAAGGGGATTCCACCACCTCCCTAGGTAACGCATTCCAGTGTTTCACCACCCTCCTAGTGAAAAAGTTTTTCCTAATATCCAACCTAAACCTCCCCCACTGCAACTTGAGACCATTACTCCTTGTCCTGCCATCTGCTATCACTGAGAATAGTCTAGATCCATCCTCTTTGGATCCACCTTTCAGATAGTTAAAAGCAGCTATCAAATCCCCCCTCATTCTTCTCTTCCGTAGACTAAACAATCCCAGTTCCCTCAGGCTCTCCTCATAACTCATGTGTTCCAGTTCCCTAATCATTTTTGTTGCCCTTCACTGGACTCTCTCCAATTTCTCCACATCCTTCTTGTAGTGTGGGGCCCCAAACTGGACACAGTACTGCAGATGCGGCCTCACCAATGTCGAATAGAGGGGAACGATCACGTCCCTCGATCTGCTGGCAACGCCCCTACTTATACACCCCAAAATGCCATTGGCCTTCTTGGCAACAAGGGCACACTGTCGACTCATATCCAGCTTCTTGTCCACTGTCACCCCTAGGTCCTTCTCTGTAGAACTGCTGCCTAGCCATTCGGTCCCTAGTCTGTAGCAGTCCATGGGATTCTTCCGTCCTAAGTGCAGGACTCTGCACTTGTCCTTGTTGAACCTCATCAGATTTCTTTTGGCCCAATCCTCCAATTTGTCTAGGTCCCTCTGTATCCTATCCCTACCCTCCAGCGTATCTACCACTCCTCCCAGTTTAGTGTCATCTGCAAACTTGCTGAGGGTGCAATCCACACCATCCTCCAGATCATTAATGAAGATATTGAACAAAACCAGCCCCAGGACCAACCCTTGGGGCACTCCGCTAGATACCAGCTGCCAACTAGACATGGAGCCATTGATCACTACCCGTTGAGCCCGACAATCTAGCCAACTTTCTACCCACCTTTAGTGCATCCATCCAGCCCATACGTCTTTAACTTGCTGACAAGAACACTATGGGAGACCGTGTCAAAAGCTTTGCTAAAGTCGAGGAATAACACGTCCACTGCTTTCCCTTCATCCACAGAACCAGTTATCTCATCATAGAAGGCAATTAGATTAGTCAGGCATGACTTTCCCTTGGTGAATCCCTGCTGACTGTTCCTGATCACTTTCCTCTCATCTAAGTGCTTCAGAATTGATTCCTTGAGGACTTGCTCCATGATTTTTCCAGGGACAGAGGTGAGGCTGACTGGCCTGTAGTTTCCAGGATCCTCCTCCTTCCCTTTTTTAAAATATGTGCACTACATTAGCCTTTTTCCAGTCATCTGTGACTTCCCCCGATCGCCATGAGTTTTCAAAGATAATGGCCAATGGCTCTGCAATCCCATCCGCCAACTCCTTTAGCACTCTCGGATGCAGCACATCTGGCCCCGTCAACATGTGCTTGTCCAGCTTTTCTAAATAGTCCCGAACCACTTCTTTCTCCACAGAGGGCTGGTCACCTCCTCCCCATGCTGTGCTGCCCAGTGCAGTAGTCTGGGAGCTGACCTTGTTTGTGAAGACAGAGGCAAAAAAAGCACTGAGTACGTTAGCTTTTTCCACATCCTCTGTCACTAGGTTGCCTCCCTCATTCAGTAAGGGGCCCACACTTCCCTTGACTTTCTTCTTGTTGCTAACATACCTGAAGAAACCCTTCTTGTTACTCTTAACACTTGACGATTACCTGTTCTGTTCATTCCCTCTGGGGCACCTGGAGTTGGCCACTCTTGGAAGGCAGTAGACTGAGCTAGTTGGACCTTTGGTCTGACCCAGTATGGCTATTCTTATGTTCTGCAATTTCCTATTTCCCATCCAGATGGAGAGAGACTGCCAATCACAAGTGCTACATAGGCTGATGGACAGCCTTGCCCTCAGACTGTGTGACAAGCAAAATTCTGTCCCATGCCTCCCAGGTGTGTAATCAAAGGCCTGCATGCACTGATGATCTCTCAGCCAGCCAGGAAGCATCTCCTCTGCCCAGCTGAGATAGCTGCTCTCCAGGCTGCCACATCTCTCTCAATCCCCCATGTGCACTCCTTTCCCTCATCTGAATGTGCTCCACCTTTCCCCCTCCATCTGCCCAGTGTCTATGTCAAAGCGAATGTGCTGCTAAAACAGTATGTCATTACAGACTATCATAATGCTCATGCACCAGGGAGCCAAAGCCACCTTCATTCTGGCCTTTCCTAACATTGTAGTGTTCCACACTGCAGCTGAGCATTCTTTTACTAGACATTGTTGCCTAATGGATAGAGCACTTGACTAGTGCTGAGGAGACTTGGGTCCTATTCCCAGCTCTGTCATTGGTCTTCTGGCTGTCCTTGGGTAAGGCACATTCTTCCCCGTGCCTCAGTTTCTCCATCTATAACAGAGGGAGAAGGATACTGATCTCTGTTGTGAAACAATGTGAGATCTACTGATGAAAATCGCTACATCTGAGGCTATAGGGTATTATTTTAACTTGGGTTTTTTGGATGTAAATTATTATTTGTACTGTGGTTGCCCCGAACAATTCCTGACAGGGAACAAGGCCCTATTGCACTAAGTGCTGTACACAGAGGAAAAACAAAGATGGTTCTGAATGTTTCAACTTTCAGAAATGAAAACCTGAAACTTTTCCATTTTTGTTTTTAATAAATTCTACAAAAACAGATGGTTTTGCAAAAACTTGTTTTGTCAAAGCCATTTTCTGTTGCGAAAACACGTAGAGTGAATGCTTTTGACCACCTCTTAAAGTTGTTATCCACTAAACTGAAGATGGGCATTTTCTTACCCACCTCCATCCATTTATACCTCATGGACTGCATTGTGTTCTTTGCTCACAGATTCTCCTACACAGTTTCTATAGGCCTAATTCACTGCCTGTTGACGCCAGTGGTAAGATTTGTATTGACCTCTGTTGGTGTTGTATCAAGCCCTCACTGTCTGAAACAGTTCTCTGTAGGAGCTATGTCATAAAAGGATATGTATTTCTACAAATGCCCCAATTCAGTAAAACATTTAAACACCTGGTTAAGTGCCAATGATTTCAATACAATTTAGGTACATGTGTAAGTGCTTTGCTAAATCAGGACCTGAACTACAGAATAAGAACTTGGAAACTGTGTTTAACAACCAGGTTATAGATTCACTCCTAATATTCTACAACCCCAATTATTCACAACCCCCATTTATTCACAATTTTCTACACCCCCACTATTTTAGAAAAAGAGAACATGGTCAAAAAGAGAAAACGCTACAAAGACTTGCCAGAAACAGAAAAGGAAAATAGAAGATAGATAATTTACAGTAAAAGAAGAGTGATATAAACATAAAAAGATGATGAAAATAAAACATAAGGACAGAAAGCAAAGGATAAAGAAAGATAAACAAGAGATAAAAGGCAAATAAAGAAAAGAGGCACATAAAGAAAATAAAATGAATTTAAAAATATTTCATTCAGCCAAACCTAATATTGGGTAGGGAAGAAATTGCTGGGCATAAAAACACAGCTCTCACCCCAATATGTGCGTAAATCATATCCTTCTTTTGCAATACCGTCTGCAGAAAAATAAGGAAAACATCTGAATGGACAATGTAATCATGTAAGTCTATATCAAAGTAATATTAAGGACCAGAATTTGAGATGATGGTGTAAACAAATAAAGAAAATTTAATACATTTTACTCTTGCAAAAAAACTGAGCACTCTGACCTAACATACAACCTGGCAGGTGCTCCAATATTATTATAAGGACAAAAAGGATGTTTTTGAGCTCTCAGTGGATGGACGTGCCAGTGTGTGGGAATATATGCTGTACTCCATTCTGAAAATAGCACCCTACAATTCTCATCTTGATGTGTATGGTTCAATCATTAGTACAGTTTGTTAACTAAACCAGCAGTAGCCTGTCACCTGATCACACTGACTTTTCACATGTTGTTGTTAACTTGTCATGGAAGGACATCTTCATTGTGGAGATGTGATATGAAGTTTTTGCACCAAAGAAGAAGAGGTGCAAACTAAGCAAACTCATTTTGTTGCACAACATTGATTCTATGCAAATAATTTTGTCACTGCAGCTGATTAAATAAGTTTCATAGGACAAATCAACAGTTTCTATTTAACCATATTGCAAACCCTTAAATGATCAAAAAGCATGAGATTATTTAAAAAAAAAATAATCTGTTTTTGTACTTTTTCAAGTTTCTGAGCCTTTATGGTTGTTGGGTTACCATTTAAAAGCGACGAAGTATCAAGCCATAACATTGAGACACACACCAAGCAACGAAGTATCAAGCCATAACATTGAGACACACAATATGCATTCACAGAGAAATTTCTAATGAAGCTTCTTTTTAATGATTCACAAACAAAAGTGGACTTTGAGTGAAAAGAGTGTAAAGAAGATGGGAAATGTTGACATTAAGAATCACCCTGGTCTTCCATGACTCCCTCTTCCCCTTTTTAGTAGATAGCTCAGAATAATATTTATAATTTTGATATAAGATTTATAATATTGAAATATAAAAATATTAATGATAAGATTAAAAGCTCTGATAGCAATACAGTTAATGATTTATAATTATGTGTATTGAATGAATGCAGATGAGGTAACACTTAGGCCAAGGCCTTGCTGGTATATGTGTGGATTTGCCAATTCTTCTTTTACATAGATTAGCAATTCAACTTAAAACGTTACTGCTGACAGAACAAAGGTAACATGTCGTGTTGGAAGATGTAACTAAAAGATACACAAACATGTAATGATAAATTTAAAAAAGTTCCTTTTTTTCCTGGGAAGACCCAGAGCAGGGTGACATAAAATGACATGACCCATAAGCTGCACAACCAGCTGAAAAATGTAGAAGTTGGGTAACTGAAGCTTGCATGTGCATTACATAAGGGCTACCTAAACCCCCAAAGGGTTGATGTGCTTTGAGCCAATTGGATAAATACTAAGGAATCTGTAATGTGTAAATGTGTACATGGGGCCAAACTGGAGAAACACCAGACCACAAACTGAAGGACAAGACCAAGGGATCAGCGAAGTATACATGGGGCCAAACTGGAGAAACACCAGACCACAAACTGAAGGACAAGACCAAGGGATCAGCAAAGTCAACAGCTATCATGGAAGGTGGAAGAACATCCTGGTGCCTCAGAATGTGGTCGTTTGGGCCCATTTACCAACTCTGTCTTGTCTGGACATACATTTATGCCAGATAGAGTGTCTGTTTAAGTGACAGTAATTCTTTCTGAAATTGCATAAATAAAGGCAAAAATTGATTAAGCCTAAATAGGGTGGACTCGTGACAGTTTCCCAACTCTTATCCCCAACAAGGTGTACTCCGGTTAAACTTTCAAATATCTTCTTTTTCTGCCACTAGGAGGTCTAGAATATTTTTGAGTAATGGAAGCTGAGAGTCCTAACATAATCACTTGACTCCAGGAGCTGGGGATTAGGGAAAACACTGAATTCATGAGACTAATGATGAAATAGAATTACAGGACTGGAAGGGACCTCGAGAGGTCATCTAGTCCAGTCACCTGCACTCATGGTAGGATTAAGTATTATCAAGACCATCTCTGACAGGTGTTTGTCCAACCTGCTGTTAGAAATCTTCAGTGATGCAGAATCCACAACCTCCCTTGGCAATTTATTCCAGTGCTTAACCACCCTGACAGTTAATAAATTTTTTCTAATGTCCAACCTAAACTTCCCTTGCTGCAGTTTAAGACCATTGCTTCTTGTCCTATACTCAGAGGTTAAGGAGAATAATTTTTCTCCTTCCTCTGTGTAACAACCTTTTATGTATTTGAAAACAGTTATGTCCCCTCTCAGTCTTTTCTTCTCCAAACTAAACAAACTCAATTTTTTCAATCTTCCCTTATAGGTCATGTCTTCTAGACCTTTCATCATTTTTGTTGCTCTTCTCTGGACTTTCCAATTTGTCCACATCTTTCCAGAGATGTGGTGCCCAGAACTGGACACAAACTCCAGTGGAGGCCTAATCAATGCAGAGTAGAGCGGAAGAATTACTTCTCGTGTCTTGCTTACAACACTCCTGCTCATACAGCCTAGAATGTTTGCTGCTGCTGCTGCTTCTTTTTTTTTTTTTTTTTGTTAACAGTGTTACTGACTTGTGTTTAGCTTGTTATCCACTATGACCCCCAGATCCCTTTCGGCAGTCATTTTCCCATTATTTATTTGTGCAACTGATTGTTCTTTCCTAAGTGGAGTACTTTGCATTTGTCCTTTGTAGGACAAATTTCATCCTATTTACTTCAGACCATTTCTCCAGTTTGTCCACATCATTTTGAATGTTAACCCTATCCTTGAAAGCATTTACAACCCCTCCCAGCTTGGTATCATCTGCAAACTTTATAAGTGTACTCTCTATGCCATTATCTAAGTCACTGAACACAGAACTGGACCCAGAACTGATCCCTGTGGAGCCCCACTTGATATGCCCTTCCAGCTAGACAGTGAAACACTGATAACTACTCTCTGAGAATGGTTTACCAAACAGTTATGAACCCACCTTACAGTAGCTTCACTTAGGTTGTATTTCCCTAATTTGTTTATGAGAAGGTCATGCAAGACTATATCAAAAGCTTTACTAAAATCAAGATATACCACATCTACCAATCCCCCCCATCCACAAGGCTTGCTACCCTGTCAACGAAAGCTATTAGGTTGGTTAGACATGATTTGTTCTTGACAAATCCATCCTGACTATTACGTATCTCCTGACTGGTCTGTAATTCCCTAGGTTGTCATTATTCTCCTTTTTATAGATTGGCACTATTTGCCCTTTCCCAGTCCTCTAGAAGACAGGAGAGATTCCATTACTTTTCGAAGACAACTACTAATGGCTCAGATATCTCCTCAGTCAGCTCCTTGAGTATTCTAAGGCCAGGTTCCAGTTCTTGGTGTGCCTGTCTCTTGAAATGATATAAATGACAGGCCTGATGTGGGGAGAGGTCACAGGCACTCTTTCCAAGAGCTGAATGCCATGAGACTGTGACCAGAGGGGCCAGCCTGGCAAGAGGACCTGAAGTAGCTAAAACCTGCCAAGGTCTCCATGTGGAAAATGTCTGACACCTGGGGAGGTACACCTGTGTACAAGCTGTTTGTAGATTTTAAGATATGTTTCCCCTCTAATGCTTTTGCTCTGAATCAATAGTACTTTGCTTTGTCAAGGCTGGCTGATCACTGGTTAACCCTGTCACTGCCCCTGAGTGATGGCAACTGCTGAATGAAAGACCCACGGAGGTGATCCCAGTGAATTGCAGCCTGGATTCCCAGTCTAGAGGGGCAGAGTTCTGGGACTCTGCCCTACAAGAGGTGACAGCTGGAGGCCTGAGACCTAAGTGGGGTGACTTGTAGAGGCCAGGAAGGGGTCAGAGGTGCAGTTACCTCAGGAGTTGTGACAGTGACTACTCATTTATCTTTGTATAACCGTCCCCTCAACCAGGCAAATACTGGAAGGCCTAAGGATCCTACTCTACAGGTGAATAGATGAGTCAGAGTCACATCATTCCCTCTGCTGTGTGCTTTGAAGGGGGGAGTAGTAAAAGAAACCCTTCCTCAATGAGTCACAGCAGTCACAGGGAATGGGGGACAGGGCAGAGTAGCCTCACCTTCTTTCTCCCACCTCAACAGAAGCCTCTTTGTCTGAGTGGCAATTAGTCTGGCTTCTGTGAGCTCAGTGGGAGTGTCTGTATGGTGGTGGGGTTCTGACTGAGCTACTTTAGACAGAGCTGTATAATGTAAATGGTCTCCTTTCCTGTTTGTGTATTAATTGATGCCATTCTTATTAATTATTTATACAACACCAGAAATGAACAGCGCTAATGATCGGTGTTGCTATTCATGGTATTGCATTAGCATTTGAAATGTGCTCGGCACTTTGCAAACACAGTGGGAGGGACAGTGTCTGACACAAGGACCACGTGGTCTAAGGCAGGCCCCACAAGAAATTTTCATGCAAGATGCTAGCATGCCTGCCCTGAAGAGGTTATCTATTTATGCCCACTGGTCCCAGACTGAATAATAGGAACACACAGAAGAGTGGTTTGGTGGGTCAGTGGTCTTCCCCAAAAGGCCTGCAGGCTATTGGATCCTCCTAAGGAAGATCTGGGCAATATTTAGGGTCTTATCCAGCTGCCCAGAACCATAGTGTCCGAGTGCCTTCCATGTAAAATCAACAGCAATAATGGAGGTCCCTATACAGCCAGCAACTCCTGTTATCTGATCCTCAGTTATCACAGTCTACTACTTAGCTTTCCTGGATATAGGGAACAATTTGGTTCCAATTCACTGTTCCTTGCCCTGCTCCTGTGGCATTCATCCACAGTTGGGCACAGTTAAGGGAAAAGTGGGTGTACAAAGCTATCATTCTCATTTGGTAGTGTAATACGCTTATGTTACAACTATACAGGCTGCAAGGCAATGATGAATTCATGGCCCTTCATCTTTAATTCGGAAGAAAACAGTGGTGGTTATAACAATGATAAAAGGACTGTAAATTAATTCCAAAGCATGGGTAGAGCATGTCATCTGAGAGAAAATAATTTGTAATGTTTTTGATCAGTGTGGATGTTGTAATCTAATAAGCAGGCACGGCATTATGTAATTGTAAATGAAAGTGCTAAAAGCTAACTTTGCAAATTGATTCTAATCCTATACATTGCAGCGCACTCAGTGCCCCATTAACACATTAAGTCAATGGGTTGTTAATTTGTGGCATAATGAGTTGCTGGATAGTTTCTGATCTTTAAAAAGTTTCTAATGAGCTGGGTTGCTATCAAAAAGAAAACTGGAATTAATGAATAATACAATGACTAAATGTAAAGTAATGGGTTTGAAATGCACTCACAAGTGCTTTCATCTAAGGTGAGTAATTGGTGCTCATTTATAGCACAGGCTTGCTTTAGTAGCAGCGTGTAACTGCACCACCATAAGTGAAGCATTGGGCCTCAAAACTACCAGTCACACTCCTTCAGCCCTTGGGAAGATGTGCCAGATGCTGCATGCATGCGTCTACTCTGCTTCACTGGCCAGTGTAGAAGGTGGGAGGGCCACAGGCCTGCCTGTCAACCCTGCCCCTTTTCGGGTTGGCTAGCACCACAACAGGCAGTTACATGCATACATAAAGAGAGTGCAGAGCAACATCCCCTGGTACCTAGGTAGTTGTGCAGAGGCAAAGATGAGAACAATTTTGAGGTTTTAGAATCTTTCAGTCTGCATCTGAATGAGACAGACCTTTTATAACTTTCAAAGGCTAGCCCAGTGGTTAGGAAACAGTTGTGGAAGATGAGAGAGCCAGGTTCCAGTCCCTCCTCTGCTGGATTTAGAAAAAGACCTCAAACCTGGTTTATACATCCCCACTGAATGCCCTACCCCCAGGCTATGGCCTCTCTGGCTTTGACCAGTAATTCCAGCCTGGACCCAAGAATGTTCCTAATGAATGTCTTGTAGAAACTGATATATGTCTACCAAAAAAAAAAGTTTTGAAAAAAAATTCCTGACCTGCTCTAGCCCTCCCTACTTTGCATAGTCACACACAAAGCAGGCATAGCCTGCCCCTTTGTTACAGATTTATTGGGTTTCATAACCTGAGCAACAAGAGTGGGGTTCAGGTTCGCACTGACTGCACTATACTAGTTTGTGAAACACCAGCAGGGTGTTCAGTGCTGTGTCAGACATGAACCACAGGCAGCTCTTGTCCTGAAGCATTTACAGTCCAAGGTCCCAGTCCTAGGGCTTGTTCTAAATGAACAGGTCCATTGAATTCAATGGGACTTAGGGTGGGTGCAGGGGGTTTGCCCATACAGACTGGATTATGCATGATTCACTATGTTTTAAAATATTTTTCTACTTGTTTGATATTATTCAGTAAATACATTATTCAGTGAATTTTGCAGTAGTCAAATTATTGAACAATTTTGTACACATTCATCCAACTTTAATAACAAACAACAAAACAACCACTTTAAAAAACAAAACAAAAACCTAACTTTCATTTATATTTTGGGGGGCAAAAAATACACGGAGCTCTGTTGCTACAGCAGGAATTGTAGACACTGCCATATTTAAGGCTGAAATACAATATTTTTCATCATAAACACAATTTTCTAATTGGCCACAACTAAAGCTCTTTGAAAAGTGTAATTTGTTTTTTCCTGGAAAATGCTGACATTTCAAAGTTAACTTTTGTTCCAAATTGGAACATAAAGTCTAACATTTTCACAAAATGAAAAATTCCCAAATGCTTCAAATCAAAATGTCAAAACAGAGTCTATACTCTCTATCGAAATTAAGCAACTCAATATGTCAAAACTCTTTTCAGTTTTGAAACATTTCAAAATGAAATTTTTATTTAAACTTGACATGTTGAAAAGAAAAAATGTCATTTCAATTTGGCAAGAAAAACACTGTTTCATTTAAAGATGTTAGTTTCAAACGATTTTTTATTCTCCCTATTAGAAATTTGAAAAATTTAGTCAATCTTTTAACTAAACCACAATTTCCAATGGGAAAACTTTTTTATGCAAAATATTTTGACTAGCTCTGGTTATCCTTCCTTCCTCCCCATTTTTTAAAGAAAAAAAGAGGAGGCCAAACATTTTCCATTGTAGACCCTTTCCTGAATTTGGTTTAGTTAAAACAATCTTGTTCAAATCTTCTAGCCATTTCTGGGTACTGCTTGTATATAATTTTCCAATATTTGTAATCAGAACAGTGGCAGTAATGCAGCAATAGCTGAATGGATTTAATCAAACTGGGCTTGTTTGAAAGAACTCACCAAGAATTAAAGAATTCTCCAAACTTACAACAGTGTCCACTAATCTTAGGCCTTGTTGAAAAACCTGGCCGCGTTGAAATAAACAGCAAAACTCTCGTTGACTTCAACAGAGGCAAAATTTCAGATATATATAATACATACTGTGACAAAGCTCTGTCTTTCCCTCCGTGGGTCCCACGTTTCCTGGCGGATTTCGCTAGTCTCAGAGGCTCACTGTGACCCTCCATGTAACCCTTCTCTCTCTAGAGACAAGGGTCACAGTCTACTGAGCCATTTTCATCATAAGACAGGGAGGGAGGTGAGGAGCAGTTATCCTTCCTTACACAGTCTGTTGTCTCCCAGTCTCAGTGATTAATCAGGGGGCAAAGGTGGGGAGGGGGAGCCCGGGCCCACCCTCTACTCCAGGCTCCAGCCCAGGGACCCTAATAGTATCAGCTATGGTAGCTGACCTTTTAGAAACATGACATATACAATTCCCTGGGCCACTTCCCCCACAGCAGCCCTCACTTCCTCAAGCTCCACTTCACCCTTACCTCAGGGCCTCCTTCCTTGTGCCTGATATGGTGTGTACTGCTCGGCCTCTTCGATAGCACAACTTCCTCCCACTGCTCCTGACATCCACACCCACCTGACTAACTGGGAGGCTTTTAACTAGTTTCAGTCAGCCCCTAATTGGCTTCAGGTGTCCCAATCAACCTAGCATTCTCCCTGCCTTCTGGAAAGTTCTTAATTGGCCCCAGGTGTCTTAACTGACCTGGAGCAGCTTCCATTTCACTTATTTTGGTACCAGGGATTTGTTTAGCCTGGAGCTAATGTATCTATCTCCCACTACTTTTCCATAGCCATCTGGCCTTGCCCCATCACAATATATATGCATAAGGGTAGCATCTGTATTTGCAGTTTTATCACAGATAGTTCATGTCTATTCTCTGGTTCAGGGTATAAATAGATCACCAGCAGGGCTCCTCTTGTGAGACAATATTGTACAAGTATGTGTATTTTAGTGCAGGATTTCAAAAGCACCCAACAATGGCCTGATTCCACCCCCTTTTAAGTCAATAGTACAACTCCCAGTGATATCACTGGCAGAAGAGTTAGTCTAACACTGAGCATTGTTGAGCGTTCCACCCTCTAACACATCTGGCATTGGTTGCTGAGGCCTAGATCCTCAAAGGTATTTAGGTGCCTCTCTGATTTTGGTGGGAGTTAGGTGCCTAAATACCTTTGAGGCTCTGGGCCTAAGTCACTGTTGTACCATCAGTCTGTTCTGATAGGCAATTCTCATGTTTCCTCTCCTCTCCTATCTTTCAGTATATGTGTGTACTAGTGCTGAGAAAATACAGTGCTATACCACTACAAAATATTACAGGACTTTATTAGAATTATCAGCGTTTTTAGTTTGATTCATATTTGGATTTGTACCTAGTAGCTGCAAAGTTACTTGCCAGGAAGAAAACATGTAACCTAACCATAAATTAAAGAGCAGAGTTCAATGGAGCCAAGTTTGGAGCAAAGATTATAATCACACATTTTAAAGTTTTAATTTCCATACCAGAAAGACTTAGATCATATTTTATAGTGTTTTGAAGGAAGATATCTTCTCAGCAAATTTTAGTTTTGCTTCATGAAGCAAACCTCTGCAATGAAATGTCTTTCATGATCAGCACAAGGTGGGTTCCTTGAACGTATACACACCATGTCCTGGAAGTCAGGCTGAGATTTTTCTCAAACTGATTTTTTGTTGCTATGGATAAACAATAGAGAACAAAATAGAAGTGTCACACAGAATTGGATTTGGGTCTAACAGGCTCCCCAAAAGAAATGGCCTTAAGGATTACTTGGTATTACATTTGATTTTTAGCTAACAGAAAACTTTCAGCTAGAGCAGAAGTCTGAGATTTAACTGTAGAAGATGAGAAAAACCTCCATTAATTTTGTCTCCAAGAAATCAATGATTGGAGTTTCAATCTCTTTTAGGGGCATCTGTATTCTTTATCTCCCTGTCTGGTCTGAGAAATAAACTCCCCATATACTCTGCCATATGATTTACAGGTTGTTGGCTTGAGACGTAAGGACAGTAAGTCAATAGTCTCTTTCTGAAAATCCTGCTGAAAGTTCGGATTGTCTAATATGAAACATGCGATCAGAATCAGTTTGCTGTTGTGGGATTGTATTCTCCTACTTCGTACAGAAACACCAACTGAGATAATTTCCCCAGAGTCTTCTGAAGACCTGTCCCTGAAACACAAGAGAGTTTGGAATGAAAGTCTGGAAGGCAACCAAGGGCATATGAATGTGGTCTGTTGAGTCCTTTCTTTCAGTTTCATTGTAGCAGTTAGTCAACTCTATGAAAAGGACGAAGGCACATACATGATGTGCTTAAAGACTCAAGAGCTATAAAAATACTTTTTTTTTAGTAAATGTTTTTTTTTCTATACCGATACTTCCTAACAGTTGAAAACAGAACATCACTAGTGACTTCTGCCTAGACTCACAAAACTGCTTATGTGACCAAGTCTGGATTCAGGCACCTGAGTCTCAGTTTTGGGACCACTGTGACTCACAGAACATCTTCTGAACCCTCTGGACATCTAAACTCACTCGGTGTATATGTTTTTCCAGTAAAAAGTTCCCTAGTCATCCACTGATGCTTTTGCCTTGGCATGTGCACTGTGGCCTCCCTGTGGGTGTCTGAGTGCCTGTCTCCTGTTTAATTCCCAGAGTGATTCACAAGCCTGGGGAAGATAGACATTTGGCTGCCGAGGTCAAGTGCAGAGCCTGATACAGTAATTGTGCTCACAGTCATCTACCAGACTGGGTCCCTCATGTGAGTTCACACAACAGCTGGGGGCAAGGAAGAACTCCCTCATAACTTTTAGCCTGGTAATTAGTCATCTGGGATGTGGGAGACTCTCTGGGCTCAAGTCTCCTGCCCCACCACTCGTCCTGAGTGGAGAAGGGATTTCAAGAGGGACCTGGCACCTCTCAGGTCAGTACCCTATTCATTGGGCTCCTCCTCCCCTCCCCCGCCCCCCCAATTCTGGCAAAAATGGCATAAGCGCCTAATTCCAAAAAGGGTTTCTGACTGAGAGTCACTAGCAGAGATAGGTGACTCCCTGCAGCTTGGATGTAGGCTCCTATCTCCCTGAGAGTGGTAGGATTTAGCATACACCCCTCTTGTTGGCAACTCATGGCCTAGATTAGCCAGCTCTCTGCCTACCTTTCTGGCTTTTGTGCATCACATTATAATTTCTATCCATTCATTGTATAGAGAGCCTAGGAGCCTAACTCTAGGCTGTGTGCATCACAATGAGTTCCTGTGGCTATTTAGGTTCCTGAAACTTAGGAGCTGTAACTCTGGGCATCATAGTGCATCCCTTTGTACTGAATATTGATGGACTCCTTCAGGCCTTCACAATTAAGGTTTTGCACAGATTCCAAGGCCATAAGGGATCATTGTGATAATCTATTCTGACCTGTATTACATGTGCCAGAGAACTTCTCCAAAACAATTCCTACAGCAGATCTTCCAGAAAAACATCCAATCTGGATTTTAAATTTGCCAGTAATGAAGAATCTATCATGTCCCTTGGTAAATTGTTCCAATGGTTAATTACTTTCACTGTTAAAATTTACACTTGATTTCCAGTCTGAATTTATCTAGTTTCAACTTCCAGCCTTTGGATCGTTTTAGACCTTTCTCTGCTAGATTGATGAGCCTATTATGAAATATTTGTACCCCATAAAGGTACTTATGCACTGTAATCAAGTCACCCCTTAACTTTCCCTTTGTTAAACTAAATAGATAGAGCTCTTTGATTCTCTCACTATAAGGCATGTTTTCTAATCCTTAATCATTCTTGTTCTTCTGCGGACCCTCTCCTATTTATCAATATTGTGCTTGAATCATGGACACCAGAACTGGACACAGAATTCCAGCAGCGCTCACACCAGTGCAAAATATAAAGAGAAAATAACCTCTTGACTCCTAGTTTAGATCCGCCTGTTATGCATTAGCCCTTTTGGCCACAGCATCCATTAAAGAAGGTACAGAGGCCTCCCTAGCTAATTTTGTTTGACAGTGCAAACGCTTTATAAAGATCATTCTATTGTGAGTGAAGTTCTATTATTTTTAAGTAAGATTGGCCTATAGGGAAGTATGCAGTATAACAATGCCACAATCCCCTCAGAACACAGAGTGATATAAATCTAGGTTAATATATATACAATCTATACAAACATTTTACAAAGAGCCATAATGGTTTTGGGTGTCTCCAGTTTTGGGTGCCCAACATGAGATATGTTTAAGGGTGATTTTAAGAAAATACTGAACACCCACTCTCTGAAAAGCAAGCCTGTTTAAAGTGCCCCAAGTTGGGCACAGGAAAACTGAGTCACTCCAAATTATTAGCCATTTTTGGAATTGTAAAACCTTTTGCTGTTTCATTTTTTTTTCTTTTCTGAATGTTTCAGAATTCCGAAAGCCCCTCAGTATAGGTCATTTAACCTTTTCCTTCTCACACAAGAGATACACATCCAGGAAATCAAAGGGGAAAGAGATAATTATGGACTTGGGAGAAGCTTTGTTATTTAAAAGGTCACATAGACTTAGAAAAATGGATACAAGTAGGAATAAGGTGGGATTGCAATCAACTTTGACTTTTTCCTACATGTAAAAAAATATAAAACCCAATTATGCAACAGAAAATGTTTGAGTTTTTTGTTTGTTTTTTTCTCATCCAGCTTTGCTACAGTCTCTGAGAAGACAGTGGCATGTGGAGAGAAATGACAGACAACGAATGAGCTCATACCACATGCTAGCTCCAGCTATGTTGTATGTTTGATTTCTTATCAAGAAGATTGAATGCAGTTTGAGACCAGAACTTTAATGCTCATAGGAAAGGCTCCATAACAAAAGCTACTGTGAAAAGGTGTTAACATGAGAGAAGGCTTGTTTTTGTTAGATAAAACAGTGGCTCCTTAAGCTTGGAGAAGTAATCACACTGAAATATGGCACATGCTGGGAAAGGGGAACTGATCCTTGGCCAACAAGATAGTTTCATTGACATATATGAATAACCTCATGTGAATGCCCCTTCAAAAGGAAACAAAAGGACTCAAATGCAGTATTAAAGAATATCCTTAAAAGTTAAATATTCCCTTTTCTAAAATGAGCTGGGGTATTCTCACAATGGCAGCCGGCTGGAATTTTCTTGTTCTAAGCTGGGACCCAAGCTCCCATAGGCTTCTTCAAAACCCTCAGGCTGAGTCCCCCTAAACCAAATGCCACCACTAACTCATTTTCAAATATTTACCTTAATCAGATAATTAACAGGCCTGGCTCTCCACTCATCTACATTAGCTTTACTCTATTGTAACTTCACTGAAGACAGCAGAATTACCCCAGCGTCAGACTTGCTGTAACAGAGTGAAGAATCAGAAAATCAAGCCCAATATGCTTTAAATGTAATATGAGATGATAAATAGTCTGTTGGTTTTTGTATTGTTTGACAGCTCAGACCATAATGTGGTTTTCAAATTATCATAACAGTCTAATGCTTAGTCTGTCATTGTGTCTCACCCTATAGCAAATGTATTAGTTGATTGACTGCCTACAATATTTTTGATCTGGGACAGATGATGATGAGAAAGTGCCTGGCTTTCTCTAAAAGGCTTTCAAAATTTTACAGTGTGGATAAGATTCTTGGTGGTATTTAATAAAACTGCAGTGGATGTATTCATCTGAGTCCAAGCCCTTACCCCAAACTCATCATTGTAAATTTCTCAAAATAAGTGTATCCCTAATAGATTGTCACAAAATCAATTGTTTTTTCTAATCTTCTCTGGGTTGCAGCCCTTGATTAATCATCCTGCTTTGATATTAGTGAGCTAGCAAAGAGTTTGATCCCTTATAATCAATGGTCCTTTGGTAGCTACAAAGGTGAGCAATCTAGCTTTCAGTTGCTGAGTGAAAGGGGAGTTCATGCTGTTGTTTATTTGCTGTCTGCCCAAAGGAACATTTTAATCAATGGCCACACAACACTGATATTCTATTGGTTCATGACAAGCATTCTGGTAGTTTTTACAGATTCCTAGGTCTTTTAATTACTGTGTAAATTGAATGAAGATGATCAGCTTCATTCAGGTTTGAGTTATTAATAGAGTGTGAAAATTAGTTCTAATTGGGAATGGACTCATTTCAGATCTAGATTCTGAGCACATCAGAGAATGGAGTAAACAGATCCAAGCTTTTGGGTTGGTTTAGTACAAAGAAAAGGCCAATTATGGATTTGCAGAGTTCACATTGAAGTTAGCAATTCCCCCAAAGCTGTGAGGCTGTTTCTTCGTCGGGTTTTGGTTGGACCTTGTCTCTAGATTTGAAACAAACTCTAAACACTTGTGACTTTCAGCTGCTGGGGATGCTGTAATAAATGGGTGCCAAAGGGAAGTGCTGGTACAAGTGAATGAACTTCATTTAATTCAGCTGACATGGGCCACGGTTACAGAAGGTTAGTAACTATGTAGCATGGCAAGGAAGATTAATATCCAGTGGCCCCAGTGCCTAATTCTACAGCTGAAGATCACCCTAGTCACTCCCTGGCTCCTCAGCCCAATCTTGGACTGACCGTGGTTCCCTGGAAGTTTACTTGGGGAAAGCCTGTGGATCTTTTCATCCTCTCCCTCAGAGGACAAGGAAGGGGAGATGCAGTGCATGTCTTACCTTCTCCTTAGTTCTGGAGGCTAGGGGAACAGGAGACGATTGGAGACTTCAGCCCCTTGCTGCCTCCACTGTCCCCAGCTAACCATGTTTCTCTAGGCTTTTCCATGGTGCTCATTATCATGCTGTTCGAGCACCTCACAACCATAAATAAATCAGCCCCCAGGCTGCCCTGTGAGGCAGGGAAATGCTAGTATCCCCATTTTGCAGATGGGAGGAACTAAGGTCAAGAAAGGTCCTGTGGCTGGTCGAAGGTTACACACAGTCTGTGGCAGTGCCAGGAGCAGAGCCATAGCTCCTCCTGATTCCTGGCCTCCCTCCCTCACCGTCCTTGATCTCAAAGGCAAAATGAGGGCCCTCAGCTCAGCTCTGAGGTGTGTAATCACCGTAGGCAGATTGTCCAGATTTGTAACCCGTTGATCCCCACATCATATTTTTTTGAAAACTCCTAAACCCATGTTTTGAATCTACAGAGAAGGAAGTTCCAGGTAGTCTGTAGCGTAGCCAAGTCAGCGCTGTACAAAAAATGTTGATGGACAACTGAGCAGAAGAAAGGTGTATTGTGCCCCCGCTAGACATGCAAATATTTCCCCAATGTCACAAAGCAGAGTCAGAACTGGGACTAGAATCCCCAGTCTTTCTGCTTCTGCGCCAATGCCTTACCTACTAGGCAACATCACCACCCATCAGCACCACTGCTGGCCCCAGTACCTTGGCCCCTGGCATCCCTTCCCTACTCAAAGGGTGTGCCACATGATATCCATTGCACATGTCTGCAAGAATGGCTCTGCCATGATCCAAGGGGTCATGCTGCAGCCAAAATTCATAACACCCCATTTCAGATTTCTGGATCGGGGGCTCCATTCTGTTCTTTTCCCCCTGACTCTATGTAGTAAACAGTTAATAGAGAACTACCCATATGTGACTCATCCCTAGAAAATATGACATTTAAACAATTTGCCACATACACTTTTCAGTGTATTCAGGCTGAATGGGGGTTCAAATCTTAAGAAATGTCAGACTTTGTCTGAGGAAAATAAGTGAATTTCCCCTTTATGAACATGAAACAATACTGCAGAGATTGTCTCCCTCACCAATTAAAATATTGGTGCGTGTGTGTCCCTCACCAATTAAAATATTGGTGCGTGTGTGTCTTATTTTAATCGGCTCATTTAGTTTGTGAACCCTAGCCTCCTCTCCTTCCCTCAGGGAATGTCAGAAATACATATGCTCTTCCTGTGTGTTGTATTTGCATTGGGATCTCTGATTCATCTGGCAGATGTGTAAAATCCCAGTAGCCCTGTGATTCCCTAGTGACTGCCCAGTTGATAATACTGAAGAACCCAAGTTAATCAAGCAAACATTGGCATTTACTCATACTCACAGTTTTCCCTCTGGATCCAACTTTTTGTGATTTATATGATATAGTTTAAGGTTGGGTTTGTGCTGATTCTCCTTACATTTCTTGAAATCATGTCCTTTTGAGAGGGGTCTCTTCCAGCAGACCCATGTAAGATGTGCAGATGGACAGCTTTCCAGTTAATTGGGATCTCCATTATATATCCCCTAAACACTAAAGTCTGTGATCTAGCACACTGGGAGCTAGAAGACCTGTGTTCTACTCCAGGTTCTGTTGTGAATCGGAATTAAAATTGGAAAAGGTACAGCGAAGGGCTACAAAAATTATTAGGGGTATGGAACAGCTTCCTTATGAGGAGAGATTAATAAGACTGGGACTTTTTATCCTGGAAAAGGAATGACTAAGGGAGGATACGGTAGAAGTTTGTAAAATCATGACTGGTGTGGAGAAGGTGAATAGGGAAGTGTTATTTACCCCTTCACATACATACCACAAGAACCAAGGGTCACCCGATGAAATTACTAGGCAGCAGATTTAAAACAAACAAGGAAGTGCTGCTTCACACAACACGCAGTCAACCTGTGGAACTTGTTGTCAGGGGATGTTGTGAAGGCTAAAAGTATAACTGGGTTCAAAAAAGGATTAGATAAGTTCATGGAGGATAGGTCCATCGATGGCTAATAGCCAAGGTGATCAGGGATGCAACACTATGCTCTGGGTGTCCTAAGCCTGTAACTGGCAGAACTGCGAGTGGACAACCAGGGATGGATTACCTGATAATTGCCCTGTTCTGTTCACTCCTTCTGAAGCAAGTGGCATTTGCCACTGTCAGAGTGGACTAGATGGACCATTGGTCTGACCCAGTATGGGCGTTCTTATGTGTGTCTTAGATAAAATCACTTTTCCCCTTTTTCCCCTCCTACCTTTGGCCATCTTGTCTATTTAGATTGAAAGCTCTTTGGGGCAGGAACTCTCTTTTATTTATGTGTTTGAATCATAGAAGGTTAGGGTTGGAAGGGACCTCAGGAGGTCATCTAGTCCAACCCCCTGCTTGAAGCAGGACCAATCACCAATTTTTGCCCCAGATCCCTAAATGGCCCCTTCAAGGATTGAACTCACAACCCTGCGTTTAGCAGGCCAATGCTCAAACCACTGAGCTATCCCTCCCCCCCAGTTGTGAGAGCAGTTTGGATAGCTGCTCTCACAATTGGGGCTCTCATCTCAGTTGTATTATTATACAAATAATAATAAGCCATAATGTGGAACTGATGGTATTAAATGGCTGAGTCTTTAAGACTATCTTTTTGAAAAGTACACTGAAGAAGTTGGTTAAAATTTAAAAAAGCAAATATATTTCCAAAGTTAGACAGAAGATTCTGATTTGCTTTTTTAGAGGGCTAATTTGTTTTTCCAGAGCAATACCACTGTTTAGTCCCTTTCTCCTTGCTAATCTTGTTTCATGTTACAAGTGAACACAAAAGGAAATTTAAATAAAAAGAAAAATCTGTCATATCACAACTGCAATCAAACATTGAGTTGAAACTGATAAACCATTTTTAGATCTCTAAAAACTATCAGTGAATTGATTCAGCCTGCACATGTAGAAAAATTAAAGGCTAAGGTACTACTACAGTGTTCATGTAAGACCATGCCTACTCTACAAACTTTTGTCGATGCAAGTTACATCGGCATAAAGCCGCATCAGTTAATAATCACTTGTGCATGTTCATATGTGGCTCATTGTGTCAGCACTGTGTGAGCACTATACTCACCAGGAATGCTTGGGTTGATGCACATTGTGGTGCACCAGACGTAGGTCTTTTGGAAGTTTTGGCAATGCATGGTGGGACAGAAACCCAGGAGTGAATGTGAGCAAGGGGTCAACTTCCCAGCATGCAACTGTCTCCAACCCATAATGTCATCTATATCTCATATCTTTTGCACCTCTTTAAAAAATCCCTTGCATCTGCATGGCCCTCCTCACTGTTCACCATGTCTAAGAGAAATTTGGTGTCTGCACAGCTCCTCACTACAGTCATGAGCATTGCAAGCACAGGATGCATGATCCTCCAATATTTGCAGAGCTTTCCCAGCATCAGTGTTGGCTGGTTGCAGAAGATGTTTGATGCTTCTTTAAGAATGCTGGACTGTTCAGAAAGCTACAAGCAAGGACTTCTTTGCTGACCAGTGGATTACCATTGGTGATGTTAAAATGCCAATAGTGATCCTGGGAGACCCAGTCTATTACTTGTTCCCCTGGCTCATGAAGCTATACACCGGCCACCTCAACAGAACCAACAAAATATTCAACTACCAGTTCAGCATTTGCAGAATGACAGTTGAATGAGCTTCTGGTTAATTGAAGAAACGATGATGGTGCTTACTCACTAGATTGTATCTTCGTTGGGGGGGAAAAAACCCATCCCAATGGTTATAGCTGCCTGCTGAGTCCTGCAAAAAATGTGAAGCAAAGGAGCAAGGCGGTGGATTTTGAGTGAGTGACTGCTGTGTTTGAACAGCCAGACAAAAAGGCTATTAGAAGATCTCACCGGGGAGTTACATGGCTGAGGGAGGCTGTGAAAGAGCACGTTAATAGTGAGTAATGTGGTATGGTGTACTGTGCTTTACCTGACCCTACCTTTTGGGAGCTGTTAGGAATTTTGTGGTGCTTAGTGTACATTTATGATGATTGCACTGTTTGTCACTTCACCTATGAGTTGTCACGCTGCACAGTAACAACTAAGTGAGTGCTTTCAGTATCAGTAGGCACCTGTAGTGTATGTTGGAAACTAATAAAGGTTAATTATTTTCCAAACAATAGCCTTTTATTGAGTAATGAAAACACTGCAAAAATATCCCGTGTGAGGTAAAAGCAAATACACTAAAAACTTAATGTATTGAACAGAGTTTAAGAGGGGGAAAGATCATTTGTGTCCATTTTAGCTATGCATACACTGACCTGCTGGTTGTGATTCTGTGGTTTTCTTTGCTGTCTCCCCAATGTGGAGTGACAGGGATAGTGCAGCAGCTCCTGATGCCACATGGAATGTGGAGGGGGAGTGTAGGGAGGTGCTACAGTGGAGTTCCTCCATGGACTGCAGAGGTGGGCTTGTTGAACCAGTAGGTCCACAAGAGTCTGCAACATCTCTGTTTGCTGCTGGATAAGCCCCATATGTCCTGGTGCCTCTCCCTCTACTTTTGCTGCTGGGACTCTTGGGCCCCTCTCCTGTCTGCTCTTTCCTTCTCCATTCAGCCTGAAATATTCATCCTCCCAGGCCCTCTGTTCACAGTCTGTTGCAGCACTGGCTTTCAGGATCTCACTGAACATGTCATTCTGAGTCCTCTTCTTTCTCCTATTTATATGGCTCAGATGTTCCATGGGTATGGAGAGGGAATCCCTCAGGACTGCAATGGCAGCAGCTACAGATAAAACACACAGAGGTATCATTGTCAGTATAGTCACAATGGAAAGTGAAACTTAAGATTCAGAATTCCCTTCCCTTGCTCTCCTACAGCTTTAAACAGGATGTGCTAATTGACACTTCTGCTTCCGAGTGCCACTTGCTGCTCCAGCCATGGTGGATATGGCCTGCCAAGGGTGAGGGAAATGAGAAGGGAATTGCTCAGTTGTGTGACACAGAGTATAGGGCAATGGCAGTGAGGACTTTAGCTGATGTCTCACTCCTGAGGGTGACAAAGGCACAAATATCACAGCTGCTGCTGGTGTCCTGAAGGCGCCCGAGCCTATATGCTACTAGCCTATTTACTGCAATGGTGCCTCTTCAGTTATTGCCAACTGGCCTGGGAAAGAAGGACGAAATAAGGCCCTGCCCTCCCTAGAGATCTTTTGGAGAGGATTGCAGAATACCTCCATGGAAGTTTTATTGAACTCTCTCAGAAGGATTCAAGGGACATCCCTGTGCACATAGACAAACTACCCTTCCCCCCTACCCCCGACTTTACAGGGGAATGAAAAAGCATATAAGAAAGCTACCTCTCTTCATACCGCTATCTTTTCTAGTACAAGTACATTACAAGGACACAGCTAGTGACTCCTCATTAAATTAGTGGTACCATCAGTACATCACTGTAAAGGAAAATGCACTTACATGTTTACCTGACGTTCCTTCTCCTGCATCGGGCTCATGAATGCTTGACTGCAGTGCTGACTGGAATGTGGTGGAGTCTCAAACAGGTCCTGGCTCATGCCATAGCCGAACCCACCTCCCTGATCGCATCTCCTCCATCCCCCTGCAGAGACCTGTGTCTTGGGCTCCTCAGAGGTATCTCCAGTCATCTTCGGGGTGGTAGTAGGGTCTCTGCCGAATATGGCATGCAGCTCTTTGTAATACCTTCAGCTCTGCAGCTTGACACTGGATCGACTGTTGGCTTCCCTGGCCTTCTGATATGCCTGCCGCAGTTCCTTGTCTTTCATATGGCACTGCTGCTGGTCCTTGTCATACCCCTTCTCCTTCATCCCCAGTGAAATCTGCTCATAGATGTTCATCCTTCTATGGCAGGTTAGGACCTGTGCCTGCACAGCCTCTTCTGCCCACAGGCCCAGGAGATCCAATATCTCCTGTCACCTCCAGGCCAGAGTGCGTGTGGAGCATATAACTGGAATGGTCATCTGGGCAGTTTCATACAACCATTAACAGCTGTTAGGTGTGCTCTCCAAGCACACCTAAATTCCTTAAAAAGGAATTTTAAAAATTCACAAGGTATAAAGGGTGGCGCAGGGCTTCCAGTCTCCATGATCCCTAGCCAGAGGAGTTCACAACTGTGATCAGAGCAATCAGTTTGGGGACTGTGGGACAGCTGCTGAAGGACTGTTAGGGTCAACATAGGTAACACCATGCCTGCACTCATGCTGAGTCCACTTTAATATATCAACCCTGGCTCAGTGCCACTACGGGAGGTGGTGTCATAGTGTTGCCATAATGGGTGCTTACACTGGTGGAAGACAAATTTAAGTGTAGACTTAATGCAATGTGACTTACATTGATGTACTTCATAATGTAGACCAGGCCTAAGAAAATTTAACTTCATATTTGAGGCAGAATAGAAAAATACTATACCCACATTTCTGATTCAATAAAATTAAGGGCTATGTGTGCACCATATGTCCTTTATCAGGGCTCATTCCCAAGCAACTTTGCAAAGGGAAAATGTAAATGTATTTTTTCACCTACGTATGTGTTGTGTATGTAAGACGTGGATGCCTTATTAAAGGCTCTGGTTAAGAATTTGAATAGATGTATTTCCAAGAGCTATATGCTTGTATGAGCTACTTGATGTGGAGTAAAGAGCAATATCACAATATTCTGCAAAATTTGTGTTCTTCTCTTAATGATACCTGGCCAACACACAGGCCCCAGAACCTCACCCAAGGATCTTTGCAAGTTGGGGAACATGGAGCAAACTTCTCTGGCCATAGAATGGTAGTGGAGTTATTCCAAAGAGACTACTGAAGCCCAATGTCCCTATAACCCTTCCATGGAAAGGGAAGGATCAGAAGATATGAGTAGACTGCTGGTGCATGGAAGAACTGCAGTCCTCTCAGTCCTGTCCTCCCATCTTGCACTGGTTCCAAGGCCTTCCAGCTCCTGGAGGTAAAGGGCAGTATTTACTCCTGGTGGCAGCTTTACTACCAAAATAACTGGATGTGCAAAAGTGGGAGGAATCGAGTCACAGGATTATTTATGCCTGCAGGGGGAGTGATGATTTTGAAAGACACATGAGGGAGAAATAGGGGCTCCCACTTTGGAAGTCAAGGCCAACATTTTCAAAAAAACGTGCCTAAAATTTCTGAGCGCCCAGCAGCTCTTATTGATGTTGGTGCTCAATACTTCTGAGAATCAAGCCACTTGCTCAAGTTCTTCGATATGGACTTGGAAGTAGAGATTCTTGTTTGTTTATTTATTTTTGCTGTTCATTTTCATTGAAATTTTTCATGAGACCAATTTTTTCAAAATATTTATTCAAAAATTTTTTCAGGGTTTTGTCAAAAAACAGCAACCCAAACACTGACCATTTGTCATGTCCCAGCCAAACTTCATCGAGTTTTGGTTGCCAAAAAACAACAACAAAAATAGTGTTTGTGACAACCTCCTGCCCCCCAAACTGTTGTCAAAAATGGAAATTTCCCATGGAAATTTTTATGCCCCCTCCTTTTTCCTGAAAATGGACATTTTCTGCAGAAATTTTCATTTTGATAAAAAAATAAATAAATCATTTTTCATCCAAAAACAAAAAGAGAGAGAGAAAGAGAAACTTCCAATCATCTCTACTTAGGAGTTTGACTTTAGTAACCTGATTTTGAAACTTTTGGCATAAGACTATAGATGATTTCCTCCCAAACCCATGCACAATATGAATATGTTGAGATTTATTTGATACTTTATCCGCTATATAACAATAAAGAACCTACACATGATTATAAAGAGGAAAAATTAGTCTACTTATTCGGCTCACTCCTAAGAAATGTATGTTTTTATCCACCCAAAACTTTCATGATGCGGATAGCCAGTTTCTGTGAAGATTCAGATTACGTGGCTGTTTGTGTGTCCCATGAATGGCTACAAATGTGTTGTTTACATCCTGTGATGCATTATTTTAACTCTTCTTTTATGGCCCAGGTGTCTGTTGGATCTTATTTCACTGCATAGAGTTCCTGAAGTATAGCCATGGGACTTCAGCAGTAACTGCTGAGTGGTATTTTTAAGTGTGAATATGCTTTGGAGCCTTCTAGTACAGTTTTTTTGATTTATAAAGGTCAGCTGGTGACTGCATAGATCAAAATTTGACTTGTTTTCAATAAGGGTCTAGCTTAGTCAATCAATAGGCTAGCACGTTTCAGACCTTGGTCCCAAAAGTCCTTGGAAAAGCTTTCCTCCAATAGGATAGACATCTCACACTTCTCTCCTGCACAATGAAGCAAAATCACAAAGATCTTCTTTCTTTGTAAGAAAATACAAATTCTTTGTTTATTGCCTGAATTTCAGGTAGACTGTAAAAAATCTCCAAGTGTGAAGGACACAGCAGTAGCAAGCTTTGTCAGGTTTGGTTAGTGCTTTCTGTAGTGTAATGCAGAATACATTGATACAAAGTACAAGTCATGATCTTGAGCCATTAGCAAAATACCTCACCATTACTTTTCAGATCTTATTGTCAAGTATACCCACCCAACCTATAATTTCTAATTGTCCTGGCCATCCATTAGTGGCTTCATGACTGAATGAAGGCATCTCTTTGCCGCACAATGTCTGCTTTCTGTTGTGTGTTAAAAACAAAGTTGTATAGTACAAGCAAATTAGTTCATGTATGGCATTCATGCTGTTTTCCATGAAACTTAAAAGCACGGGAAAGAATTTGATTCTTAATTAAAATAAATATTCTGCGGAAAGTAAATGTATAAAACATTGGCAATTTTTCTGTCTCTTCTTTATTGACTGACTGCTGCAAAAAAAGCTGAGTTGACAAACACTGCAACAGCTAAAACAACAGATTAAACAATAAAAACTGAATGAATTTGTAGTTTTTGTTCTACTGTGAACCAACTCCCCAACCCCTCTTCTTACCTTTGTCTGGCATATTACCTGAGTACAGAATGTCTTTGTGAGTCTCTGTATATTTCACTTATTATCTTTGATCAAATAAACTATATTAAATACAGAAAGATTATTATTTTATTATTATAGTTATGTTGTTGTTATTGTTACTACTATCTTACACACAGAACTATTAATCATCATTGTCATCATAAATAATAATAAAAGGATCGGGACCCCATTGTGCTAGACAATATAGACAAAACAAGAAGATAGTCCCTGCCCCAGAGAGCTTACAGTCTTGGTCTTTCAAAGTCTTATTGAGTAGTTTTAAGAACATACTATTTGTGGCCAAACATATCTGACAGATCTTTCCTTATCACAAGGTCCTGGTCATTCACTGAGGTCAGAATTGCCAGGTTATTTAACACTTAACTCTGGAAGCCATGTCCTCATGAAACTTGTATTGAATCCAAGAAGCTGTCTTCTTTCCTCTTTGGCTACATGAGAGATTGCAACCTTTCCTTTCAGGTGCAGACCTCCCCATTATTATCCCTCAGTTTTTCACCTCAAGGCTAGAGAACTGGAATGCACTCTGTAGGGGTTTGTTATTGACAAACATTCCGAAGCTTTGACTGCTCCAAAATATGGCTGCCTACCTAGCGAGCAGGGCCAGATGAAGGAAAATGTTTCGTATTGCACCTCTGCTCAAACATCTCCACTGCCTGCCAATTTACTTCCAAGTGAAATTCAAGGTGCTGATTACTCATCTGTCTCTCCAGGATATAACCGCTAATGTTTGGCCTGGTATTCCTTCTATCTGGTCATAGAGTATAAGTCCAGAGGGGAACACAAAATCCTCTAGTCTGACCTCCTGGACATCACAGGCCACTAAACCGCACCCAGATACTTCCGCACCAAGTCCAACAACCAGAATTAGATCAAAGTATCACCGCCCCAAGATGACTAACCTATTGTGTGCCACAAGCAGAGAATAAGAGGGACTGAGGTGCACCCGTGCCCTATGGAGAGTTGAATGGCAGGGAATTAACTGAGATATACCCAAATGATCCCATCAGGAGAGCCATGCCTCACACTGCAGAGGAAGGTGAAAACCCCCCAAGGTCATTGCCAATCTGACTGGAAGGAAAATTTCTGCTCAACCCCACATATATTGAGCAACTAGACGCTGAGCATGTGAGCAAGACCTACCAGCCAAGTGACTTTCAAGGATATAGATTCAATGAGATAGGCGAATGTTTTAATAATAATAATTGGACACTCACTCACCTCCGCCTTCTGTTTGGATGGCTCAGTCTATCAGTCACATTTGATTGTTTTTTTTAAATGCTGATACATTTTAATGTATATTGTAAAACAGCATGTAACCCATGGTAAAAAATGTTTTAGATATGCATTCTACTGATATTATTTTAGTTGCAGTGGATTTTTTTAAACCAATATACCACATAAGCCATAGAACCGACTTACTCTGAAAAAAACTAATATAAATGGATACAGTATTTAATCTGACATTATTTAATGTCTTTTTTTTTACAAGTAGCATTTCAATCAGAGGCTTCAAAGGTCATATTTAATGTCACTTCACCTCTCTCCCAGAAAGACTCATCTTTTTGTTCTGGGTTTGGCAACGTTAAACAAATATCCTAGGTTCTGGTCTTTATCTTCAATAAGGTCCTGATTCAAAGATTATATTCCAAAAATAATAAAATATCCAACTCATATTTGATAATCCTGGCATTTAAGTACCCAATTCAGTGCTCCTTTCACTGAAAAGGCTCCCAGGATATGTCTACACTGCATTGCAAAGCCGGGTCTGTGGGACCCAGGCTTGTGGAATCAGTATTTCCAAGCCCCTATTTCAGCATCCACATAGCATGATAAACTTGGGTTTACAGTTGCTGGCCCTGGGTCTCCGAGCTGCGCTAATGTGTCTACACTGCACTATGCAGGCCTTCTGACTCGGGTCTGCGGCTTGAGCTGCATCCATGCTGCAAAATTACAGGGCTTGGACCTGAGTCACAGCAGGACTTGGGTTCTGACCCATCCCCCCTAGCAAGGGCTAGGCCCCAGGTCTCGAGTGCTTGCTGACCCACATCAGACTGATTTGTGTGTGGACAGAATGGGTGCTTGGGCTCATCCTGAGTCCGGGCACAGGTTTTGTGTGCAGTGAGCCGTACCCCTATTGGCCTTGAGGGGCTTTAGATCAGGCCCAACACAAGCAGCACCCATGAACAATGTGTCAGGTCATGCTCACATGTTCGTGTTACTTGGCAGAGAATCACAGAAGCTGGGTATCCTGGGATTGTGAAATGATGCTCAGGAAGTCAGGCATCCAATTCCTATTGACTTTCAGTTAAAGTTGATGCCTAATTCTTATGGCCAGGTTAAAAATCCTAGCTGTAAATGGCATCTCTGCCCATTTATTCCATTCTCCAGGCCCATTGCAAGGTTGGTTTCAGTCTGATGACTTCAGCTTTAAACATCTGCAGTGACGAAGATACCACTAATTTTCTTCTAAGAATATTCCATGGTTGATAGAGTTAATTCAATGGGACTAGAGTTCTGATCTGGTTCAGATGAGGATCTAGTCGTCATCTGAATGTACCAACCCCCTTTGGTTAGTCAGAATAAACTTTCTCACAATAGTTTGATCATTCCCCTTCTGCTTCTAGCTGAAAATGGAAAGTTCATAGATCCATGAAAATCAATACAGAAAAGTGAGTGAAAGTGCAGGAGTATGTGAAAGTAGAATGAATTATATTAAAATTATAATTAATTAAAGAACTGCTGCTTGAAGGGTTTGTTGAAATATAGTTGTCAGGAAGAGAAACATTAAGGAGTGTGAGACAATGGGTCCTCAAACTAATTAACTTAGAGCTCCTACTGAGCTAGGAGATTGGTAAACGTTAATATGCAAATAAGATATGTATGTATATTTGTCAGTTTCTGCTTTCTTTTGTCTCTTATGTTAAATTGGCTTTCCCTTATCTGTTTAAATAAGTTAACTTGAGCTTTTGCAGGAGGCTCACATATCTGGGTGCACTGGCAAAGCGCTTTGCTAATAAACAGAGTGGTCTGACAAATTTTGTGAGTCTTGAATCTGACTTTGACAAGTTGGAGGTTCTACCGAGATGGCAATCGTCTTCTAGATGACCTTCAGGGGTCCCTTCCAACCCTGATATTCTATGATTCTATGATTCTATGATTCACTGGGGCCATGTGACTCCTGACTGTTCTTAGGACGGCCGTGGCAAGCCGGCACCTGGGCATTTGGCCCGAGCGGTCCTCCACCAGAACGGAAGGGTGCATGGCCACAGTGAAGTCTACGCCATTGAACCTGCTGGTTCCCATTCTGTTCTGGTAGGGATCCCGGGATCTGACATCAGGAATCTGGTCAGGTAATTATTTCTGTGTTTTGTCCGGATTGAGGACTGTCTTGTCTCTGTGTCTATCCGTTCTCCCTGTGGTGTGTTTGAGTCTGGGCGCTGTCTCCATCTGGGGATCGGCTGACCAAAAGGTTCCTGTCCCCACGGTCTGAGTGAGTGAAATCTGCACAATCGCAGCCGCACTGCGCCTTGGGTAAAACCCTTGGTGTGAAAGCAAGGGCGATTGAGGCAGTAGCCTGTGGGCTCCTTTTGTGTGTTGCACCAGGCATCGCTCTGACGAACCCGACTTTCCTTCTTGTGTGATTGGTATCTAAAGTCCTCCTGTATGGGTAACCAGACGTCTAACTCGGGACAGTTCCCTAAAGGAACACTGGCTCATTTTATGTACTTTAGGAAGGGTCCGGACTCCTGTAAATTTCTGGAAAAATGGTCTAGGCTAACTCAGGAGAATCCCAAAATTCAGTGGCCACTGTTAAGATCTTGGGACAAAGACCGAGTAGACGTCTTAAAAGACAAACTCGGCCAACCTAAAACTAAATTGGCAAAATGAGAGGTTGATCGTTTCATACAGTGGTGGGAAGACGCAAATCATAGGTGGACAGAATCAAAACTTGCCTCTCTCAAAGATTCAAATGATAAGTTAAAAGCTCTATTAGAAGCCTCCTCTCCCACTGCCAGACCGAGCACTCCCCTTTATCCCGTTCTCCGAGAAAACCAGGATCGATCCCATCCCCCTTCATACTCCCATCTCATTGTGGGAAAGGACGAAGAAAACCCCTTTTTAAATTCTGGGGATGACGATGAGGAAGATGCATTAATTGGCCTGGCATCTTTGCATCGGATCAATAGGCAGTCACAACAACTCCCAGGGGTCTCCAGTTCAGATCAGTCCGGATCGTCCAATACCGCCCAGGCCCATTCCTCCGGTACCACTCAGACCCATAAAGAAAAACCCCCCATTTCCCCGAAACCCTCCAGTCTGCCTGACTCCTCTGTTTTTCCCCATACATACGAAGATAGCCTGGACACTGATTGGGCCCACGCTTATGCTCTGGCTCTAAACCTGTCCAGGCTCCCCTCCGAATCCTGTATAGTGGGGGCCAACAAGAGGGTCCCACTTGGAACTATAAACCCTGGACTCGTACAGAGTTTCTTTCTATTGACTTTGACAAGTACAAGAGGGCAAGGGTAACACTGCTCCTCAAGAGCAGCAAGGGAGACTGGAAAAAAGAGTTATTTAAACACAACAGTTGTGGCTAATAAAGCAGAAAAGCAGGGCACAGCTAATACAACTCTACTCAGCTTCAGAGGAGTCAAAGTCTAACTGAATTATTAACAATTATACAAATCCTGCATTGTGACTGTGATGTCCTTACCCCTTAGAGCTGCAGAGGTTTTACTGGTGGCAAGATGCTGAAAGCACAAAAAAGCGAGTCTGAAATGCAACAGATTGATTTGTATCGGGATTGCACAAAAACTACTGGCCAATCACAATGCAGGACTCTTTCATCTACTATATAATCCCCTGGGTTTTGCAGTGACTGCATTATAAAAATATGTCGGGGCAGCTTATGACACCCTTATTCATGCTCATTGAAAACTGGGACCCTCCCAGGTGTCTCCTAATGGGCATGCAAAGAGTGAGGCACCCCAAATCATTCATCATTTTTGAAAATCTTGGTCTAAGATAATGATGCAATTCTGCCTGTCCCTATAGAAATAGAGAGGCAAGCTCCTCACTCTTCCATTGCACGACTGGGTAGGGTCCGGCTAGAATCTCACACAGCAGAGAGTAGGACAACACCATAATCAAAAGGACAAGGCAATATGGATGTTGTGCAGGTGGCTTTGGGAACATTCAGGGAAGGGGCCTGTGGGATACCCAGGTGAAAGGAGAACTCCCAGACCCAAGGATGCTATGGACTCATTTGTTTCTAACAAGGAAAGTCACTACTCACTTCTGTCTCACAGACAGAAAGTAGCTGCTTCCTGAAGGCTCTTCTGAACTACCTACACTGTTAACTACACACAGGTCATATCCCGGCTTCCTATGCAGGCGCGTGAGTGACACTGAAGTCTTTGCCTATCAATGTGACAGACAGGTCTGCTTGGTTAGCAACTTCCCTTTGAAGTGGAGCAAGATTCAATGCCTTTTGCTTTGTTCCTGAGTATCCTTGCTGAAAACCTCTCTGTCTTGGACCCCCTAAAGGCTAAATTCTCCTCTCAGTTACAATGGTGTACCTCTGGAGTCACTCCATGGAACCCAATTACTAGACTCCAGATTCACCCAGCTGTACCCAAGAGCAAAGTCAGGCTGCAAGAATCCACTTGTCTTGAAACACCAGAATCTTATGGCCCTTTGATAGTGTGTTTTCAGTTATGCACAACAGTTACTGTGATGGAGTATATACCACACCCTGGCAGAGGAAGAGTTAACATCAGAGAGCAATTAGTGCACCTGATTGCACCAGGCTTAATTTAGAATTCAGCCCAGATGGGGAAGAACTGGCTGGCTGAACTGAGGATAATCCCAACTCAGAACATCAAAGTGACTAATAAGGAAAGGGTTCAGGGAAGTAAGAGGTTTGGGGGTCCTCTCGCAAAGTGCAAGGAGAGACTCTGGGAAGTAACTGAGATGGAGCAAGTTCCTGTGATGAGCCTTGGTGGAAGGGTAAGACCCATAGGGAAGCAGCGTGAATGTTGGGTCTCTGAAGGAAAGAGGCATGGACACACATGCAGCCTGCGGAGAGGCAGATGGGAATCAGGCCTCGAGGAAGAAAGCCCTGGGGGGCGATGCTCTGTAGAAGAGCTGGCAAGAACTTTGCAAAGCCAGGGTAGGATGAGGAGTCTGTGGTGAAGTAAGGCCAGGAAGGGCTGGGGTAGAGGGCCTAGAGACAGGCTGAAGTAGCAGATGGTTCAGGGAGAAACAAGAAATCTGAGGATGCAGACCTTAGCTGTTCATGACAGGGTCCCTGGGCTGGACCCCAGAGAAGAGGAAGGGGCTGAATTCCCCTATTGGTGAGTGAGAAAGGTGGCATGAACACTCCCCCCCCTCAAGATAAGAAGTGTAAAAACCACTGAGCCCAGAGTTGGGGGAGAGGGAAGACCTGGCCCAAGGTCCTGGACTGTTCTCTATTACCCCAGAAGTGCATGGTGCAGGGGAACCGTAAGTGACCTGGCCAAAGGACTGACCCATGAGAAGAAACAGACTACCACCATGATGGAATGAAAATCTTGTGGGTGCCAGGTGAGGAGAGCCAGGAAGGGGCATGCTGACGGGTGAGTCACTCTACTGTATTTCTAAAAAGAAAAGGAGTACTAGTGTCACCTTAGAGACTAACCAATTTATTTGAGCATAAGCTTTCGTGGGCTACAGCTCACTTCATTGGATGCACTGTATTTCTATTACCGGTAGGCTGATTGGATCCTAATTAGATTTAGGGGTAGAGAGATAGGGTTCAGAGTCTGGCTCTGGGGCCAGACAAGACCTACATTTCACTTACATTGAAACTTACAAGCTGGTCTTGCAACCAGTTTTTAAACAATCAGCTGTTCTTGTCAGATTTCTAAACTTTTGGGCCTATCTGAGTGGGACACAGGGAACAGGTCAGTGCTGTTACTCCAGATTTCCATGAGTTGTGACAGAGATCAGAGCCTGACTGCAGATCCTCAGACAGTGTCAGTCTGTTTGGCTACCCGGAAGTCAGCGGATCTGTGCTGATTTACACAGGCTGAGGATCTGTTCCCTAGACGACATATCAAATTGCAACAGAAAGAAAGAGAGAATAACTTTTAACTATGGCTAGTGGATATTGGCAGGAAACGGTGAGCTTTTTGGAAAAAAAAGAGTTGTTTCTTTTTAAAAGCAAGTTCATTACGTATATATAAACAAACACGAAAGGCCAGATTCTGATCTCCTTGCTCATACTAAGTAGTAACTTGCACTTCGGGGAGTCCTGATAATTATTTCCTCAATGCTTATGGCCCCATCTTTCAAGGCAGTAATGGGGCAGAGGCATGGCTCCCCCTTTTCTCTGCCCCCTTTTCACAGGGGGAGTGGGAGCCAGCAGAGCACATGGAATGCTGGGAATGCCATCATGATATGTCCTGGTTTGCCTCCTGCAGAGACAAAAATGATTTCTGGCACCTAACCCCAGTGTGTAGTTTGAAATAAAACTGAATTTTTATTTCACCCCATCTTGCCTTTTTAAACAGTCAACCAAACATCCTCCTATAATGCCCTGAGATCTCATTCCTTCTTGAGAATTTTCCAGTCCTCCTTCAATTTCCCTCTTTCCCTTGCCACCCTGCCAGCACTGTGCTAAAGACAAAACCACAAGCAGATAGCTGATAAAACATTCACTAATGTGCAGCTTTCAAAACTGCAAGTTCATTCTAGAAGAATATGCTTCAACCCCACACTAGACAAAAGCACAGAGCTGCTGCCGCTGCTTTTTACTGCAGGTGAAGCTGATAGCCCACATATACTAATCATGCTAAGGATGCCTGGCCTTTTCCATTATAAGACTCTGTTTTCAGGTGCTTGTAACTTTGACGCACTTTAACCATTTCGCACACTGGGTATCTGCCTCAGGCTGGAGCTTTTTTGGAAAGCTTCATATGAAGTGGTCTGACCGTTTCCAAGAATGAGAGTAGGAAAAGTTTGCTGTTTTGCCCAGGTTAAAAAAAAAATGTACAACCATTTTATTAAGAAACTCTGGCACATCCAGGCTTTGGAGCAGGGACCTGAAATAGTATGTAATCATACAACTGTGCATGTGTAATTCTTCCATGATGTTTTTGTTCAGCAAAGCCACAACAGTGTTTAAATAATTAAAGGCTGTAAGTACCATAATACATATCCACAAAGGGGTAGGATTCAGGCTTCCCATGCAACTCTAATTCTAGCATTTTCTAACTTTTGATTGCTTGATTTCACAACTTTAACATTGTCGTGGCCTTCACAACATCCTCTGGCAAAGTTCCACAGGTTGACTGAGCGTTGTGTGAAAAAAATACTTCCTTTTGTTTGTTTTAAACCTGCTGCCTATAACTTCATTTGGTGACCCCTAGTTCGTGTTTTATGAGGAGTAAATTACACTTCCTTATTTACTTTCTCTATACCACTCATGATTTTATAGACCTCTATCATATTCCCCCCAGTCATCTCTTTTCCAACCTGAAAAGTCCCAGTCTTATTCATCTTTCCTGATACGGAAGCTGTTCCATACACCTAATCATTTTTGTTGCCCTTTTCGGAACCTTTTTCCAATTCCAATATATCTTTTTTTGAGATGGGACGACCACATCTGCATGGAGTATTCAAGGTGTGGGCGTACCATGGATTTATACAGAGGCAATATATTTTCTTTCTTATTATCTATTCCTTTCATGGAATCATAGAATATAAGGGTTGGAAGGGACCTCAGGAGGTCATCTAGTCCAACCCCCTGCTCAAAGCAGGACCAATCCCCAACTAAATCATCCCAGCCAGGGCTTTCTCAAGCCTGATCTTAAAAACTTCTAAGGAAGGAGATTCCACCACCTCCCTAGGCAACGCATTCCAGTGTTTCACCACCCTCCTAGTGAAAAAGTTTTTCCTAATGTCCAACCTAAACCTCCCCCACTGCAACTTCTTAATGATTCCCAACATTCTGTTCACTTTTTTGATTGCTGCTGCACATTGAGTAGATATTTTCAGAGAACTATCCACAATGACTCCAAGATCTCTTTCTTAAGTGGTAACAGCTACTTTAGACTGCATCATTTTATATGTATAGTCGGGATTATGTTTTCCAAAGTGCATTACTTTGCATTTATCAACATTGAATTTCATCTGCCATTTTGTTGCCCAGTCACAAAGTTTTGTGAGATCCTTTTGAAGCTCTTCGCAGTCTGCTTGGGACTTAACTATCTTGAGTAATTTTGTATCATCCGCAGATTTTGCCACCTCACTGTGTACCCCATTTTCCAGATCATTTATGAATATGTTGAATAGGATTGGTCCCAGTACAGGCCCCTGGGGGATACCACTATTTACCTCTCTCGATCTGAAAACTGACCATTTATTCCTACCCTTTGTTTCCTATCTTTAACCAGTTACCAATCCATGAGAGGACCTTCCCTCTTATCCCATGACAGCTTATTTGCTTAAGAGCCTTTGGTGAGGGACTTTGTCAAAGGCTTTCTGAAAATTTAAGTACAGTATATCCACTGGATTTCCCATGTCCACATGCTTGCTGACCCCCTCAAAGAATTCTAGTAGAATGGGGAGGCATGATTTCCCTTTTCAAAGACCATGTTGACTCTTCCCCAACAAATTATGTTTATCTATGTGTCTGACAATTTTGTTCTTCACTATAGTTTCAACCAGTTTGCCCAGTACGAAAGTCAGGCTTACCAGCCTGTAACTGCCGGGATCATCTCTGGATCCCTTTTGTAAAAACTGGCATCACATTAGCTATCCTCCAGACATTTGGTACAGAAGCTGATTTAAATGATAGGTTACGGACTACAGTTAGTAGCTCTGCAATTGCACATTTGAGTTCCTTCCGAACTCTTGGGTGAATACCATCTGGTCCAGGTGACTTATTACTAAGGCTAAGATTTTGTTATGGGTATTTTTAGTAAAAGTCAGAGACAGGTCACAGTCAATAAACAAAAATTCACAGAAGCCATGACCTGTCTGTGGCTTTTGCTGCTGTGGTTGCATGGTTTCCCCTGCCACCATGGTGGCTGGGAGCTGCAGGGTTCTCCCCCCGACCCAAGTTTGTCCCCAGTCTCTGGAGCACTGAGGAGGGCCCCCTGAGGAGGCTGTCACTGGAACCTGCAGGGGGACCCTGAGGAGGTTGTTGCCTGTCGCTGGAACCCTGCTGGGGCCTGCTGGCTGCCTGCTCCAGTCCCACAGCCACAGAGGCTGAAGCAGAAAATATCAGGAAGATCTCTGGAAGTCATGGCTTTCCTGACCTCTGTGAATAAATGTAGCCTTACTTATTACTGTCGAGTTTATCAATTTGTTCCAAAACCTCCTCTAATGACACCTCAATCTGGGACAATTCCTCAGATTTGTCAGCTAAAAAGAGCAGCTCAGGTTTGGGAATCTCCTTCACATCCTCAACCGTGAAGACTGGTGCAAAGAATTCATTTAGTTTCTCCGCAATGGCCCTAAGTGCTCCTTTAGTATCTCGATCATCCAGTAGCCTCACTGGTTGTTTAGCAGGCTTCCTGCTTCTCTTATACTTTAAAAAAATTGCTATTACTTTTTGAGTCTTTGGCTAGCTGTTCTTTGAATTCTTTTTTGACCTTCCTAATTATATTTTTACATTTCACTTGCCAGAGTTTATGCTCCTTTCTATTTTCCTCACTAGGATTTAACTTCTGCTTTTTAAAGGATGCTTTTTTGCCTCTCACTGCGTCTTTTACTTTGTTATTTAGCCACGGTGGCACTTTTTTGGTTCTCTTAATATTTTTTTGTTTAATTTGCAGGATACATTTAAGTTGAGCCTCTATTATGGTGTCTTTAAACTCTATTATGGTGTCTTTAAAAAGTTTCCATGCAACTTTCAGGGATTTCAATTTTGAGACTGTACCCTTTAATTTCTGTTTAACTAACTTCCTCATTTTTATGTAGTTCCCCTTTCTGAAATTAAATGCTACACTGTTGGGCTGCTGTGGTGTTTTCCGTTCCACAGGGATGTTAAATTTCATTATATTATGGTCACTATTACCAAGCAGTCCAGCTATATTCACCTCTTGGACCAGATCCTGTGCTCCACTTAGGACTAAATCAAGAATTGCCTCTCCTCTCGTGGATTCCAGGGCTAGCTTCTCCAAGAAGCAGTCATTTAAGGTGTCAAGAAATGTTATCTCTGCATCCTGTCCTGAGAGGACATGTACCCAGTCAATATGGGGATAGTTGAAATCCCCCATTATTATTGAGTTATTTATTTTTATAGCCTCTCTAATCAACCTGAGCATTTCATAGTCACTATCACCATCCTGGTCAAGTGGTCAGTAATAGATCCCCACTGCTATATTCTTCTTATTATTGGAATTACTATCCATAGAGATTCTATGGTACAGTTTTGGTTCAATTAAGATTTTTATTTCAGATAATTCTATGCTTTCTTTCACATATAGTGCCACTCCCCCACCAGCATGACCTGTTCTGTCCTTCCGATATATTTTGTACCCTGGTATTACTGTGTTCCATTGATTATCCTCATTCCACCAAATTTCTGTGATGCCTGTTTTATCAATATCCTCATTTAATACGAGGCACTCTAGTTCACCCATCTTATTATATAGACTTCTAGCATTTGTATATAAGCACTTAAAAAACTTGTCACTTTTTAGCTGTCTGCTGCTACATGATATAATTGAATGGGACTCTTTTTCATTTGACTGTTTCTCATCAGATCCTACCTGTATTTTATCATCTTCTATCCTCTCCTCCTTACTAGGACATAGAGAATCTCCATTAATAGAGCCTCCCCTACGGGGATCTGTCTGAACCACATGCTCCTCCGCACCTGTCGGCTTTCCCCCAGCCCTCCTCCGCACCTGTCGGCTTTCCCCCAGCATTTTTGTCATGACATGTACCTAATGTTCCAATCAGTGCTGTAAAAATACAAAGAGCATTGTCTGGCTTTTAAATTATTTGGCATGTCTCTTTTTCTTTATCTAAAACCCAAATAGTGTTGTGATCTAAAAGGCCCAATCTATCAGAAAATATATGCAATTTCATGGACTGATGGAGTTTGGCTCTGGAGGACTCCCAAAACCATCATAACCTCTAAGATCTCTTAGAGCTTTGAGGTTAGTTTTCTTGGAAGTGCAGGCTGCCAATCAATTGCCTTTCCCCAATAAGCCTCATTTGTATAAGGCTTCCTAGCAAAAGCAACGCTCCCCACCCCCCCACCCCCCCCAAAAAAAATGTTTAAAAACTGCTCTACGACTTGTTTAATTTTAAGTGCCACAAATCTGGTTCCATTTTGGTTTAGGTGGAGCCCATCCTTTCAGCATAGGCTCCCCCTTTCCCGAAAGTTTCCTCAGTTTCTACGAAATCTAAACCCCTCTTCCCTACACCATCATCTCATCTATGCATTGAGACCCTCCAGTTCTGCCTGTCTAACTAGCCCTGTGCGTGGAACTGGGAGCATTTCAGAGAATGCTACCATGGAGGGATATTTTTGTAGTGATAATCAAGGTGGGCCATTTCCAGCAGTTGACAAGAACATCTGAGGAACAGAGGGCAGTAGTGGGGGGGAATAAACATGGGGAAATAGTTTTACTTTGTGTAATGACCCAACCACTCCCACTCTCTATTCAAGCCTAAGTTAATTGTATCCAGTTTGGAAATTAATTCCAATTCAGCAGTCTGACTCTCGTTGGAGTCTGTTTTTGAAGTTTTTTTGTTGACGAATTGCCACTTTTAGGTCTGTAATCAAGTGACCAAAGAGATTGAAGTGTTCTCCAACTGGTTTTTGAATGTTACAATTCTTGACGTCTGATTTGTGTCCATTTATTCTTTTATGTAGAGACTGTCCAGTTTGACCAACGTACATGGCAGAGGGGCGTTGCTGGCACATGATGGCATATATCACATGTGCAGGTGAACGAGCCTCTGATAGTGTGGCTGATGTGATTAGGCCCTATGATGGTGTCCCCTGAATAGATATGTGGACACAGTTAGCAACGGGCTTTGTTGCAAGGATAGGTCCCTGGGTTAGTGGTTCTGTTGTGTGGTGTGCGGTTGCTGGTGAGTATTTGCTTCAGGTTGGGGGCTGTCTGTAAGCAAAGACTGGCCTGTCTCCCAAACTCTGTGAGAGTGATGGGTCGTCCTTCAGGATAGGTTGTAGATCCTTGATGATGCGTTGGAGAGGTTTTAGTTGGGGGCTGAAGGTGATGGCTAGTGGCGTTCTGTTATTTTCTTTGTTGGGCCTGTCCTGTAGTAGGTGACTTCTGGATACTCTTCTGGCTCTGTCAGTCTGTTTCTTCACTTCAGCAGGTGGGTATTGTAGTTGTAAGAATGCTTGATAGAGATCTTGTAGGTGTTTGTCTCTGTCTGAGGGGTTGGAGCAAATGCGGTTGTACCGTAGAGCTTGGCTGTAGACAATGGATCATGTGGTGTGGTCTGGATGAAAGCTGGAGGAATGTAGGTAGGAATAGCGGTCAGTAGGTTTCCGGTATCCAACATTCCACACAAAGATGGACTACAAGCCATCAGGAACAGCATCCCTGATACTGTCACGGCAAACCTGGTGACTGAACTTTGTGACTTTGTCCTCACTCATAACTATTTCACATTTGGGGACAATGTATACCTTCAAACCAGTGGCACTGCTATGGGTACCCGCATGGCCCCACAGTATGCCAACATTTTTATGGCTGACTTACAACAACGCTTCCTCAGCTCTCGTCCCCTAACGCCCCTACTCTACTTGCGCTACATTGATGACATCTTCATCATCTGGACCCATGGAAAAGAAGCCCTTGAGGAATTCCACCATGATTTCAACAATTTCCATCCCAATATCAACCTCAGCCTGGACCAGTCCACACAAGAGATCCACTTCCTGGACACTACGGTGCTAATAAGCGATGGTCACATAAACACCACCCTATACCGGAAACCTACTGGCCTAAAGTGACTTCTTTAATTGCTCTGATGTTTTTTAAACCTACAATGCTCTCATCTATTGAAAAGGTCCAGGGCCATTGTCTATGAGCACAATATATTTCCCTAAAGCTGTTTGATACAGAGCTACAGAGCTAGGGCCAGGTTCAGAGCACTTGAGCCCTGTGCAGATGGATGATAAGGAGGGGGCACAGTGCTTCTGTGCAAGCTGACACAGGTTCTTTGTGGCGACACAGAGAAATAGTTAGCCTTACTGAACTGGCAGGAAGATTGGCACTTCATAGGAGAGTTACAGGCTTGGAGCAATGCTGAGCTGAGCTGTAGTTATAGCAACAGATTGCTGGGCCCTGGGCTTAGAGCTTCTGTACTGGTATGTCTGAGCTGCTGGCCATTGCTGCTGCTTCTGCCCTCTTTGGAGCTCCCTGTGTAGCTGGCCCTGCCTGTAGGCAGATACACCTTTCTGGAGAAGAGGTTGTCTGCAGCTAGGCATTATATGTCACTGTAAGGCAAACAAGGCTTTTGGTGCTGGGAGGGACTTCTCCACTGTAAAGCAGGCATCCACTGTGCTCACTAGCAGTGTGGGCTGTTGGCATTCAATACTTGTGCACATCAAACAGTTGTGTACAGGAACTGCCATTTCCTGAACTTGGCAGTGGTTCACCCACCAGCAATGCTGGGATTTTCAAAGCCACCTAAGGGAGTGAGGCACCAACACTCATTGACTTTCAATGCACTTTGGGCCACTAACCCTGTTAGACGCCTTTTGAAAATCTCTGCCTGGAAGATGTGGGAATTTCATGTCCCCTACAGACCAGAGCCCCGCTCCGGCAAAGAATAGGCTTAAAATTAAACACATGCTTAATAGCTTTGCTGGAACAGGGCCCAAATAAGTGTTTCTTGATTACACTGACAATCAGATAAGCTAGGAACATCTAGAACTCAGAATGCAGCCCATACGTACAGGATGCGGGACTCTATCCTGGGAAGCAGTGACTCTGGAAAAAAAGATATGAGGGTTGTGGTGGAGAATTAGCAGAACGTGAGCTCCCAGTGTGATGCTGTTGCCAAAAGACCTAATGAAATCCTGAGAAGCATAAGCAGGGGGATCTTGAGTAGGTTCAGAGAGATTATTTTACCCCTATAACTGGCACTGGTACAACCGCTGCTGGAATCCTGTGTCCAGTTCTGGTGCCCACAACTCAAGAAGGATGTTGATAAATTGGAGAAGGGTGGCTCCTCTCTGACAAAAAGGGTTAGAAAACCTGCCTTATACAGTAGACTTGAGGAGCTCAATCTATTTAGTTTAACAAAGAGACAGTTAAGGGGTGACTTGATCACAGTCCATAAGTATTGTGACAAAGCTCTGTCCTTGCCTCCGTGGGTCCTGTGTTTCCTGGCGGATTTCGCTCACCTCACAGGCTCACTGTGACCCTCCACATAATCCTTCTTTCTCTAGAGACAAAGGTCACAGTCTACTGAGCCATTTTCATCATAAGACAGCAAGGGAGGTGAGGAGAAGTTATCCTTCCTTGCACAGTCTCTGTTGTCTCCCAGTCTCAGTGATTAACCAGGGGGCAAAGGTGGGGTGGGGGGGAGCCCAGGCCCACCCTCTACTCCGGGCTCCAGCCCAGGGACCCTAATAGTATCAGCTATGGTAGCTGACCTTTTAGAAACATGATATGTACAATTCCCTGGGCTACTTCCCCCACAGCAGGCCTCACTTCCTCAAACTCCACTTCACCCTTACCTCAGGGCCTCCTTCCTTGTGCCTGATATGGTGTGTACTACTCAGCCTCTCCAACAGCGCAACTTCCTCCCACACCTCCTGACATGCACACCCACCTGACTGACTGGGAGGCTTTTAACTAGTTTCAGCCAGCCCCTAATTGGCTTCAGGTGTCCCAATCAACCTAGCCTTCTCCCTGCCTTCTGGAAAGTTCTTAATTGGCCCCAGGTGTCTTAATTGACCTGGAGCAGCTTCCATTTCACTTAACCTGGTACCAGGGATCTGTTTAGCCTGGAGCTAATATATCTATCTCCCACTACTTTTCTATAAAAAGAAAAGGAGTACTAGTGGCACCTTAGAGACTAACCAATTTATTTGAGCATAAGCTTTTGTGAGCTACAGCTCACTTCATCGGATGCATTTTTCTTCACTTCACTGAATGCATCCGATGAAGTGAGCTGTAGCTCACGAAAGCTTATGCTCAAATAAATTGGTTAGTCTCTAAGGTGCCACAAGTCCTCCTTTTCTTTTTGCGAATACAGACTAACACGGCTGCTACTCTGAAACCTACTTTTCTATAGCCATCTGGCCTTGCCCCATCACAGTACCTACCTGGGGAACAAATATTTAATAATGGGCTCGTCAGTCTAGCAGAGGAAGCTATAACACAATCCAACAGATGGAAGTTGAAGCTAGACAAATTCAGAATGGAAATAAGGTGTAAACTGTGAACAGTGAGAATAATTAATAATTGGAACCCTTTATCAAAGGTTGTGGTGGATTCTCCATCACTGACAATTATTAAATCAAGACAATTCTAAAAGATCTGCTCTAGGGATTATTTGGGAGAGGTTCTCTATCCTGTGTTATGCAGGAGGACAGGCTAGATGATCACAATGCTCCCTTCTGGCCTGGGAATTTATACATGTATTTTAAACATTTTCTAGCTTATTTGTGTTGGTGTGGGGTTCTATTTTTTTCTGACTTGTATCATTTCAAAAATTAAACAAACCCTTCTCCTCTGGTCACCATCTTCCACATTTTCAGTCTGCAGTGTGGCAGGACCGGCTGCAAGGGGAAACTCTTCAGCAGCCATCACCTGCCTTCCTAACAAACCATTTTATTTTTGCATGTCTCATCAGCCCTGTAAATATGGAGCACTTCTCTGCAGCTCAACCTGCCATCTGGGACTGAATTCCAGTAACAACCCACCATAAGGAATAAGTAATGAATAAATGTGAGTCATCTCTGTTGTCAAAAAATACAGCTTTGCAAATTCCCGCTATAAATTTAGAGGATTTTTTCCCTTCTCTTCTGAATAGAGATCTGCCAAATTACCAAGAAACAATTAGGGTAGTCTACAAACAGAGCTGTTCTCTGGATGGCACAGTTAAATTCCTAATAATTGAGGACACTTCTGCCTACAGAAACTTTTTGTTTGCTTGTTTGTTGTATTAACATGGGAGCCAAGAGATAAGAGCACAAGCTGTCATTAGAGCTATACAGATATTAAAATGGACTCTAACAGTGCTGCGACCAGCATACTAAAGCAACCCCATAACAACAAGAACAAAAATAATACATCTCTCTTACAGAGCTCTTTTCATCTTCAGAATATATTCCAAGCATTAACCACTTGGTAGCCCTTCCAGAACTGGCGATCAGCCAATCGGGAATTTGAAAATTGGTATAGCTCCATTGACCTTAAATAGAGTAGTCTGAGTTACTCACATGAATAAGTGTTTGCAGAAATGTGGCAGAATTGGGGTTTAATGTATAAAAAGAGGCACAGAAAGTGGTTACATAGCATGTTATTGGATCCATTGCAAATCAAGGTATAACAAACTGCAGGAGGTGAGATATTGGAAACCCACTATAGAAAGCTAAATCCAACTGATATTTTGTGGAGAATTTGTCTGTGATATATACTGCTACAATTTGACAGTTATGCTTGGACATTTGGCAAGCGAAAGACATAAGTAGGTGTGCAGAAAGTGTTTCCAAGCACCATGCAGTCTGACATGTAGCTCACAACCTACATCCCACACACCAACCACTACCATTTCCAGATGGCTTCTGCACACTTGGAAGAGTACCAGCATGATTTATGCAACTGAGGGGAGGGGCCTGCTGAGAGCAAGATACTGCTGACCAACCAGTACAGTAATTTGCAGTGACTTTTTCTGACAGCAAACTCCTTTGTGTTTTCAGGTTTTCCTGAGTTACTTTGTCTATCCTCTCTCATGGTTTTCCCAGTTTTCTGGTATAAATAAGAATAGCATCAGACAAAGGGGGATGATGTGCAGCTTCAACCTTTGAGGCAGGTTTTCATCCATTTTACTGTGATTTCCACTCACCTACGCCAGCTGGATGAATATTTGCAATTTCCCAAACTCAAAATGGAGTGCTATAAAACAGGTACAGCATAAGCAGGGACGCTGTGGGCTCCTAACATTCCTGAATCACTAACTTGCAGATACCACCTCTAAGAATGAGGGTGTAGCTCGGTCCCACCAGAGTGCTGAATGTTGCTTACTGTTGTTATTATTTGGGTTGGTTTGGTGATGCAGTCATTTGCCCACTGGAAACCGGGCTGAGACCACCATCCTCACTCCACATAGCTACTAAACTTTAAAAGTTTTTGGTTGCTACCAATCCTAGCTGAATTCAAACCGATATCTTGGAAAGCAATGAAAGGCTCTAGAGCCCATAATCAACTTCTTGAGCCATCTAGAACCACAACAAATTTGTTTGCAATCAAAATTTAGACCATTGTGTTGTATACAAAAAGTTCAGATAGCCCCTTATATACTGTGGTAGTCTGCAGTTTCATGTAAGAGAGGGCATTAATTCCCACAACTTGTACGCAAGAGGACTAGGGTTCATAAATGTGAAGCTTCTGTCTCTTGATCTGCTTTTCACTTCTCTCTGGCAAAGTTTGCAAATCGGTTACACTTTTTTCTCATCTGAACAATTTTGCCTAGGGGCAGATACTCATTTTAAGCTCTGGACACTTGTGTTTGATATTTGTTTCATTCATATTTATTTCAAATGAGTAGCCACCATGGCTTGTATGAGTTATCTCCAAAGTAAACTGACCCACATCCCAACACACAGAGCCTTTGTGCAACTCACTCATCAAAGTACTATGAAAACCTCTGTAGAAGTTACCACTGTATGGGCTGAACAGTCTTTCTTTTTCCCCAGTGCAAAGATGTATTTTTCTCCTGTTAGTACAATAAATGTTCCTAAGTCTGGTGCTTTATACAAGCCCATGAATTCATAATGAAAGAGGAGAGAGCTACTGTATTTCTGCCTAACCGATGGGGTTAGCAAATAAGTGCAGCTATCCTTATTCTGCTTTGAACTCATTGTGCAGCAAGAAGAAGTCACAATGTACATCATTATGTAGAACTTTCCATTGTTTGTGTTTTTAAGCACTGGGGCAGAGATGATCCATGCCGGCTGATGGGGGTTGGGGGCAGAGTGAGGGCAGCGGGCTTCAGTACAAGCCAAGCAGCAAATCAGAGGGGCACATGACGTGGCATGCCCCTCCATGTGTTGCTTCTGCTGGGGGAGTTTATAAGAACAGGCCACATGATATGGCCCTAGGTAAATGACACAAGGGATGTTACTAATTATTATAATTTAGAAGAAGGGAATGAAAGAAGGAGAAGCAGAAAGTAAAGAGGAAGAAAGAAGTATTAATAATGACAAAGATGGGTTCAAGCAATATATGGAATTATTCCAGATTTACAGTGGTTTAAGAGGGAGCAGAATTCATGGTCATCCAGAACCAGTGTACTTGGCATGTCTGTTGTGCTATATCCTGTTATGAAAACTGGAAGAGAGACAGAGCTTTCTCTCTCAAGGACCTATGCTCTACAATAGTCCTCCTCTCTCTATTTGCCCAACCTAACTATGGTGTCTCATGGGTTTTCTTGTTAGTGTATGTTGCCATGTGTCAATATACTTGTGGCATTTTTATTCCTGCTCGTGAAGTTTTTGGGTAAGTTCCCAGTTGACTGTGGCCAGAATGGAACATATTCAGAATTGGAGATCTCGAGATGGGTTCTTCACACCTTTGAAAGACAGTCACTTTTATACTCTTATTTTGGAGCCGAAATGTAGATTTAAGTTCCCTCACTTCAGAAAACTTCATTAGGGTATTTAAAAAGTACAATTTATGAATGCATTTAAACACACTATCTACTGACTCAGGTCAACATTTTCAAAAATAGGTGCCTCAGTTGAGGCCAGATTTTCAAACACCCAGTTTCAACAATGGGGCTGAGTTTTCAAAAGAGCTCAGCTATATTTTAGACACCTATGTGAATTGACTAGACTTTCAACAGGCTTCTGCACCCAGCAGCTCTCATTTTTTCACAATGATGGTTTTAGTGGGAGCTGCTGGGACCGTTCTTTAAAAAAACAGCCCCATAATCCTTATATAGTCTCCTCAATAAATGGCCTTATTTACAAAATTACTGAGTCCCCAGAAGTTTCTAGTGAAGTCAATGGGAGCAGCTAGGTGCTCAACAATTTTGAAAATTGGATTACTGCTTTGAATGCCTATGAGGGTGCTGAGCCTAACTTTAGATTCCTATCTTTGAAAATAAGAACAGCCACACTGGGTCAGACCAAAGGTCCATCTAGCCCAGTATCCTGTCTTCTGAGAGTGGCCAATGTCAGGTGCCCTGGAGGGAATGAACAGAACAGGTAATCATCAAGTGATCCATCTCCTGTCACTCATTCCCAGGTTCTGGCAAACAGAGGATAGGGACACCCTCCCTGCCCATCCTGGCTAGTAGCCATTGATAGACCTATCCTCTATGAACTTGTCTAGTTCTTTTTTGAACCCTGTGATATCTTGGCCTTCACAGCATCCTCTGGCAAGGAGTTCCACAGGTTGACTGTACACTGTGTGAAATAATACTTCCTTTTGTTTGTTTTAAACCTCCTGCCTATTAATTTCATTTGGTGACCCGTAGTTCTTGTGTTATATGAAGGGGTAAATAACACTTCCTTATTTACTTTCTCCACACCAGTCATGATTTTATAGACCTCTATCATACCCCCCCTTAGTCATGTCTTTTCCAAGCTGAAAAGTCCCATCTTATTAATCTTTACTTCTACAGAATCTGTTCCATTCCCCTAATCATTTTTGTTTCCCTTTTCCGAACCTTTTCCAATTCCAATATAAACCATTTTTGAGATGTGGCAACCACATCTGCACGTAATATTCAAGATGTGAGTGTACTATGGATTTAATAGAGGTGATATGATATTTTCTGTCTTATTATCTATCCTTTTCTTAACGCTTCCCAACATTCTGGTTACTTTTTTGACAGCCATTGCACATGGAGTAGATGTTTTCAGAGAACTATCCACAATGACTCCAGGATCTCTTTCTTGAGTGGTAACAACTAATTTAGACCCCAACATTGCATATGTATAGTTGGGATTATGTTTTCCAGTGTGCATTGCTTTGCATTTATCAACATTGCATTTCATCTGCCATTTTGTTGCCCAGTCACCCAGTTTTGTTAGATCCTTTTATAGCTCTTTGCATTCTGCTTGGGACTTAACTATCTTGCGTGGTTTTGTATCATCCACAAATTTTGCCTCCTCACTGTTTACTCCTTTTTCCAGATCATTTATGAATATGTTGAATAGGACTGGTCCCAGTGCAGACAGCTGGGGGATACCACTATTTACCTCTTTCCATTCTGAAAACTGACCATTTATTCCTACCCGTTGTTTACTATCTTTAACCAGTTACTGATCCATGAGAGGACCATCCTCTCTGCCTCAGTGCACACTGGCATGCACAGTGTGGAATCTGTGCGTGGAAGTCGGTGAATACACAATCTGCATGTGCAGTCTCTTAAAGTCTACTTAAAAAAACGTGCCTCAGGCCCAATATTTCTTTAAGAGTAGGGATTTCAGGCTGCTGTGTCCCTTACCAAGTAACAATATTCTTATCATATTCTTATCTTATCATGTGGCCTCTTAGAAGCCCATGGTGGGAGAGGGGGACACAGCACAGAGAGAAATGCAACTCTTGCAAACAAAAAATGGATACTTTGTCATGTCTAGCACACCTACAAATTAAAATGTGCTCTCACGCTGGACAAGCAGGTGTTGCAAACTTTGCCACTCTAATAGAAGCATGTCTGCCCCAGCCTTCCGCTTATCCTCCCAACAGTTTCTTCAAGAGCAAGAGTTTCTTCAATTGCTCTGCACTGCAGAGCTCTTTGTAGTCACTGTGAGCCATAATTCATATAAAACCCTTTCATTTCTCTTAATCCTAGCATGCAACAAAACTAGCCAGAATAGAACCCCGAGGAAGGCAGCCAGCAGAGCCCATCCATCAAGGCAGCTGAGGCCTTTTAAAAAGAATCATTGCATTCCAGTGCAGCCCCATCAAAGTCAAAACCCCAGAGAAGTATTGCTTACAGGGCTGGTGCCTAACTTGAGGGGGAAAGGAGTCCAGAAGAGCTGGCTGTATTTTAAAGAATCCTTATTGAGGTGACAGGGACAAACCATCCCGATGTGTAGAAAGAACAGTAAATATGGCAGGCAACCAGCTTGGCTTAACAGTGAAATCCTTGCAGATCTTAAACACAAAAAAGAAGCTTACAAGAAGTGGAAGATTGGACAAATGACCAGGGAAGAGTATAAAAAATATTGCTCAGGCATGCAGGAGTGAAATCAGGAAGGCCAAATCACACCTGGAGTTGCAGCTAGCAAGAGATGTTAAGAGTAACAAGAAGGGTTTCTTCAGGTATGTTAGCAACAAGAAGAAAGTCAAGGAAAGTGTGGGCCACTTACTGAATGAGGGAGGCAACCTAGTGACAGAGGATGTGGAAAAAGCTAACGTACTCAATGCTTTTTTTGCTTCTGTCTTCATGAACAAGGTCAGCTCCCAGACTGCTACACTGGGCAGCAAAGCATGGGGAGGAGGTGACCAGCCCTCTGTGGAGAAAGAATTGGTTTGGGACTATTTAGAAAAGCTGGACAAGCACAAGTCCATGGGGCCGGATGCGCTGCATCCAAGAGTGCTAAAGGACTTGGCGGATGGGATTGCAGAGCCATTGGCCATTATCTTTGAAAGCTCATGGCGATCGGGGGAAGTTCCGGACGAGTGGAAAAAGGCTAAAGTAGTGCCCATCTGTCATAAATATAAAGGGAAGGGTAAACCCCTTTAAAATCCTTCCTGGCCAGAGGAAAAAATCCTCTCACCTGTAAAGGGTTAAGAAGCTAAAGGTAACCTCGCTGGCACCTGACCAAAATGACCAATGAGGAGACAAGATACTTTCAAAAGCTGGGAGGAGGGAGAAAAACAAAGGGTCTGTGTCTGTCTGTATGATGCTTTTGCCGGGGACAGAACAGGAATGGAGTCTTAGAACTTAGTAAGTAATCTAGCTAGGTATGTGTTAGATTATGATTTCTTTAAATGGCTGAGAAAAGAGCTGTGCTGAATAGAATGAATATTCCTGCCTGTGTGTCTTTTTTGTAACTTAAGGTTTTGCCTAGAGGGATTCTCTTTGTTTTGAATCTAATTACCCTGTAAGGTATTTACCGTCCTGATTTTACAGAGGTGATTCTTTTTTTACCTCTATTAAAAGTCTTCTTGTAAGGAAACTGAATGCTTTTTTATTGTTCTAAGATCCAAGGGTTTGGGTCTGTGGTCACCTATGCAAATTGGTGAGGATTTTTACCAAACCTTCCCCAGGAATTGGGGTGCAAGGGTTGGGAGGATTTTGGGGGGAAAGACGTGTCCAAACTACGTTTTCTCAGGGACCCAGATAAAGTTTGGTGGTGGCAGTGGAAGTCCAAGGGTAAACTAGTTTGTACCTTGGGGAAGTTTTAACCTAAGCTGGTAAAAGTAAGCTTAGGGGGTTTTCATGCAGGTCCCCACATCTGTACCCTAGAGTTCAGAGTGGGGAAGGAACCTTGACACCATCTTTTAAAAAGGGAATAAGGAGAATCCTGGGAACTACAGGCCAGTCAGCCTCATCTCAGTCCCTGGAAAAATCATGAAGCAGGTCCTCAAGGAATTCATTCTGAAGCACTTAGAGGAGAGGGAAACGATCAGGAACAGTCAGCATGGATTCACCAAGGGCAAGTCATGCCTGACTAATCTAATTGCCTTCTATGATGAGATAACTGGCTCTGTGGATGAGGGGAAAGCAATGGACATGTTGTTCCTTGACTTTAGCAAAGCTTTTGACATGGTCTCCCACAGTATTCTTGCCAGTAAGTTAAAGAAGTATGGGCTGAATGAATGGAGTATAAGATGGATAGAAAGCTAGCTAGATTGCCGGGCTCAACGGGTAGTAATCAATGGCTCCATGTCTAGTTGGCAGCCGACATTAAGTGGAGTGCCCCAAGAGTAAGCCCTCGAGCCAGTTTTGTTCAATATTTTCCTTAATGATCTGGAGGACGGTCTGGATTGCACCCTCAGCAAGTTTGCAAATGACACTAAACTGGGAGGAGAGGTAGATACGCTGGAGGGTAGGGATAGGATACAGAGGGACCTAGACAAATTAGAGGATTGGGCCAAAAGAAAGTTTATGAGGTTCAACAAGGACAAGTGCAGAGTCCTGCACTTAGGACGGAAGAATCCCATGCACGGCTCCAGACTAAGGACCGAATGGCTAGGCAGCAGTTCTGCAGAAAAGGACCTAGGGTTACAGTGGAAGAGAAGCTGGGTATGAGTCAACTGTGTGCCCTTGTTGCCAAGAAGGCCAATGATATTTTGGGATGTATAAGTAGGGGCATTGCCAGCAGATCGAGGGACGTGATCGTTCCCCTCTATTCGACATTGGTGAGGCCTCATCTGGAGTACTGTGTCCAGTTTTGGGCCCCACACTACAAGAAGGATGTGGAAAAATTGGAAAACATCCAGTGGAGGGCAACAGAAATGATTAGGGGACTGGAACACATGACTTATGAGGAGATGCTGAGGGAACTGGGATTGTTTAGTCTACAGAAGAGAAGAATAAGGGGGGATTTGATAGCTGCTTTCAATTACCTGAAAGGGGGTTCCAAAGAGGATGGATCTAGACTGTTCTCCGTGGTAGCAGATGACCAAACGAGGAGTAATGGTCTCAAGTTGCAGTGGGGGAGATTTAGGTTGGATATTAGGAAAAACTTTTTCACTAGGAGGGTGGTGAAGCACTGGAATGGGTTACCTAGGGAGGTGGTGAAATCTTCTTCCTTAGAAGTTTTTAAAGTCAAGCTTGAGAAAGCCCTGGCTGGGATGATTTAGTTGGGGATTGGACTAGATGATCTCTTGAGGTCCCTTCCAACCCTGATATTCTATGATTCTGTGATTCTAAAATAGCCAGCTGGGTTACAATATTTTTGTAACAGAATATAGTTCCAAATTGACCTTTAGCAGATGAATATACATTCATCAGTTCGAAGAGGAAGGCTGAGGTTTCCAAAAAAGTCGATGGGATGACATACTGAATTCCTTTGAAAATCCTAGTGGAGATTTTTGGATTAAGATCCTTACTTTTGAATTCTTTGTCCCACCACATTCAAATACTGGGAGGATGCTAGATAAAAGAGAGACGCTAAAGACTCAGTTTTCCAAAAGGATGACCACTCAGCAGCTCCCAATGGGAACAACAGAGACTTCTCCACTTTTCTGAGAACATGGGAGGCTGCAGTATACTGGAAAATTGGCCACTGCCCTTAAATATCTAAATGGATGCTTTGGGTAATTTGACTTCAAGTATTCATCTGTACATCATAAGGGTTTTTAGTTCCCCCTCCCGCCAGAGCAATCTCATATTACGTACATCATTTCACTTACTGCAATCAATCAGTGGAAAGAGAAACACACTTAGAGATTTCCTCTCATGTCTTCATTTTGGAAATGCTTATTCAAGAAAACATACCTAGGCCAATCCAAAGCATCCATTTCAGTCTTCCACCTTTCATCAAAATGGTCCTTTTTCCAGCCACATACTGTTTTTTAAATCAATTTATTCCACAAGTTTCAAACATCAGTTCCACAATGGGGAGGCAGTGTGGCCTAATAGACTGTACACCAGACAAGGTCTCGGGAGATTGGGGTCCCATCCCCATTTACACCACTGGCCTCCTGGATGAGCAGGCAAGTCACTTTGCCTCTCTGTGCCTCAGTTTCCCCATCTATAAAATAGAGATATTGATACTGACTCTCCTTCAGCTCTACTGCTATAAAGTGCTATTATTGTCTGTAGTTTTCTACTGTGTTTTTTTTTAAATTAGGCCAGTCCTGTATCTGTGGGCTGTGGGTTTTTTAAAATAAGTATTCTAGGAAATTCTTGGATCACTGGCGAAGGAGGTGAATGGATCCCAGTGCTGAGTACTGGTCATCTTACCGGTAAGTGCGATTGATATGCATTTCTGGTTCTGTTATCCCTTCTCTGGAGCATCGCACCGCACTTTCTGTGCAGTGGGAGCACGCTCAGAAGTGTTGTCAGGAGCTTGATTCCCAGCTAATGTAAAGCAGCTCCACTGAAGCTAAAGCATCCATGCCAATTTACACAACGGATCCCCTTCACTGGCCAATGCCACCTGCTGGCTGCCATCTCTCTATAGCTGCTCAGCAGCGGGGTTTCATTGCTGGTGAATTCACACCGGGAGCAGTTTTGGCAGAGGGTGCTGCCCAAGGTGTCGGGTGTGAGTGGACATGCAGCTCAGGCCCTGAGGCTCCCAAATTTCTGGATGGAAATGGAGGTTGGTTTTGGTAAAAGCAGCAGTTAAAGCGAGTTAAAGGAAATATATCTCCTCCTTACATGTCTTACCCTATGCATGGGGAAGGCTGTGCACTACAAAATAGCCCCTTCATGCCACTCCAGTGGGACCACATAGCTTTCTTAAATACCCAAGTGGCATAAAGATGGAAGAGCCAACTGCAAGCCATCCAGTCCTGACCTTCCCTGGGTGGTGGGGAGAGGAGGAGGTGGCCAAATGAAAATTGCGGCTCTTTGGGGGCAGAAAGGAGGCATAAGTAACACTACGATTTTACCATTGAAGTGACAGAAATCATTAATTTGAATAAAACCCATGAAATCTTGGGAATGGCTGTAAACACACAGGATTGTAAACACAAATGTCTGACCTGAGTGGCATTGCCACCTGGCACGTGAGTTTTGCAGCACCACTCAGGTTTGGACCATCCACCATTCCATCTCCATAGGAACGGATGGGCCAAACCTGGATGGCACTGTGACCTTGTATGCCAGGTCACAACTGCTGGAACAGGGACCTTGGCCCAGTCCCAGAGCACAGGAGCTGCCACTGCGGGGTGGACTATCTCTCCAACACCTTCTCCCTGACCCTGTTTCTGTTACTTATTTTTTTTCTTGCATGTGTGCTGTGAAATTTACTAAAAAATTCTGTACCAAAATTATAGCCTTAGGTCTAACTCCTACAGCTGGTCATAGACTACTGAGAAGAAGTTTTTATCCAAAAATATAGCTTTATCAACCTAAACATTTTGTGGGAACATGTCACTTTTGGCAATTTTTAATTGGGGCGGGAGTCTATACAAATCTCTTCAGCTTTCTCATTTTGTTGCAGTAATGTCAAAATAGTTCCTTTTGGTAAGGTAAAAACATGCCACTTCAACATGACATTTAGTTCCAGCTTTATTGTTTGTATTTATTTGGTTTTGCCTTTTAAATGTAATTAAAATATGCATTTTAATATATTTAGTATCATATAAAAGTCAAAAACAAGTGGCTCACGATGATAGTCAAAAAGGAACATTATCTTCCTGAAATGATACAGTTCAGGATTATCAAAATGAAATGTTCTGATGGTCCCAAATTGATTTTTTTTTCTGAATTGGAATGCAAAAAAACCCCATAATGTCAAATTTCCTGTGGAACAGACATTCTGGTTTCCTGGCAACTCTAGTAATGCCACTTCTCTCCCCAACAAACCGGAGGCTCCAGACCACTGAATTAATTCAGTTCTAGTGATGATCATGTAACAGACCAACTGAGCTCAGCACACAGACTGGCACTGTTGCTGGTCCATGGAAAGAGATGGGATAAGCTGATCATCCCTGCGAAATGTGGAAAACTTCATATTAGGTCCTTTGTACATGCTCATCGAGGAGGTAAAAATAGGGTCAGGGCAACTTCTTTCCTGGTCTCTTTATGCATTAGTAAAGTGATGAGCTGCCCCTCCTTACACCCTTACCGAAGCTCAGAGACTGGGGCAGATGAGGGCTATTTCTGTTGCTCATGCTACCCTCTCTAAAGGGAGCAGTGAGAGGATGTGAAAGTGGGGTGGGTGGGGATAATGGATTGAGTATGGAAAAGTAGGAGAAAAATGAAGTATGAGGAAAGCAGAAAGACATGATCTTAACAGCTAGAGGCAGAAAGCCCTGATCAGATCCCTGAATGCACAACATAGTCCCCATTAGAGGATGAGCCAGATATTAAATTGCTCCTACTTGATCTCAGTCAACACGCAGAGAAGAAGGGAGCATATGAGCTAGTTATCGTTGTGTATATTACAGTAGAGAGAGCCATGAATTGAAACTAGAATCCTAGTCCAGAGTCTTAAACAGAAGAAAAATAACTGCAAAGGGCCAGGTAAGTTTTGATGAGGGCCACAGTTTGGGAACGTACCCATACAAAACCCTAGGTCAGCTGCAGTTACAAACCCAACCCACCCTATACCTTTACAAGGGGCTGTTTGGTCCATGTCACATTTTTTCTAACCGTGTTGCTAGCCTCAACCAGGAGAAATAACGTTATATTTTTTCATTTTTAAAGCCAGTAAATTCATGTGTTACAGTCCAACTTTTTTTTGTTCTGGTTACAATCTCTCTCATTCCTTTAACAAAATGTTCCCAATAGAGTTTTAGCATTTTCTTTGCTTCTTTATTGGCTGTTAGATGCATGCAATAGCTAATGACTTTGCCCTACTTTCCTTCATTTTTTCTCCATTATATGAGTCCTATAAGTCACCACAACAAACCATGAAATATATCCTTTCCTTTTTCTAAAAGTTACTGGGCAGAAAGGAGAGAGAGTTTAAAAAGGGAGAGATAATAAAAGACACTATAAAAAGGGGACAGGGATTGGCCAAATGTCTGGGAAACAATGAACAAAAAAAAAAATCTATAAGCATTCCAGTCAGACTGTGGAACGAGCTGGGCTGTCATTCATACCTGTGAATCCTACTGAAGTCATCACATGATGACAGTGGGAATAAGACCTGACCCAAAGCCCACTAAAGTCAATGGGAGACCTATCATTGACTGCATCACTGGACACTGGATAGGGACCTAAATAAAGACAGAACCTGCCCATTTTCTCCTGCATAGCAACTTTCGTCTGAGGATCTCCTGGTGCTTTGTAAATGTTAATTAAACCTCCCATCTGAAGCTGATGATTATTATACCCATACTACAGATGGGCAATTGAAGCACAGAGAAATTGTCTTCCAAAATTTCCCCTCTTGAATTACTGACAGAGTTGGGAACAGAATGCAGGAGTGCCAGATCCCAACCCTGACTCTCCCCGTTAGACCACATTCCCTCCCCTTGGCTCGTCTGCTCTGTGCTTCTCCATGTTCCATTTCACAGCACTTAGTCTGGTTATGACAAACTTACAGTAATCCGGACAAACATGGAAGTAAGATAAACATTAGTGAATTTGGTTCAATACCTTTGGGGCCCATTGTATTAAAAACACAATTGTTTCTGTGTTACTGTAGGGTTGTATGTCACTTTTCTAGGGAACTGACTAATGTAAACAATGGGAACTTCAAAGGACTTTTTGGGACAATGCATGTAAAGTGGGTTTATTAAGAAATACCTGGGGAATGAGGGGAATGTAAATGACCCACTTCGAATTAATCCTTTTGAAGTTACGTGTTGGGGAGAGAAACCCTGTTCACCTGTTTCAGGAAGCTCCAGATCTAAACCCCCTGAACTGTATAAAGGGTGGACTAAACATGTCATGAGGGTGCTTGTTCTGAGATGAAACTGTGATGAACTTGAAACTACAAGGAAGCTCTTCGGGTGACATTTTGAAGGACTGCTCCTGCCCGAGCCCATCGCAGGGTTGAGGTGATCTCTGGTGAGTGTATTAACGTGCAGGTAGGGGACTTTTTATTTTTAATTGGTTTTCTCTTCTTAATGTACCTTAAGAACAAAAGAGGCTTGCATAGTAAATGCTACATGGTGCCTTATAATTCTGGAAAGTCGCACTGTTAACTCTCTGCAAAGAGAAAGCAAGTAGGCCGCTTGGGCAGCGTGTCTCTGCTGAAAACAGCAGTGAAGGCGGAGAACTGTTCTGCCTGGAAATAAGTCACTCTTGGTTCTGACCAAGGTGTTTCCACGCAAGAGGTGATAGCCAGGGGAGCCTGCAGCCTAAAAGTGGGTACTTTGCCTGTGCCACAGAGGGGGAATAAAAGTGCAGTTGCCCCGAACCGTGCCCATTGTCGTAGCCTCAAAGAAGCAGGAGTCTCAAGTTTAGGAGAAATCCTATTATCTGTTTTATCAACCACGTACCAGATGAAATCAGATCCAGTTTCTTACTTGAAGAAGCCCTAAACCCATATCCCTTCAATCATGCTCTCTAACCTCTCGCCTCTGCAGTTCCTGACAGCTCCCCGCAGTGTGCACAAGTTGGTGCTTTGCCACACCCCCATGACATATCACTGATCGACACAATGTTCTTAATCAGAAATGGGAGAATTTCAGCCTGGTTCAAATTTCAAACCCTACAAAAGCCTTGTATTTCAAACATTGCTATGACAAGGGGAAAGTGGACATTTTGAACAACTTTATTCTTCAGAGAATTTCTGTACAATGTAATGATAAATTTTCTGTAGAATATCTAAGTAAATACTTATTCTGTAGGTTGGTTTCAACATTCAATAGGGAGGGTTTCAACATTCAATGCATTTCTGTATTAAGTGAAATAGCTTTTTAGAGTACACTCTATAATCCTATTTCTTTTGTATAGAACCCTACTGCTTTCATCCCTATTATATTTTATAGGATGGTTCCATATGGAATGTATTCAGAGGCATGAGCAAGACAGAGCAATTAGGAAATGAGGTTAATATTCATCAGCAAAGAGACTGAGAGGACATGGTTGAAGTGTTTAAATGTTGTGGTATCGAAAACGTGCATGATGTAACCATCTAAGAGGTAACTGCTCCAAAACAGCAGGTCAGCCAATTAACCTCCTAGCTCCTGCACATATGCATGAGTGACTCAAATGCATGTGAATAGGCCCATTGAACTCAATGGGTGAGATTTTCAAAAGGACTCAGCAGTAGCTCAGCACTGAAGTCAATGAGCAGAGTTAGGGCACCAAAAGGAACACTCATGTATGCAGAGTTACTCATTTTAGAAGGCTGACTGGCTTATTCATGTCCCCACCTTACTATGTTGTTGTGATTTTAAATAAATCAATTAAAATAACCAGTGAAGTAATGATCAAATGGATAATGAACATCATAAACTATATACATTAAACAGAGCTGCTAATTATCTGCGCTTCACAATGACAGAGGAGTAACAATCACTCCCTCGATGGCCCTGCAGCCTAAATATGAAAAGAAGCAGAAGAGCAGCTCAGAGAGGGTGGGTGTTCAGATTTCCAGGAGGAGAATGGAGGAAGGACACGGCTTGAAGAGGTGAGTTGTAAGATGAGATTCAGAAAGGCGAGGCTTGCTGGATGTGCACAGGCAGAGGGGATGTGCAGAGTGGCCGGACCAAGGAGAGCCACAGAAGGGAGCAGACCAGGAAAAGGAACGGGATTTGTTTGAGGAGCAGGAGGCTGGAAATGAGAGCTGAGATGTCAGAGGAGACAAGACAGGGATTTCTAGGTGAAGATGAGGTGCAATAAGAGACAAGGAACCGATGGATGGATTCAGGGTCTGATTCAATAAACATTAAAGTCAACAGGAGTCTGCACTGACTGAATTGGGTATTGGATCCAGGCCTGAAAGAGGATGTGATGTGGCTGGGAGAGCTGGAGGTGAAGATGACTTCAGCAGCGGCATTTTGGACAGATAGGAGTCACAGGGAGGGGAGTGGCAGGGCAGCCAGAAAGGAGGAAGTTGCAATTGTAACCCCAACCTCGTCAGTATTGTTTTCTGTCCCCCTCTAGTGGTGGCTGGTTCCCACAAAGAGGCTGATGAGCCTGCTACAGCCTTATCTTGCAGAGGAAGGTCTTTTAGCTTACTTACACAGCTGAGGTTCATATTTTACAATCCAGGTATCCCAGATTTGATCCTTGCTGTTGATGACACAACCAGGAGTGTGATGCAACACAGTCAGGCCCGAGACAGACCAGACATGAGCAAGGGTGCCAGCAGTGGAGACATTTTATAGTGGAAAATAATCCAGTACCATTTCATATTTAAACTGAAATGTGCACTCATTTCCCCCTCCCGCACTCCTCTCTCCACACTTGGCTGCACATACTTACTGACCCAAACCCAGCGTTCCATGTAGTCTGCACAGGGTTACGAGAAGTAGCCTGGTGTATCTTTCCCTCCCACCATGTGAACATTTCTCTCTCTCTGCCTCCCAGGGTCAGTATTCCTGTATGGATATTGTGGAGGGACTTTATAGATAATAATTAATGAGGTGCCAGGCATGAGCATTTATTATCTTCAAGAATACAACCCTAGAACTCCATAGTGATCAAGCCCTCCCTACCTTTATGAGACAGGACACGTAAGTTATCCCCAAATCACTCCTGTTATCTTGCCAGTAATATTTTAAAGCAGAAGTTAGAGGAGGCTGAAACTGAACAGCATTTTCCTGTCAGAATATAGGTGGGTGAGAAGACAGAGCTTAGTGGAAGGAATGGAGCAAATACACAGTATTTCCTGTAACTAAATCAGCATTACAAAACAAACTCAGATGACTGGTGCAGATGTCCGTTCTCTGCTTATAGTGAGAAATGGAAAACTTTTTGTATTGTGTTGCTCTGATTTCCTTCTGGTTAAACACGTTTAAGTAGGTATATTAATGCCTTGAATATCCTTCCACACAGGGGACTATCTACATAATATGCTGTTAGAAAAAGCAAGTAGGATCTTACCGTAATTTAGTGATCAAATGAAAATCAGTCATAGATGAAAAATGTACTTACATATTAAAAGTTATGAGCTGCATGAATTCTGCCAGTGCCATAATTCCCTCCCAACAAGCCCCTGAGGTGCTTAAGAACAAAGGAATTATGTGATCAAGCTAGTTTAGCATTCTGGTTGGAAAATTCCCTGTACCCAGAGCTTATTGAAATTTTGGAGGCTTCTTTACATGTTGAAATATTAAAAACATTTTAAATTTCTCTTAACTCATCATATTATTTCCCCAGTGAAAAAAAGGAGGATGGGAAGTAAAGGACTGAAGGGACGTGGGAATCTCTCCATTATTTGGAATGAAACAATTTCAGAAAAATTTCAACATTTTTGTTTTAGAATTTTTAAAAAAGTGTTTTTTGCAACAAAGTCATTAAAATGAATTTTTGCAGAAATTTTCATTTTCAAACATATTTTTTGATGAAAAACCTTTTCACACCCCAAATTTTAAACAGTCCTTCCTGTCTGTACTACATATTTCAGAGGAAGATTCAAAAATTGTACTTTGAGTTGATTTGGGGGATAGGGACACAATAGGGGCCTGGAGTGTATTGGAAGTCTTAGGTACTACTGTAATAATAATCATTTTTAATCACCACCACCAGGTCCTGTTCCTAGATCTCAGGTGGAAAAGACATACCTCCACTAAAAATCGAAAAGGGAGGAGGTCTCAAAATCAAAATAAATCTGAGCCAGTTAAGGCTGAAAGGAAAAAGAGAAGGGTGACATGAAATCAGCATGTGTTAAATACAGCTCCCGGGATTATAGGGTGTCATAAATATAAAGGGAAGGGGTTAAGAAGCTCTGATACAGTACTATAAAATCCTCTTACCTGTAAAGGGTTAAGAAACTCAAGTAATCTGGCTCGCACCTGACCCAAATGACCAATCAGAAGACAAGATACTTTCAAAACTGGGGTGTGGGGGGGAAGGCTTTGTCTGTCTGTGTGATGCTTCTGCCGGGGACAGATCAAGAAAGCAAGCAATCCAACTCCTACAGAGTTAGTAAGTAATCTAGCTAGAAAATGTGTTAGATTTTCTTTTGTTTCGGCTTGTGAAATTCACTATGCTGGAGGGAATGTGTATTCCTGTTTTTGTGTCTTTTTGTAATTTAAGGTTTTGCCAAGAGGGATTCTCTATGTTTTAAATCTGACTGCCTGTGAGATTATCTTCCATTCTAATCTTACAGAGTTGTTCTTTTATCTTTTCTTTGTGCTTCTAATGAAGTTCTGTTTTTTAAGAATCTGATTGGGGGTTTTAGTGTCCCTAAAAACCCACAGTTGGTCTGTGCTCATCTTGTTTATTCTCAAGCCACCCCAGGAAAGGAGGTGTAGGGCTTGGGGGGATATTAAGAGGGAGATAGGGTTCCAAGTGGCTCTCCCTAAATGTTTGTTTGAATCACTTGGTGGTGGCAGCATTTACCTAATCCAAAGTACAAAGGAGAATTTGTGCCTTGGGGAGTTTTTAACCTAAGCTGGTAAAAATAAGCTTAGGGGGTCTTTCATGCGGATCCCCACATCTGTACCCTAGAGTTCAGAGTGGGGGGGAGAACCCTGACATAGGGGAATAAGATTGTTTTTATAAACTTGTAATAGGCAAAAGGAATACTAAGGGAGAAATGGGTCCATGAGAGAATGAGGAGTGGGGAAGAGAAAGAAGATGCAGAAATAGATCCATTTCCAGTGAGATAAATGGTGGAGCTCAGAGAATTGGGAAGTGAGGAAGATTTTATGAAAATAATCATTGATGAAGATCAGGCAAGGAAATATTTGAAAAAAGTTCAACATCAACCAAGGCACTGGCCTGAAGGTTGTGAGTACTATGCTCAGCTCTGGTATAAATCTGTGCTGCTCCACTGAAGGCAACTTTTCTGAAATGAGTGAAGTCTATAAAATCATGACTGGCGTGAAGAAAGTGAATAGGGAAGTGTTATTAATCCCTTCACATAACACAGGAACCAGGGCTCACCCAATGAAATTAATAGCAACAAGTCTAAAGCAAAAAATAGGAAGTACTTCACACAACTCTGTCAGGAGTAAGGCCCTTGTCTGTGCCTGCTCAGTACTCCTGACACCCTAATGAGCCAGCTAGGCTGTCTGATGGACTGCCCTGCCTGATTGCCTGAGGAAGCCAGCAGGCCTGTTCTTAAGCTCAGTGGTAGCAGTAGCTGGCTGCTCAACACACCCACCTGCAGACTCTCTCTGCCTCCCTGTGCTCATCTCTCTAAATCCTGCTCCTCCACAGCTCCATCCAGGATCCTGCCCTGCACCCATCTGTCCCAGCCTTGCTCCTGCCTTCCCTGACTCCTGGTAATCCGGTGCTGGCACTCAGGTCTGAGTCCTGACTCTCACTCTGTTTCGACCCTCGGCTCTGGCATTTGGACTCCAATTCTGATCTTTGGCCCTGCTTCCTGGATCTGGCCCTGGCTCGACCTCGGGCTCTGCCACTCAGACTCTGATCACTAGGCCTGACTCCAACTATGACCCGGTCTCCTAACAAACGCACAGTCAACCTGTCAAACTTGTTGCCAGGGGATGTTGTGAAGGCCAGAAGTATAACTGGGTTTTAACAAAGAGTTAGATAAGTTCCTGGATGACAGATTTATCAATGGCTATTAGCCAAAATGGCCAGGGAAGCAACCACATGTTCTGAATGTCCCTATACCTCCAACTGCCAGAAGATGGGACTTGATGACAGGGCATAGATCACTCAAAATTGCCCTATTCAGTTCAATCCCCTGGAAGCACCTGGCACTGGCCATTGTCAGAAGACAGGATACTGGTCTAGGTGGACCATTGGTCTGATCCTGCATGGCTATTCTTACGTGGTTATTCAGTACATTACAGAAATCAATGAAGTGTTTCCATAGTACCTTTTCATAATGCGGATAAATCAAAGTGGTGTAGCCATGTTAGTCTGTATCCACAAAAACAACAAGGAGTCCAGTGGCACCTTAAAGACTAACAGATTTATTTGGGCAGAAGCTTTCGTGGGTAAAAACCCACTTCTTCAGATGCATGGAGTGAAAATTACAGATGCAGACATAAATATACTAACACATGAAGGGAAGGGAGTTACCTCACAAGTGGGGAACCAGTGTTGACAGGGCCAATTCAATCAGGGTCGATGCAGTCCACTCCCAATAATAGATGAGGAGGTGTCAATTCCAGGAGAGGCAAAGCTGCTTTTGTAATGAGCCAGCCACGCCCAAATTAATGGTGTTAAATTTGAAAATGAATTTTAGTTCTACTGTTTCTCTTTCAAGTCTGTTTCTGAAGTTTCTTTTTGTTCACGTATAGCTACTTTCAAATCTGTTATAGAATGGCCAGGAAGATTGAAGTGTTCTCCTACTGGCTTTTGTATGTTACCATTCCTGATATCCGATTTGTGTCCATTTATTCTTTTACGTAGGGACTGTCCGGTTTGGCCAGTGTACATGGCAGAGGGGCATTGCTGGCACATGATGACATATACTGTATAACATTAGTAGACGTGCAGGTGAATGAGCCTCTGATGGTGTGGCTGATGTGGTTGGGTCCTCTGATGGTGTTGCTAGAGTAGATATGGGGACAGAGAAGGCAATGAGGTTTGCTACAGGGATTGGTTCCTGGGTTAGTGTTTCTGTGGTGTGTAGTTGCTGGTGAGTATCTGGGGAGCTGTCTGTCATCGAGGACTGACCGGCCTCCCAAGGTCTGGGAGAGTGAGGGATCGTTTTCCAGAATAGGTTGTAGATCATTGATAATGTACTGGAGAGGGTTTAGCTGGGGGCTGTATGTGATGGCCAGTGGTGTTCTGTTATTTTCCTTGTTAGGCCTATCCTATAGTAGGTGATTTCTGGGTACCTGTCTCGCTCTATCAATCTGTTTCCTCACTTCCCCGGGTGGGTATTGTAGTTTTAAGAATGCTTGATAAAGATCTTGTAGGTGTTTGTCTCTGTCTGAGGGATTGGAGCAAATTCAGTTGTATCTTAGGGCTTGGCTGTAGACAATGGATAATGTGATGTGTCATGGATGAAAGCTGGAGGCATGCAGGTAAGTATAGCGGTCAGTAGGTTTCTGGTATAGGGTGGTGTTTATGTGACCATCACTTATTTGCACTGTAGTGTCCAGGAAGTGGATCTCTTGTGTGGATTGGTCCAGGCTGAGGTTGATGGTGGGTGGAAATTGTTGAAATCCAGGTGGAATTCTTCAAGGGCTTCCTTCCCATGGGTCCATATCATAGAATCATAGAATATCAGGGTTGGAAGGGACCTCAGGAGGTCATCTAGTCCAAACCCCTGCTCAAAGCAGGACCAATCCCCAATTAAATCATCCCAGCCAGGGCTTTGTCAAGCCTGACCTTAAAAACTTCTAAGGAAGGAGATTCTACCACCTCCCTAGGTAACGCATTCCAATGTTTCACCACCCTCTTAGTGAAAAAGCTTTTCCTAATATCCAACCTAAACCTCCCCCACTGCAACTTGAGACCATTACTCCTTGTCCTGTCCTCTTCTACCACTGAGAATAGTCTAGAACCATCCTCTCTGGAACCACCTCTCAGGTAGTTGAAAGCAGCTATCAAATCCCCCCTCATTCTTCTCTTCTGCAGACTAAACAATCCCAGTTCCCTCAGCCTCTCCTCATAAGTCATGGGTTCCAGACCTCTAATTATTTTTGTTGCCCTTCGCTGGACTCTCTCCAATTTATCCACATCCTTCTTGTAGTGTGGGGCCCAAAACTGGACACAGTACTCCAGATGAGGCCTCACCAATGTCGAATAGAGGGGGACGATCACGTCCCTCGATCTGCTCGCTATGCCCCTACTTATACATCCCAAAATGCCATTGGCCTTATTGGCAACAAGGGCACACTGCTGACTCATATCCAGCTTCTTGTCCACTGTCACCCCTAGGTCCTTTTCCGCAGAACTGCTGCCTAGCCATTCGGTCCCTAGTCTGTAGCTGTGCATTGGGTTCTTCCGTCCTAAGTGCAGGACCCTGCACTTATCCTTATTGAACCTCATCAGATTTCTTTTGGCCCAATCCTCCAATTTGTCTAGGTCCCTCTGTATCCTATCCCTGCCCTCCAGCATATCTACCACTCCTCCTAGTTTCGTATCATCCGCAAATTTGCTGAGAGTGCAATCTACACCATCCTCCAGATCATTTATGAAGATATTGAACAAAACCGGCCCCAGGACCGACCCCTGGGGCACTCCACTTGACACCGGCTGCCAACTAGACATGGTGAAGATATGATGAAGATGTTATCAATGTAGCGCAAGTAGAGGAGGGACACTAGGGGACAAGAGCTGAGGAAGCGTTGTTCTAAGTCAGCCATAAAATGTTGGCATGCTGTGGGGCCATGCAGGTACCAATAGCAGCGCCACTGACTTGAAGGTATGTTGTCCCCAAATATGAAATGGTTGTGTGTGAGGACAAAGTCACAAAGCTCAGCCACCAGGTGTGCCGTGGCATCATCAAGGATACTGTTCTTGACAGCTTGTAGTCCATCCTCATGTGGAATATTGGTATAAAGAGCTTCTAAATCCATGGTGGCCAGGATGGTGTTTTCAGGAAGATCACCAATGCATTGTAGTTTCCTCAGAAAGTGGGTGGTGTCTTGAAGATAGGTAGGAGTGCTGGTAGTGTAGGGTCTGAGGAGAGAGTCCAAATAGCCAGATAATCCTGCTGTAAGAGTGCCGATGCCTGAGATGATGGGGCATCCAGGGTTTCCAGGTTTATGGATCTTGGGTAGCAGATAGAATACCCCTGGTCGGGGCTCTGGGAGTGTGTCCGTGAAGATTTGTTCCCATGCTGTAGCAGGGAGTTTCTTGAGCAGATGGTGTAGTTTCTTTTGGTACTTCTCAGTGGGATCATAGGATAGTGGCCTGTAGAATGTGGTGTTGGAGAGTTGTCTGGCAGCCTCCTGTTCATAATCCGACCTGTTCATTATGACTACATCACCTCCTTTGTCAGCCCCTTTGATTATAATGTAAGAGGTGTTTCTGAGGCTGTGGATGGCGTTGTATTCTGTACAGCTGAGGTTATGGGGCAAGTGATGCTGTTTGTTCACGATTTCAGCCTGTACACGTCTGCGGAAGCACTCTACGTAGAAGTCCAGTCTGTCATTTCGACCGTCAGGAGGAGTCCACGCAGAATTGTTCTTCTTGTAGGAGGGTTCCTGTGGGTCAGTGCACTGTTCAGTGGTGTATTGAAAATATTCCTTAAGTCGGAGACGACGAAAGTAGGCTTCCAGATCACCGCAGAACTGTATCATGTTCGTGTGGGTGGTGGGGCAGAGAGAGAGTCCCCGAGATAGGACAGACTCTTCTGCCAGGCTAAGTGTGTGACTGGATAAATTAATAATATTGTTAGGTGAGTTGAGGATACCACTGTTGTGGCACTCTGTGGCATGTAGGAGTTTAGATAGTTTACTGTCCTTATTCCACGGTAGAGAAGTGAAGTGTGCGTTGTAAATGGCTTGTCTCATTTTTGTAAAGTCCAGCCATGTGGAAGTTTGTGTGGAAGGTTGGTTTTCATAGAATCATTTAATATCAGGGTTGGAAGGGATCACAGCAGGTCATCTAGTCCAACCCCCTGCTCAAAGCAGGATCAATCCCCAACTAAATCATCCCAGCCAGGGCTTTCTCAAGCCTGACCTTAAAAACCTGTAAGGAAGGAGATTCCACCACCTCCCTAGGTAACCCATTCCAGTGCTTCACCACCCTCCTAGTGAAAAAGTTTTTCCTAATATCCAACCTAAACCTCCCCCACTGCAACTTGAAACCATTACTCTTTGTTCTGTCTTCTGCTACGACCGAGAACAGTCTAGAACTATCCTTTTTGGAACCCCCTTTTAGGTAGTTGAAAGCAGCTATCAAATCCCCCCTCATTCTTCTCTTCTGCAGGCTAAACAATTCCAGTTCCCTCAGCCTCTCCTAATAAATCATGTGCTCCAGCCCCCTAATCATTTTTGGTGCCCTCCGCTGGACATTTTCCAATTTTTCCACATCCTTCTTGTAGTGTGGGGCCTAAAACTGGACACAGTACTCCAGATGAGGCCTCACCAATGTCAAATAGAAGGGAATGATCATGTACCTCGATCCACTGGCAATGGTCCTACTTATACAGCCCAAAATGCCGTTAGCCTTCTTGGCAACAAGGGCACACAGTTGACTCATACCCTGCTTCTCGTCCACTGTAACCCCTAGGTCCTTTTCTGCAGAACTGCTGCCTAGCCATTCGGTCCCTAGTCTGTCGTGGTGCATGGGATTCTTCCGTCCTAAGTGCAGGACTCTGCACTTGTCCTTGTTGAACCTCATCAGATTTCTTTTGGCCCAATCCTCCAATTTGTCTAGGTCCCTCTGTATCCTATCCCTACTCTCCAGTGTATCTACCACTCCTCCCAGTTTAGTGTCATCTGCAAACTTGTTGAGGGTGCAGTCCACACCATCCTCCAGAACATTAATGAAGATATTGAACAAAACCAGCCCCAGGACCAACCCTTGGCGCACTCTGCTTCATACCAGCTGCCAACTAGACATGGAGCCATTGATCACTACCCGTTCAGCCCAACAATCTAGCCAGCTTTCTATCCACCTTATAGTCCATTCATCCAGCCTATACTTCTTTAACTTGCTGGCAAGAATACTGTGGGAGACCGTATCAAAAGCTTTGCTAAAGTCAAGGAATAACACATCCACTGCTTTCCCCTCATCCACAGAACCAGTTATCTCATCATAGAAGACAATTAGATTAGTCAGGCTTGACTTGCCCTTGGTGAATCCATGCTGACTGTTCCTGATCACTTTCCTCTCCTCTAAGTGCTTCAGAACTGATTCCTTAAGAACCTGCTCCATGATTTTTCCAGGGACTGAGGTGAGGCTGACTGGTCTGTAGTTCCCCAGATCCTCCTCCTTCCCTTTTTTAAAGATGGGCACTACATTAGCCTTTTTCCAGTAGTCCGGGACCTCCCCTCGCCATGAGTTTTCAAATATAATGGCCAATGGCTCTGCAATCACATCCGCTAACTCCTTTAGCACTCTCAGATGAAGCGCATCCGGCCCCATGGACTTGTGCTCGTCCAGCTTTTCTAAATAGTTCTGAACCACTTCTTTCTCCACAGAGGGCTTGTCACCTCCTCCCCATGCTGTGCTGCCCAGTGCAGTAGTCTGGGAGCTGACCTTGTTTATGAAGACTGAGGCAAAAAAAAAAGCATTGAGTACATTAGCTTTTTCCACATCCTCTGTCACTAGGTTGCCTCCCTCATTCAGTAAGGGGCCCACACTTTCCTTGACTTTCTTCTTGTTGCTAACATACCTGAAGAAACCCTTCTTGTTACTCTTCACATCTCTTGCTAGCTGCAACTCCAAGTGTGATTTGGCCTTCCTGATTTCACTCCTGCACGCCTGAGCAATATTTTTATACTCCTTCCTGGTCATTTGTCCAATCTTCCACTTCTTGTAAGCTTCTTTTTTGTGTTTAAGATGGGCACGGACTTAACTGTTAAGCCAAGCTGGTCACCTGCCATATTCTTTCTACACATTGGGATGGTTTGTTCCTGTAACCTCAATAAGGATTCTTTAAAATAGGTTTTGTATGAGAGTCTCCAGTTTTGAGAGCTCATTCTTGATCTTCTCCTGTCTGCTGTACAGGATGCTGATCAGGCGGTTCTTCAGTTTCTTTGAGTGTGTGTGGCACAGTCTCTCACCATAGTCAGTGTAGTATGTCAATTGCAATGGATTTTTTACCTTCAGCCCATTTGGTATGATGTCTACAATCTACAGTCCAACTGGTATGATGCCAACGATCTACAATCTATCCTGGAAAATGATCCCTCACTGACCTTGGGAGGTCGGCCAGTCCTCGATGACAGACAGCCCCCCAAATACTCACCAGCAACTACACACCACACCACAGAAACACTAACCCAGGAACCAATCCCTGTAGCAAACCTCATTGCCTTCTCTGTCCCCATATCTACTCTAGCAACACCATCAGAGGACCCAACCACATCAGCCACACCATCAGAGGCTCATTCACCTGCACGTCTACTAATGTTATACAGTATATGGCATCATGTGCCAGCAATGCCCCTCTGCCATGTACACTGGCCAAACCGGACAGTCCCTACGTAAAAGAATAAATGGACACAAATCGGATATCAGGAATGGTAACATACAAAAGCCAGTAGGAGAACACTTCAATCTTCCTGGCCATTCTATAACAGATTTGAAAGTAGCTATACGTGAACAAAAAGAAACTTCAGAAACAGACTTGAAAGAGAAACAGTAGAACTAAAATTCATTTTCAAATTTAACACCATTAATTTGGGCGTGGCTGGCTCATTACAAAAGCAGCTTTGCCTCTCCTGGAATTGACACCTCCTCATCTATTATTGGGAGTAGACTACATCCACCCTGATTGAATTGGCCCTGTCAACACTGGTTCCCCACTTGTGAGGTAACTCCCTTCCCTTCATGTGTTAGTATATTTATGTCTGCATCTGAAATTTTCACTCCATGCATCTGAAGAAGTGGGTTTTTACCCACGAAAGCTTCTGCCCAAATAAATCTGTTAGTCTTTAAGGTGCCACCGGACTCCTTGTTGTAATTAAACTATTAGTTTCACAGTAACTCAGAAAGAGCTTATTGGAATTCGGGAGACCTGAGAATCTTAGAAATGAAGAAAATAAAAATATACCCTGGGATGAAATCCTATCCCACTGAAGTTAATAGGGGTTTTGATGTTGACTTCAATGAGACCAATTTTTTACCCCTGTTTTTTTAGGAACAAGAGGAAAATCCCCAGGTATGAAAATAACCTGCAGGAGAAGAGGAGTCAATCAGCTCTTCGTGAGCAAATGTTCGTAGCGTGATCTTATAGTTATATAAATCCCACACAACATTAGTTTCTCAAGCAATCCCTACATTTCTGCCCCCATGTGCTAAACCCAGTTGTGGGATAGGTTTTATTGAAAAGTTCCTTGTTTGGACAAAATAAAGAAAAGAAAAGAAAAAAAAAGCCAAAACAAGTCTAATACCTTACATAGAACTCTATGTAGCACATAAGAATGAGGACAGGGTATCATTTCCTACCGCAGATATTGTGGAGGTGTTTTTGACTGTTCCTTTTCTTCAATTAAGATACTGTTATGGTAGGAGTCAGTAGGTGTCGCTGTTACACATAGTTTTACAAATTCAGATTCTCTTAGCGTGCACTACTGTTCTTTCTTTGAAGAAATGCTGTATTGTCATTAGTCTGGTGATCCACTTTCTTTTTGGTGAGCTGTTGCAAACAGCAAAGGTGTTTGCTCATATGCCTTAATCTCTCTCTAGGTTGAGTCAATTCTTGGTGCAGCATTGCTCCTTGGGAACTGAGCATTGGTATTGGGTTGAGATTTCTACAGAGGGTATTGCCTGAGTGCTGCTTGTGACCACCTCTGTTCCAGAGCTGATGTATACAGTGTAAATAAACAAGTTACACCAGCAGTATAACCAGACTTCCTTTCACTAATTTCTTGTCCAACGGGAAACCAATCTATAAATCTCCAACATCTGCTACTGCTCATCGGAGGGCAGATATGCAATAAGCACAGAAGTAGTGGTTAGTGTTCTGGCCTGGGTTTCTGCAGACCTGGGTGCTGCTCCCAGCTCTTTTGCTGACCTGCCGTCTGACTTTGAACAGAGCCTGTCTCTTGCTGTGTTTGCACAGCGCCTAGTATGAAGAAGTCCAGATCTCAGCTCCAGATACTACTGCAATTCAAATAATAATGATACATGTAGGACCTTTTTAAAAAAAAATTCAAATCCTCCGTATTCAGTATAGAACATACCACACACTTCTAACATCAAAAATAAACCTACAATCGGATGGAACTCTAATGAAAGTATGAAATCTTCCCCCACCAGAGCAGGGTATTGATCTTTTTGTCAGATCTATAAAGAAAAAAGAATTTAGCTGAACAATAACAGGATGCTAAAGGAAGGAGATCTTGGCTCCAGCATGGATGGAACATATAGCATCTTTGTGGGCATGTGGATAACAATAGCCTCAGAACTGAGAATGTACCTCAAGGCAACAGAAGGGTGATTAATTATAATTGAAAAGGACCCAATGGGTATCTAAGAACAGAATTTGTGATTTGTCACAAGCTGGGACTGAAAAACAATAAAAAAATCAGTAAACAGGAACAGTATATGTAGCACATTGGATGTAAGACATTCATATATATATTTTTCACAACGTCTTTATCTATACCTGTAATAGCTACTGTAGATATGAAAATATATGGGCTGTTGGTATCATTCGGGGTTGCTCATGTAAAACTGATAATGCCTCCTGTGACATTAAAGTTTTATCTGCAAAATTTGTTCCATCTGTTTTTCTTTTGGAGTAATTTTGGCTTTAAGGGGTTTTAGCAGTAAACACGATCAGAATGAATGAATATTGGTTTACAGAGTAACCCTAATATATGGAGAAAATTTTATTATTATTTTATTTTTAATGAGAAAAGCATAAAACTCCACACATTCCTGCCCCCGCCGCCCCCCCCCCCCCCCACACACACACTTCCAGTTATGTTTTGTCTAGTACAGGGATTAGCAAGAGAAGCCTTCATGTATTGTTTGAAATTTTTCTTGAAAAGGTCAGATCGCTGTAGAATTGATATTAGTAATTTGTGCAAAAGCATTTCTGGCCCTTCAAAACATCTTTCTTCCAGCACTATCTGTTCTTGGACCAAATTAGTGTGAAATAAAAGTGTTTCAGCAGATCTCTGTACTTGAGAGACATCATGCAGAGTGGTTGCAGGGACAGATGTACCCATTTGGCGGGCCCCAGCACTTGGGAAGCGTTTTGCAGTCTGAAGCGCTTCCAAGCCTTGCCAGCACCTCAAATCCCATTTGTCCACTAAAGTTAAAATTGGCATTTTTAAAGAGCTCCTTCCCTGCTCCCCTCTGGCAGCTGCCATCTTGCTCAGAACAGAACTGCATCTGCCATCCTTTGTGACACCCTCAGCGGGGGACCTCCGAGAGCACTCTGGTCTGTATGTTGCCTTAGCACTAATTTAACAATCAAAGGGGCAGCTTTAACGTTTAACAAAACAATATAAAAATAGAGTCAGTGTTTTGTGCCTGGGGAAGGCTGCGGGATGAGAGACCGGTGCACTCACATACCTTGTTTGCTCAAGAGCCATTAGCTGCACACCAGAACTGTACACTTTGTAATAAACTGATACCACAGATGGAACTGGGCTGTGATCTGTACTGCACCAGGTTGGTGGAGAGGGAGTCATGCAAGCCACATACTTCTCACCGCTTCACACAAGGTTGTCTGTCTTTCTAAAAGATCTATGATAACTCAGGTGGAAATTATGGGCTTGAGGCATGGGGCAAGGGGGTTCTCTGATCTGTGCTGTGCAGGAGGTTAGGCTAGATGATCAGAATGCTCCTTTCTGGCCTTAAAATCTATGGACAATCTATGTGCAGAAGCAGAACACAACAGCAGTCTCTGGCAGCAGGGGCTGCTTAATTCTTGTATAACTTATTGTTCAGTGTGTGTTTTACACACACACTAATTGTTCCTGATTCACAGTAGATATGAGTCTGTTTATAGCTTTTAATGCCAGAACCTGCCTCTTTAAATCAAACTGTAGATACCTCTGTGTTCATCTCTAGAGGTGCTTCATTCAGTCCTTGGTGTATCAACTAAGACGGGTTAGTTTGCAGGAGCCACAGGGAATAAGTCTCCCAGAAAGGTTTGGGCAGGAGGTGGAGATCATGGAGCAGAACAGGTACACAAGGAGGAGTAAGAAATGCCCTGCTACAGTGCATGTGCACCAGGAGTGTGCTTGCCAACCTGCCTGCAACATCCAACCAAGCAGCTCCCTTTAATTATAAAGCCTCAGAGACCATTGATTGGAGGCGAAATAATGCAAGTTGGGCTGTCCAGACTCCACAATGCTGCTAAAAATGGTTAATCCAATGACAAAGAAATATGCCTCAGGGATGTGAGATGAAACTCAAAGAGACTTATCATAGAATATCAGGGTTAGAAGGGAGGTCATTTAGTCTAACCCCCTGCTCAAAGCAGGACCAATACCCAATTTTTTGCCCTAGATTGCTAAATGGCCCCTTCAAGATTAAACTCATAACCCTGGGTTTAGTAGGCCAATGCTCAAACCACTTAGCTATCCCTCTCCCTTGATAGCCACTGCTCATAGCCACTGGCTAAAAAGCCTGCAGAAAGGAGTGACTAACCCAACCACCATGGCTTTAACAGTGATCAACAGTCAGCACACAGTAGCTAAGGTCCTCTTAGGAGAGACAGTGCTAGACAGATCAATGGCATGAATTGTTTCATAAGAATGCTAAACAAAAAGGAGGCCATCTGTCATGTTAGGTAGCATGACTGTAGCAAAGGATTTGGGGATTAACTCTTTAAACTATGGTTTCCTGACTCAGTTTGTCACTGCAAAGAGACTCCTTTGTTTCTAATGCTCATCATGGACAAGTTCCAGCAGGGGCTGAAATCCTGTCAGTAGTGATGGTATCATGAGGGTTGGCAGCACTGTGATCCCATCTGGGTGTATCACATGGGGAAGGGCTCCCCACCTCCTGATGGTGGTGGGAGAGAAGAGAAACAGAGAGAGAGATGGACTGGGCTCCCACTCCTGGATCCAGCACCTAACCCTGGCAACCCCTTCCTCCCTTCTCTCCTCCCCATACCCACAGCCAAAATTCTCACCAATTTGAATAGGTGACCAGAGACCCAAATCCTTGGATCTGAGAACAATGAAAAAGCATTCAGTTTTCTTACAGGAAGACTTTTAATAGAAGTAAAGAAATCCCCTCTGTAAAATCAGGATGGTAGATACCTTACAGGGTAATTAGATTCAGAACATAGAGAATCCCTCTAGGCAAAACCTTAAGTTACAAAAAAGATACACAGACAGGAATAGTCATTCTATTCAGCACAGTTCCTTTCTCAGCCATTTAAAGAAATCATAATCTAACACATACCTAGCTAGATTACTTACTAAAAGTTCTAAGACTCCATTCCTGTTCTATCCCCAGCAAAAGCAGCATACAGACAGACACAGACCCTTTGTTTCTCTCCCTCCTCCCTGCTCTTGAAAGTATCTTGTCTCCTTATTGGTCATTTTGGTCAGGTGCCAGCAAGGTTACCTTTAGCTTCTTAACCCTTTACAGGTGAGAGGATTTTTCCTCTGGCCAGGAGGGATTTTAAAGGGGTTTACCCTTCCCTTTATATTTATGACAGGGCCAAAGTTTTGAAAGGCCTCAGACTGAGAACAAGCTGGATGAGCACAGGTCCATGGGGTCAGATGCGCTGCATCAGAGAGTGCTAAAGGAGTTGGCAGATGCGATTGCAGAAACATTGGCCATTATCTTTGAAAACTCATGGCAATCAGGGGAGATCCTGGATGACTGGAAAAAGGCTAATGTAGGGCCTATCTTTAAAAAAGGGAATAAGGAGAATCCTGGGGACTACAGGCCAGTCAGCCTCACCTCAGTCCCTGGAAAAATCATGGAGCAGGTCCTCAAGGAATCAGTTCTGAAGCACTTAGAGGAGAGGAAAGTGATCAGGAACAGTCAGCATGGATTCACCAAGGGCAAGTCATGCCTGACTAATCTAATTGTCTTCTATGATGAGATAACTGGTTCTGTGGATGAGGGGAAAGCAGTGGATGTGTTATTCCTTGACTTTAGCAAAGCTTTTGTTACGGTCTCCCACAGTACTCTTGCCAGCAAGTTAAAGAAGTATGGGCTGCATGAATGGACTAAAAATGGGGATAGAAAGCTGGCTAGACTGTGGGGCTCAACAGGTAGTATCAATGGCTCCATGTCTAGTTGGCAGCCAGTATCAAGCAGAGTGCCCCAAGGGTAGGTCCTGGGGCCGGTTTTGTTCAATATCTTCATTAATGATCTGGAGAATGGCGTGTATTACACCCTCAGCAAGTTTGTAGATGACACTAAAGTGGGAGGAATTGCAGATATGCTGGAGGGTAGGGATAGGATACAGAGGGACCTAGACAAATTAGAGGATTGGGCCAAAAGAAATCTCATGAGGTTCAAGAAATCTCAAGGACAAGTACAGAGTCCTGCACTTAGGACAGAAGAATCCCATGCACTGCTACAGACAAGGGACCGAGTGGCTGGGCAGCCGATCTGCAGAAAAGGACCTAGGGGTTACAGTGGACAAGAAGCTGGATATGAGTCAACAGTGTGCCTTTGTTGCCAAGAAGGCTAACAGCATTTTGGGCTGTATAAGTAGGAGCATTGCCAGCAGATCGAGGGACGTGATCATTCCCCTGTATTCAACATTGGTGAGGCCTCATCTGGAGTACTGTGTCCAGTTTTAGGCCCCACACTACAAGAAGGATGTGGAACAATTGGAAAGAGTCCAGGGGAGAGCAACAAAAATGATTAGGGGGCTGGAGCACATGATTTATGAGGGGAGGCTAAGGGAACTGGGATTATTTAGTCTGCGGAAGAGAAAAATGAGGGGGGATTTGATAGCTGCTTTCAACTACCTGAAAGGGGGTGCCAACGAGGATGAATCTAGACTGTTTTGAGTGGTAGCAGATGACAGAATGAGGAGTAATGGTCTCAGGTTGCAGTGGGGGAGGTTTCGGTTGGATATTAGGAAAAACTTTTTCACTAGGAGGGTGGTGAAACACCAGAATGCGTTACCTAGGGAGGTGGTGGAATCTCCTTCCTTAGAGGTTTTTAAGGTCAGGCTTGACAAAGGCCTGGCTGGGATGATTTAGTTGGGGATTGGTCCTGTTTTGAGCAGGCGGTTGGATTAGATGACCTGCTGAGGTCCCTTCCAACCCTGATATTCTATTATTCTATTATTAAAATGGGTAGCTGGTGAATGCTCAGGGACAGATTTTTAAAGGTATTTAGGTGTCTAAAGCTACATAGGAACCTAGTGGGATTTTCAAAAGCACTGCCTAGGCATCTGTCTACATCTTTAGACAACTAAATATCTTTACCAATCTGGCCTTTGGCCCTTTGGGAAATCTGGCGAACTTCATTGAGGTGGCTCCATGGCAGCTGAGCAATTTTTGAAAATATGGCCTCAACTGAACATTGTTAAAAAATCTGTCTCTCTCATTTGAAGCATATTTATAATTAAGACACACAATTTTTATGTGCTTAGCATTTTTATATATTTAACACTTACCAGTAATCTATTTATATTGATTGTGCTTGGGTTTAATCAGGATGCAGGAAAACAGATGGCATAAAAATGACTCCACTAATCATTCATTTTCAAAATCTCCGTTCAGAAGGATAAGAGATTTTGAAATCTTAGAATGCACTTTCAGTTGCTGAAAAATTCTGCTCTTACGGAGGAGGGCATTTTTTAAGCTACGTTGTGTTGACAAAAAGCGGAGCTTGCTGGTTTATTTATTGCAAGGAACATTAACTGTGAATTTAGCCCTAGTTTCTTTTCAAGATTGGTCATGAACTGACCTGATTCCTTCTGCAAATGCACCTGGTATTCATAACTGTTTGCCAAATAACTGGGATGAAGTATCAGCCTATGGGCTGTCCTATACAGCTGTTTGTTGTTCAGGGAGTGTGATTGCTTATCAAAATCACATGGTTTCATTTCTTCTTTCTCATTGTATAAATAAGTTTTAAAATCACACATATACTAGTTGATGAATACACATATTCTCATGTAGCTACTGATGTTTGTATGAAGAACAACCATTCCCCAACCTTTAGTGCAAACTAAATCATGCAAATAATCACAAACTGTTCAGATAACATGAGCCATGAACATAGCTGAATTGAACAGTGTTTTAGTATCAAAATGGATACTTGTGAACTCTGTGTATAAAAATCCTGAAACATGGCTCTTAATGTAGGTGCCAGTCCTGCAGTCCTTCGTCACCGGAGTGCATTGTCTTCATTGGGACCACTCACTTGAATAAGGGCTATAGGTTCCCACCAATGGGCAAAATTTTCAAAAGTGCCCAAGTTACTTAGGACCCTAAGTCTCATTGAAAGTCAATGAGAATTAGATTCTTAAGTGATAAGGCATTTTTGAAAATGGGACTTAGGTTCCTAAATGACTTAAGTGCCTTTGAAAATATTACCCAACATCTGGAAAAAAGTATTTTGATGACGGAATTTTGCCCCCTTTAAAAGTTTCCTTATAAGCAAAATAGCTGATGATGATTCCACTGTGAAATGATGTCTGGTTGCTGAGATTTCGGTGGATCAGGTGCATCGCTAGCATAAAATATGGTAGCTTTGTTTTAGAAAAACCCATTAAGAATTGGTAGTGGTTTGCTTGGCTTTTCTTAACATGGATGAAAATAAGCATCTTCTAAAAGTAAGTTCAATTCCCTCCAAGCTACATTGAGAAGATTGTTTGATTTGTATATCTCCTCTGTAAGCAATTCTAAGGAAAAGCTTAATATTCCATTTTGATTTGCATGATACTCTATGCTCCCAAGTTTTAGTTAAGTCTCTGCAGACATTTTGCCTTAAATCAGTTATGAAGCTAACACTTTCTTGCCAGTAATTCAGTCTGCTTCAGTGTCATAACATAGGTCCCAGAAGTTGTATTTTTCTGTATGAAGTTATTCAACTTAGTAAACTGCTAATAAACCCATAATGCATGGTGAATATCAGTACTATGCAATTAACACTGCAGTTTAAATCTTAATTAGACCTCTCCTTTGAAGGCAGAGGATTTCAATGCAATTTAATGGTTTGTTTGTTCAACGGTGCTCTACTTCCATTGGGCTTCTATATATTTTATGGCATTGCTTTTAAAAATAATTTCCATTATTGAAACAGAAAGGAAAGGCTGGAATAGGTTGCAAGCTTGTTCAGCAGTGAAAAAGACAGATGGGGAGATCATTATTTCAAGTATCTGGCATGCCTGACTTGTGCTATATTGATTATTCACAATTCTGCAGCATAACCATGGTACCACAAGCATGAGGTTTGCCTTTGACAGCTACGGAGATTGATTAGAAAGTGTCGGCTTTTGGAGTCCTTTAAACTCTTGTCAATGAAGTAAACCTCAATTCTTCTTCCAGTATGTGTCAATATGGATTCCGCTGTAGGTGCCTGAGCTTCCTGTCTGTGCAATTGGATTTTTTTGAATAACCATGTCTGTTGGGGTCATCCATGCAGCCTCCATATCCTGGTGCTCTTCTGCATAAAGGGCAGAGTGCCCTCCACCCTGCCTCAGTACCTTCTAATGACTCGTTGGCATCAAGACAGAACCCTGTAAGTGCCCGACCCACTCCCTTTCTCCTAGCTTCAAACTCATCCCTTCGGAATAGTTTGAAGAAATACGTCTTCATCCTGTTCATTCTCTAATCTGGACATTTCAAAAACAAAACACCACACCAGAAAACCCAAGAAGATGCCCCCTGGACAGCTGGGTGAGTTGCATTATACCGACTGCCCTGATAGATTCTAAACCGTCAGGGTTTAATCCCTGCCCAAACCCCCATGGACTCACCCCCTGGTTGATGGGCTTACCCAATGCCTCTTCTGTCTGAAGGAGAGCTGCATCCCTGATAAGGGTTCAGTATGTAAATCCTTCTTGCTCAGGACTCAAAAGTCAAGGGATGCATGGCTAAATCTCTGTCTGCTTCAACAATTGGTGTACGTCACCTCAGACCTGGAGAAGACATCCATCTCACAGGATCCCAAAGGGTTCTCCTCTGTGAGTGCTCCTCCAGGCAGACATCACTCCCTGAGGTCTCACAACAAAAGGGAAGGCAGGGAAGAAACCTGTGTCAAAATTGCCTCTGGTCTCCTCAGTGTTGATTGTCCTGGCACTGTCCTGGTGCTCCCTAATGGTTCAGAGTAGAAAAATATCTACTGGATGGACATACTTATCTAAATGGAAGAGGTTCTCAATATGGGCAGTCCAGCATGGTCTGATCTAACCCAGGCCTGGATTTTAAAGATCCTTTACTCACTGTTACACTTAAAGCAGATTTTTGTTAAGCTCTATTAAAATCCATCTTATGCTAATTTTAGCTTTGCATCCCTCTGTATGGTTGTGCTCAGTCTTTTCACACTTCATGGTATCAAAATTTCTCAAGGGGCTCTTACACGCTTACCCAATGGTCAGAGAAACTGCTCTTGGTGGGGACATCAATCTGGTCCTCCTGGGACTTAGGAACTTCCACTTGCGCCTGTTTCCAAATGTTCCCTACATTATCTCTCTCTGAGGTTGGTCTTCCTGGTGACTATCACTTTAGAATAAAACAATCACCATACTGGGCAAGCCCAATGTTCCATCTAGCCCAGTATCCTGTCTTCTAACAGTGGCTGATGCCAGATGCTTCAGAGGGAATGAACAGAACAGGGAAATTATCAAGTGTCCACTCCCACCTTCTGTGCAGTCGGAGGTTAGGGACACTCAAGAGCATGGGGTTATATTCCTGACCATCTTGGCTAATAGTCATTGATTGATCTGTCCTCTATGAACTTATAAAATTCTTCTTTTTAACCCAGTTATACTTTTGGCCTTCAGAACATCTCCTGGCAATGAGTTCCACAGGTTGACTATGCATTACATGAAGAAGTACTTCCTTTTTGTTTGTTTTAAACCTGCTGCCTATTCATTTTATTGGGTAACACCTGGTTCCTGTGGTATGTGAAGGAGTACATAACACTTCCTTATTCACTTTCTCCACATCATTCATGATTTTATAGACCTCTATCATATTCCCCTTAGTCATCTCTTTTCTAAACTGAACACTCCCAGTCTTTTTAATTTCTCCTCATATGGAAGCTGTTCCATACCCCTCATCATTTTTCTTGCCCTTCTCTGTACTTTTCACAATTCTAATACATCTTTTTTTGAGATGGGATAACCAGAACTGCAAACTTTCAAGGTGTGGGGAGGACAGTTGATTTATATAGTGTCATTATGATATTGTGTCTTATCTACCCTTTGCTGAATGGTTCTAACATTCTTCTAGCTTAGTTGACTGCTGCTACACATTGAGCATATGTTTTCAAAGAACTATCCATGATGACTCCAAGATCTTTGAGGGGTAACAGATAATTTAGACTCCATCATTTTATATGTATAGTTGGGATTACTTTTTCCAATGTACATTCCTTTGCATTTATGAAAATTGAATTTCATCTGCTATTTTCTTAGTCAGTCATCCAGTTTTGTGAGATCCCTTTGTAACTCTATCCAATCTGCTTTAGACTTAATTATCTTCAGTAATTTCATATAATCTGCAAACGTTGTTACCTCAGTGTTTATCCCTTTTTCTGGATCACTTATGAATAAATCGAACAGCACTGGACACAGTGCAGGTATTTGGGCACCCAACTATTTACCTCTTTCCACTGTGAAAACTGACCATTTATTCCTACCCTTTGTTTCCTGTCTTTTAATCTGTTACTGATCCATGATAGGACCTTCCCTCTTATACCATGACTGCTTAAGTGACTCTGGTGACAGTCAAAGTACACTATTTCCATTAGATCACCCTTTTCCCCATGTTTGTTTACCCCTCCAAAGAATTCTAATAGATTGGGGAAGAATGATTTCCCTTTATAGAAGTTGTGCTGACTCTTCCCCATCAAATGGTATTCATCTCTATGTCTGATAATTCTGTTCTTCACTGTCATTTCAACCAATTTGCCTGGTACTGAAATTAGGCTTATTGGCGTGTAATTGCCAGGATCGCCTTCAGAGCCTTTTAAAATTAGTGTTACATGAGTTATCTGCAGTCATCTGGTACAGAGGTTGATTTAAGGTACTGTTCTGCAATTTCATATTTGAGTTCCTTCAGAACTCTTGGGTGATACCATCAGAGCAGAATTACAGCAGGCTGTGCGGTGGGGACAGAAGGACGATGAAGAAAATTGGCAGCATGTGACCTCCAGAAGAAGAAAGAGGAGCATCCATGTACCAGCAATGCAGGTACAGGTGAGCAACCATTTTCATGTTCTCTCCACAGGTACTAATGCAGAGAATGGACTAGATGATACTGCTGAGGGAAGAGAGCAGAAGGAGACTCCACCTATTGGAAGGCATGAGATGCACTGTCCTAGGGATGGGGGTTCCACTACCACCACTCTCAAGAGAAGGAGGCAGGTGGTGGTGGTTGGGGACTCTCTCCTAAGGGGGACAGAGTCATCTATCTCCTGTCCCGACTGGGAAAACCGAGAAGTCTGCTGCTTGCCAGGAGCTAGGATTCACGATGTGATGGAGAGACTGCCGAGACTCATCAAGCCCTTGGATTGCTACCCCTTCCTGCTTCTTCACGTGGGCACCAATGATACTGCCAAGAATGACCTTGAGCAGATCACTGCGGACTACGTGGCTCTGAGAAGAAGGATAAAGGAGTTTGAGGCGCAAGTGGTATTTTTGTCCATCGTCCCTGTGGAAGGAAAAGGCCCAGGTAGAGATCGTTGAATTGTGGAAGTCAACGAATGGCTACGCAGGTGGTGTCAGAGAGAAGGCTTTGGATTCTTTGACCATGGGATGGTGTTCCAAGAAGAAGGATTGCTAGGCAGAGACGGGCTCCACCTAATGAAGAGAGGGAAAAGCATCTTTGCAAGCAAGCTGGCTAACCTAGTGAGGACGGCTTTAAACTAGGTTCACCGGGGGAAGGAGATCAAAGCCCTGAAGTAAGTAGGGAAGTGGGATACTGGGAGGAAGCAAGAGCAGGAGAGCGCAAGAGGGGAGGACTCCTGCCTCATACTGAGAAAGCAGGACGATCAACAAGTTATCTTAAATGTCTATACACAAATGCAAGAAGCCTGGGAAACAATCAGGGAGAACTGGAAGTCCTGGCACAGTCAAGGAATTATGATGTGATTGGAATAACAGACACTTGGTGGGATAACTCACATGACTGGAGTACTGTCATGGATGGATATAAACTGTTCAGGAAGGAGAGGCAGGGCAGAAAAGGTTGGGGAGTTGCATTGTATGTAAGAGAGCAGTATGACTGCTCAGAGCTCCAGTATGAAACTGCAGAAAAACCTGAGTCTCTGGATTAAGTTTAGAAGTGTGAGCAACAAGGATGATGTCATGGTGGGAGTCTGCTATAGACCACCGGACCAGGGGGATGAGGTGGACGAGGCTTTCTTTGGGCAACTAACAGAAGTTACTAGATCACAGGCCCTGGTTCTTATGGGGGACTTCAATCACCCTGATATCTGCTGGGAAAGCAATACAGTAATGCACAGACAATCCAGGAAGTTTTTGGAAAGTGTAGGGGACAATTTCCTGGTGCAAGTGCTGGAGGAACCAACTAGGGGCAGAGCTCTTCTTGACCTGCTGCTCACAAACAGGGAAGAATTAGTTGGGGAAGCAACATCCTCTTCCTGCTTCATGCCAGTATCACATCTGCAGGGTGATGACATGGAGTAACCCACTGATCTCTTTCAAGGATCTAGGTTGGATGCTGAGTTCTGGAGATCCATACTACATTCCTTGTTTGATTGGTGCAGCTGGAACCCTTCATTTCCACCATCCTGAGGGGAGACTGATTGCCATTCACCTGCCGTGGACTCCACATTGACACTCTCAAAGAGAGAACAGTTACTTACCCTACAGAAACTGTGGTTCTTCAAAATGTTGTCAGTGTGGATTCCTGAACCCACCCTCCATCCCTGGGTTTTGGAGTCCTCAGACCACCACCGGCTTCAAGCTCTGTGGGAACTGAAAGATGGTCATGGCCATCCCACCCTTTATGTCTTCATTTGGGAAGCCAATGAGGCACAAGGTGCAGGCCTCGACAGACACTGCTATTCAAAGAAACCTGATCTTGGGAGCATGTGCTACAAGAGTGGGATCGCTGTTGACTACAGCTTCATGAACCACAGTTACTGTAAGTGTATGTGACCATTCTTTATAAGTTGGGACTCTGAGTATGGAACGCTGGTCTGGCCTTCCCATGTCCAACTAAATCAACCCTCCTAGCAAAATCTCTCACTCTTAAAAGAAGCTTTGTCTTCTGCATCTTCCAAAAGGGGTGGGGGAAGATCCCAGGCACTGTAATAACCTAAGTGTATTTGCATGGGGTTGCCCTTATGTTAATAACGGTGCTCAGAGTTGGAAATGTTACCTATCAACAGCATTTTAAACTGACCACAGTTATTTCTGGAGCAGAATCAAATCTCATAGACTCAGACTTTAAAATTTTAATCATTGCAGAAACATCAAGGCAAGGAATGGAGACAATTGCACAAAAAGGAGTATTGTAGATGAGAGAGAGGGATGGAATTACATGGTTCAAAAAGGTATGTTTGTTAAGCTGCATCTGGGGGAGTTGTTTTATCTCTGAGGAGAGAGGAGTGTAGTGGGCAGTGCTGTAAGGGCTGGAATTTCAAAAGGGGTCAGCTCCCATTCTTCTCAGGGGGTGGGTGGTACGTACTTCTCTAGTGTTCTCATTAGCAGCTGCTGGGTCCTCAGGTCTTTTTCAAACAGTTGTGGGTGATGGAGTTGGATTCAGGATGACATAGGATGGGCAATTAGACTTGAAAAGATGTTAGGCTTGAACAAAAAGCAAACCACTTCAGGTGTGGAAAAGGTCATTTGGAAATAAGATGTGAAGGAAAAAATTAGTGTGTGCGCACTTTCCAGATAACTTTGTAAGCTGTCACACAGATGGAGGGAAAACAGAAACCGAAACCATTTGTCCAGAGCAAGGAATCCAATGCTGTATGGATTGGAAACACAGGCAATGAGCCTCTGATGAATGATTGTCATCTCCTCCTGCGAGGGCCTGATGTCACAGGGGAACAGACTACAGTGGCCTGAGAGGTATAGCAGAGGGATCTCAGGGAGGGAGAGAGACAGACTGACACAAGGCACCTGAGAGTGGAGGTTGCATCTCTCCCATGCCGCTTGCCATGAAGGGTGAGATAGAAGTATAGATACATGCTCTAGAACTGTAAGATACTGCATATTCACCTGTAATGGCATAAAGGGGATGTGGCCAGGCTGGTTCTGTGGAGTGTAACACTACAGGTGATGTGCATACCCTTCTGCCATGGGGTAGGTACACTCTGTCCTGGATGCGGGGTCACATATGGTGAGAAGAAGTGAAAAAAACCCGCATAACAGCCAGTTAGGTCCTGTATTCATGACACTGACTATAAAACATGGTAGTGTGGCCTAGTGGCCAGAGTCAATAAAGCTGCCCTTCCACCAGGGCAGCATGCCTAATGGCCTGAGTCATTAAAGTAACCCACCTCATGGCCCACTGGGGAGGTGGGGCACCACTTAGGGGTGTGTGGCACCCAGGGTAGGGGGACTCAGGCCCTCCCTGCTCCTGCAAGTCCCAACCCAGGGACCTGGTGATAGTGGGGGTGCTCACCACCAAGTCAGAGAGGGATCCCCCCATGATACACTGACTGGCTCCCCAGTTCACTCATGGGAAAAGTCTAAGTCCTCTGGGCTGCTTCCTACCCTTTCTCCCTCGGCAATGCTCCACAGTTCCCCAGAGTCTCTGGGGTCCTCAAGTGGCATAGCTCCTGCTGGCACAGTCCCTTTTCCGGGCTCATCGGGCAGCCTGGAGTCCACCTAGACCTCTGCATACCATAGCTCTGTAATTAGGGCCTGTAGCAGCTCCCTGGAGAGAGTCTGCATCCTCCCCCTTCAGCAGCCTGCCCAGACTGAGTTGGGCTGCTTCCTTTTATACTTTGCCTCCAGACTGAGCATGCTCAGCAGAGTCAGAAGGGTGGGGCTTCCTCAGCCTGCAAAGCACAGTTAACCCTTTGGGGACTGTGCGGGGTAAGCACACCCTGTCACACCTTCCTTTTCTTTTAATCTCATTTTTGTCTCTTAATAAATGCCATTTCACTACAAGGTGGGTTTAAATTCTTTGGGAGTTTCACATACACTACCCTTCAGCCTCCAGGAAGGGTGGGGGAAAGAAGGGTGTCTGGAATCTACACTGTTTGGGATTCTTGGTCCAATGATGGAGGCTGAAAAGTCCTGTCTCATTTGAGTGTGTTGGTTGCAGGTCGGTGGCCCTAGCGGTGTGCCATGAGAAATGGATAACCATAGAGAAGAACCAAGTTTAAAGGGCCAGAGATTACACTGTTTGGTCAATTGTTTCTTTGGTGCAAATTCCAGCCAGTCAGAATGTTGTGAATAGCTGTCAGGGAAGCCCTTGGGCTGTACTGCAGCGTGTCCAAAATAGCAAGGAGCAAGAGAGAGACTAGGTGGCTGAGGTAATATCTTGTATTGGAACAACTTCTGCTGGTGAAAGAGATAAGCCTTCAGACTACACAGAGCTCTTCTTCAGGTCTGGGCTGTGTGTGAGCTTGAAAGCTTGTCTCTTTCACCAACTGAAATTGGACCAGTAAAAAGATATCACCTCACCCACTTTTTCTCTCTAACATCCTGGGATGGCCACAACAACACTGCAAGGGGCAACAGTGAAACTCAAAGCCTCTGTGTAAAGTGTCCTGCCCTCCAGCAGATGGCCTGGGGTCAGCATAGATCTGGGCGAGTTCTCAGGATTTGGAGACTGAATCATTTGCTTTTTCCATGGATGGACAATCCAGTAATCAGGGACTGAAGCCAGGAAAACTGGAAGGTTCACCAGTTTTCTGTCCCCTACATAGGCTACTATTATTATATATTTGATAGATTCCAAGACCAGAATGGACCATTTTGATCATCTAGTCTGACATTATGTATAACACAGGCCATAGGATTTCACTGAATTAATTCCTCTTTGAACGAGAGCAGATCTTTTAGAAAACAAAAATCTTGATTGAAAAATTGCCAGTGGAGAACAGCGTCCCTGATAGGAATTGCAACAGGAATATATTTTGGGCTGGGGAGAAAATACCCCCACTTCTCAAACACTCATTCCAGAAAGCTATGAATTCCTTTGACCTGTCCTTATCTGTGTTCATGTCTGCTGCTATTTATGCTGCTTCCTGTCTTCTAGGCACTGCTGTAGAGATATGGAATGGTGTTTGGAACATCCAGGAAGTATTAATCTGTATTCCTCCCTGGAGATTCTGAAAAACTTCTCAACTGACATGTCACCCTACGTTTCTCTCTGCCATTTGACATCAGTATGTTCCTTTAAATTAAGGAAAGAACATTCCCCAACTGGCCAGTGGTGCAACTAAAGAACTGTCTCCTTTGAAGGTGGACAGGTTGCCATCTCTGTGTCTTCTCTTCTGTTCATTGGCACTTCCATTGCCTTGGCACCAGGAGACGTCTTGAGGTTTTGTAGATAATACTGATGACTTGAGCCCTCCCATCAAAGCTTGAGTGTCAGGCTAAGAGCCTGATGTTGGGTAGAGATGGCTGAACAATCTGCCTTTGCAATGGAGGTGGTATGTGGCAACTCTTATCTCTACAGCTGACAGCAAATCATCAGCAAATGGGCACAAGTGGATTTTGTGAGTCCGGCTGAGGTTGAAAAACATCTAGTTTTACCCAGCAGAACCAAGAAATACAAATTGGAAAAGACAGAGAGGAGGAGGGAAAGAAACAGAAGAGGGGATTAGAAGGTGAGACCATAGCACAGAGCAGGGCCAGACACAGGTTTTTGGGGGCCCAGGGAAAAATGTGAAATTGAGCCCCCACCCCCCCAAAAACAATTAGCATTGAGGGGAGACTGGGCAGGTGGGGAAGGTTGGGGAATGAGACTGCACCTACCCTGCAGCAGTGGCTCCTGTCTTGCGGGTCTGACTTACCCACTCTGGGCACTACGACCTGTTGCACAGGGTCAGAGCACCACTCAGGTTTGGCTGCAATGTCACTTGGTTTGGGGGTCCTCTCAAACAAGGAGCCTGGGGCAAACTGCCCCTTTAGCCCTGTCCCCCGCTCTCCTCTGGGCAGCCATTGCAGAGGGCAGAAAACATGATACAGAACCTAAGAGAGAAGAATGTAGACCAAAGACAAATGATGGGAGGCCCATGGTCATGTACACTAGGCTAAAGACATTCTTCCCCCATGTCTCTCCAGATGCGTAGAGTGCCTTGGATCAAATTACAGTTACTGGAGGACCAAAGAAATTCAGAGCCTTGAGAGCCATTGAGAAGAAAAATGAAGAAGCTAGATGAGTCAGTTTCAGCATTGATACCAAACAACTTTTTTGGTCTTCCAAAGCCAAAGGATAGAAACAATTAGACTGGAGAGATCCAAAGTCACTTCCTTTATGAATCACTTTGCACTCTGGAGACGTCACTGCCCTTCTGTAATGCTACTTACAAATAAATGAACAAGTGTTCTGTTCGCTGCGCAGTGATTGCTATCAGATGCTAAGATGACACATTATTAAAAAGCTGGTCTGTAGTACATCCTTTCTGTAGTAGGTCCTCAGGCAGCTCTCCAACAAGTCCAGCAATTGCTCCCTACATGGAGTGAGGAGGGAGGCAGTTTGGTTGCAAAACTGTTAATGTGGGTAAGGATCAGTGTGAAAAATGTGGACAGGAGCGAGCACAGCTGAGAGAATAACGAGAGAAATGATTGTGAGCACAGGATTTGAAAAAAGTCACCACATTTGAACATATTGACAAATTGTCATAAATTACTCACCCAGAAAAAAATAGTGGAACAATTTTTGGCAAATACCACAGCACTGCACTATTTGGCTCAGCAGGACAGCTGTTTGTCTGTCTTGTCCTAATGTCTTTAGCTCTATCTATCTGTCTCTGTTTGAGGCTCTTGTGTGACCCCCCATTACCACAGTACATGAGAACCTCACAATCTTTAGGTGGTGTCATTTAGGTCTTTAGAATGCTTAGAAAATTGGATGTCGTGGTTCATATAGGTAGCTAAATAGCTGAATTAAAGGAAGTGTCATTGGGGTTACCCAACACTGGGTTTTCCCCCTCACTAGTTTTATTAATTTATGTAAGTTATTTTGCACAATAGTCAAGAACACCCTTTATATTTAACTTAATTCTGTAAGTGTAAACATGATGTTTTTCACAACACAACTCTGGTACTCTGACAAACTGAGAGGAAGCCTAGATGTATAAACCGAGCGTATGTGGGATAGAAGTAGTCATTAGTAGAAAGGAAGGTTAATGAATTGCCAAAGTACCATATATACTCGTTCATTAGCCCGTTTGTTTATAGGTCGACCCCCCAAGATGGATAGGTAAAAATGGCAAAAACTCTATGATTCTTTCATAAGCCGACCCTATATTTCAGGGATTGGCAAACTTTGGCTTCCAGCCCATCAGGGTAAACTGCTGGAGGGGCAGGACATTCTGTTTATCTGATGATAGGTTTCAGAGTAACAGCCATATTAGTCTGTATTCGCAAAAAGAAAAGGAGTACTTGTGGCACCTGAGAGACTAACCAATTTATTTGAGCATAACCTTTTGTGAGCTACAGCTCCCTTCATCAGATGCATACTGTGGAAAGTGTAGAAGATCTTTTTATACACACAAAGCATGAAAAAATACGTCCCCCCACCCCACTCTCCTGCTGGTAATAGCTTATCTAAAGTGATCACTCTCCTTACAATGATGAAGTGAGCTGTAGCTCACGAAAGCTCATGCTCAAATAAACTGGTTAGTCTCTAAGGTGCCACAAGTACTCCTTTTCTTTTTGCGAATACAGACTAACACGGCTGTTACTCTGAAACCTCTCCTTACAATGTGTATGATAATCAAGGTGGGCCATTTCCAGCACAAATCCAAGGTTTAACAAGAACGTCTGGGGGGGGCGGGGGGCGGTAGGAAAAAACAAGGGGAAATAGGTTACCTTGCATAATGACTTAGTCACTCCCAGCCTCTATTCAAGCCTAAGTTAATTGTATCCAATTTGCAAATGAATTCCAATTCAGCAGTCTCTCGCTGGAGTCTGGATTTGAAATTTTTTTGTTGTAATATTGCAACTTTCATGTCTGTAATCGTGTGACCAGAGAGATTGAAGTGTTCTCCGACTGGTTTATGAATGTTATAATTCTTGACATCTGATTTGTGTCCATTTATTCTTTTACGTAAAGACTGTCCAGTTTGACCAATGTACATGGCAGAGGGGCATTGCTGGCACATGATGACATATATCACATTGGTGGATGTGCAGGTGAACGAGCCTCTGATAGTGTGGCTGATGTTATTAGGCCCTGTCATGGTGTCCCCTGAATAGATATGTGGGCACAGTTGGCAATGGGCTTTGTTGGAAGGATAGGTTCCTGGGTTAGTGGTTCTGTTGTGTGGTATGTGGTTGTTGGTGAGTATTTGCTTCAGGTTGGGGGGCTGTCTGTAGGCAAGGACTGGCCTGTCTCCCAAGATTTGTGAAAGTGTTGGGTCATCCTTCAGGATAGGTTGTAGATCCTTAATAATGCGTTGGAGGGGTTTTAGTTGGGGGCTGAAGGTGACGGCTAGTGGCGTTCTGTTATTTTCTTTGTTAGGCCTGTCCTGTAGTAGGTGACTTCTGGGAACTCTTCTGGCTCTATCAATCTGTTTCTTCACTTCCGCAAGTGGGTATTGTAGTTGTAAGAATGCTTGATAGAGATCTTGTAGGTGTTTGTCTGAGGGGTTGGAGCAAATGCGGTTGTATCGCAGAGCTTGGCTGTAGACGATGGATTCTGTGGTGTGGTCAGGGTGAAAACTGGAGGCATGTAGGTAGGAATAGCGGTCAGTAGGTTTCCGGTATAGGGTGGTGTTTATGTGACCATCGTTTATTAGCACTGTAGTGTCCAGGAAGTGGATCTCTTATGTGGACTGGACTAGGCTGAGGTTGATGGTGGGATGGAAATTGGGCCTAATAACATCAGCCACACTATCAGAGGCTCGTTCACCTGCACATCCACCAATGTGATATATGTCATCATGTGCCAGCAATGCCCCTCTGCCATGTACATTGGTCAAACTGGACAGTCTCTACGTAAAAGAATAAATGGACACAAATCAGATGTCAAGAATTATAACATTCATAAACCAGTCGGAGAACACTTCAATCTCTCTGGTCACGCGATTACAGACATGAAAGGTGCGATATTACAACAAAAAACTTAGGCTTGAATAGAGACTGGGAGTGGCTAAGTCATTACGCAAGGTAACCTATTTCCCTTTGTTTTTTCCTACGCCCCCCCCTCCTCAGACGTTCTTGGTAAACCCTGGATTTATGTTGGAAATGGGCCACCTTGATTATCATACACATTGTAAGGAGAGTGGTCACTTTAGATAAGCTATTACCAACAGGAGAGTGGGTTTTTGTGTGTGTGGGGGGGAGAGAAAACCTGGATTTGTGCTGGAAATGGCCCAACTTCATTATCATACACATTTTAAGGAGAGTGATCACCTTAGATAAGCTATTACCAGCAGGAGAGTGGGTTTGTGTGTGTGGGGCGGGGGGAGAAAACCTGGATTTGTGCTGGAAATGGCCCAACTTCATTGTCATACACATTTTAAGGAGAGTGATCACTTTAGATAAGCTATTACCAGCAGGAGAGTGGGGTGGGGGGAGGTATTTTTTCATGCTTTGTGTGTATAAAAAGATCTTCTACACTTTCCACAGTATGCATCCGATGAAGTGAGCTGTAGTTCACAAAAGCTTATGCTCAAGTAAATTGGTTAGTCTCTAAGGTGCCACAAGTACTCCTTTTCTGTTTATCTGGAGCGTCCACAGGCACGGAGCCCCTCAGCTCCCAGTGGCCGCAGTTTGCCATTCCCAGACAATGGGAACTGTGGGAAGCGACACGGGCCTAGGGACATGCTGGGAGCCACTTCCTGCAGCTCCCATTGGTTGGGAATCATGAAACATGGCCACTGGGAGCTGAGGGGCTCTGTGCTGGCGAATGCTCCAGGTAAACAAAATGACAATGTAATCATAGAATCATAGAATATCAGGGTTGGAAGGGACCTCAGGAGGTCATGTAGTCCAACCCCCTGCTCAAAGCAGGACCAATCCCCAACTAAATCATCCCAGCCAGGGCTTTGTCAAGCCTGACCATAAAAACCTCAAAGGAAGGAGATTCCACCACCTCCATAGGTAACGCATTCCAGTGTTTCACTACCCTCCTAGTGAAAAAGTTTTTCCTAATATCCAACCTAAACCTCCCCCACTGCAACTTGAGACCATTACTCCTTGTTCTGTCATCTGCTACCACTGAGAACAGTCTAGATCCATCCTCTTCGGAACACCCTTTCAGGTAGTTGAAAGAAGCTATCAAATCCCCCCTCATTCTTCTCTTCTGCAGACTAAATAATCCCAGTTCCCTCAGCCTCTCCTCATAAGTCATGTGTTCCAGACCCCTAATCATTTTTTTCCCTCCGCTGGACTCTTTCCAATTTTTCCACATCCTTCTTGTAGTGTGGGGCCCAAAACTGTACTCCAGATGAGGCCTCACCAATGTCAAATAGAGGGGAATGATCACGTCCCTCGATCTGCTGACAATGCCCCTACTTATACATCCCAAAATGCCATTGGCCATCTTGGCAACAAGGGCACACAGTTGACTCATATCCAACTTCTCGTCCACTGTAACCCCTAGGTCCTTTTCTGCAGAACTGCTGCCTAGCCACTCGGTCCCTAGTCTGTAGCAATGCATGGGATTCTTCCATCCTAAGTGCAGGACTCTGCACTTGTCCTTGTTGAACCTCATCAGATTTCTTTTGGGGCAATCCTCTAATTTGTCTAGATCCTGCCATATCCTATCCCTACCCTCCAGCGTATCTACCTCTCCTCCCAGTTTAGTGTCATCTGCAAACTTACTGAGGGAACAATCCACACCATCCTCCAGATCATTAATGAAGATATTGAACAAAACCGGCCCCAGGACCGACCCTTGGGGCACTCCACTTGATACTGGCTGCCAACTAGACATGGAGCCATTGATCACTACCCGTTGAGTCCCACGATCTAGCCAGCTTTCTATCCACCATATAGTCCTTTCATCCAGCCCATACTTCTTTAACTTGCTGGCAAGAATACTGTGGGAGACTGTGTCAAAAGCTTTGCTAAAGTCAAGGAACAACATGTCCACTGCTTTCCCCTCATCCACAGAGCCAGTTATCTCGTCATAGAAGGCAATTAGATTAGTCACGCATGACCTGCCCTTGGTGTATCCATTAGATATTCAATTCAATAATTCAATAGATCTTAAAATCATCAAATTTTGGTGTAGACCCATTGATAAGCCAACCCCCACTCTTTGATGCTTCCCTTTTTTCCAAAAAAATTGGCTTATGAACGAGTATATATGGTACATGTTTGCTGTGGGAATGCAAGTTCAGTGCTTCCACTGAATTAAGTACATGTGAAATCTTGAATGGGGTGCACCTTGGTAAATAACTGGTGACCTCTATTTTAGGTGTTTCATACAATTAGAGTGCATATTGTTTAGCAATGAGAATGGAATGAACTCATCAGTTATTTGTTGCACTTCTGTAAATGTCCCTCTACAATTTATAATAGTTAGTGGGCAATCACAATAACATGATTTCTGTATTTGCTTTCCAATTATATAAATTATGATTGCCTTGCCTTGGTGCTGCTGCCTTTACATTACCATGGGCTCTGGATTAGGCTGTGCTGTAGGGCAGTAACATAGCCTTTCCTTATGTAACTGAATTGATGTGTCTTTTCCATCTATACAGCCATAAATGCCTTTCTTCTGCAAACCTAGATTTCCCCCCCAGCCCCGGGCAGTCTTTCCACATGGGGTCACCCAGCAGCAACTCCTGGGGCTATTAAACTCCATTTTAGATACTTGCATTCAGAGCCAAAAAATCTTTCACTGACTTTCCTCATTGCAACAGTGCAGAGCACCAGTTAATTCCCCCTCCCCTTCTCTCCTCGCCTCCTTTGGAAACCAGCTATTAACTTCTTCAAATATTACTGACAACCTAAATAACATTTATAGAAGAATCCATCTTTCCACAGTCATGTCCACAGGGGCTACATCTGCAATTATGTGTCTCAAACATGAAACAGTTTCTGTTATTTAAACCCCCTTTTTTACCCCTTGTTTCTGAAATCTCATCAGCTTATAAAACACCCTGGTATGTAGACATGCATTTTTCTTGCTTATGAATTTCAGTCAGTCCCTTTTATTCTTCAATCTATTCTAATAATCCATTTTCTCACTCAGCGTGCCTACCCAAGAACATAATTTATATTCAAGGGCACACCTGGAATACATTTTAGGTGGGTACCAAAATGCAGCCTGCATTATGCCCTTGACAGTCACAGGTGACAAGCATTCACTAGCAAAGCCTGCAGACAAAAAGTAGACAGGCCAGGGGCTCGCTCTTCCGATAAGGCAGAGGATAACTGGACCCAGATATCTGTACCTGACTGAATGCCCTTGGGACGTCTTGCATCACTCTTCATTCCTTAGCTGATGTTAGACCAGATCTTTCAAAGCGCTCAGCTCCCATTTAGACACTCGGATGAAGTGGCTAGATTTAAAATAAAAGCCAAACTCAGCATGCCACAGTTCCTGTTGAGAACAATGGGGACTGAGGCTTCGGATTCTCCATTGTTCTCAATGAGTACTGCTGGGGGATGAGCTCTTTTGAAAGTGTGGCCTGTTCTTTTTCTCTTCCAACTCACACACACTCACAACCACTATTGGACTCGCCATATTTGTTAGATTGTTCGTTACAGGTAGTAATATTTGGCAATAACCGTGCTTGATTAACGTGCTGTTATTTTACACATCCTTTGGCTTTAACTTTGTAATGACCTGATTCTGTATTAGACTGCACGTCCTCTCACACGTTGTAATGACCTGATTCTCAGAGTCTCCTTTCTTTTACATGTAATTGAATCTAATAGAGAAACCTGAGCTAAACTGTTCAGATTCTGAACAGATAAGACAGTTTGGAGTGGGCAAGTTCATTTCAGCTGCTCTGTGCCTCAGTTTCCCCATCTGTAAAATGGAGATAATGACACTGATCTCCTTGGTACTGTGCTTAGAGACCTGCTGATGAAAAATGCTATGTAAGCACTGTGGTATTATAATATTCCCACCAGCAATGCTTCCAACTTGCCTGGATATAGCCTCCACAGCTGTCTAGAGCTAAGGAAAAATAATCATGATTCCAATATTCCCTTTGAGCTCTTAGAGATAGAGGAGGGACTAAGTGGCTCATGATTTGCCTTACCGCAGTAACTCTGAGTTTTTAATTACTTTAAATCCCGTAAATTACACTCTTTCCCCTTCAAGAGGTGATAACCCCAGAAATTACCTCAGAGGCTGTTGGGTGCTTATTAGAACCAAACCCCACTATGACCTGAGGTTTTCCCAACACTAACAGTGAAGCAGCCCCACAGTTCACTCCAAATGCATGCCTGCATTTTGTATCCTCCATCCAGAGCACCACTTAGTATTTCATTAATGCTCTGCAGAAGTGCTTCGCTATTCATGGAAATTAAATTGATTTTCTTCATTTTTATTGAAGGAAAATCTATAGAGGGCCCCGTTTTTAGCCACAGCTTGACAGTGGGTCCTGGTGATGTAGCAGAAGATGCCAAGTGAAGATAAGGGCCATCAGTAAGAGCAGTCTGTGGCGACAATTCACAGACACGGTATGGATGGTAATACCTCCCTGAGGGAGTGAGTTGCTCCTGTTAAGACTAGGATGGACAAGAGGGTGAATTTGTTTTGCTGCCTGTTGCATCGTTTACTTTCAGCTGTTAAAGTCATTCACAAGTAGACTCTATCTGACTTAACTGCCCTCCTGTGTGTTCCTCACACATTATGGGTCTCGTTTCTAGCGACTATTAGTGACTCCTGCCTGATGTTTCCTGCTCTGTCAATCTTCAGTTAAACCAGTTACGGGGAATGGCCACAGGAGACTCATACAGGTGTAAGTAATTTTTCTGAGTCAGCAGCTGTACACACAAGTGAGGGCTGAGTTCAGCAAGGCACTTAGGCACACACTTACGACTATTCCTGTCTCGTGTTTAAGTGCTTTCCTCAGCAGAGATGCTTTCCTGTGGGCTGACATTCTGATTTACAGTGAGCACTCACCAGTGAACTAATTTTGACACCTGACTTATACAATGTTCCTCCTACTCTATGCTGAATAGAGCCCAGGACCTCCAGGCAAGACCACAAAGATGACAATCCCTGCACCATTTATGACTATGCTGAGTTCAGGCAGGTGACATACCCTTTGGCATCCCCAGATCTGAAATGATTTCTCTTCATTGCCGTGTTATTTTTGGCTCTCAAGTGAAGGGAACTGTCGGACCTGTAACCTGGGTCTCTCGCTGTTCCTGTGCTGTGATGACCCTCAAGCACTTTAAATCATGTTCCCCGCTAGCCACTACTCCCTGGAACTGCATCTCCCCAATCTGCTTGGTTATTGCAGCTGCATCAGCACTGCAGAGCATGGGACTCCTGGGTGCATTCAGCCAGTCGAGTTACCCAAACCCGCTGGGTGAGCTTCCATACTGCACCTCTAAGAGAGGTGTTTAGAGACCTATCTGCGCAGCTGACCCTGGGCTGTTCTGGGAGCTGGAGCAGCCCCTGACATAACTGATACAGACCTGGGGGCTTGTCTAAGTTATGACAGATTCCCTGATCTGCCCAGAATTTCTTCTGCACTGCATGCTGTGGCCCTGCCCTGGCAGGCCCCTCCTGTCCCTGGCACATCCCAGACAGCACAGCTTGTGAGGGGCTCCCCTGAAAGCAGCCTTATGTCTGTCCTCCACAGTGCTGGCACCAGGGGAATCCTCCCCCAGCCAGAACCAGAGTTTCTGTGTTCAAACAGAAGCTAACACAATGGCACCCTGGTCCATAGCTGGGGTTCCTGGTACTACTTCTACCACTCCTTCTAGAGTCTCTTTCTGCTGCTCTGGCTCTTTTGCCCAGTGAAAAGGGGCCGGAGTGAGGGTGAGGATCAGACTCTCAGTCTACACAGGCCACACACACGGGGATTTAAGTCTTCTGATGCACAACCATACATCCGCACAGCCTAATCATTATTAGTAGTATTACTAGGTGAAAGCCCACCTATCGCATGGGTAAAGTGTAAAAGCCAAAAACGGCTGAGAATTAAAAAACTGAGCTGTGACAGACCACAAATCCCAGTGCTGACTGGCTCTGGTGATTTTCTGACCAGAAGGAGCTTTCGGCCATGCTTGTCACTGTTTCCATCATTTCATGCTGTCTGTACAGATATCCGAGGCCTCCCAACAACACCCAGAGGACAGTCGTGTATATAGATTGTTACTGAGCCAGATCCTCAGCTGGGGACTTCAGTGACCTCAGAGGGCCTGCGCCGATTTATACTAGCAAGGGTTCTGGCCCATTGACTCCACTGGAACTATGCTGGTTCCAGCAGCTGGTCCAATAGGTACATAGCACATTGCCCATGCTAGGTGCTTTACACGCGTGTGCACACACACACACACACACACACACACACGTACCTGAGAGCTTTGGGAAGTGAGTGCTGCCATCGGGTGGTCACACTTTCAGCCTGGGCAGCACATCGCCCTCCCCGGTGCTCTAGTCTACTGCATAAAAAAGGAGGCACAGTGCCCTATGCGGCTAGTCAGTAAGGGGCTGGTTACTATGCTAGCTCTGGCTGCTGCTTCTCCTCACACGCCCCCATAGCCATATTTGTGGCGGATTTGTAGACGGCGTAGCCTTATCTTGCCACAGCAGCTGTTCCCCTCCCTGACCCGGCTGCTCGCTCTGTGAGCTTTGGAGAGGAGACAGGTAGGCTGCATATCACTGTGCCTGTGTAGTTGTGCGTGCATTTTCCCCTGTTGCAGCCTCTGGAATGCTACAGAAGAGGAGAGCAGCATTTGTGTGTTATCATTTCTCTCAGAGTGGGTCAGACTCTCGAAGCGAGGTGCACACTTTGCTTATGCACATAGGTGCGCTGCCCAACATAGGTGAGCAAATGTGGGATGTGCACACACAGAGCCAGTGTTTAGCTACACTTGTCATTAGTCACCTTCCTGACCTGCCCAGACCCATCAAATTAACTTTACTGTCCTGTTCTCAGCACAGTTTTTAAATGTCAATTCAGCCTTAGAATCACAGAATATCAGGGCTTGAAGGGACACCAGGAGGTCATCTAGACCAACCCCCTGCTCAAAGCAGGACCAATCCCCAATTTTTGCCCCAGATCCCTAAATGGCCCCCTCAAGGATTGAACTCACAACTCTGGGTTTAGCAGGCCAATGCTCAAACCACTGACCTATCCCTCCCTGCTTGAAAGGCCACAAAACATGGTTCCAGAAGATGGCGATGTAGAGTTGGTGAAACAAAGGCTGTCAAAGAAGAGCCAGACTAATGACAACATTCCTTTCTCTTGGTGCTATTGATCTCTAGGCAGAGGTGAATCATAGAATCATAGAATATCAGGGTTGGAAGGGACCTCAGGAGGTCATCTAGTCCAACCCCCTGCTCAAAGCTTAATCCCCAATTAAATCATCCCAGCGAGGGCTTTGTCAAGCCTGACCTTAAAAACTTCTAAGGAAGGAGATTCCACCACCTCCCTAGGTAACGCATTCCAGTGTTTCACCACCCTCCTAGTGAAAAAGTTTTTCCTAATATCCAACCTAAACCTCCCCCACTGCAACTTGAGACCATTACTCCTTGTCCTGTCATCTTCTACCACTGAGAATAGTCTAGAACCATCCTCTTTGGAACCACCTCTCAGGTAGTTGGAAGCAGCTATCAAATCCCCCCTCATTCTTCTCTTCTGCAGACTAAACAATCCCAGTTCCCTCAGCCTCTCCTCATAAGTCATGTGTTCCAGACCTCTAATCATTTTTGTTGCCCTTCGCTGGACTCTCTCCAATTTATCCACATCCTTCTTGGAGTGTGGGGCCCAAAACTGGACACAGTACTGCAGATGAGGCCTCACCAATGTCGAATAGAGGGGAACGATCACGTCCCTCGATCTGCTGGCAATGCCCCTACTTATACACCCCAAAATGCCACTGGCCTTCTTGGAAACAAGGGCACACTGTTAACTCATATCCAGCTTCTTGTCCACTGTCACCCCTAGGTCCTTTTCCGCAGAACTGCTGCCTAGCCATTCGGTCCCTAGTCTGTAGCGGTGCATTGGGTTCTTCCGTCCTAAGTGCAGGACTCTGCTCTTGTCCTTGTTGAACCTCCTCAGATTTCTTTTGGCCCAATCCTCCAATTTGTCTAGGTCCCTCTGTATCCTATCCCTACCTGCCACCATATCTACCACTCCTCCTAGTTTAGTATCATCTGCAAATTTGCTGAGAGTGCAATCCACACCATCCTCCAGATCATTTATGAAGATATTGAACAAAACCGGCCCCAGAACCGACCCTTGGGGCACTCCACTTGATACCGGCTGCCAACTAGACATGGAGCCATTGATCACTACCCGTTAAGCCCGACAATCTAGCCAACTTTCTACCCACCATATAGTACATTCATCCAGCCCATACTTCTTTAACTTGCTGACAAGAATACTGTGGGAGACCGTGTCAAAAGCTTTGCTAAAGTCAAGAAACAATACATCCTCTGCTTTCCCTTCATCCACAGAACCAGTAATCTCATCATAGAAGGCAATTAGATTAGTCAGGCATGACTTGCCCTTGGTGAATCCATGCTGACTCTTCCTGATCACTTTCCTCTCATGTAAGTGCTTCAGGACTGATTCCTTGAGGATCTGCTCCATGATTTTTCCAGGGACTGAGGTGAGGCTGACTGGCCTGTAGTTCCCAGGATCCTCCTTCTTCCCTTTTTTAAAGATGGGCACTACATTAGCCTTTTTCCAGTCATCCGGGACTTCTCCCGATCACCACGAGTTTTCAAAGGTAATGGCCAATGGCTCTGCAATCACAGCCGCCAACTCCTTTAGCACTCTCGGATGCAACGCATCCGGCCCCATGGTCTTGTGCACGTCCAGCTTTTCTAAATAGTCCCGAAACACTTCTTTCTCCACAGAGGGCTGGCCACCTACTCCCCATGCTGTGTTGCCCAACGCAGCAGTCTGGGAGCTGACCTTGTTCGTGAAGACAAAGGCAAAAAAAGCATTGAGTACATTAGCTTTTTCCACATCCTCTGTCACTAGGTTGCCTCCCTCATTCAGCAAGGGGCCCACACTTTCCTTGGCTTTCTTCTTGTTGCCAACATACCTGAAGAAACCCTTCTTGTTACTCTTGACATCTCTTGCTAGCTGCAGCTCCAGGTGCGATTTGGCCCTCCTGATTTCATTCCTACATGCCCGAGCAACATTTTTATACTCTTCCCTGGTCATTTGTCCAATCTTCCACTTCTTGTAAGCTTCTTTTTTATGTTTAAGATCCGCAAGGATTTCACTGTTAAGCCAAGCTGGTCGCCTGCCATATTTACTATTCTTTCAACACATCGGGATGGTTTGTCCCTGTAACCTCAATAGGGATTCTTTGAAATACAGCCAGCTCTCCTGGACTCCTTTCCCCCTCATGTTATTCCCCCAGGGGATCTTACCCATCAGTTCCCTGAGGGAGTTGACGTCTGCTTTCCTGAAGTCCAGGGTCCGTATTCTGCTGCTTACCTTTCTTCCCTGTGTCAGGTGAATAAAGGATTGTAATGTAGCACCTCACAGGTTTATAATTAAGTTCAAATGGTTACTTTAAAGGATGATGCAAGACCAGAAGATTCGTGGATAGAGATTGCTCTGATTTGCTCTTTACACCTATTTGACTTCTGCATTCCTAGCTAAGGTGATAAATAGGAAGCAGACGCACACTGAATCGACCTTGAAAATATCCGGCAACTCTTGCTGGTGTCTCGCCACTGAGTTACTCCGTGGATTAATTGGGAGCTGCTGCAAATAATTTAGTAATAGAAAGGACCAAATCCTCAGCTGGTGTAAAGCAGTACAGCTCCATCTGAAGTCCATGAAACTGGCCTTTCAATTGTACACAATACTTTAAGGATTGTTTTCAATAGCCATCTGCTTTAGGATAAGTCTGCACAGCAAACGCCGTGACTGCACTGCTGTAGTGTAAACACTTACTATAGCAACAGAAGAGGGTTTTCCCTCACTGTAGTAAATCCACTTCTCCAAGAGGCAGCAGCTGGGGTGGTGGAAGAATCCTCCTATTTAAGGAGATATTACCCAATTCCTACACAGCACAAAGCCTGAGCACCACACAAATTCCACTTAATCCCTCAAATGGGATTTAGAGGGAACTTGTGCTGGCTCCCTGCACAGGGGTGAAGTTCACCCTACAAACATAGAAAAGAGAAGGAAAGAGGGAAATGATCCTGGTGCAAAAAGTGGTTTGGTTTAATTCAGAACTCTCTTGAGAACCTGGAGAAGTATTATCACAGAGAGAAATGTGTGTGTGTGTGTGTGTACTGTACTGATTTACGGCTCAGTTCTGCTCTGGGAGCTGCAGCTGTGCGCTGTTGTGGATAACAGAAATTCTACTGCTGTGTTTGTGTGCACCAGTGCACTGGTAGAGTTTTGAACATAAGCTTCATTGAATGCTCCCATAGCTAGAGGTCAGATCTGAGCAATCTGTAAACAGCTTCAACTCAACCACCAGGGTTAAGTTCCTCTTTTGAGGGATAGGAGCAGCATTAGATACATTTTTTTGCGTGCAATATAATAAAATCACTGTAGACAAGCAAAAGAGCATTTCAATGCGCATTTATATTAATAGTCTGATTATATAAAAAATCTTAGAGAAGTAAAACGATTGAAGTGCTATTGGATTAGCTTAATTTCAGCAGGCATTACATGCTACAGACCACATAACAGATTTTGGGATTTTTTCAGAAGTACCACAGGGAGTTAGGAACACTTTCAATGGGACTCCTGCATCAAAACCCCGTGGGCTCTATTGAAAAATTTCCCCTTTGAATCCATCTCTTGAAGTATTTGGAGTGCCACTGAGTGCCTTTCTGGAAGATACACTTTAGTCAAATGTAAGTTATTGGACTAAATGCAGGAGTAGCTGGGTAAAGTTCTAAGGTATGTCTTATACAGGAAGACAGGCTAGATGATCTAATGATTTTAGAATCCAGTGATTAATTTTGTCTGGGGAATTTTCTGCCTCCCACAAGGATCTCTGGAGATATCCCAATTTTCCCGCACCCTTCTGTTCCCACTCTGCCACAGCCTGAGACCCAGGGAGCGTTGAGTGGGAATCCCTTCAAAATTTAGGAACACTCTTTTCAGTCTGCTGTAGGGGTCACTGTTGAATGACAGATGGAATTGTCATGATCCATGTTAACATCCCACTAGCACTGTTTCCATTAGAGCTGGTTGGGTATTTTCAGAGGAAATGTGTTTTCTTTTTGTCAGCCTGGAAACTGGAAAGGGTCAGTTTTGACAAATCATCCCATTAAAAAAAACGTTTGGAAGAAAGTTTCAAAATGTCCCATTTTGACTTAAAAAAAGGGGGGGATGGGGTTTCCAGTTCAAAATAACTTTTCATTTACAGATTTTAGTTAATGTATACTAAAAAAGGTTTAAAAATATTTAAAAGGCTGAAATAAAAAACAAATGTTTTAAACTTATCAGAACTAAACATTGAGACTAGCCTGATCTTAATTATTAATTATTTTTTTTATTGCTTCATGAACATTTTTCAGATTTTGACTGTGTCCCAATTCAGTATGGAAAAATATTTTGAATCTTGAAAATTCTTGTGGTGCTGGGAAACCACACCACCTATCAAACTTGCCTTTCCCACATGGAACTGCGGATATCCAGCACTTCAAGTTACCAATCCTTGAAGGCTCCTTGCCTAATTTTAATGGGAACTGTGCATTCACATTCCTTAAGTGACTGAAAATCTCAGCTGTAGCCTTTATTATGTCAGCAAATCATTCCCAAAGTGACATTTATAGCTGTGGCTATATTTGCAGTTCAGTTACATTATTGTCAAATCCAGGCATTCAAAATTATGAGTCAGGGTTCCAAATATCATGAGACTTAAAATAAATAAATAAATTGTGGGTTCTTTTTATTTGCCCTCTGGCTTCTGAGCATTTATGGGTGCACTTGGGCCACATTTTCAAGCTTTTCTCCACAGCCATAAAGGTTAAAAATTTACTTAAAAAAAAAATGAAAGCTGGAATTTTCTTGTAATAAGAGGACTCCAGGACTTGGGGCTTTAAGGAAAACATCAAATATTGCAAGACTTGTAAGAGTTGGCAACATGAATTATTTGCAGAATAGTTTCTGTGGACACATTTCAGCCAATGGAATATTTGTGAAATGATCATTTCAGCCATTCACTCTTAGTTACTCTTGATGTGTGATTGCTCAGTAGACCTGGGCAGGATATGGTTTTTCTGCCGCAGGAAAATTTTCAAAATATCAAAAGCATGTCCTGTCCCAAATCAGGATGAAAGGTCAAAATCTCAAAAAAATTTATGAACTGAAAATGTGAAAAACTGGTCAGTTGAAACCTTTTCTTTTGTTAATTTGGAAAGGTTTTGTTTCAATGTCAACTTTTTTTTTAACTTATTTTAAATGTTGCTTTGAGACAAAACCAGATTTTTTTTCATTTCAAAGATATCAAAATAAAACGTGTTGGACAATTTCAGATACTTTTTTGACCTGGAAAATTTGTCAAAAGTAACCCTTTCCCATAAAAAGTTTTAGTTTCAAATAATTAGCATTTGCTGACAAAAAAAGTTTTGTCAAAAAATTCCTGACTATCCTTATTGCTTACCCAAGTCACATTCCATTGCCTCATCTCTCTGACTGGATAAATGAATTTTTTGGAAGTGGAGAATAATGAATGAATAGTGACTATTGGAAAATGCATTGTTTTGGAGTAACTTTCATTGGTGCTACAATTCTCAAAACTTTCAGAATTTGCAATCAATCACAAAACAAGCAAACAAAAAAAAACAAACAAAAACAAACCTGGCAGGCTTCCAAAGATGTGCAATTAACACATAATGTAACCCCATAAAGAACAGTGAACTGAACTCATCCCCCCACCCTTGCTCATGAATAAAACCAGGACTTGCTCGTAAATAATTCTACTGATTTCAGTGAGATTGTTATTTGTATAAAGATTAGTTACATGAGTTCGCTGGATTGGGCACTTCATTACTAGTCCAACTATGATGGTTAGAAACGGTTGGTACTGAAAAAAAATTGGCTCTATAATCAATTTACATACACCTCAGGGGAGTCTGGATCTGGGTTTTGGTTGAGCCGTTACAGAGATAGGAGCCAGATTAGAGCTGTATGAGTAAAAAAATTTCACTTCACTGGCTGATCTCCCTTATTCCCCACTCCCAAAAATAAATAAATAAATAAATTGTTTGGGTTGAATCAAAACAAAACTTTTACAAATTTAACACATTTTTGGTAAACAAATAAGTTTTAAATAGTTTGAACTGAAACAATGTTTTTAAAATAAAACTGAGGGAAATTTTGAAATGAAAAGCCATTTTGAATTGAAAAAACAAAAAATTTCCTCTACAAATATTGAAACAAAACATTGCAATTCTTTTTTGGTTTTGAATTTTCTTGTTTTGACTAAAATAATTTGGATTCAAAACAGATTTGTGACATGCTGCAGTCAATGTGAATCTGCACTTTATCGCAAAAAAATGTTTTGTATGAAAAATCTTGCCCAGTTCTAAGCCACGTGCAAAGTTTAGATTCTGCTTCAAGTTTGCCTTTAATGATAAAAATTACTATTAGTTGTAACTCTAGTCCATTCTATGAGTTCTACTGTATATCACTAGAGCTCAGAGTTCAAGTTGTAAGCCATGACGGGAAGTGGAAAAAGGCGCTTATAAGAAGCAAGAGGAGGAAGAGAAGGGAAGAACTTATTTTGGAGAGATTTCTGATTCAGGCTTTCAAAAGAGTTCAGCATCCAACAGTTTATACTTATTTAGTTGCCTAAGTAGAAGCTTTTGGGTCTTTGTCTTTTTTGAGCATCTGGCCCCTCCATTTTTAAAGGTCCAATCAATGTTCCATTAAAGGACCAAAATTAATTTCCCTACAACTTGTAACTAACTGTATTTTCACATTTTCAAGGTTTTAAGGTTCATTCTCCAGGTGAAAGAGATTTTTTCCTGAACATTTCTGGGAAACTGAGCAAACATATTTGACAATTGAAGTCATTTTAAAAAAAGAATTCCTGGTTAAACCAGGAGTGCAAAAGACTGCAGAAAGCTAATCCATGTGAAGGAGTGGATGTGTATGGAAAAGGGTGATCCATGCTTTTTCGCATGACACTTACATGGAGCACCTGACCTCCAACAATCAGGCCTTTTTAAAGTGTCTCAAGTTGTGCAAAGAAAAGTTGAGGCACCCAAAATCACTAACTATGTTTTAAAATGTAGGCCTCCAATTATTATTCTTTTGACTGAGAACATCCTGAAGCTGAAGTTTCTTTAGAGTGAAAAAGCATACTAAGCACACTTTTAAAAACCACAAACAATGTTTCATTCTGTTGGTTCTGTGGTTTATAACTGTTTTGAATCCAGCTCTTAGCTTCATTGTAATTTCAATGAAACTTTGTGATTTATGGAAAAACCTTTACAATTGGCTGAGTGCTCATTTACATTTGGTAGGCAGTTAAAATTCTAAATACAAAATTATCATTTGAACAGATATAAAACATGACACATTACAGATAACAGGGGGTTGTGAGGGAAAAGTATAATCTTAAGTAAGAGGTATAAAAGATAACAGGATATTATAACAAATGGCAAAAATTCTATAAGCTAGACCTGAATAGTGAGAAAGCATTTCATAACAGGCATTGATTATAGTAGGATGACTACATTTGAAATTAAGATGGAGTGATGCTGTTACAACAAGCAGAAGATATGATAGATATGATAGACAGAAACATTGAAAGCAAGACAGCAAGACAGCAAGACAGTACAGCAGAAAATTAAAATGCATAAATATGTAGTGATTAAAGTTCAGATCCTGAAAATAACTACCCACATATTTATCTTTACTTATGGCTTCAGGGGGGCTTCTCACGTGTGTTGAGATAGGCACATGCATAAATGACAGCAGATACCAGGGGAATGTTATTATTACACTATATTCTGAAAGAAGTAAGAAGACTAAAGATGGCAATGAGATTATACCTAGAATATGTAAGTACAAACTTCTCTCAGCCAACAATCCAGATATAATATACGCACCAAAAAAGTGCACTGAACAATTGAAATCACATAATCACATTATACACATCCACAACCTTCAAGTGAAGTCTTTGGCATAGAAGATAACATACCAGCAACATTCATTGAGCTGTGCTTAAGCCATCAATAAGTCATTTTCCCACTAGGCTAAAAGTTCAAACCAAGCAGGAGGTCCTACCAACTTTCTCTGAGACGCAAGCTAATCAAAGACAAATACAACATATTATTTTTCTGTGATTTGGGCTCCTAACTGTCTTATGCTACTTTGTAAATCCCATCTTTAGGCACACACTCATCTTTATGCATGTGAGTAGCCACTGAACCAAGTGACTTTTGCATGATCTAATGAGGGTCTGGGTTGTACAACTTTATTGACAGTCCCATAATACATAGAGAAAATGATATTTCTTGATGTACCTGGACTTACTCCATCTTATAAGCAGAGATTCTTGAATTTTAACTTGTAAATATAGCATTAAGTACGGAGGATGTTTAAACGAGCAAACAAACAAAACAAAACAAAAAACAGGAAAACAAAACTAACCCCCTACTATTGTTTCATACAGACCAACATTTTCCTTCTATAAAAAGGAGAGTTACTCTTATGCAAATTGATTTTTCAGTTCTAAGTAACATGGGTGGAGAATCAGTATAGATTACTATCTGTATTACAGATAGATACTGGATAATAACCTAGGCTATGATCTGTGCAGGTATAGAGGTCTACCTGTACAGAGCTCAATGCAAGTTCAAGACCCTAGACTGTAAGGGATGGACTGTCTTTTAATGGCTGCCTGTGGAACACACTGGTCAGTGTGTGTTATGTATGCCCCTCGGTGTCCAGTGCAGAGGATATGGCTCTATTGCAACTCTTAGTTTCAGAGGGTGACTCTTTGGCTCAAACTCTAGAGGCTTATGCTTTCAGTTCGGGAGGTCTATGGTTCAGTTTCTGGTGTTGGCCAAAATGATGTCTGACAGGTTTGTACAGCACCTAGCATAATGTGTCTCTAAAACCTGAGCAAAGCCCTTCAGTGTAATATACACAGGTAATTTCCATTTTTTCTCCCCATGCAACTTTTTATCTATTCCCTCATCTTTCCACACTTTTATTTAAAATGAAGAAAGTAGCAGCTGCAAGAGAGAGGGAGAGAAGGGGCAAAGAGGGCATTGTATTATAAGATTTACATTATGGTCTTGGAGCAGTGAGATCATAGTTAAGGCTGCATCAGAATTTTCTCACTGTTTTTTAAACCCTTTTCTGTAAACGTGCCGTGGGGCATTTGAACTAAATTTCAGCCACTGATTAGTGTGTATGTGGAGTGATTTCCAGTGTGTGTTTTAGGTTTATATGTTGTGATTTTTTAGGAAATTTGGGGAAACTGGAGCTTTGAAAAAGCCTGATTCCTCCTCCCTCCCCCACCCTCCAGTGAACATTTTCTAACCCCAGGCTCCTGTGTAAGCAATAACATTGGGACATGAGAAATAATCAGCCACTTACTCCTTCTAGTTTATTTGCATACTTGCAGAGTCACTATTGCTCTGGTTGTCATAGCAATGGCTGCCTTTGATAACTGATTTCCCCCAGACAACCATAACATTATTATAGAGCAGGGTCCCAGGAGGTGCAGTCAGGAAAGCAGACTGTATTTGGATAAGCTCCTGCTGTGCTTCCTTGGGTTTGTCCTGGGGGTTTGTTTCTTTTCAAAGGGTCATGGTTTGTTATTTTCATCAAAACATGGTTACATGAAAATAAGATAAAAACTTCCAGCTCCACTTCGTGCAGATTTTTTGCAGACTGCTGCTTACAAATTGGGGGTTGTGACTTTCTGAGTATTTACCTTTTTAAGAAAGCATAAAATTATAGATAAGAATACTCTACCCTGTTAAGCAATTTTTTTTAGAAAAGATGTCATTTAGAATATGCTGTAAAATGCATCCAGCATGGCATAAAGTGGTGAAATATGAAGCTTCACAAAGATAACAATGGCAATAAATACACATTCATTGTCTTCAGTGTATAAGTGTTTCATGATTTAAATGGCACACACATAAAATATTTTTTCCATTAAACTAAGGAAATTCACAAATAAAAATTGCGTTTTGTGTTAAGTTTAATGTTAATTAAGGTTGCTCTTATCAATAAATGAAACCATGACCAATTAGGATATACAAAGTTAAGGATTAAATGGTTGCAAAGTCAAGCACTCTGTAGTTAGGACGTGCCAGAAAGAGCATTGCCAACTGAAACACAGAGGCCTTTGGTGGTTGACTACTTTGTGTCAGCAGCTCATGCCAGGCCAGACATAATCATTACACCTAACACAGTATTGTCAGGATATTTAACCAAAAGGTGGCATGTAATATATCATTGGAAAATTAAAAACTCCGTGATCATTAAAACAATGAGTAGTCCGGTGGCACTTTAAAGACTAACAGATTTATTTGGGCATAAACTTTCATAGGTAAAAACCCCACTTCTTCAGATGCATGGAGTCTGAAGAAGTAGGTTTTTTACCCATGAAAGCTTATGCCCAGATACATCTGTTAGTGTTTAAGGTGCCACCGGACTCCTCATGGTTTTTGTGGATACAGACTAACACGGCTTCCCCTCTGATACTTGGTTCTGATCATTGATATTCTTGTGTGACGTCTGTACAGTCAACCCACAAAGGATTATACAGATGTGCTGGAATTATGACTAAAATGTGTTTAAATCAGGTACATCTGGGGGAGTTTATCAACAGGATTTTTCCTGACAAAGGAATGAGGTTCTGCTTGCTTGAATGTGCCTTCAGTGTAAATTCAGCAAGGTGTGACCACCGACAAAGAAAAGCACATTTGCATTCAGGACAGAAAGTGGGGTGTGAGGAAGTGATCACTTAACAATCTGTTTGGGGGTGGAGACACTGCATCCCGAGGGAACCTTCCTGCCTTTTGAATGAACTTTGAGAGAGGTACTTTTCCAAGATTCACTGGACTATAAAGAGAAGGGCAGAGAACCCATTTGTTACCCCTCTACTTGAGACAAGGAAATCCAGCTCCTGAGTCTCTGTGGGGATCCTGGCTAAGAGCTAGTCAGCCTTTGCTGGAAAAGGAAGATTGGTGAGGAAAATACCTTGAACAAGGACTGGAACTTGTTAAGTTGGGACTTAGCCATTAGAAAGTGAATGTTCACTTTTTGTTTGTTTGTAACCCTTCCGATCTTTATCCCTTTACTTGAACTCGCTTAAAACCTCTCCCTTTCTAACTGAATAGCCTTGTTTTATTTTTTATCTATACAAGCCCAGTGCTTGGATTTACTAAGCAATTAGTAACTCCGGTCAAGATAACAAGCTGATGTCCCTGTCTCTTTAAAGGGGCAGAGAACTGCACAACTTCTCAGAGTGCTCCAGGACCAGGCTGGACACAGCAGGGAGACACCTTTTGTGGAAACTCAGAACTGGGAAGGTGCTGGGGCCACTTGGCAAACAGTCACGGAGCGGTGGAAGCCAGGATGTGACCTGCATGCTTGTCTGCTGTCTGTTGGTGTGCAAGTTGTGAGCCATAGAAACATAGCATTGAAGGCAGGCACTGACATAACCCCACACTGGTCTGGTTTGAATTCCCAAGTGTCACATCTACGCTACCTTCATTCAGCCCCTTTATACATCATGAGACAGCCTTTAATTACATGGCCCCATGTTCTTTTTTACACGGGACCCCTGTTTCATTCAGTGCACAGGGTGGGATGCTCTGGGGATGAATCAGGACTGTGTGGTAAAGGAGTCTGTTGACTGTAGGACCCTTGCTTCATTTGTTTCAGAAGCTGGAAGGTTTGTACTGAACGAGGCAGGGACTACTGGAAGCAAAAGGATAGCTTTGTGTTTAGGGTAGTTGAATTCTGACCTGGAGACTTGGATTCTGGCCCTGTATCCACCACAGAGTTCCTATGTAATACTGGACAAGTCATGGATACCTAATTTTTCACAGGTGTCCACTTCTGCATGTGATTAAAGGCTCTATGCACAAGGGGCTGAGTGAAGGTTGCATCGGTGTGACATTTCGGGGTTCAAAATGAGTCTCATTTATTCTGGCTGTTCCTAACTGAAGAGTGCTTGACTGTGCAATCTTTTAATCCTTAACTTTGTATTTCCTGGGGGAGGGGGCATTTGTTTTGTGTTTTTATGGTTTAGTCTACTGATGAAAGCAACTGTAACTAACTTTAAAAGAAGGGGGGTTATTCATGAATTTTAAATTGTCTCTGTAATGAACATCAGAGTATGGCTTTTTCATCTATAGCTGATTAAACATTGTCCATGGTTACTTTTGAATGACAGAAATACCACTGAGATTTGCCAATGAACTGATAGATACATGAACGACGAGGGACCAGCCCTCAAGTGAAATGTTGACGAGAAGAAAATCCCATGGGCTGAATCCCCCCTTTCTACACTAGCACCCACTGGCAAAGGCTCACATAGATGAAATTTCTGTGGGCATCTCTGCCCATGGGAACCTTGCCACTCCCTTTGCATGGATTTGCATGGAGGTTGGAGAATCAGCACAAGACAACAGGCAGCCGTGCAGAAGTCTGGCTGAACTAGGCTTGGTGCAGACCCTAAAAAGGTGCAAAGATGTATTTCTGGGCTGGTTTGATCCCTAAAGGGCCATACCTCGAAGGGCTTAAAACAGCCCTAAGAGAGGGCTGTAACCAGAGGAAACCTAGGCTGATTGGAGGAAATAGCCACAGGTGGGGCCACGCACAAATCAGGCCACAGCTGGCCCTATAAGAGGGCTGTTAGCCAGGAACTGAGGGAGACACTCTCTCTAGCTACATGGAGAGAGGAGGACCTGGCTGCCTGAGAAGCTGAGGAGGGTACCTAGGGCAGAGCAGTGCTGGGGAAGGGCAGAGGGAGCTGGGGAGTGCCGGCCTAGCAGAGCCCCAGGCTGAGGTAAAGGCCCAGGAAAGAGTACTAAGGTGGCAGAAGAGCAGCCCAGACCTAGATAGAGGCAGCTGGTCCAACCCCCCTAACCAATGATGAATCATAGACTATAAGGGTTGGAAGGGACCTCAGGAGGTCATCTAGTCCAACCCACTGCTCAAATAGGACCAATCCCCAACTAAATCATCACAGCCGGGGCTTTCTCAAGCCTGACCTTAAAAACATCTAAGAAAGGAGATTCCACCACCTCCCTAGGTAACGCATTCCAGTGCTTCACCACCCTCGTAGTGAAAAAGTTTTTCCTGATATCCAACCTAAACCTCCCCCACTGCAACTTGAGACCATTACTCCTTGTTCTGTCATCTGCTACCACTAAGAACAGTCTAGATCCATCTTCTTTGGAACCCCCTTTCAGGTAGTTGAAAGCAGCTATCAAATCCCCCCTCATTTTTCTCTTCTGCAGACTAAACAATCCCAATTCCCTCAGCCTCTCCTCATAAGTCATGTGTTCCAGTCCCCTAATCATTTTTGTTGCCCTCAGCTGGACCCTTTCCAATTTTTCCACATCCTTCTTGTAGTGTGGGGCCCAAAACTGGACACACTACTCCCGTTGAGGCCTCACCAATGTTGAATAGAGGGGAATGATCACGTCCCTCGATCTGCTGGCAATGCCCCTATATATACCTCCCAAAATGCCATTGGCCTTCTTGGCAACAAGGGCACACTGTTGACTCATATCCAGCTTCTCATCCACTGTAACCCCTAGGTCCCTTTCTGCAGAACTGCTGCTGAGCCATTCGGTCCCTAGTCTGTAGTGGTGCATGGGATTCTTCCGTCCTAAGTGCAGGACTCTGCACTTGTCCTTGTTGAACCTCCTCAGATTTCTTTTGGCCCAATCCTCCAATTTGTCTAGGGCCCTCTGTATCCTATCCCTACCCTCCAGCGTATCTACCACTCCTCCCAATTTAGTGTCATCTGCAAACTTGCTGAGGGTGCAATCCACACCATCCTCCAGTTCATTTATGAAGATATTGAACAAAACCGGCCTGAGGACCGACCCTTGGGGCACTCCACTTGATACCGGCTGCCAACTAGATATGGAGCCATTGATCACTATGAGTGGTACAGACTGCAGTCTGCCCCAGGGAGTGGGGGCTAGATGATGACTGACAGTACTTGCTGAAGCAAGGGAGGGATGGGGGTTGGGGGTTCCCCCGGGGAGGGGAGACCCAGTCTGAGGGGGTACTGCCAGGGGGCAGAACCCTAATCTAGAAGGGCACCGGGAGGGGCATGGGGCCAGTGGCAGGCGAAACACTGGGGCACGGGACCAGTGGCAGGTGAGACACCAAACGGCAGAAGGAGCTCCTGGATGAAGAGAGCTAATTCCCTGGACAGCCAGCAGAAGGTGTCACAGCGGTGAGCTATCGCCCTGCGACATGCCATTAGGGGATTGCTAGAGCCCATCAATGACCCGTTCCCCAACCCTCATGCTGGGGTGTCAACAGTCCACCAAAACACAGGGATTCGCCAACACTAAAGGAATCTTCAGCAGATCAGTCAACCAAGTTTTATGGCAACTGGGCACAGACAGAGCAGTGCAGCTGTTTGTCATGGCGACTCAGACTTGTCCACTTTCCACCAAAAAAAAAAAAAATCACTACAGTCCAATGTGTACAACAATGAGTGACAGGCACTGTAATTTGCCAAAGATACTATATTCCACTCCAGAAGTTCAGCAAAGTTATCAGTGAAGACAGATCACAATTAAAGAGATATTGCTGAATACAATGATGTTTACAAGACCCTTAGGAAAGAAATCACAAAAGGCACATGTCTACATGGTCCATGCTAATTCCAAGCAGAAGTAGAACAGGGAGATGCAGCTGGTGTCGGCCATCACAGATGTTTTCCCTAAAGGGCAGTGACAGAACAGCAATCACAAACAGACGTGGCATCCTTCAAGGAGCATATTTATTTTTACAAGCATTTCCATAGGAATATATCTAAACAAATAGGAAGCATCTATGTCTTTAATATTGTTGAGGATCCTGCATGTAAAGAGAGAAATTACATCTTCCATGTGATAAGCATAAAGTCAGGGCAGGCAATAAAAGAAGCCATATGGGAATAGCCCCTTGTCAAATAAGATTCTAGTTTTGTTAATGGAGAAAGTAGTCCACTGTGTTTCAATAGAGAAATGCGGAAATCTCTGAGAATTAACACCATGGATGCAAGAAAGAGGTACATTCCCCAGTCCACACATGTTTCTGGTGATAACTATTCAGCGTACCTCATCTGCCAAGGGGTTAGAAATATTATGAATATTCAACTTCTAAAAGCTGGCAAAAAAAATTGCACAGTACTACACCTTAATTAGCTTCCTACCTTCCATTTACAAAGATTACATGCCATTAGGCATGCTGGATTTTGTCTAACCAGAAGAATCAAATGCTTTTAAATCAGAATATAATTAAAAATTGCCAAAGCCAAAATCATTGATTATCAGATAGCTTACTGTGCAGCAGAGCTAGGCACTACGTAAAAAATTCTGGGCTGAAGCCATCAGTACAGGTTATATATGTTATAAAGAAATGTGTGAAAATGATACTTCATTTATAAGCAAGATGCAAATGAGTAACATAAGGAAAGGGTACAAAATTGGAATGGGAATTGACATCCCATAATATTATCTTGGCACTATGCGACAAGAGTTGATAGAAGACCTACACCATAACAAATTATGGGACCAAATTCAGAGATGAGTCTAAGTGAGTCTAACATTAATGTCATGTAAATGCTGTATTTACTCTTGTTACAGTGTTTCATTGTACACCCATTGTTTCATGTTCTCTGTGTATATAAAATCCCCCCACTGTATTTTCCACTCCATGCATCTGATGAAGTGAGCTGTAGCTCACGAAAGTTTATGCTCAAATAAATTTGTTAGTCTCTAAGGTGCCACAAGTAACAGAATGTTACCTCCTACCTCAGTTTGGGTTTAAATTGTTTAAATTTAAATTTAAATTGTTCACCTCTGAACACAACCTTTACAGCTAGATTTTGCTCTGTGATACACCCCTGCAATCCAGTTGACATCACTGTAGCTGAAGGCATAATTTTAGCCTCAAAATAGAGATCTTGCCTAACAGAAGTCAAACAGGATATGCTGGTGAGAACACCCATTGGATGATAAATCTGATTTAAAGAAATGCTTAGAATACATAGAAACCAGAGGGAAGAATTGAGTTGGACTTAAACTTGCTGTGGAATGTAGAAATCATCAGGAAGAGCTTTAGGAGAGCATCCTACAATCAAGTGACTTTCAAAAGTGACAGACTATGAGAACAAATGAGTGAATGATTGAAAGGGCTCAAACAGATTGTGTCTCAAATAAACCAAACAAAAACTCAGAGCAAAACCCTAATAAAACCATGGAGACATCTGGGATGAAAATTACATTTCAAGATGAAAGGCATATCTGAGAATAAAGTGAAGGACCAGGAACTGAGGAGATTAAGGGGAGCAAACAGAAACAGGCAGATTGTGTACCCTATCACAGAATGGATGCAAAGACCTGGACAGAACAACTGGTGCGGAGGTGAGATGTAACAGTGTACCTGTGGGGCCTGACAGAAGAACATGGTTTCTACATAGAAAAGAGAGTCTGTGAGAATTGTGGAAGGACCAAAAAGCAAAAAATGCCCCCATGGAAAAACACAGAGTGAAAGAGGTGATTAGAGGCAAAAAAGCATCCTTTAAAACAGGGGTCAGCAACCTTTGGGACTGGCCCGTCAGAGTAAAGCCATTGTCAGGCCAGGCTGGTTTGTTTATCTGGAGTGTCCACAGGCATGGAGCCTCGCAGTTCCCACTGGCCATGGTTCACCATTCCTGGCAAACTGGAGCTGCGAGAAGCGGTGCGGTCTGAGGGATGTGCTAGCCACTGTTTCCCACAGCTCCCATTGGCTGGGAACAGTGAACCACAGTCAGTGAGAGCTGCAGGGCTCCATGACTGCAGACGCTCCAGATAAACAAACTGGCCCAGCCCACCAGCGGCTTTATCCTGACGTGCCAGGTGCCAAAGGTTGATGACCCCTGCTTTAAAAACTGGAAGTCAAATCCTAGTGAGGAAAATAGAAAGGAACATAAACACTGGCAAGTCAAATGTAAGAGAATAAGAAAAGCGGCCAAGAAAGAATTTGAAGAGCAGCTAACTAAAGACACAGAAACTAACATCAATTTTTTTAAAGTAATTTTTTTAAGGAAGCCTGCCAAACTGTCAGTGGGGACACTGGACAATCAAGGTGCTAAAGGTAGCACTCAAGGAAGATAAGGCCATTGCAGAGAAACTAAATGAATTCTTTGCATCTGTCTTCACGGCTGAGGATGTGAAGGAGGTTCCCACACCTGAGCTATTCTTTTTAGGCGACAAATCGGAGGAACTGTCCCAGATTGAGGTGTCAGTAGAGGAGTTTTTGGAACAGACTGATAAATTTAAAAGTAATAAGTCACCAGGACCAGATGCTATTCACCCAAGAGTTCTGAAGGAATTCAAAAATGAAACTGCAGAACTATTAACTGTGGTGTGTAACCTATAGCTTAAATCAGCCTCTGTACCGGATGACTGGCAGAAAACCAAGGTAACACTAATTTTAAAAAAAGGCTCCAGAGGTGATCCTGGCAACTACATGACAGTAAGCCCATTTTCAATACAAGGCAAATTGGTTGAAACAATAGTAAATAATATAATTGTCAGATAAATAGCTGAACATTATATTTTGGGGAGGAATCAACACAGCTTTTGTGCAGGGAAATCATGACTCCCCAATTTTTTAGAATTCTTTGAGGGAGCCAACAAACCTGTGAACAAGGGGGAATCCAGTGGATATAGTGTACTTAGACTTTAAGAAAGTCTTTGACAAAGTCCCTTTCTGAAGGCTCTAAAGTAAACTAAGCAGTCATGGAATAAGAGGGAAGGTCCTCTCCTGGAGCAGTAACTGGTTAAAATGATAGGAAACCAAAGGGTAGGAATAAATGGTCAGCTTTCACAATGAAAAGAGGTAAATAGTGAAGTTCACCAAAGATTTATACTGGGATCTGTGCTGTTCAACCTATTCATAAATGATCTGGAAAAGGAGGTAAACAGAGAGGTGGCAAAATTTGTAGGTGATACAAAACTACTCAAGACTGCGAAGAGTTACAAAGGGATCTCACAAAAGTGGGATTTTACAAAAATGGGTGACTGGGTAACAAAATGGCAAATTAAATTCAGTGTTGACAAATGCAAAGTAATGCACATTGGAAAAAATAATTCCAACTGTTCATACAAAACAATGGGGTCTGAATTAAGCGTCACCACTCAAGAAAGAGATCTTGGAGTCACGATGGATAGTCTCTGAAACATACTCTCAATGTGCAGCGGCAGTATGTGACAGGGTGTACCAAACCCTTTGAGGCCCCCTACTGGAGGCTTTGTGGTCCAACTACATCAGGCCCCAGGATAAAAGCAGTGAAGAGTCTCCAAGTCTGCCTAGAAAGGCTGTGGGGAAGCAGCCAATCAGAGCACAGCAGGCTCAGTTAAAAGGAGTTGCTGGGCCTGAGCAAGTCAGTTCTGGGTTGGGATCAGAGGAGCAAGGATGAGTGCTTGTTGTTGGTCATAGGAACTCAAGAAGAGAACTAGAAGGGGGGTTCTGGTGGTACTTGCATGCAGCAAGGCAGGAGAGGGTTTGAAAACTTCAGCCCTCAGGTAAGGGTGAAGAGATGGGTTTATGTGGGAAAAGACCTGGGGACTAACAGCAATAACCAAGTAAAGGAAGCAGTACATGGCTGCTGTGTGAAGGGACCGTGGGCAGGGACCCGGAGTAGAGGGTTGCCTCTCTGACCACTAGTGAAGTGGTCAAAGTCCCAATAAGGAGACAAGGCTCTGTTGGGAAGCCCAAGCAGAGGGCAGGACATAAGGGGCCTGAAGGCAGGGCTGAAGACCCCGATGAGGACAGAGTGACAGTTCCAGATAGACTCCTCATTAAAGGCCATGAAAGGGCTGCGATTTAAAGAGCCCAGAGAAAGTGCTGAAGACCCTAGGAAGCTCAGACTGTGTGTCAAATTTTGTTACCCTGGAAGCGGTTCATTCATGCTTATTGACTGTGTGACTTGGCTGGATGGCTGAGCCACAGCAGACCTGCCTGATGAGGGCAACAACCTATAGCGGGCATCAGGACAAGGAAAAAGTGCAGGATCACACCCAGCCAACAGAAGGCACTCACAAGAGGTGAGTGCACCCTGTCACAGTCAAAAAAGGTCACAAAATGCTAGGAACCATTCAAAAAGAGAAAATATAAATAAATACAATGGAAAATACAATGCCACTAATTAAAGCCATGGTATGCCCACACCTTCAATTTTGTGTGGAGTTCTAAGCACCCAATCTCAAATATGATATATTAGAATTGGAAAAGGTGCACAGAAGGGCAGCAAAATGATTAGGGGTATGGAACAGCTTTTGTACAAGGAGAAATTAACAGGACTGGGACTGATCAGCTTTGAAAAGAGACAACTAAGGGGTGACATGATAAAGAGCTATAAAATCATGAATGACATACGACAAGAACTAGGCATAACCCAATGAAATTAATAGGCAGCAGATTTAAAACAAATATCAGGCAGTACTTCATGTAATGCACAGTCAACCTGTTTCAGAACAGCAGCTGTGTTAGTCTGTATTCACAAAAAGAACGGGAGGACTTGTGGCACCTTAGAGACTAACCAATTTATTTGAGCATAAGCTTTCATGAGCTACAGCTCACTTCATCGGATGCATTCAGTGGAAAAATAAATTGGTTAGTCTCTAAGGTGCCACAAGTGCTCCTTTTCTTTTTACAGTCAACCTGTGAAACTCATTGCCAGGGGATGTTGTGAAGATCAAAAGCATAATGGGGTTCAAAAAAGAATTGAGTAAGTTCATGGAGGATAAGTCCTTCAATGGCTATTAGCCAAGATGGTCACAGACGCAACCCTGCTTCTGGGTATCCCTAAACTTCCAACTGCCAGAAGCTGGGAGTGGAGGACGGGATGGATCAATCAGAACCGTCTGTTCTGGTCATTCCCTCCTGAGAATCTGGCAGTGGCAGCGATCAGAAGGCAGGGTACTTAATTAGAAGTGTCTAGCCTGTGCCACTGCCATGCTGCTGTACTGTCACTGCTGTCATTACTCTGGCTAGCTTTGAACGAACTGGATCAAAACTAGTGCCAGCATGTCTAGAAATGCTGCCGTTGTCCCTTTTGATTGCAGCGTAGCCACATCGTTGATGCTTCCCCGCCACGGGGATGTTAAATTTCATTATATTGTGGTCACTAGTACCAAGCAGTCCAGCTATATTCACCTCTTGGACCAGATCCTGTGCTCCGCTTAGGACTAAATCAAGAATTGCCTCTCCTCTGGTGGGTTCCAGGACTAGCTGCTCCAAGAATCAGTCATTTAAGGTGTCAAGAAACTTAATCTCTGCATCCCGTCCTGAGGTGACATGTACCCAGCCAATATGGCAATAGTTGAAATCCCCCATTATTACTGAGTTTTTTAATTTTAATAGCCTCCCTAATTTCCCTGAGCATTTCACAGTCACTATCACCATCCTGGTCAGTAATATATCCCTACTGCTATATTCTTATGAGAGCATGGAATTACTGTCCATAGAGATTCTATGGTACAGTTTTGTTCATTTATGATTTTACTTCATTTGATTCTATGCCAGGGATTGGCAACGTTTGGCATGTGGCCCACCAGGGTAAGCTCCTTGGTGGGCTGGGCCGGTTTGTTTATCTGCAGCATCTGCAGATTCGGCCCATCACAGCTCCCACTGGCTGTGGTTCACCGTTCCAGGCCAATGGGGGCTGCAGGAAGCGGCGTGGGCCTTTCACTGACAAGCCTCTTCCCTGTCATACTGCAGTTGAGGTGTGAGTGGCCTGTGACATCTTTATTACAATTGAGAGCTGTACTTCTGACCTACTTACGCTGTGCTCATCACTGTGGTAGCTGACGCCCAGAGCCTCAGTGGTATTTAGGAGCCACTGATTTTCAGTGGGAATTAGGCACCTAAATACTGTTGAGGATCTGGCCCTGAGGGCCTAACAAAATGGATATAACACTGAAGGGTCTGCTGTTGTCTATTCATTCCTCTTCTCTCCTCACCCCCAGGATCAGGAGGGTGTTTTGTTTGCTTTTTATATTGATTTAATTATGGGAAATCTAGGAAGCAGCCAGATGATCCCTGCAAAGGTCTGGGAGAGTTTGATTGGAAGGGGAACTACAGGAAGGAGGTTGGGTCCTGTTACTGGTCCAGGAGCAGAGAGAGAGAGAGGTACAAAGTCAAAGGCCTCTTGCCCTCTGAAGCCTGTGCAGGGCAAGGGGAAAGCTTAATTGTGTTAAGCTTTTGCTGAAATTAATAAACTGCTCTGAAAGAAGGGCCTGAAAGAGACCTGGGTAAGGAGTTAGCCCTTCCTGGGGTGGGACAGATGTATTGCCATGGGCCACCACCTGCAATGTCCTGCCTCTGGTATTCACTAATTAGGAGGCTTTCCTCGAATGTGCCATCACCCCTCGGGGTACAGCTCTCTCCGGACATTGTGGTTGCAGATGGAGTGGTGACCTTTGAGCTAGCCTGGCTCAGTCTGTTAAACACTCTGAACAATTAAGAACATGATTGCAAATTAAGTATGTAATTGTAGCATATAGCAGTGAGGTAGGATTTTGTGAGCTCTCTCATGGGATCCACCCTGTTCCATGTTTGAGAAGCTGCCAGAAATCACTCAGAGCAGTGGTGTTTATGTAGCCAGGCTTTGCATGTCTGTTGGTAAACATTGTTATTTGGGACCCACCTGTGCCCTGTGCTTTCTTCAGATTGTTTTTATATAAAGTTTAAAACTATAATAGTGATCACGTAACTAATGACTGTGTCATGATGCATACATACAAGAGGCTAACTTAAGGTTGCACGGACAGCTTTAGTTCTGAATTGCCTAACGTTTGATTGTTGGCTTGCCTCTAATCTGCACCTTTATACACCCCGGGGCATACAACACCCCCAAAAAGGGCAGAAGGAGGTTATAACACCCCACTCCCCATCCTGCACAGAACCCCTGCGCACCTGAGAACTGGCAGAGGGTGCTGTGATGTATTGTGGCACCGTTCTTCCTTGAGCTCCTTCTGGGCAGGTCGAGGCAGCTCCATGTTGCTTCCTACTCAGGACAGTGTCTGAACTGCACAATCTCTAGCATACTATTATATGACACATCTTAAAAAGAAGGGAATGGTCAGTTCTTAGGGTGCCCTGCGTCATCTTACACACCATATCTTTATTCAGTATTCTCTGGAACTTCCCCTTTTCTGCACAATTTCACCCCCACATTTCATCCCTGCTTTTCCTGGTAATTCACCAGAAGCAATTAGAAAGGAGTACAATACTGCAAATGAGGGCTTCCCATTGTTCAACACAATGTAAATATAATAGGCCCTGTATTATTTACTGCAGGGGCAGCTGCAATGGCCCCTAAAGTGCTGTTTTGGCAGCCAGGGGTTGTGAGAGCATAATAATGCTCCAGCCACATCCCTTTCCCGTGGCCATGTCAGGTAGTGATGGATTTCCTGACTGCAAAATGATTTCCAGCTGGCCAGTATCAATCCCATGTTCCAAGCTTCCGCAAAGCGATTGCCACTCGCTTCTCTGCTGTCCGTGCAGCTCTCATTCTGAAGCCCCTGCAGTGGAAGGCAGGGGTGAGCTTGGCACATAGAATCATAGAATATCAGGGTTGGAAGGGACCTCAGGAGGTCATCTAGTCCAACCTCCTGCTCAAAACAGGACCAATCCCCAACTAAATTATCCAAAGAATCCAAGAATCCATAGATCCAAGAATGTGGCCTTGCACATGTGGCCTTGCACATCTGAAAGTTCTGCACCCACCGCTCATCATCCCAAGTTGCATGACAATGTGATCCCACCCATCAATGCTTGTTTCTAAGGTCCAGAAGTGGTGTTCCACTGTCTGCAGCTGCTCCGTGAATGCCACCAACAATCTTGAATGGGTTCTCACTGTGTCCCTCAGAAATCTGTCCTCCACAAAATTGTCACATTCCCCACTGATTCGGTTCTTCTTGGAGCTCTAGACATACCAGAGGATTGGGTGTCCTGTGCATACAATGCTTATGATAATAGTGCAGAGCAGTGCAGGCTCTTTGCTTCTGTCAGAGTTGGCAGACAATGAGAAGTGCTGTGTGGGTTTATGAGATTTGTTTTAAAAGTGCAAAAATTATGGGCTACGGATGACATTATGGAATGGATAAAGTTGCATGATGGGCACTTAGGATCTTGCTCCCAGTCACCCTGCGTGACTCGCTTCTGCCCCACCATGCATTGCCAAAACTTCCCAAAAACCAGCACACTGGATGATGGCCAGTTGCACACTGGGATACCTACCCATGGAGCAACAACACAAGCACTGTTGATGAGCATGAGCAGCGCCAATGCAAAGAGCCAAGTACGCACACGCACAAATGGTATAATGACTGGGGCTGCCTTATGCTGATGTAATTTGCATCAACCAAGGTTTGTAAAGTAAACATGGCTTAGACTCCTCAATCTCTGTTCCGTGATCAGGAGTCATTTATCCCCATTTTCTGCCCTTATATACTGGGAATTTTCTCCTATCTTTTCCCCTAAAACCACTGCCATTTCCTCTTTATCATCTCGAGCCTTACAAAGCTGCCTATTCACCTTCACTTGCAGTTCGCTCTAAAGAGTAGTCTGTTCTGTGCTGCTTCCTTTCCGTCATCCATTCTACCTCCATTATTTGCATCTTTACCCCATTTAATTTTCAACATTAGTTTCTTTTCCTCTCTTTCATCTCTGAACTTTGTTGTACCTTTTTGTCTGTATGCCCGTCACTGTACTGCATTCTCTCCATTGTACCATCTTTCTCTAAAGCATTTTGTGATGTGGCCTCTGAAGTATGCTATATAAAAATAAATTGTATTATACAGTATTCCTTTTCAAATGTGTGTTGTTTTTTAATTTTTTTTTTCCTTTTTCCCCTCAACAACACAAGGGAAATGCAACACCTTAGCAAGAACAGGCTCTTTTCATTAGTAGGATATGCTGGAGTGAAGTACAGAGCAATTGAATATGTTAAATACATACATTTGAAACAATTCAAAAAGCGAGAGACTATATTGCTTCTCATATACTCACCCAACATGTAAAAACAGATTCCAGGATCCTTTTACAGAAGGCAATTAGTACGTTTTATCTATATTGCTATTTGTAGATTCAATTCTAACACTCTGAAAGCTTCAAATGCAGTGTAAATAAATCAAACTGAGCTATCGGGCACATTTGCCTAAGTGCATTTGCAAACATTCTCCCAGCCATCAAAGGACTTGTGAAGTATCCTGAACCAATGGCCATCTTTAGGAAGATATCACTGGACCTGTTTCAGGAAGAGCAGTTCTGCAGTCATTGAACAAACCACATGCTTAGACAATCAGTGTGAGCCAAGCATATGCTACAGGGCCGTGAAAAATTGGAATAATGGATGAATGTTCCAGAACTTCCTTGTCTCTTCCATCAACATTTAAAAATGACATTGGAAATTTAATTAGCTCTGAAACCTACTATGTGTGTTCATGGTATTTATAGCTTAAAGAAGATGTATATGCTTCGACAAAGAAGTCTTCTACTTGGTTGGCTTCCTCAGTGACGTCCACAAGGATAAAGTACTAAATAAGTATATTTTAAGTGACATTAATTATACCCGGTACTCATCTATTTGGGTCACATTTTCTTGACGGTTGATGAATGGACCAAACTTAGCCAGTGGACCATGGTACTAATTGTTAGAGACAGAAGGAAGAGCAGGGGGACCCAGAGGTGGATTGAGTAAATGGGCTTCTTTATTGCAGTAAGCACCAAGTTAATCACATCACACTCTTTTATCTAAGTTAATCTGTAAATACCCAAACTCTTATTTGATAATATGAACAACCATACAATGAATATTAATAGCTATACTGAATATAACTATACCCATCCCTGTTTACTGTTTACAGCATTAAGCATATTATACAGACATTTTTACCTTGAAGAAATTGTAGAAATTGTAGCCACAAGTTCCCTTAATGAGCAGGGGAGGGAGGAAGGGGCCATGACCCTGAGCTCATCTATGTAGCTGGGAAAGGAAGGGAGGGGGAGATACTTCTTTACTCAAAGGGGATCCTTTAAACAACCATATTCCTTATGCAGCTGCAATGTTTATCTATCCTTAACAAGCAGAAGGGAAGGAAAAAGGGTGGAACTTATCTATTAAGAGAAGAAATAGTGCATGCCTGTGCCTACTCCCTATTACCATGATAGAGGTTTCCCAGGTCTTTACTTAACCTTTATATACCCCAACACTAATAGCCTGCATGCCAGCAACACAAGGAATGCAAGCTGATCCTTTTTACAATGTCTGTCTTATTTTTGCATCTTTCCTTGACTTCAGCAGAGCAGCATCCTGTGAACAGCTGGCTCGTTTGCCCATGGCATGTTTCAATGCTCTAGTCTACTTCTGTGGTGATTTTTAATGTAACAATTGCTTAATGCTGGGAGTATTTCTTTTACAGTGTCTCATCTTGCTAAATCAGTTAAAATGAATGTTATGAAAGCAGAAGTTTAACCTTCACTTGGAGAGTGAGCCAAAAATTCTATATTGGGATAAGTAAATTAGCTATGGGGAGGTCAGCTGTAGATTAGTCTTGATTCCAGTGTTGGGCTTTCATAAAATATTCAAGTTAACTCTGACTAAATTAAATAGAGCAGCATGATGACAGATGAAATTCAGCATAGGTCATTGCAAGAAATGCATGTTGGAAAAAACAATGAAAGTACTTATTTTAAAAACATGGTAGCAATTAAATAGTTAAGGCTGAATCTCCTTTGCTGTCATGAGTCATGCTAACCACTGATCAATCAAATGAAAATTTATTCCCTTTTCAGGGTGTTTTTTTTTGGTTTGCCATAAAAAAAAATTAAGCAAGGTTTGGTGGAAGTAGTTTTAAAAAGGAGGTGTTTTGGAGATTTGTTAATGTTTCTTTGACATGATAAAACAAACACAGATTGACATAGGACTTCAGACATGGCTCTTAGTGATCCTCAAGCACTAGAATGCCTTTGAATAGCTTTCAGCATATTGCATGGATTTACTGCAGAAAGATAATGCATATGGATGCAGAGAGACATGTATGAGTGCAGGCTGAATGCATGGGAGCAGGGAAAGCACTCATCCTATAGAGAGCCTAAACTCCCCAGTTAGATGATTCCTTCCCACCCCGCTAAAAGTGCCCTGTGGAACTCAGGAGTAGAACCTGTTTTCCCATTCCTCAGACATTTCTGAGATTTCAAATAAGTTCCTCATTGGGACAAAACTGAGATCTTTCAAAATTTTCCACAGCAGACACGACCAAGTTCCCCACCCTAGAACCGCCCACAGCCCAGTGGTTCAGGCCCTTAACTGGGAGACCTAACTTCATGTCTTGACTTTGTCTGATTCTCTTCAGCCCAATGAATATCTAACAAGTCCCTGTGCTAGCTGATGAGAAGAGGGACTTGAAGGTGAGAGCGCCGTAATCACCAGGCTATTGGCTACTCTGGGACGGATCAGCCTCAGTCACTCCTGTTGAAGCTGTTCTGCTTCGTATAAATAATTCAGTATTCATTGAGTGAGAAAGAGAGACTGCCTCTACAGTCTGGTGAGGCGAGTGCTCAACTGGGATGCGGGAGACGTAGGTTCCAATCCCTGCTCCAAATCAGGCAGGGTTTGGACTCAAATCTGGGTCTGCCACATAACCAGTGAATGCTCTAATCACTGAGCTATTGGCTATTCTGGGGCAGTGTCTCTTTCTCTTGGTGGTTTTGATCAGCAATTATGTCGTTCACCACTGAAACCTTGAAACCAACACTTTCCCATAGAAAGATTGGGTTTTGACAAATGGGCATTTTCTGATGAAAAACCGTTTTGTTTTAACATTGTCTAACTGTGAGGGCAGAGGAAGAGTGTGTGTGGGGGGGGTCTGTTGAACTCTGCAGGATAATAATCTAAAGAACCTCCAGAGTAAATAAGCCTTGTAGCATAAGGACCTAGGGAGGAAGTGACCTTGCAGAGATTATTTTAATTATGTTCATTATGTCTGAGATACCTTGTTCCCCTGCCCCTCTGCAAGTGCCTTTGGGGCTCTGCAAAGGAGCAGTTATGTGCATGGGTTCAATGTATCTGCAGGCTTGTGTGGACTTTAAAATGTCTGCCTAGACCTAGGTGTGGTTTACAACAAGCAAAGTACAAAGAGATTCAATGGTGAAACCCCTTGCTAGGTGGTGGTTAAGCTAGTGGTACATACTTACCCTTGTAAGGGAAAACTAAAGAGAACATTGGAGCTCTGATTCTCTCCTGTCCCATGCAGAGCTTAGTTACAGCTCCCTGACTGACAAGCTGCATCTGCTCCAGCACCAGCATAAATCAGAGTAGCCTCGCTCCTCCTCTCACTCATGTTAGCTCTCTGTGGTGCCCAATCTACCATATTCCAGTTAAAAACTAGTGGAGCTCAAGCTCTTCCAGAAGCCCCTGATTTGTCCCTGTACCACGTAGGGTTTAGGGCGGTTGACCTGAGAGATGGCTATGCAGATTTTATACCAGTGGAGAGTTCCCTGAGGCTGGGGAAATTCTAGGCTGGCCCATTAGGCAGAGAGACTCTATCGCTGGAGTTTTACAAAGTCAAACACTGGAAAACTAGAAAATATGGATTCACATAAAACTCCAGCAAAAAGTTGGACAGTCTGAAAATGCCCCATTGGGTTCTTCAGTCAACTGGATCTCTGCCCTCATACCCCCACCACCCAGTGCACATTTCTACAAAAAGCATCAACAGTCACAACTGCAGTGCTTTACCTCTAAAATTGGTGGCTGCATTAGGAAAACTGATGTTTGGGACAGCTCCAATCCTGTATATATTTGTGGTTTACCCATGCCACCAGCGTCCATGGATATCCGTAACAATCTCCCCCCACAGCTCATGGAGCAGGGTAGCCAGTGTATACAGCAGGGATCTCAAAGTCAAATCACCACAAGGGCCACATGAGGACTAGTACATTGGCCTGAGAGTGGCATCACTGAAAACTTTTTGTACAATGATATAAAAGTATAGTCAAAAATGAGGAGTAATATAGCATGCTACTAAAAGTCAACTTTTTTAAGACTGTAATTTGAAGAGGGGTTTTAATAAAATATAAACACCTGTAACTGTTCCTTATGTGGTCAGGAACACTGATGATGATCTACACTAAGAGTCTATCAACATAGCTGTAATGGCAGGAACTTTTTTAAAGTAACTATTCATACACAATACGTTGCCACTTTTAACAAACATTCTTCCCAACGACTCACAGCAAAGAATCATACATATTGAACTTCATACCTCAGACTGCTTGTCTAGTCCATGAGGCCCTGCCCCTGCCCCACTTCTTCCCACTCCTTCCCTGCCCCCATTCCAACCCTTTCCCCAAAGTCTCCACCCCCTCCCTGCCCCTATTCCAAATCCTTCCCCAAATCCGCACCCAGCCCCGCCTCTTCTTCACCTCCTCCCCTGAGTGCACTGTGTCCCCACTCCTCCCCCCTCCCTCCTGGAAAGTCCTAAGCACCGCCAAACAACTGTTTGGTGGCAGGAAGTGCTGGGAGGTAGGCAGAGGAGCGGGGATGCGGCATGCTCGAGGAAGGGGGAGAGAGGCTTGGCTGCCGGTGGAGTTTGCGCCTATGGCGGGCCGCAGGAAATAACTCCACAGGCCAAATGCGGCCCATGGGCGTGTGTTTGAGACCCCTGGTGTACAGCATCTGAGGCATCAGCAGCTGCAGGGATCCTTGTCAGTGTGGTAAGTAAAAACATAAGGCCCTGTTTCTTCTCTTACACCCCTGTCACAGCAGTGTCATTTTTAATTTACTACAGGAGATCAGGCCCTCCAATGTCTGTAAAATGTCCAGTGATTGCTGTGATACTTCGGGAAGATGGGGATGGGGCAGAATAGACTTTTGGTGTGTGCAGTGAGATGATGTTGGTGTCTTGGCAACAGAGTATGAATATGTTCCGTGCTTAATGTTTTTAATGGCTTCAGTATAGATACAAAACTTGGCAATTGAAGAGCTCTTTGGGACAGGGACTGCCTCTTCAATGTTTGTTGAGTACCTAGCCCAATGGAACCTTGGACTGCAGGCATTGCCCTAATATAAATACTGAATTAAAATCTAATACAATGGCATCACTTTAGGAGGTTTCCAAAGCCATGAGAAAGCTGGGGAACTATGTAACCTTGACAGTACAAGTAAAAATTGTTTGTGTAAGGATGTTATTTCATACACCAATGTGCGTTCTTAAAAAATCGCCTGAGTCTTATACTGATACTATTCAAGGGATTAAAGATAATCATGAGAGTTTGGGCCACAGTCCCAGAGTCTGAAACCCCCTCTTTGATGAGATTTTCAGTGTCAGAGTTGACTTTTCATTTTGGCATGAAACACATTACAGCTGTGATACAGGGACAAGCAGACTATAATTCATTCTATTCTAAAACAGCGAGCAAATATTTTCCTTTGGGGGCTAGCCCTGGTGGGAGCATAGGAGGGCTATAACAATTAAAAACATATACATGGAAAGCATGTGATTTAGACAGGGATTTTTAAAGATTCCTAAGGGACCTGGGGACCAACCTTTCATTGGAATTCATTGGTTAGGTGTGCAGTGAATTATTTGTTTGGTGGGGTCTTCTGGAAGACTCCAGCCAGAGAAGTACTGCATCTACCATACAAACACAGCCCAGAGTGTCTCCTACCTCTGCAACTTGGTAGCTTCAGTCCCATTGCAAGTTATGGAAAATGACAGCCATTTTGAGCCAGGGGAAGCTGTGAAGTGATATAATAATAAGAAAGATGGGGGGGAATCACCTTTAAGAACTTTGCTTAGTTACAACCTACTTTCTTTAGTGAAATTCAAGGAATGCAGGTGATGATGAGCTTTAAAACATGGGAAGTGTGAATGATACAAACCAGCCATTTGTAAGCAAACAGGGTGTGTCACAAAGTGGCTAGGCCCCCCCTAAGGGGCAATGGGCCTCCCCTTAGCTATGATAAACATAGCTCGTCTCCCCGGGTGGGAAGAATGAGTAATAAGGCGGTAATGAGGTCATGTGATTTAATTTAGGCCAGGGCTGGGGATATAAGAAAGGAAAGAACAGCTGCCTAGTTGGCTTCTGGGGGAGGGAACCTAGGAGGGATGGTGTGTGAGAACTCCTCCACTTAGGTGGAGCTGGGCCGGGCAGAAGCTTGGGGAGTGGGTGAGTGCTACAGGCAACAAGCCTGGCTCCTGAGGATCTGCTTGATTGTAACCCAGCTCTGGAAAGGAGGGCTGGGGGTTCCTGACTTGAGGTATGTGTGAGCTCTGAGGGGAAGACAGACTTTCAGAGAGGGAGGAGTGGGCCCAGCTTGGGACTGGAGTGAGGACTCTCTGCAGGTTTTAATAAGAGGGGTGCTGCAAGAGGAAGACTTGGAATGTTTGGACTGTGGCCTTTGTAAGGGTCCTCTTCTCAAAGGGAAAACTGAGGCAGGGTGCTGCAGAGTCACCCCAGGCCATGAGGGGGCCTTTTGGAGGTGGCTGACCCTATTACAGCACAAAAGCCAGATGAGACAGAGAGAAAAAGGCTCACAGTTGCCTTCTAGCTTGCTTATGGGTTAAAATTAAGTTGAAGTGTCCCAGATCTGAGTGAGTGCCCCTTCCTGGCCACACTGGGACTGCTGTCAGGGGAATCCTAGCTTATGCTGCTCTAGATCCTCTGCTGTGTTTCAAGCTCCTGAAGCCTGATTGCAGTCCAGCTGCTGTCCCAGAGTCCTGCCCCCTACTCACCCTCTCAGGGCCCAGGTCTTCTGCCTGGCACCCCCTTCCAAGTGTTGAAACGTGCTGTCCACCCATGTGGCCCCTCGGGGTGCAGTGCTGATGCTGCAGGCACCCCAGGACTCAGATCCCAATGCCAGAACGCCACCCAACGGCTGTGAAGCTTTTGCTTTGCAATTAACTCTCTAATGGGCATACAGTTGTTGTGAAGCAGTTAGTAGACACATTTCCCAGTCACACAGCTTTATATCTAATCTTGTAAAGTGCAGGAGAGTACAGACCATACACCCTAAAGGAGATGGCGATCTACTGTGTGCGGGCAGGAAAGTTGTCCCCATGCCCCTCCCTTGTCCTAACCTGGTGCAACATGGCCATCTCCATCATGTGAGTCCCTTTATAGACTCCTTTTGTGGTCACTTGCTCCTGTTCTGTGTCTTGGTAGCTTCCCATTCCTCTCAATCCCTCTCCCTTCAAACAAGAGTGTTAGGATATAGATATTCAGGCCTGTCTGCAAAGGCCTGTACTTTAAGAATTTAGGTGTATTCTTATCGCTTGGCTAGTTCTAGAGGCATAAAAGAAAGAAATCACTGTCTGCCAGTGTAAGGGCCTTCTCTTACTGTGACAATTTGTGGCCCTGTGCTTAGGCTCAGGCCTTTGGCTAAGCAGCAGAGGCAGCCATAAGCTGGGAAGCGAACAGTCACATCCTCACATTCCAAACTAGTCACATTGAAATAAGGGGCTATTGGGCTGTTAGGCACTATCAGGACAGGATTGTATTCCTATCACCTCCAGAGAAAGGGAAGTGCCTAGAAAATGTAAAAGGAAACTTAGTTTGATAGCATCCTGTCTGGCAAGAACTCACTTATCAATAGCTGGGATGTGAAATCCTCACTTCTGTATTGTCTTGTCATTATAGTTTCCACTTTGCTATTGTTTGTCTGTATAATCTCTGTCTGGTTCTGTGATTGTTCCTGTCTGCTGTATAATTAATTTTGCTGGGTGTAAACTAATTAAGGTGGTGGGATATAATTGGTTACATAATCATGTTACAATGTTAGGATTGGTTAGTTAAATTTCAGGAAAATGATTGGTTAAGGTATAGCTAAGCAGAACTCAAGTTTTACTATATAATCTGTAGTCAATGAGGAAGTGGGTGGGTGGGGGTGGGCGTGGGCATGGGCATGTGAGTAAGGGAGATGGGAACAGGGAATGGGAGTAAGGAAATTGGAATCATGTTTGGCTAAGGGTAGGAATGGGAACAGGGACACAGGTGTAAGGCTCTGTGGTGTCAGAGCTGGGAAGGAGGATACTAAGGAAGGAAACTGGAATCATGCTTGCTGGAAGTTCACCCCAATAAACATTGAATTGTTTGCACCTTTGGACTTCGGGTATTGTTGCTCTCTGTTCATGCGAGAAGGACCAGGGAAGTAAGTGGGTGAAGGAATAAGCCCCCTAACAAAGAGGAGGTGTGTTCTCCCAAGTACAACAAACCTATTATCCCAAGGTTGGTTGGTTTGACAAGACATAGGTGAGTGCTGATTCCCCCCCTCCCACACACACACTTGACACAACTCTGCTAATTTAGGGTGGATCCACATACATATAGGCTTTCCAGCACATAGTAACTCCATGGTATAATTCCATAAAGTCATCCACAATTCAGAAGTGGTACAGACAGGTTGAGATGAAAACTCAGTATTTTCACACACCTTATGTGCTACAGGCTTTTTTAAAGATACAGTGTGGTATTCTTAGGAAAAAAAAAAAAAAGATCCCTGCTTTAAGTGAAAAATGGAACCCAACCTTTATAAATGCGGAGGCGCTACTAAGCCTCTATAATAATAAAGCACAGGTTAAAAAATAACAAGTGTATAAACCATTGGGCATATGTACAATTGTTTCTTGGCAGGGATATTATGGATACAAAACTGTCATCACATACATTTGTGCACCTGTTACATTCATTTCAATAAAGATGCTCACACTCTCTTATTTTACATCCACATGCATACAAAGTATGAAAGGCTATGGACAACTCTACTAAAGTGAAAGCAACATGTTCACACTATCTGAATGACTGAAATATAGAGTGGGAATGGTTTCAGCTTTGGATACAGATTGCAGAATATGAAGTATTTAGCACTTTCCAAGTTTCCCTGCATTTATTGCTCAAACTGAAATAAAGTTCTATTTTCCCCTTTAGCTAATTCTGTCATCAACTCTTTCATGAAATATCAGGGTTGGAAGGGACTTCAGGAGGTCATCTAGTCCAACCCCCTGCTCAAAGCAGGACCAATCCCCAATTAAATCATTCCACCTAGGGCTTTGTCAAGCCTGACCTTAAAAACCTCTAAGGAAGGAGATTTCACCACCTCCCTAGGTAACACATTCCAGTGCTTCACCACTCTCCTAGTGAAAAAGTTTTCCTAACATCCAACCTAAACCTCCCCCACTGCAACTTGAGACCATTATTGCTTGTTCTGTCATCTGCTACCACTGAGAACGGTCTGGATCCATCCTCTTTGGAACCCTCTTTCAGGTAGTTGAAAACAGCTATCAAATCCCCCCCTCATTCTTCTCTTCTGCAGACTAAATAATCCCAGTTCCCTCAGCCGCTCCTCCTCCAGCTCCCTAATCATTTTTGTTGCCCTCCGCTGGACTCTTTCCAATTTTTCCACATCCTCCTTGTAGTGTGGAGCCCAAAACTGGACATAGTACTCCAGATTAGGCCTCACCAATGCCAAATAGAGGGGAAAGATCACGTCCCTTGATCTGCTGGCAATGCTCCTACTTATACACCCCAAAATGCCGTTAGCCTTCTTGGCAACAAGGGCACACAGTTGACTCATATCCAGCTTCTCCTCCACTGTAACCCCTAGGTCCTTTTCTGCAGAACTGCTGCCTAGCCACTTGGTCCCTAGTCTGTAGCAGTGCATGGGATTCTTCCATCTTAAGTGCAGGACTTTGCACTTGTCCTTGTTGAACCTCATCAGATTTCTTTTGGCCCAATCCTCTAATTTGTCTAGGTCCCTCTTTATCCTATTCCTACCCTCCAGCGTATCTACCACTCCTCCCAGTTTAGTGTCATTTGCAAACTTGCTGAGGGTTCAGTCCACGCCATCCTCCAGATCATTAATGAAGATATTGAACAAAACCGGCCCCAGGACCAGCCCTTGGGGCACTCCGCTTGATACCGCTTTCAAACATTATAAATGGAATAAGATAAATTGCCAACTCTGCCCCCACCCCCACCCCAAACACACCAATCCCTATTGTCAATACAACAAATATACAAGTAAGAACACCCAGAACCCTGCCATCATAATGCAAATATGGGAAAACATATAAATCAAACCACCAGGAACCCAACCCCCTTCCTGGGGACAGAAGCTAGAGGCATGGGGGAACCAAGGGGAGCTGGCCCCAGATTCTCAGAATCAGGCTCTGGCTTGGACAGTTACTAATAATATTCATTTGTATTCATGTCTAGGGACTTCAGCCAGCATGAGGCCCCTGCAGAGTTTGCAGTCTTAAGAATGAGACATAACAGGGGAGTAAAACAATCAGATGGGAGGAAAGGAGAAGGGAGCCTGAGGTACCTATCATACAAATGTGGTTTGGCATAGACTAGTCATGTGCAGTTTACTGGTGTTGATCAGCAGCAGGACTCTTATTACTGCATCAGATTCCCTCCACCCTCCTCTACAGCAGCTCCTGGGAAGGACTTTCTCCTCCCATTTGCTATCCCCTAATCTGGCATGTGGCTCTATAGGTGGCAGCCTGGTCGGCTACTCTGCTATTCAGCTGCCACTTCGGAATTTACAGGGCACTCTGAGACCTCTCTCTCCAGCATTGTTATATCATGGAAAATAAACGGCCCCAGTCTTTCTTCCTTTCCTTTCCATGACTAGGCTAGTCAGCGATAAGTCCTGGCAGTAGAGCCTTTATAGCACTCTACACCATTATAGTTCTCTCACTTTCTGGTTTTTTAATCAATATTTTAGGTTATTTTTACCCTAGTTTTTGGCTGGTAAATGACCATGTTTCATGCCTACTAATAAAGGGCCTAATCCTGGATTCTTTATGCTGGGAAAACACATAGTGAAATCAGCCAGTCAAAACCTCACAGGCTTAATTTGCAAAAGGACATCAGTGTGGTATCTTTATGTATGCACAAAAACATTGCCAGTCATTTGTAAGAGCAGTTTTGGTACACTGAGGCTTGCACTCTTAAATGATATACAAAACCCATTTGCACTCAACTGTATGGACAAATGGTATTTGTCAGTGTAAATGCTATGAATTTTGCATACTAAATTCTAGGGCATGCAAAAAACAGAAATCATATTTAGAAAATTCTACCCCAAAGCTATGATCTGAAGTATATGGCTTGAGGTACTGGAGAGAATGAATGTCAACGACTGGAATTAATGTCATGACTAAGCCAATGTTCTGCAGTACAAGAGCAAAAAAATTATGAAACAATTGTCTGATCACTGATTTTCTCCTGGGAGAAGGTCCTAGAATTGTTTTCTTAGGGAAAAATGGGTTTTTTTATGAATGGGTGAGATGCCAATGATATCTTTCTCCACAAGCAAGAAGTCTGATTCAGAATGAATAAAAAGGTTTTCCATAACTCACTGCCCTCCATGTTGAATTTGTTATACACTGTGTAATTTTAATAATTATTTCATTATTAGTTCACGTTTTATTTAATATAACCCATCTGTCCAAGCTAGCAATAGGATACCAGATGTTTTATAAATGGAGAATGTGTTTTATCAGTTCATTGAATATGAAACATGATACATATGGCATAAAATGGAACAATTCAAGGCTATTTGATCTAGACTTTGCTGATGACATCGCTCTTATCAGTGAAGATGCCAACGGACTACAAAAATGCACAAACCAAGTAAAAAGTAATGGAGAAGATAAGTTTGAGATACAATACAAATAAATGTTAAGTCATGTTAATGGGGACTACAGGGATAGAAATCAAAATTGGAGAAGAGAAACTGGAGAAGGTTCTTCCATGCATCTGAAGAAATAGGGTTTTTACCCACAAAAGCTTATGCCCAAATAAATCTGTTAGTCTTTATGGTACCACCAGACTCCTCATTGTTTTGGTGGATACAGACTAACATAGCTACCCCGCTGATACTTGGAGAAGGTGGACAATTTACATATGTTGGAAGTACCATCAGCCAAGATGGTACCAGTTCCGAGGAAATAAGAACAACAATTGGGAAGGCAAATGCTGCATTTGGAACACTCAAAAACATCTCCCTCAAGACAAAACAATGTGTAGAAAGCAGTTGTTATCACCAGCACAACATATAGCAATGAGACATGGCAACTTATGAAGAAAGATACACAGAAGCTGGTTGCATTTCATCACAAACGTCTGAGAAGAATATTGGGAATAACATATAGAGATAGGAAGATGAATGAAGAAGTCAGAAAAATGACTGGACAAGGCACCCTCTCACAAATAATCTCCAAAGAAGATATCAGTGGCTGGGATGTGTGCTGAGAATGGAAAAATAATGCTTACCAAATAGTGCCCTTGAATGGAAGCCAGAAAATGCAAGAAGTCAGAGAAGAAGACTATGAATAGCATGAAATGAACAGTTCTGAACAACATCAAGCACCTCAACATGAAATGGGAAGATTTGGAGAGAAGGGCAGTTGATAGGCAATGATGGCAAAGGTGGGTAGCCCAATGTGCAGCAAATCACGGGATGGACTAAGGTCTAAGGTAAGGTATATGAAACTGTAAGAATTGTCACTAGATACACAAGGCTGAGCCCTATGAAAATCAATACTTGTATCGCATTTGAGGCTGTAAGAAAATACTGTACATATCACAACTCTTTAGGGATGTTAAACAATGACCAAATTGATTCAATTCCTTTACATGTAGGGTTTTTTAATTCCATTTTTGGAATCCATCAGATGCAAGGCTGATTTTGTTACAAAGCAGTAAGTTAGTGAAATTGTGTGTTTCCTACTGAGGATGGATAGTCAGAGTATTTGAGCTACATAGAAGTATTATTCTAAATGCTGTCAACCCCACTGTTGATATGATGCAGGGTCGCAATAAAAGTATGTTACAATGGCATACAGCTTCAATGTGTGTCACAGTGAATAAACTCTCCCCCATAAGTACAGTTTAAAAAATTGAATGGGAAAATTGAGTTTTGCCAAATCCCATTCATGCAATAGCTCTAGGACTGTATGGTTATTCTATTAAGTACTTATTTTATTTATGAACAAATACATGAAGCATAGGAATATTGGCAGGCATTTTAACTCCAAAACTGGGGAAGAGGAAAGATGGCTAAGGGCTTGTCTTGCATAGCAAGTTACTATGGTGCAAGCTAAGGTGTGAATCTATAGCACAGTGCTTTGTCATGCAGTAATGTCACACATACCGCTGCTGCAGAGTGAAAGAGAGGGTACCGAGTGTATACTAGGTGACAGACCAAAACTTTATCTGCACTGTAGCAGTGTCTGTACAGCACGCTGCTGTGTGGCAAGCAGCAGTTGCTCTTGTAATTCACACCCAGCACCATGACTCACCATCTAGGCAAGCCCTGAGAGCCACCTTGCCCACCCCAGTTCCTGTGCCTGCATACCTCGGACTGGAACACATGACTTATGAGGGGAGGCTGAGGGAACAGGGATTGTTTAGTTTGCAGAAGAGAAGAATGAGAGGGGATTTGATAGCTGCTTTCAACTACCTGAAAGGGGGTTCCAAAGAGGATGGATCTAGACTGTTCTTGGTGGTAGCTGATGACAGAACAAGGAGTAATGGTCTCAAGTTGCAGTGGGGGAGGTTTAGGTTGGATGTTAGGAAATACTTTTTCACTAGGAGGGTGGTGAAGCACTGGAATGCGTTACCTAGGGAGGTGGTGGAATCACCTTCCTTGGAGGTTTTTAAGGTCAGGCTTGACAAAGCCCTGGCTGGGATGATTTAGTTGGGGATTGGTCGTGCTTTGAGCAGGGGGTTGGCCTAGATGACCTCCTGAGGTCCCTTCCAACCCTGATATTCTATGATTCTATGTGGCCCAAACTGTTCAGTGATATTGCACTGATTTAAAATTCTTTTTAGGATGATTTTTTATTTTTATAAAACTTCATTTAAAAAACCCAATTTTCAAGAGTTGAACATGGGTGCCTGAGAGAGTGCATAATGCATGCTAAATGGCTATAAACAGTGTACCCAGGCGCACAGATGCCTGCAGTATGTCAATCTCTGGCTCACTGACATGGCCCATTTCCATTTTCCAATTGAGTGAGCATCATGCTAGTAGGTACCCTCATTCATGATGGGCCACTGGGTTTGGAATAGCCCCAGATTTGAAATCTGATCTTTCCATCACAAAGGACCAAAAGGGCATCAGTCATTTTGATCAGGCTTCAACAATCCATGTGCCCTCACATGCAGGTTTGGGAAAAGAAGGTCTCTGCTTTTGGGGAAGCCAATCACCTGAGATCTGGTTCTTCTTAAGAAGATTTCTGCAAGTGAACAAGTGGTGCCAAAGCTGTTTGCAGTCCACCCTTTTGGTGGCTGTGCCTATCGATTGGGATTTTAATATATGCACACACGTACCTGTAGCTAATGGGCTAATTCTGGCAATCACTGTGTAAAGGGGATCAGAAAATGCTCGAAGACTAGGAGGAATGTCAGAACTTTCCTATCCCATTTCCCCCTCCATAGCCCTGAAGAGAGACCACTCCCCTCTTCTAGTGCTACAGGAAAATGTGCTGAGATGCAACAAAGGTCAAGGGATGTGTCTGTTCATACAACCTCTACCCCAACAATGGCTCAGTTCAGACTAATCCCCACTCTCAAGAAGAATTCTTGCCGTGGGGTAGGAGTTGGCTGGCAGGCAGGATCCGGCTGCACACTGATCTGAGAGGTTATTTCAAATGTGAGACATTTTGGTCCATGTTCAGGGCACAGCTAAAGTGTGAGCCTCTTCACTAAACCTGTTCCATCAGCTGCATGGATTCCTGACTGATTTTCCCTGACCCTTGCCACACGTAGGCATTTGAAAGTGACCTAATCCATTACTCTTTTTCTACAGTGATTTTAATGTTAGAACTATGTGGATTGTTTAATACTTGCTTAGTACAAAAGCAAAAGGGGAATTTCTGGCATTTTGCTTGAAAAAACTGACACAACAAAAAGCAGATTTGTTGAAAAAATTGTTTTCTACCAGAAAAACCCTTTCCTCCTAGGACTATAGAGGACCTAGTATTATTTTATTATTACTACTAATTATTTTGAGTAGCCTATATTTTTACAATAGACCCTTTCAATGGGTAGAGACAGATTCAGAATGATTCATCTCACACTTCCCTTTCATTCACTTCTATGCCATATGCAGAGGAACATCTGCTAGCCAAATTTGGCCATTAATTGGGAAATTTATATTGGACTAAGGAACAAAGGTTAATAATCATCCTGCTATTTTTATTGACCTCTTGTTTCTTTCTTACTTTTAACAATTAATATATTTTTTTCACTCATAGTCAGTACATCTACCAGTTGGCAACTTGGATTAAAACTACATTTGGTAGTTGAATTACTGAAAACCAGAGTAAATAACAATATCACACAGTTTCCATGTCAGGCTACAAGAGGAATAGCCCCTGCTTTTTACTCAACCATCTCTTGATGTTACAACTTTCAAGACCCATTTGGGGAATTTTGTCACTATTTGTACAGTATAGCACGTGATGCCACCAGGGGGTCTAACAAGTCTTACGTAATAAGGAGAATTTTGCCCCTGCTTTATTTGCATGTATGCCCACTAAAGTAGGGTCTGGTACATAGCTTAGTGAAGTAGATGGAGATCTTTCCTTTGACTTCAATGGGCTTGGAATCAGGGTGTGTATATATGAAGAAAGGGAATTGTGTTGTCTTCATGTCCCTTAATCTCTCCCTCAATTTGACCTTCTAGACAGTCCATTTAACTTTTTTAAAAAATTGTGAAAGTGTCTTTTCAAAATTAAAAGAAAACCCCTTATAAAGCACTACTGTGCTTCCAAAGCATTCTTTGAGGTCCGAGAAGCTAAAACAACATTTTCTGTTAGCCTAAAAGAGAGATCACTTTCTAAAAATATTTCCTTTTTGCTTCTAATGCAAACATATGATCTTTCGGACTCTGTTATTCAGCTAGATGTTTATCTTAAAAATTCGAGAACTTGGAGTATTGAAATGATAACCCATCTGGCGTGAGGATATTTCAGGCGCTCCTATTCCACCAGGAATTCCTTCTGTTTCCGAACTTCTCATATTTATCTAAGGCTCCCTTCAGACATCTGTCCATATCTCTGTGTTAGGAATTATGGGTAATGTATGCATCAGCTTCTGTTGGCTCATGCTAACAGGCCTTCTTCTTTCACTGAAACGACAGAGTACTTGCCTATGAGTACTTGGGCAGAAAGATTCTGCTCCCTAGTCTAATCTGTTATGTTGTTCCCTTTTTGGGTCTCCCTGGGACCAGGCTCTCAAATTTTGGGCCATTTGCCCTTACCTGGCTTGGGTGGCCTCTGGTGATTCTCCCAGTCTTAGACCAGGACTTGGGTACACCACTCTGTGTATAAAGAAAAGGAGTACTTGTGGCACCTTAGAGACTAACCAATTTATTTGAGCATGAGCTTTCGTGAGCTACAGCTCACTTCATCAGATGCATACCGTGGAAACTGCAGCAGACTTTATATATACACAGAGAATATGAAACAGTACCTCCTCCCACCCCACTGTCCTGCTGGTAATAGCTTATCTAAAGTAATCTTCAGGTTAGGCCATGCTATTACCAGCAGGACAGTGGGGTGGGAGGAGGTATTGTTTCATATTCTCTGTGTATATATAAAGTCTGCTGCAGTTTCCACGGTATGCATCTGATGAAGTGAGCTGTAGCTCACGAAAGCTCATGCTCAAATAAATTGGTTAGTCTCTAAGGTGCCACAAGTACTCCTTTTCTTTTTGCGAATACAGACTAACACGGCTGTTACTCTGAAACCTGTCACTCTGTGTATGCCACCCACTTATTACTCCATGTAATAAGGACTGGGATTCAGACATGTTTCTTCGCTTTAGGAACCTGCAGCCAAAAGCCTCTCAACAAAAAGTATTTTCATTTAGCAGTTGGAACACAGCATGAGAGAAACACGGATTTTAAAACAGCCTGTGTGCATATTTAGTCTCATCTACTCTTAGGCTTTAAAACCAACTAAGTTTGATAAACTTTGCTCTGAAGATACAGGAACAGAATCTGCTCACATCCTTTTGAGTGTCTGAAGGGATCTCAATCTGCTTTTCTTTCAGGGCTGGCCTACAATGGAGGCTTACACTGACATAGCCACATCTCTCAGGAGTTTGAAAAATCCAGTGTGGGCAGTGCTGGATCAATGGATGAACTCTTCTGTCAACCTAGCTACTACCTCTCGGGGAGGTGGATTAACTATAGTGATGGGAGAGCCCCTCCTGCCTCTATAGTGAGTGTCTACACTGAAGTGCTACAGTTGTATAGCTGCAGCTGTGCCACTGAAGTGTATTAAGTGTAGACATAATCTTAGCAAGGGTCTTCTTTCTCTTTCCTTAGGTGGGTAGGTTGGCTCTGTGACCCAGACAGACCCTCTAGAGAGAAATGTCCACCTCTGATTATGGGCCAGACACACCATGGTATTGCTAGATCCACATACCGTATTGACAAGCACCAAAATACACCCCCATGTTTGTCACATGGTCTCTGCATGCAAATTAATCTCTGGCAAATACATCAGAAGACCAGATTCTGATGTCGGTTGCACCATCCTGGTGTAACTTGAACCCAAATATGGCTGGCTTTCTTTATAGTATTGAGACATAGGGTGACTTCTCCTGGAGGCTGTCTACATACATGAAGGAGCCCTAGGAAACCTGTGATGTTCCCAAGGATGTGAAGCCTGATAATGGCTTACACAATTTGGTGATGTATTGTGCTTCTTAATAAACACATTCATCTGAAGATTGTTTGTATTGGAATCTGCATCTGTGGGCTGAGGATGAGAGGAAGAAGGGAATTTTAAAGGCATCTGCTCAACAAATAGAAAAACATAAAGCTAAGATTCAAAGCCAACTGAACTTGTGAAGTATAAAAACAAAAACATTCACGCGATTTATCCTTGAAATTCTGCACGATTTTCCTCCTCAAAAACTATTTGTGATGTGAAGTTAGAATTCTGTCAAGCAAATAAAGCAGAAGATACAAAGGCACAGAACAACAGGGAAGGCATCCTTTTCCAACATTAAAGAGAGAGAGAGACTATAAAAGAAAAAGGAAAGTACAAAGAACATTCCAGACTGTCACCAGTGGCGCTTGAATCTAGCATGTTCACTCCTAACTGCATCAGCTGCTACTGCTTGAGATCAGGGCACCTCCACTGGCAGGGAGTGGTAGACTTTTTACTTCTTTTCTGGACCAGCTACTAAAACGGGAGAAAGATGCACACAGCCCAAGTATGGTTAACACCTGGATTTGCTGTTATTAAAAGAACTAACCATATTATTCATGGATTTATCGGTTCATTGATTTTAAGGCAAGAAGGGGGCATTGGAGTATCAAGTCTGACCTCCTGTGTGACAGAGGACATTAATTTTCACCCAGTTACCCCCGTATTGAGCCCAATAATTGCTTTTGGGGTTTACTAGAGCATATATTCCAGAAAGGTGTCCTGTCTTGGCTTGAAGATATCAAGAGATGGAGAAGCCATCATTTCCCCTGGCAGATTGTTTCTATGGTTAATCATCTGCACTGTTAAAGAAAAGTTTCTAATTTGAATTTGTCTGGCTTCAGCTTCCAGCCATTGGTGCTTGTTCAATAGATTAACAGCCCTTTGGTGTTTTTTCCCCATGAACATCTTTGTACATTGTAATCAAGTCAGCCCCCAATCTTCCTTTTTATAAAATACATTGATTGAATTCTTTAAGGATCTCATTGTAAGGCATTTTCTCCAGGCCTCAGATTAGTTTTGTGGCTCTTTTCTGAACCCTTGCTAATTTTTCAGCATCCTTTTTAAAACATGGACGCCAGAACGAAAGCAGTCTCACCATGGCAGTATACCGAGGTAAAATCACTTCCCTCGCCTCACTGCTCCGCTGTTAATACATCCAAGTATTACACTAGTCCTTTCATGCCTCAGTGTCACACTGGACTTTACAGCAGTATAGGACTTCACCTACTAGTCATCTACTTCTCCACCTCATGAGTAAACTGCTTAATCTATATGGGTTTGAACATTAGGAGGACACTGGAGTTGTAGCTGGAAATCAGTGTGACTAATAAGTGTGCGCCTATCATCACCCTAATCAGTTTGCCTATAGGTTGAATGCTTTTCCCACATCCCATGGACTGTCTTCTGTGTCTAGAAAATGTCTAGGATATTTGGGCACTACTGCAGTCTAGTCAATAACTATTATAGCTTTAGACATCCCGTTGTTCTGCAAATGGTGGATGGACTGTTGTGACACATTTCAAACACTTTCAGGTGTTTCCAGTTATTCTGTGAAAAACTTTATGCATGATGGACCTGATCCCAAACCTACAGGAATCCATGGGAAGAACATCAGTGGGATTTGGAAGAGGCCTCTTGTTTAGTTACATGTTGGGAATGCCTGGGGAATAAATTACTTTAAGATCTGTTGCTGGTGGAGTGAAATCTATCCTGGCTCTGTAATCTATTATTTTTACACTGTATGTGGAGCATAATTTCCCTTGGCAGTCACATCTTTCATTTTGCCTTAAGAAAACATTTAATTTCTCAGCTTGCATAAATTGGAATTACTCAATGTGTTTGAAGACTATTGTCTTCAGCTATATAGGTTTACACCAGCTGAGGATCTGGCCTGCCATTGATATAATGAGTAGAATAATATTTATCTCACAAAGGTGTTAGGTGCTTAATTAATGTTTTAAGTCACATTAAGATCTTCAGATGGAAGTGGTTAAGGAAGGGCTCAACCTGGAAAGTGCTTCACTCTCTCCACTCTCCTTGAAGTCAGCGGGAGTTGAAGGGCCCTCAGCACCTTGTAAAGCGTGCTAAGTAGAGGTGGGTGAATAATTTTGTTCAGTTTGCTGCAGTTCCAAAAATTGGGGAGGGGAAGGGGGATTTCATGCTGAGCCAAAACCAAAACGATTTTTAACCAATTAACTTCAGGTTGAACAAACGTTTCATTTTGTCAAAGTGAGACATTTCATTTTGTCAAAATGAGAAATTTAATTTTGATTTTGATCATTTTTAATTTTTTTTGATAAAAGGAATTGTGAAATAAGTAATTTCATACCAAACCCTGCCCCCAAATGTTTCCTTTAGAAAATATCAAAACAAAACAATTCAATTTTAAAAATATTTGGCTGAAATTTGCCCTCAGCTCTTATGCTAACTTGTAGGACTCTGTGTGTCTGTGCGCACACACACACTTATTCATACAAAATTGCAATGAGAGAACTCTTACCTCTGCTATACCCCAATACCTTTCGGCAGGCAGCACTGTAAAAGTTCTGGAATGGAAACAAAGTGCACATTTTTCTAATATTTTATAAAGGTGTGTTTTTGGAGAGTAACAATGTTAAATCTTTATTATTGGTATGAAATTGGAGTTGTTCTCTTAAATCAGTTCTTTCAGGCACACTGAGTCAGGAGTAAATCTCCCACCACATTCTCCTGCTTGTTTGATTAATTGTAAACAATGTGTCTCCTATTTAATAATACACAATGCAATTTCTAATTCCATTCTCACTGGAACAGCTTGCCCATCTTTACATTTTCTTGAGCCTTAAAATAACAGAACCTTGCTCCCAATATTCATCCTTCTCAACATACGTAAACCACTGCTCACCAAGATCATAACAGTAGGTACAAATGGAGTTGAATATTGTAGTCCAGATCTACCACATGGATCTAAGAGGAAAATTATTCCATGAGCCTTCAAGGCAAAGAGATATTATGATCAAATCCAGAATTTTTAACATATATATTGCATTTGAAAACTAGTTCATTTAAGGAAGCAGGGAATGGCATACACAAATAAGTCTTTTAATATGTGCTTCTCATATTTGATGAGGAAAATAATATATTTTTCTTTAGCCAACCAAAATTGTAGATCTGTAATTAATCTCTGAGCTAAACAATAGGCCAGAGAAGTACAGAATGCAATAGTAATTCCTCTCTCTCTCTCTCTCTCTTTCTGAACACAGTAGACCCCAGATGTTAGATGAGGAATGCAACCTAGTATTAAGTAACAAGTCATTTTAACTACTAGACAACATTTTAATGGTCTCTATTTTGAGAATGCAACTGGTACAGGACACCAGACAAAGCAAAACATTTTTTTCTAAACCCTTTGGAGTTTTGAGTGTCACAACAATATTTATCTGAAAATCCTGCCTCACGGCAAATCCTGTAAGAAATCCTGCCAGGCTGAGAAAGCTCGTCATTTCCAGACCTTTCACTCAAAGGTTACATACCATGTCTATGAGAGATGAGTGAACTTCAAAAGATAGAATCATAGAATATCAGGGTTGGAAGGGACCTCAGGAGGTCATCTAGTCCAACCCCCTGCTCAATACAGCAGGTCTAAAAGATTTGGCTAAGCTCTGAGAAAATCCTAACTTTATTTCAATCTTTTCTGGTATTCCTTTTCAATTTTCTGCTCTTTCCCTTCTCAAAAAAGTAGTGCCTCAGGCTATCAAGTTATCCCATTATCCATGATCCTCCTTTTCAGCAATAAGTGCATACTCACTAAAACCAAGATTAAAGATAATAAGTGCTTAAATAAGTGATCTGTTTTTCAAAGGTGCTGAGTACCACTTATTTCAGCATGAGTTACTTTAAAGCTCAGCTCTTTTGAAAATCAGGTCTTCACAGGGACACTAATCCAAATTAACTGTTAAAGTGGATCCCCATGCTGGGAATTAAAGTGGCCTTAATTTGGTTTAGTTTAACTCATTTTGGAAGTGAGTTAAGCTAAAATTTACTCAGGCCACTTTAATTCTGAATGAAATCATCAACACGGGGGTTTATTGCAGTTTAATTAACCCACTTCAAATGTACCTCTTTTGCTATTTCGGATAATGTTTTCTGCATGTTGCTGCGTAAACAAGCCCTTATTTACGCATTTAAATTGGGATTTAGGAGTCTAAAGTTAGGTTCCTATTTTTGAAAATTCTTGGCATAATGCATTATCTTTGTTCCCACACTACTTCCCATCAAACCATTAGATCTTTATTTACCCTTTATAGTAGGCATCCTTCAGTCTTGAGACTATGGGTATGCACCCCTGAGAGGTAAAGAATTTACTCAGTTGGTTTTATGGCAGCTGCGAATGTGGCTGAAGAGACCCACTTCAGAGAGACAATCTCTGCCGCATCTGTCACGTTTAAAGGTGGTGTTTCAACACTTTGGGCTCTGCCTTCTGTAAGGTCTTTTCTCCTCTGCTAAGCTGGATGGCTTCCTCTCGTAACTCCAGAGATCTTTGTTAAGCTCTTATTTCCAAAGGCTGCAGTTTTGAGTGTGATCTTCCCATTTGTCACATCCATGTCCATTTCTTTGAGGTCTCGCTTGCACACATCCTTGAAATGCAATTTTGGGCGTTGTAGCCAGACAGCCAGCCCCCCCCCCCCCTCAGACCAGCATTGCTGGAAACACAGGAGGAAGCCGGAACAGGGCACTTAACATATATTCCAGCACAGCCTTTGAAGCTGTGAAAGCACAGGTGTGCTGCTACAATGTGCCTCTGGGAACAGATACGACGATTAAGCTCACAGCAGGCAGAGGCCCTGTGACAGACATGGCTCTTAGCCCCTACTAAATAGCATGATGCGCACACACACCAACATCCTAGGTGGGAAAATATTTACCCTGATAAAAGAAATGTCCAGTAGTCGACACTTATTGTTTCTCTTCTTTGCAAGTGTAAACTACTCTTGCGAAAGCTGGCATCACCCAGACAGACCAGCCTCAATTTGGCATAAGAAAGGAGAAAGAGAATAAAGGAGTACAGAGGTATAAGTAGGGGACCTACAGCACCATGATTTTTGAGTGCTTTTCACTATCTATCTGCTGGTCAGATAGGTGACAGCCTCCCAAGGCTTCTGCAGCTAAGAGGGTCCCTAAGCCTTGTCCCTTATTCGTCTTTCCGCGGAATTGAGTGACCGATCCTGGCTTGGCACTGCTGGAATCGAGAGATGCAAGGAGGGTAAGAAGCACCCACACCTGATCTCCTATCTTTAGTGTACACATACTTTGAAATAGAGCTCTATACTTTGTTTTCTTTCTTTGGGATTGTGGCTTCAGTTTTGTAACTTGTTTGTGTGTGTAACATCTCTACATTTAAATAAGTAGGCACTAGCAATTTTTGTAACCACATGATTAGAATCTAGCTTAATAAATTTTGGTAACCATTTGTGCATAAGCCTGACTTGTTTTCTCTGGTTTAGTGTAAAGCAGCCGACACAATTAAAGAACCTCAGCCGTTTTGGCTCTAAAGCCTGGCCATTAGGTGAGACTACTAAGAGCCTAACATTGAGTTGTGCCGCCTCCACGGGGCAAACTCTTGGGGCACCTGTCAGTCAATCCTGGCTGCCCGCTGCGAAGGAGCTCTGAGCTCTAGCAGTTAAAGTCAGGGGTGTGGAGAGGCTCTTAGTGCTGCCATTGGGGCACCTGTGAGTCAGTATTGACTGCCCGCTGCAAAGGAGCTCTGAGCTCTAGCAATTAAAGTCACGGGTGGTTAGGACCTTGGGGCATCCGTCAGCCTAGCCCGGGCTGCCCGCCGCGAAGGGACAGTGCGTCCTAGCGGTTAAAGTCACAGATGGTATAAACGGGCATAGCTGGCACCTCACCAAACATCCTTGGCCGTCGGCTAACAGGCGTCCTTTGGGTCTTTTCCCTGATGCCAATTCGCTGTAGAGGATGTCCTTTGGGATGTGCCTGTTATTCATATGGCACACGTGCCCAAGCCAGCGGAAGGAGGAGTGTTTGCATGCTGGGTATGCTGGCCCGCTTGAGCACCTCAGTGTTGGTGACTCTGTCTCTCCAGGAGATTCCAGAGATTCAACAAAGGCAACACATATGAAAGCCTGTTGAGCCTCTTTTCCTGATGAGAGTATAAGGTCCATGTCTCACTCCCATACAAAAGTCTGCTGAAAGCACACGCATGGTACACACAGATCTGTGTGTGTTCTGTCACTTTGTTGTTTTGCCAGACCCTCTTGTTCAGTCTAGACATTACTGTGGCGGCTTTCCAATATGGATGCTGAGTTCCATTTCAAGTGAAAGGTTGACTGCAATACTGGACCCCAGCTATGTGAACTCGTTCACCACTTCAAGTTCATAATTGTTGATGCTGATGGAGGGTGCTTCCTCAACTCCTTGGCACATTATGTTAGTCTTTTTTAGGCTTATAGTAAGCCCGAAGTCTTGGCAGCCTTTGGAAAAACTGTCCATTAGGCTTTGAAGATGAGTTTCTAGATGGGTTGTCACTGCTGCATCATCAGCAAAGAGAAGGTTTTGGATAAGGGCCTCCCAAGTCTTGGTTTTAGATCTGAGCCTTGCAAGCTTGAACAGCATTCCATCAGCTCTTGTGTGTAAGTAGATTCCCTTGGTTGAGGAACCAAAGCTTATTTCAGTAGCAGAGAGGAGAAGATCCCAAACAGAGTTGGGACAAGTATACAACCTTACATAACTCCACTACGAATCTGGAAAGCATCACACACTGAGCCGTCATATTGGACTGTGCTGTACATGTTTTCATGGAAGGATCAAATCATGCTTAAGAGCTTGTGGGAACATCCAATCTTTTCTAGAAGAGTGAATAGTCCACTTCTTCTGACAAAGTCAAAGGCCTTTGTGAGATCGATGAAGGCTATGTAGAGGGGCTTTTTTTGTTCTCTGCATTTCTCTTATAGTTCTCTCAGCGAGAAGATCATGTCGATACACCTTTCAGCTCTGCAGCCGCACTGTGATTCAGGATAGTTCTGTCAGCAAGGGTCTGAAGTCTGTTCAGGACATCATGGGCAAAGGCTTTTCCCATAATACTAAGAAGGCAAATGCCACAATAGTTGTTACAGTTGCTCCTGTCAGCCTTATTTTTACAGAGAGTGATGTTGGCATCTGTCATTTCTTGTGGAACTTCACCTTCTTTCCAGCACAGGGAGAGCAACTCATGAAGATGTTGCAGTAGAATAGGTTTTCCGCATTTTATGACCTTGGATGGTATGCAGTTTTTTTCAGGGGGCTTTTCCATTGGGGAGGCCATCTATGGAAAGGCTAAGCTCCTTGACAGTTGGTTCATCATCGAGTTGCTTCATAATAGGCAGGCTTTTGATAGTGTTGATGGCTGCGTCTGTAACACTATTTTCATGAGAGTAAATCTCAGAGTAGTGTTCTATTTAGCGATCAATCTGTTTGGTGCAGTTGTTGATTGTTTCCCTTGTTGTTGATTTCAGTGAGGCTGTCTTCTTTGATGTTGGACTCAAGGCTTTCTTGATCCTGTCATATATGTTTCTGATGATGACTGCATCATCTACTACTTGGATGCTTTTACATAAGTGCATAGTCATTGGCTCAGTGTTGAGCAGTTTGTTGTACCTTGGTTCTTGTCACTCTCAGCTCTTGCAAGTTTTTTACATTTGGGTCTCTCTTGTAGTTGGTTTGGGCTGTGGGTTTGGCCTCTAGGACTGGTGTCAACACACTAGAATATGTATCAAACCAGTCATTGGTCGTGTTTTCCTTCTTCCCAAAGACTGGTGGAACTGCATCATAGATTGTGTTCTTCAGTTGCTCCCACTTCAGCTGGGTGCTTCTGGCACAATCACTGGGGTCAAGGGCTTGTTGTAGCATGTTCTTGTACTGCTGTGACTTTTCTAGGTCTGTTGTTGCACTGAGGTTAATACAAGGACATTGTTTTACTTTAGATCTATATATTTTCTTTCGTTTAAGTCTGACCTTGCTGCATACCAGAGAGTGGTCCGTGTCACAATTAGAACTTTGATAACTGCAGGTACTGAGGAGGATGATAGTGTTTGCACACCTTGTGATGATAAGATCGAGTTGGTGCCAGTGGATATTTGGATATCCAATCTGGATATTTCCAAAACATTTTGTTGTGACTTTGTCTGGAAGAATGAGTTTGTTAAACAGAGGTCATAATAGGAACAACATTCTAGCAGTCTCTGACCATTTCCATTCATCTTACCACCAGTTCAGTGTTGACCAAGACAGTTTGTCCGTCCTTCATGATCAGCTCCCACCCTTGCATTAAAGTCCTCTAGCAGAAAAACATATTTGTGTTTTGGAATCTTGCTGATGGTGGTATTCAGCTGTTTGTAGAACTGGTCCTTGGTGTCAAAAGACGAGGAGAGTGTTGGGGTACACACATTCACAAGGTTGACTGGGCCCTCAGTTGTGAACAAGAGTAGTGCCAAAATTCTCTCTGATCCATTTGTAGGTGGCTTTCAATTATCCCCTGAAGTGAGTTCTTGATGGCAAATCCCTCTCCATGCTTTCGGGTTTCTTCTGTGCTTTTCGCCTGCCAGAAAAATGTGTAGTCTTTTTCTCTGAGAGATCCGCTTCATACTAGCTGTGTTTCTTGGAGGAATGTGATATCCACATAGAGTCGGTTTAGCTCATCATTGATCACGGGATTGTTGATTTGACCCTTTATATGGAATCGTAATCATGGTGCCCAGGTGCCAGTTGCTATGACCTCTTACTTGTGCATTGAGGCTTTGCTGTGCCATTATACTACGTGGTCTTTCCTTAAGGTATTCAGAGTACTCTAGGAGTTCAGAGAAGTCCCACTTCCGCATCCCAGTACTGTAAGATCACAGTGCAAACTCAAGTCACTGAACTAGACCATCAATTGACTCTAGATCATTGATATCTGAGGCTACTAAGGAAACTGGGAAGGAGGGAGAGAAGACTGAGGTAAGGCATTTATCACTTAAAGAAGATATGTGGTCTACAGACATAAGGTGGGGTAGGACTGTGAGCCAGTGAGAAAGGAGAGGATTTCCTTATTGGCAGGAAGAGGAATTGAATGCATTTATTATTTCATATCCTCCAACTATACTGTGGTTTAGGAGCACAACTGTTAAATACATCTCCTCTAAACAAAAGGTACCCCTGGTGGAGGTTGCATCAGACTACAGCTCCATCCTGGGCTGGCTGAAGGATGACATGGGAAATATCACAAGGGCAAAGGTTCCAGCTGGAACAGGAAGAATGTAAGCATGTGTGTTGGGATGCCCCTTCCTTCCAGGGATTCCCAGAGATTTTTTAAAAAAGATAGAGAATAAGATGGAGAATATCTTATTGCCTTTATATAAATCCATGGTACACCCACATCTTGAATACTGCATACAGATGTGGTCTCCTCATCTCAAAAAAGATACACTGGCATTAGAAAAGGTTCAGAGAAGGGCAACTAAAATGATTAGGGGTTTGGAACGGGTCCCATATGAGGAGAGATTAAAGAGGCTGGGACTTTTCAGCTTGGAAAAGAGGAGACTAAGGGGGGATATGATAGAGGTCTGTAAAATCATGAGTGGTGTGGAGAAAGTGAATAAGGAAAAGTTATTTACTTGTTCCCATAATATAAGAACTAGGGGCCACCAAATGAAATTAATGGGCATCAGGTTTAAAACAAATAAAAGGCAGTTCTTCTTCACACAGTGCAAAGTCAACCTGTGGAACTCCTTGCCTGAGGAGGTTGTGAAGGCTAGGACTATAGCAGGGTTTAAAAGAGAACTGGATACATTCATGGAGGTTAAGTCCATTAATGGCTATTAGCCAGGATGGGTAAAGAATAGTGTTTCTAGCCTCTGTTGGTCAGAGGGTGGAGATGGATGGCAGGAGAGAGATCACTTGATGATTACCTGTTAAGTTCACTCCCTCTGGGGCACCTGGCATTGGCTACTCTTGGTAGACGGGATACCGGGCTGGGTGGACCTTTGGTCTGAGCCAGTATGGCCGTTCTTATGTTCCTAGATCTGTATGGATAACAGGGGATCCCTGGGTTCTGGGAGCAGAACATGAAGCTTCTGCCACAGAGGAAGATTTGAGATACAAACAACACCTGTCCCTTTTCCAGTGAAAGAAATAATAGAAAACTTGATGATACAGCTCCTCCACATTTTATTTCCATGTAGGGTAACTAGTTTTTTCTTTCTTTCTGCTGGGCTGAGGGTTTCTAGATAAAAATTGTCCCCTGGGTGAAACTTATGAATTTTCATGGAACTTTGTAAAAATTTCTGCTGTAAAACACAATCAAATCAGGTTGTGAAAAGCGGTCACTTTGTTAAGCTAGAATGGCATTTGCCAGGATGTGATGTGTGCCGGATGAAGTAGGTAGACTAAGCGGCTTTGTGCATAAGGTATGAATGACTGAGGCAGGGTGTTATGGCTGTGCTGGTTTAGAACTGCAGAACTGGAATTAGTCCTCCAAAATGGCTCCCAAAGGGCCTGATTCAATGGTTATGGAATCAAAGCTCATTGACTTTGGTGGATCAGAACCTCAGCTGGTGTTAATCAGCAGAGCTCCATTGACCGAGAGAGCTAAACTGATTTACACTAGTTAAGAATCTGGCCCAATAAGCTTTGAGTCACAGCCAGTTTTAGGAGTGCTGCATTGATGTCGCTGGGTTTCAGTAGCTCAAGAGCTAAAAAAGGAAGCAAATGTGCCAGCTGGCCAGAGCAAACTAAACCTTCCGAGTCTGAGTCCTTCTGACTGTTTTATCCAAAGTTGTGGGTCCTGAATGCCAGCATACAAATTGTTTGGGGAACTGGTCTATCTAATTAGATCATCCCCCTACATTTTAAATATGTGGTCAGTCTAGTTGCTTCATAGCACTGGAGAAGCTTCAAACACAGAAGAAAACATAGTGATAAAAAATGGAAAGCAAGGATTAGTGTCTCTCTTGTACCCTTGTAGTGTCTCCCAAGTACAGAGGAAGAAGACAGATGTACAATACAATACATACAGTGTAAAAACACAAAAAACAGAACATTTTGAAAGGACATACTTTGCTTTTGTTAAGAATATATTTGAAAGAAGAAAGCTTTGTGTATGCCAAGAAAGAAAGAGAAACCTTTTCAAGATGTCAGCAAGTTAAGGAAGTATGGGCTGGATGAATGCACTATAAGGTGGGTAGAAAGCTGGCTAGATTGTCGGGCTCAACGGGTAGTGATCAATGGCTCCATGTCTAGTTGGCAGCCGGTGTCAAGTGGAGTGCCCCAGGGGTCGGTCCTGGAGCCGGTTTTGTTCAATATCTTCATAAATGATCTGGAGGATGGTGTAGATTGCACTCTCAGCAAATTTGCGGATGATACTAAACTGGGAGGAGTGGTAGATACGCTGGAGGGGAGGGATAGGATACAGAAGGACCTAGACAAATTGGAGGATTGGGCCAAAAGAAATCTGATGAGGTTCAATAAGGATAAGTGCAGGGTCCTGCACTTAGGATGGAAGAATCCAATGCACCACTACAGACTAGGGGCCGAATGGCTAGGCAGCAGTTCTGCGGAAAAGGACCTAGGGGTGACAGTGGACGAGAAGCTGGATATGAGTCAGCAGTGTGCCCTTGTTGCCAAGAAGGCCAATTGCATTTTGGGATGTATAAGTAGGGGCATAGCGAGCAGATCGAGGGACGTGATCGTTCCCCTCTATTCGACATTGGTGAGGCCTCATCTGGAGTACTGTGTCCAGTTTTGGGCCCCACACTACAGGAAGGATGTGGAAAAATTGGAGAGAGTCCAGCGAAGGGCAACAAAAATGATTAGGGGTCTAGAACACATGACTTATGAGGAGAGGCTGAGGGAGCTGGGATTGTTTAGTCTGCAGAAGAGAAGAATGAGGGGGGATTTGATAGCTGCTTTCAACTACCTGAAAGGGGGTTCCAAAGAGGATGGCTCTAGACTGTTCTCAATGGCAGCAGATGACAGAACGAGAAGTAATGGTCTCAAGTTGCAGTGGGGGAGGTTTAGATTGGATATTAGGAAAAACTTTTTCACTATGAGGGTGGTGAAACACTGGAATGCGTTACCTAGGGAGGTGGTAGAATCTCCTTCCTTAGAGGTTTTTAAGGTCAGGCTTGACAAAGCCCTGGCTGGGATGATTTAACTGGGAATTGGTCCTGCTTCGAGCAGGGGGTTGGACTAGATGACCTTCTGGGGTCCCTTCCAACCCTGATATTCTATGATTCTATGCTTTGCCATAAAGGACTGTCATAGAGAGTATGTAAAATATTGACATAGTGGAGTACAGCCACATCTGTGTGCCATGGCACGATTAGAATGGACCATTGGGAAATGAATCTCTGAAGTTCTTGAAAAAAATTAATTCCATAATGCTGACAGGTAGAAGGGTTACTTTCAGCCTTATAAATGAGAACCTGGTAAACCCCAGAGGTATACAGGCTCAACTTCAGTTTTCATCAAACCTGAACCCTATAACAATTTTTTCTCCCATCCTCGCCTTATTGTGGTTTGCTCTCTGACGGGTTCTAAGCTCGATCAGCTTTGGAATGGACTGCTCCATTATGGCATTGCTGTAACTGATATGGGAGGCTGAAATCATATGAACATCCTGATCCTTGTGAGAAGAAAGGTGCCTAGAGCAACCCAGCCAGATGCCCTTTCAGAGTGGGATATGAGCCAGCGTGCAGAGGCTAAAATTCATGCCTGATCTTTCCGTGTATTGCTTCCTGTCTGCAGCCCATGAATGAAGTAAGCATCAGATATACACAGTAAACTTTCCCACCCTTTTTGATCCTTCCTCTTTTCCTCCAGTGTATATTTTTCTATTTGCCTTATTAGCAGGATTGACCCTACCAAGACAATTGAACCTAAATTCAGTAATTAATTAGTTCTTCCCTTCCCAAAAAAGACCTTTGGCTACCAGAGGATCTTAAAGGGAAACTCTGAGAAGAGATCTTATGTAAGTACAAAAGAAAGAAAAAAGAATCTTTTCAGAATGATGTTCTTGTTCCTTTCGATTTCCAAGTATTTTAATATGAACAGGGATTTTTTTAGGATTTCTTTTATTTGTGTTTCACAAAGGTTGAAAAGCATTTTTTTTTGTCCAGTTGCTTATGGAAATCCCTTTGCAAAAATCCACAAAACCAAAATGAACTGTCTAATGTTTGAAAGAAAAGTGGGTTCTAATAACACCCTGAGAGCTCAATATCTAATGACTAAAACAGTGGGAAGTCTAAAGGGTCTGTTAATGCAAAATAGAAGCCTTCATTAATTTGATCAAAACAAAGCATTTAAACTGACAGCTGAAGTTTCACAGAGTGGACTGGGGTCTGCTTCATTACAGCATGATGCTACAAGAGCAATAATTCCAATGGGGAAAAATCTTTGCTCAAATAGACACAGAGATGATTTGCCTATGATCTGGGGATGGGAAGTTCACCCCGTTTGTGATAAATATGACACGGACTTGACCATAAGCCCTTAGAAGTCATTGTTAAAATGGTCTTTGACTACAGCACCACCCAGAATACAAAGATAGGGTGATGACAAAAGTACAATGTGCCAGAACCTTAATTGTGGGATGAGGTGTACCCAGGCCATAGCATATAGAAGAGAGGCTGAGAATAGCATGGACCATGATATAGAAGCTTCAGGTGCAAATGCTTCTTTCATTTCTCATTCCTCTTCTTTTTTTGTTACCAAATTTTACATACAAATAGCATGAAAGTCCCCTCTAATGCTGCAATAATGCAAGCTACAGTATGCCTAGGGAGGTGGTGGAATCTCCTTCCTTAAAAGGTTTTAAGGTCAGGCTTGACAAAGCCCTGGCTGGGATGATTTAATTGGGTATGGGTCCTGCTTTTGAGCAGGGGGTTGGACTAGATGACCTCCTGAGGTCCCTTCCAACCCTGATATTCTATGATTCTATGATCTCATAAAAAGAATAGGAGTTGTCATAAATATAAAGGGAAGGGTAAACCCCTTTGAAATCCCTCCTGGCCAGGGGAAAGCTCCTCTCACCTGCAAAGGGTTAAGAAACTAAAGGTAACCTCGCTGGCACCTGATCAAAATGACCAATGAGGAGACAAGATACTTTCAAAAGCTGGGAGGAGGGAGAGAAACAAAGGGTCTGTGTCTGTCTGTAGTCGTCTTGGCCGGGGATAGACCAGGAATGGAGTCTTAGAACTTTTAGTAAGTAATCTAGCTAGGTATGTGTTAGATTATGATTTCTTTAAATGGCTGAGAAAAGAATTGTGCTGAATAGAATAACTATTTCTGTCTGTGTATCTCTTTGTAACTTAAGGTTTTGCCTAGAGGGGTTCTCTATGTTTTTGAATCTAATTACCCTGTAAAATATCTACCATCCTGATTTTACAGGGGGGATTTCTTTATTTCTATTTACTTCTATTTTTTATTAAAAGTCTTCTTGTAAAAAAACTGAATGCTTTTTCATTGTTCTCAGATCCAAGGGTTTGGGTCTGTGGTCACCTATGCAAATTGGTGAGGCTTTTTATCCAACATTTCCCAGGAAAGGGGGGGGTGCAAGTGTTGGGAGGATTGTTCATTGTTCTTAAGATCCAAGGGTCTGGGTCTGTAGTCACCTAGGCAAATTGGTGAGGCTTTTTACCAAACCTTGTCCAGGAAGTGGGGTGCAAGGTTTTGGATGTATTTTGGGGGGAAAGACACGTCCAAACAGCTCTTCCCCAGTAACCAGTATTAGTTTGGTGGTGGTAGCGGCCAGTCCAAGGACAACGGGTGGAATATTTTCTACCTTGGGGAAGTTTTGACCTAAGCTGGTAAAGATAAGCTTAGGAGGTTTTTCATGCAGGTCCCCACATCTGTACCCTAGAGTTCAGAGTGGGGGAGGAACCTTGACATGGTGTCAGCGGTGGGATTAACATGAAATCATTTTGAGATCCAGTTGAGATTTTTTGAACTAGAAATACAGATTTTAAAAAGGAATTTTTTTTTCTGTGGAAAGGAAGTCCAGAAAGCAGCTTTGAAACTGAAAGCAGCTTGGTTTTTCTCTGCTTTGTGGCCAAGCAGAGACAAAAGGGGATTATCTTTGTGAATTGCAGGTTTTCTTTGCCTGGAGGCAGGGTACTTAACTCCTGCAGGGAAATTCACAGTTTTCCAACCCAGAGTTTTTTTTTTTTCTTTTCTTCCTAAAAGTAAATAGGGGGGGTGTGCTCTACCCATTTGCCTGGAGACAAAAGTGGCAGGGTTTTTTTTTTAGGATTTTGATTTTTTTGTTTTACAAGGAGCACAGGTTTGAAAAGGAATTTTTTTTTCTTTGGGCTGGGTAAGCAGGTTTCCAAGTAGTTGGAGGTTTTTTGCTTTAATTTGAGCCCAGAGCAGAGACAAGGGAATTGTCTTTTTCTGTAGGCTGACAATCACTATCAGAGAATAGGTATTCTATTCCAGCACAGCAAACTTTTACAGCCAAGTTTTGTTTGTTTATTTCTAAACTTCGGGTGTAAAGTTAGTTAAAAACAGAGAGGTTAGAATGGCAAAATCCGCGGCTCGACTACAGCTTGAATTAGCCAAATTTCAGGCTGAGGAAAGACAAAGGGAACATGAAAGACAGATAGAACTCATGCGGCTGAAGAAGGAACAAGAAAGGGAGGCAGAACAACACCAAGTGGCTGCTCACAGGAGAGCTATGGAAGCGAGGGACCAAGAACTGGAGGAGAAGGAAAAAGAGAGGAAGTATGTGGAGGAGATGGAGAAGATAAAGGCCCAGCAGAATATACCAACAAACCCTAGCAATCCTTCTCCAGGTACCACTTCCCATCCCAGAAAGTTCCCCACCTACAAGGCAGGTGATGATACTGAGGCCTTCTTAGAAAACTTCGAAAGGGCCTGCCTTGGGTACAACATCTCTACTGACCAATACATGGTAGAGCTGAGGCCGCAGCTCAGTGGACCCTTAGCTGAGGTGGCAGCTGAAATGCCTAAAGAACACATGAACAAGTATGAACTGTTTAAATCCAAGGCGAGAGTCAGAATGGGGATAACACCCGAGCAGTCTCGTCGGAGGTTCAGAGCCCTAAGGTGGAAACCAGACATGTCATTTACCCGACATGCCTACCACATTGTGAAACATTGGGATGCCTGGATATCAGGAGCAAGTGTTGAATCTCCAGTAAATTTGCCCTTCCTAATGCAAATGGAACAATTCTTAGAGGGTGTTCCTGAGGAAATAGAAAGATACATCCTAGATGGGAAACCCAAAACTGTAATCGAGGCAGGAGAGATTGGAGCCAGATGGGTGGAGGTGGCAGAGAAGAAGAAAACTGGTCGCAGTTGGAGCGGAGACCAGAAGGGACCACCCCAGACCACACCCTATTACTGGGGGCCGCCCAAGGCCCCACCTACCTCCCAAAGAACCCTCCAGACCCCTTATCGTCCCGCCACCCCGTTCTCCAGCAACCCTCCTCGCCCCAGTGACCCGTCAGCTGGACGATGTTTTAAATGTAATGAGCTGGGGCATGTAAAGGCCAACTGCCCCAAGAACCCCAACAGATTACAGTTCATTGCACCGGAATCACACCAGAGGTCCACAGGCCCAGATACCTCCCAGATACCCTTGGAGCGGAGGGAAACTGTGAGTGTGGGCGGGAAGAAGGTCACCGCGTGGAGGGACACCAGAGCACAAGTGTCAGCTATCCATGCTTCCTTAGTGGACCCCAATTTAATCAACCCAGAGATCCAAGTGACGATTCAACCCTTCAAGTCCAACTCTTTCACTTTGCCTACAGCCAAGTTGCCTGTCCAGTACAAGGGCTGGTCAGGAACATGGACTTTTGCAGTCTATGATGATTATCCCATCCCCATGCTGTTGGGGGAAGACTTGGCCAATCATGTGAAGCAGGCCAAGAGGGTGGGAACGGTCACCCGCAGCCAGGCTAAACAAGCCGTGAGGTCTAGCTCTGTTCCGGAAACTTCTATCAGGACCCAGTCAGAGGTGATGGACCCGGACCCCAGGCCAATGTCTGCAACAGCAGTAGTGGATCCAGTCCCAGAGACCCAGACGGAACCAGTCCCAGAACTGGAACCAGCCGAACAACCAACACCACACCCCGTGTCAGCACTGAATCCAGTACATGCAACCTCAACACCAGAAGGCCCCACTGAACCTGAACTGGCAGCAGCCGATAACCCTACACAAGAGGCTCAGCCGGAGCCTGAATCCCAACATAGTGCACCAGCGGAGAGCGGTTCACAGTCAACAGAAACAGCTCCATCCCCTATATCGCTTCCAGAGGGACCAAGCCTAGGTCCACAATCCAATGAGGAACTGATGTCCCCAGCATCAAGGGAACAGTTCCAGACCGAACAGGAAGCAGATGAAAGCCTCCAGAGAGCTTGGATGGCGGCACGGAGCAACCCACCGCCTCTCAGCTCTTCTAATCGATCCAGGTTTGTTGTAGAAAGAGGACTTTTATACAAGGAAACTCTTTCTGGTGGACACCAGGAAGACTGGCATCCTCAGAGACAGTTGGTAGTTCCAACTAAATACCGGGCCAAGCTCTTGAGCTTAGCCCATGATCACCCTAGTGGCCATGCTGGGGTGAACAGGACCAAAGACCGTTTGGGGGGATCATTCCACTGGGAGGGAATGGGCAAGGATGTTTCTACCTATGTCCAGTCTTGTGAGGTGTGCCAAAGAGTAGGAAAACCCCAAGACCACGTCAAAGCCCCTCTCCAGCCACTCCCCATCATTGAAGTTCCATTTCAGCGAGTAGCTGTGGATATTCTGGGTCCTTTTCCGAAAAAGACAGCCAGAGGAAAGCAGTACATACTGACTTTCATGGATTTTGCCACCCGATGGCCGGAAGCAGTAGCTCTAAGCAACACCAGGGCTAAAAGTGTGTGCCAGGCACTAGCAGACATTTTTGCCAGGGTAGGTTGGCCCTCCGACATCCTCACAGATGCAGGGACTAATTTCCTGGCAGGAACTATGAAAAACCTTTGGGAAGCTCATGGGGTAAATCACTTGGTTGCCACTCCTTACCACCATCAAACAAATGGCATGGTGGAGAAGTTTAATGGAACTTTGGGGGCCATGATACGTAAATTTGTAAATGAGCACTCCAATGATTGGGACCTAGTGTTGCAGCAGTTGCTCTTTGCCTACAGAGCTGTACCACATCCCAGTTTAGGGTTTTCCCCATTTGAACTTGTATATGGCTGTGAGGTTAAGAGGCCATTGCAGTTGGTGAAGCAGCAATGGGAGGGATTTACACCTTCTCCAGGAACTAATATTCTGGACTTGGTAACCAACCTACAAAACACCCTCCGAACCTCTTTAGCCCTTGCTAAAGAAAACTTACAGGATGCTCAAAAAGAGCAAAAAGCCTGGTATGATAAACATGCCAGAGAGCGTTCCTTCAAAGTAGGGGACCAGGTCATGGTCTTAAAGGCGCTCCAGGCCCATAAAATAGAAGCATCGTGGGAAGGGCCATTCATGGTCCAGGAGCGCCTGGGAGCTGTTAATTATCTCATAGCATTCCCCACCTCCAACCGGAAGCCTAAGGTGTACCATATTAATTCTCTAAAGCCCTTTTATTCCAGAGAATTAAAGGTTTGTCAGTTTACAGCCCAGGGAGGAGACGACGCTGAGTGGCCTGAAGGTGTCTACTGCGAAGGGAAAAGTGCTGGTGGTGTGGAAGAGGTGAACCTCTCCATGACCCTTGGGCGTATGCAGCGACAGCAGATCCAGGAGCTGTGCACTAGCTACGCACCAATGTTCTCAGCCACCCCAGGACTGACTGAACGGGCATACCACTCCATTGACACAGGTAATGCTCACCCAATTAGGGTCCAACCTTACCGGGTGTCTCCTCAAGCTAAAACTGCTATAGAACGGGAGATCCAGGATATGTTACAGATGGGTGTAATCCGCCCCTCTGAAAGTGCATGGGCATCTCCAGTGGTTCTAGTTCCCAAACCAGATGGGGAAATAAGTTTTTGCGTGGACTACCGTAAGCTAAATGCTGTAACTCGCCCAGACAACTATCCAATGCCACGCACAGATGAACTATTAGAGAAACTGGGACGGGCCCAGTTCATCTCTACCTTGAACTTAACCAAGGGGTACTGGCAGGTACCGCTAGATGAATCTGCCAAGGAAAGGTCAGCCTTCATCACACATCTCGGGCTGTATGAATTTAATGTACTCCCTTTCGGGCTGCGAAATGCACCCGCCACTTTCCAAAGACTTGTAGATGGTCTCCTAGCGGGATTAGGAGAATATGCAGTCGCCTACCTTGACGATGTGGCCATATTTTCGGATTCCTGGGCAGACCACCTGGAACATCTACAAAAAGTCCTTGAGCGCATAAGGGAGGCAGGACTAACTGTTAAGGCTAAGAAGTGTCAAATAGGCCTAAACAGAGTGACTTACCTTGGACACCAGGTGGGTCAAGGAACTATCAGCCCCCTACAGGCCAAAGTGGATGCTATCCAAAAGTGGCCTGTCCCAAAGTCAAAGAAACAGGTTCAATCCTTCTTAGGCTTGGCCGGTTATTACAGACGATTTGTACCGCACTACAGCCAAATCGCTGCCTCACTGACAGACCTAACCAAAAAGAAACAGCCAAATGCTGTTCAGTGGACCGAAAAGTGTCAGAAGGCCTTTAACCAGCTTAAAGCGACCCTCATGTCTGACCCTGTACTAAGGGCCCCAGACTTTGACAAACCGTTCCTAGTAACCACAGATGCGTCCGAGCGTGGTGTGGGAGCAGTTTTAATGCAGAAAGGACCTGATCAAGAATTCCACCCTGTAGTGTTTCTCAGCAAAAAACTGTCTGAGAGGGAAAGCAACTGGTCAGTCACTGAAAAAGAATGTTACGCCATTGTCTATGCTCTGGAAAAGCTACGCCCATATGTTTGGGGACGGCATTTCCACCTGCAAACCGACCATGCTGTACTGAAGTGGCTTCACACCGTCAAGGAAACTAACAAAAAACTTCCTCGGTGGAGTTTAGCTCTCCAAGATTTTGATTTCGACATCCAACACATCTCAGGAGCTTCTAACAAAGTGGCTGATGCACTCTCCCATGAAAGTTTCCCAGAATCAACTGGTTAAAATCGTCCTTGAGATGTGGAAAATATTGTTAGTCTTTATGTACTTGGTAGTATATTTAGAGATGCATGTGTCTTATTAACTCTGTTTTTCCTAGAGCTCCAGGAAGAAATCCCAGACAGTGTTTCACCCTAGCTGAGATTTGGGGGGCGTGTCATAAATATAAAGGGAAGGGTAAACCCCTTTGAAATCCCTCCTGGCCAGGGGAAAGCTCCTCTCACCTGTAAAGGGTTAAGAAACTAAAGGTAACCTCGCTGGCACCTGATCAAAATGACCAATGAGGAGACAAGATACTTTCAAAAGCTGGGAGGAGGGAGAGAAACAAAGGGTCTGTGTCTGTCTGTAGTCGTCTTGGCCGGGGATAGACCAGGAATGGAGTCTTAGAACTTTTAGTAAGTAATCTAGCTAGGTATGTGTTAGATTATGATTTCTTTAAATGGCTGAGAAAAGAATTGTGCTGAATAGAATAACTATTTCTGTCTGTGTATCTTTTTTGTAACTTAAGGTTTTGCCTAGAGGGGTTCTCTGTTTTTGAATCTAATTACCCTGTAAGATATCTACCATCCTGATTTTACAGGGGGGATTTCTTTATTTCTAGTTACTTCTATTTTTTATTAAAAGTCTTCTTGTAAAAAAACTGAATGCTTTTTCATTGTTCTCAGATCTAAGGGTTTGGGTCTGTGGTCACCTATGCAAATTGGTGAGGCTTTTTATCCAACATTTCCCAGGAAAGGGGGGGGTGCAAGTGTTGGGAGGATTGTTCATTGTTCTTAAGATCCAAGGGTCTGGTTCTGTAGTCACCTAGGCAAATTGGTGAGGCTTTTTACCAAACCTTGTCCAGGAAGTGGGGTGCAAGGTTTTGGGAAGTATTTTGGGGGGAAAGACGCGTCCAAACAGCTCTTCCCCAGTAACCAGTATTAGTTTGGTGGTGGTAGCGGCCAGTCCAAGGACGACGGGTGGAATATTTTGTACCTTGGGGAAGTTTTGACCTAAGCTGGTAAAGATAAGCTTAGGAGGTTTTTCATGCAGGTCCCCACATCTGTACCCTAGAGTTCAGAGTGGGGGAGGAACCTTGACAGGAGTACTTGTGACACCTTAGAGACTAACAAATTTATTAGAGCATAAGCTTTCGTGGGCTACAGCCCACTTCATCGGATGCATAGAACGGAACATATAGTAAGAAGATTGTGTGTGTATATATATATACACACACACACACAGATAAGTTGGAAGTTACCACACAAACTGTGAGAGGCTAATTAGTTAAGATGAGCTATTATCATCAGGAGAAAAAAACGTTTGTAGTGATAATCAAGATGGCCCATTTAGACAGTTGACAAGAAGGTGTGAGGATACTGCACTTTAGGGAAATAGATTCAATACGTGTAATGATCCAGCCACTCCCCGTCTCTATTCTTTTGCGTAGAGAATGTAGTGCCAATCTTTAAAAAAGGGAAGAAGGAGGATCCTGGGAACTACAGGCCAGTCAGCCTCACCTCAGTCCGTGGAAAAATCATGGAGCAGGTCCTCAAAGAATCAATCTTGAAGTACTTGCATGAGAGGAAAGTGATCAGGAACAGCCAGCATGGATTCACCAAGGGAAGGTCATGCCTGACTAATCTAATTGCCTTTTATCATGAGATTACTGGTTCTGTGGATGAAGGGAAAGCAGTGGATGTATTGTTTCTTGACTTTAGCAAAGCTTTTGACACGGTCTCCCACAGTATTCTTGTCAGCAAGTTAAGGAAGTATGGGCTGGATGAATGCACTATAAGGTGGGTAGAAAGCTGGCTAGGTTGTTGGGCTCAACGGGTAGTGATCAATGGCTCCATGTCTAGTTGGCAGCCGGTATCAAGTGGAGTGCCCCAAGGGTCGGTCCTGGGGCCGGTTTTGTTCAATATCTTCATAAATGATCTGGAGGATGGTGTGGATTGCACTCTCAGCAAATTTGCGGATGATACTAAACTGGGAGGAGTGGTAGATACGCTGGAGGGGAGGGATAGGATACAGAAGGACCTAGACAAATTGGAGGATTGGGCCAAAAGAAATCTGATGAGGTTCAATAAGGATAAGTCCAGGGTCCTGCACTTAGGATGGAAGAATCCAATGCACCGCTACAGACTAGGGACCGAATGGCTAGGCAGCAGTTCTGCGGAAAAGGACCTAGGGGTGACAGTGGACGAGAAGCTGGATATGAGTCAGCAGTGTGCCCTTGTTGCCAAGAAGGCCAATGTCATTTTGGGATGTATAAGTAGGGGCATAGCGAGCAGATCGAGGGACGTGATCATTCCCCTCTATTCGACATTGGTGAGGCCTCATCTGGAGTACTGTGTCCAGTTTTGGGCCCCACACTACAAGAAGGATGTGGAAAAATTGGAGAGAGTCCAGCGAAGGGCAACAAAGATGATTAGAGGTCTAGAACACATGACTTATGAGGAGAGGCTGAGGGAGCTGGGATTGTTTAGTCTGCAGAAGAGAAGAATGAGGGGGGATTTGATAGCTGCTTTCAACTACCTGAAAGGGGGTTCCAAAGAGGATGGCTCTAGACTGTTCTCAATGGTAGCAGATGACAGAACGAGGAGTAATGGTCTCAAGTTGCAGTGGGGGAGGTTTAGATTGGATATTAGGAAAAACTTTTTCACTAAGAGGGTGGTGAAACACTGGAATGCGTTACCTAGGGAGGTGGTAGAATCTCCTTCCTTAGAGGTTTTTAAGGTCAAGCTTGACAAAACCCTGGCTGGGATGATTTAACTGGGAATTGGTCCTGCTTCGAGCAGGGGGTTGGACTAAATGACCTTCAGGGGTCCCTTCCAACCCTGATATTCTATGATTCTATGACTGTCCAGTTTGGCCATTAGCAAAAGAATAAATAAACACAAATCTGACATCAGGATTCATAACATTCAAAAACCGGTAGGCGAACACTTCAACCTCTCTGGCCACTCAGTAAAAGATTCAAGGGTGGCAACAGAAAAGCTTCAAAATGCAACAGAAAAGCTTCAAAAACAGACTCCAACAAGAAACTGCTGAGCTTTAATTAATATGCAAACCAGATACCATTAACTTGGGTTTGAATAGAGACTGGGATTGGCTGGGTCATTACACATATTGAATCTATTTTCCCATGTTAAGTGTCCTCACACCTTCTTGTCAACTGTCTAAATGGGCCATCTTGATTATCACTACATAAGTTTTTTTTCTCCTGCTGATAAGAGCTCATCTTAACTAATTAGCTTAGCCTTTCTTCCAACTTATCTGTATGTGTATATATATATATATCTTCTTAATATATGTTCCATTCTATGCATCCGATGCAGTGGGTTGTAGCTCACGAAATCTTATGCTCAAATAAATTTGTTAGTCTCTAAGGTGCCACAAGTACTCCTGTTCTTTTTGCGGATACAGACTAACACAGCTGCTACTCTGAAACCTATCCGTATATCTCATAGCACTTTGTGTGTGGAAATTCACCCCAATGCAGAGGGCCAGCACTTAAGACTTTAGCACATTTGGTTTAAAGTGGATTATGTTGTTCTACTTTCTATTAGTATTAAAGGCCCAATTCTGCAAGGTGCAGAGGCCCAGACCCTCAAAGGTATTTAGGCACCTAACTCTCACTGATTTGCTCTCAACTTTCATGTATTCCTATGGGAGTTCAAGACTCAGCAACTTTCAGGAGACTAGTTCCCGATTTAATACGTGGAAATACTTTGCTTTCCTTTTCATTCTGAATATTTCTTCCTCATTCCATCCACTCATTCATACTAACTAATGAACAGGAAAACCACAACGAAACGTTAAAACCCTGTGAATGTTAGAATTGACTACATCCATACTGGACACTTTCCCAAAGCATCCCTGTGGCAGCAGCAATTTAATGTTAACTGAAGAGATAAATGATTGTCGTGTATGGGCAAATGACAGCCCTTTAGGATGCACCTCATTTATTTGAGATTGCACTAGTTCTGTCAAATGCCAAATAAAGTTTCCTGCTCTCAGAGAATGTTGCCAGAGGTCTGCTGGTGAGGGGGGATAGACAGCTACTAAATAATGCAGAGGTCCTTGTGTGTTTACAAAATGCTTCCTGATACATTTCCATTTTTACAGACAATACTGGGAGTTGTTACACCTGTATAACTTGGTACCAGTAACCTTAAACTTCTAGCTGCTGTCATGCCCCTCCAAATACCCTCTCTGTCTATACCAGGAACTGGGGATATCAGCATGCACAAAATATACCACACCAAATCTTTGCTTTTTTTAAGAAAGTGGTGGTAATTATACAGATAGCTAGTTAGAATAAAACTAGTAAATTGCGCAAATGACGTATTAGCAATTATTTTACTTTAATATTTTTTCTTGGATCTATCTCATTAAGATCTGTTTTGCATTCTACAGGAATAATAACAGGGAAGCAAAGTATGCCTGCACAGTGATGCTTTGTCTAGGAAAATGTCTCTAGGTACGCTCCTTTGATACTTGTATCTGCAGAGCGTAAAGATTGCTGCTTCAGGAATCAGTTGCATTCATTGACAGCACTGAAAATATGGCTATTTACATTGTAGGGATCCATCAGCTATTGGATCCTGCCAGAAAGAGAACACCGGTCTAAATGCAATGGTAGCATCCAGCTAACTGGTGGTGGCATCCACTATGGCAATTGTGATATTGGGTTTCAGCAGACAGAGTTCATAGGTTATGTATTCCAGACGTGCTCCCTTCCTGGGGTTTACCTTCACTGATAACCTAAATAGGAACAGAAAATACAAATCTCTGCATAAGTGGGGTAGTTCCTAAAAGTTTCTCTGCAAGACCTCCTCCTCCTGAGTTCTCCTTCTGAGATGGCCAAAGACAAAAAACTATTTGGAATTGGGTGGAGATTTCCTGTCCCAAATGTCCCCTGATTTATGTACTACTCCTGCAACTAATTTGCACTGACTTAATATTGGAGGATCTCAAAGTGCTTTTAATTGGCGGTCCCTACCTGAAGATTTCTCCCCAAGAATGCTTGTTAAATATGGTCTAATTTTATGGCATCATGCACTGTTTTGGTTACATGTGAACATTTCCTTCGGACAAATGGGAATGATATCAGATTCACTGCTGCAGAACACACCAAACTACTAAGTGGGTGAAATTTTTAAAGGGAGTTGCAGCTAGGTGCATCTGCAAAGCCCTACATTTTGCATGTCTATTCATAGAATATCAGTGTTGGAAGGGACCACAGGAGGTCATCGAGTCCAACCCCCTGCTCAAAGCAGGATCAATCCCCAATTTTTGGCCCACATCCCTAAATGGCCCCCTCAAGGATTGAACTCACAATCCTGGGTTTAGCAGGCCAATGCTCAAACCACTGAGCTATCCCTCCCTCCTAACTTGCATATCCAGAACAAGTAACTGCATTCCTAAGTGCATACGTGAAATGTATGTTGTGAGGTTGTGGAGTATAATGTGTGTGGGGGAGAGTTATTTTGCAGATATGCCCTCTAAATGATTCTTCGAAAAACTGGCCTTCAATATACCCATCAGACATGCTCTTTTGAGGGAGATTTTCAATGGCACTGTCAAGGTTCCTTCCCCAGTCTGAACTCTAGGGTACAGATGTGGGGACCCGCATGAAAGACCCCCTAAGCTTATTCTTACCAGCTTTGGTTAAAACTTCCCCAAGGCACAGATTCCTTTCTTGCCTTGGGAACCAGCTTAGGTTAAAACCTGGTATGCTGCCACCACCAAGCAATTTAACAACGAATCCGGGAAAAGTCCACTTGGAGACGTCTTCCCCTCAAATATCCCCCCAAGCCCTACACCCCCTTTCCTGGGGAGGCTTGAGAATAAACAAGATGAGCACAAACCAGCCTTGGATTTTTAACACCCAAAAAACCCAATCAGATTCTTAAAAAACAGAACTTTATTAGAAGAACAACACAAAGATAAAAGAAACACTCTGTAAGATCAGAATGGAAGATAATCTCACAGGCAATCAGATTCAAAACATAGAGAATCCCTCTAGGCAAAACCTTAAATTACAAAAAGACACAAAAACAGGAATACACATTTCCTCCAGCACAGCGAATTTCACAAGCCAAAACAAAGAACACCTAACCCATTTTCTAGCTAGATACTTACTAACTTACTGGAGTTGGAGGGCTTGCATCCTTGATCTGTTCCCGGCAAAGGTATCACACAGACAGACAAACGCCTCCCCCCCCCCTCCAGATTTGAAAGTATCTTGTCCCCTCATTGGTCATTTTGGGTCAGGTGCCAGCGAGGTTACCTGAGCTTTTTAACCCTTTACAGGTGAAAGGATTTTGCCTCTGGCCAGGAGGGATTTTATAGCACTGTATACGGAAAGGTGGTTACCCTTCCCTTTATATTTATGACAGGCACAAAGGATCCTTTGAAAGTTTTTTTGGAAAGTGGGCACTAATCATCCCTGCATGCCTCTGAAAATTTTGGCAAGGTCATTTTACGAGGTAGGAGGAGAATGCAAGACCAGGGGCCAAATTGACAAAAGAATTTGGGCACCTACCTTCCTCTTTCAGTGCCTAAGACCAACATTTAGGCACCACTCCCCTTCACAAAGCCATCGCTCACCAGCTGCCTAACTCTGCAGGTGTCTAGGTTACTGCCAGTAGGCATGCCTAAAGCCACGTAAGTCCTGGGGGTGACTCACTGCTAACAAGCTGCTCAGAGCCCTGGCTCATTCCTACTTCCCAGCAGTATTCTCAAACCTGGTGTTCCCCACCTATCTCACCAGCAGGGTTTAATTGGGTAGGTGTGCTCAGACAGCTGTGTGCGTGTGTGTGTCTGTCCCAGCCCCGTGGGTAGATATTGATATGGAGCATGGGGCAGGGATTAGGGTCTGTCCTCTACCCCTGCTCCCCCTCTCATTTTTTTCTGCGAAAGAACTAACTCCAGGAGAGGCTTCATGGCTGAGAATCATGAGGGGAGATACGTGCATCCCACTGCCCTATGATTCAGGCACCTAAGTCCAGATCAATGGGAGTTAGGCACCTAAATACTTCTGTGAATCTGGGCTCTACGCTTTGCCTGTTTCTTCAGCATTTCATTCCTGGCTACCTTGAGCAGCTGCCTGCACAGCTTATTGGCTTCTGAGAATCCTGTTCTAAGGTGCCTACCCATATTGCCTGGGGAAGCCAGGCACCTAACTTGAGGATGAGGATTGCACCGGGCTGCAGGGCACCAAGTAATTAGACACTGCATTACCTAAATGCCCAGCAGCTAGAAACACAGAGAATGGTGTGCTAGGATAATCAATTTGGGACATACACAGCTTAATATGTTGGCTATTATGAAGGTTTTCTAGCTGTCAGTTGGGGAGGAAGAGGAATTGGTTGTGTTCTCTGCTGCACCCTGTGGCATTCTCTGCCATTTTTAAAGTTTTAGCTAATGAGGGAGAAGCAGACAGTTCTATAGCCAGTAATGAACTGAATCAAAAGAGGAGCTACAGTAGGTGTTTGTAATTCAGTGCCCTCTAATCTGTAATAATAGTAATAATGGGATGCAGAGAGAGACTGTTACTCAGGTCTTGCTTTGGAGTTTTATTTTCCATTTTGGGCTGCTTTTCATGACCAGCATATTACTTTGCTGCTAATATGGATTCTTTAAGCCCCTGATTCCTACAGAATACAAGCCTTTATGACCTATGGGGTTTTATCTGTTCTTGAATCTTTTTACATATTATTCCATTTAAAATGCAATACTGTGCACAGTATATTTCTGCCTTTACTGCAGGGCTTGTTAAACTGCTCTGTGTTGAAGCTGTTGGGTACATGCCATTCTCAGTGGCTCAGGACTACTAGACACTGAGGTACCAGTTTGGATAAAATAAAAACTGACTAAAACTTAAACTAGGCCAAACCCCACAAGTGACTGGGCTCAGCAGAGGACTCACTGCGTGAAATTCTGTGGCCTGTGCTATCTAATAGGGCAGACTCAATGATCTATAGTCTCTTCCTGCCTTACAATCTATCAATCTATTAAGTTTGGTGATTGAAGCTCAGCTCCTGCTTTCCCCCACTATTTTATTGTAATTATTATTTATTCTGCAGCAGCACTTTAGAGGCCCCAGCTGAGATCAAGGCCCAGTTGTACCAGGCACCATCTACACAGCAACAAACTGCACCTGGCAGAGGGGCTTACAATCAAATAGACAAGACAGGCAAGTGGTGGGATGAACGAAATTCTGTTCTCCTAGTTTTATGGTAGGGACCCTGCCTTAGCCCTGCCAACCGGACTTTTAGTGGCCCAGTCAGCAGTGCTGACAGGAGCTGACAGGGTCCCTTTTCCATTGGACATGCCGGTCAAAAACCAGACACCTGGCAATCCTAGTGGGGGGTAATTAACCACTGGAACAACTTAACTAGGGATGTGGTGGGTTCTCTATCAGTTGGCGTCTTTAAATCAAGATTGGTTGTCTTTTTTCTAGCTCAACCCCAAGATGGGGCTTGATGAAGGAATCACTGGTTGGAATACTCTGGCCTGTGTTATAGAGATTAGACTAGGTGGTCATAATTGTCCCTTCTGGCCTTAACATATATGAATCTATGAACTCACCAGGCTGCCACTTAAAGGGGAGATAGTCCATCAAACCACCTCCGCTGGAATGCTTGGAGGATGTGAGTATCAATTTATTTGCAGGCCTTCCTCCAAGAATACATTAGGAGGAGCTGGGACCTCTTGAAGGGTGAGGTGTGCATGGAAGAAGGGAAGGAGGAAGAGTGCTGATGTCCTTTGGAGGGAAAGGGAGATCTACAGGGATCTCTTCGAAAGTTTTGCTGCTTCAGACTTCTTGTGTACCCTGAGCGAATCACTTAGTCTATATGTCCTTGATTTCCCATTGGTACAATAGCATTGCCCTACCTCAATGGAGTATTATTGAGAGAACAAATGCATTAAAAATTGAGGGATGTTCAGGTACTGCAGTAAGGGGGGGCCAGGTAAGCCCCTCAGATAGATAGATAGAACTAGCAAGCTGAGCATATTTCTCTCTTTTATAGTGGGATTTGTCAAAGCCTTCAATATTGGCCTAACTCTGCTCCCACTAAGAGCAGTGGTAGTTTTTCCCTTTGTCTTCAGTGAATAATTTAGGCCAATGCTGATTGCTTTGGAAAATCCCACCTTTAATCTTTCCTCCCATTTTGTCACCATGCTAACAGGCTGCCCATAGCCAAATGCAATATTGCAGGTGTGGTTACCCCAGAGCCCTATGGAAAGAAGCTATCTGCTTCTTTTATGATATAGTTCTTAGGACACTAGCTTTCCTTGCCGCCATATCACGTTGCAAACTACTATTATCCCTGTTTCTCCCAATGTTACAGCGTTTCAGGTTTCACCCTGCCATTGAGTAAATGTGTTCTGGATTGACCCCCACCCCATGGTGTCAGCTTGAAGTTTGTTTATTTGCTTGCTGCACCTGTAACTTCTCTCAGCTCCTAGTATTATTTCTCTGTTTTGATAGGTGTCCCAACTCCTCCCAGTTCAAAATTATCTGCAAATATAATTAATTTACTCTTTGCTCCCTCTTCTAGATCCTTGACAAAGATATTCAGTCTGCTGCTTATATAGGGAGTACCCTCCCTGAACTATCAGGCTACTGTTCTTTCCTCAACACTGACTTCTCCTTTGACACCTTCCGAGAATCTGCCAGTTAATGAGCTGATCTTACCCATTGATAGGAAAAAAAAATACTTCCAAATGAATTAGCACCAGTAATTTAGTGCAGTTCAAATATGTGACAATTTCTTCTTTCCCTAATTCTGTAATTCTGTCAAAAAGCAGGGGGAGGGAAAGCAATCAAGTGTGTCTTGCAAGATCTGTTCTTCATAAACTCAAGCAGTGTATTGTTCCTGGTGGTCTTATCTTCTAGATATCTAGTATTTCTCTCTCTTCGGCTGTGTTCCATTATTTTACTAAGGATGGAGGATAGACTTATGGAATTGTAATTTCCAGAATCCTTTATTTTGTTTTATTTTGGCCTGGAAAACTGAGGAGAAAGTAGGAGAATAACTATCAAAACTATTGAAATCATCATAACATGAAAATATATTCATTAGGTAAATTAAAGGCCATAATATAGATAATTACTTTCTGAAATATTTGTTTTACTTTGTGATGTTAGTAATAAATAACTTATATACCTGAAATACTCCTTGCTCTCCTTTTTCAAAACAAAACCCAATTTTCTAGTGGACTGAAAAAAGTTTCCTTCATACTTCATAAACTCTGTAAGGAGCTTTTCATTTGAAGGGAAAGTTAACTATCTGAAACAAAATGACAACTGTATTGATCATACTCATGCATTCTATGTACCAGCAGGGAGGAAAGTATAGTTATTTCACAGGATTTTAAAACTAGAATGAATGTTTTAAAGGGGAATATATATTTCAGGATGGGAAGTGGTAGGAGGTGTGCTATTTTTATCTGGTTACTCACTGAAAAAAAGATGAGCATGTGAATTATATCTAATTTCTTAGGTTACTTTTACATTCATGGTATAAACAGGTTTTTCTTTGCTTCTCAGTTCTTTGCTCGAAACATATCGAAAAAATTCAATACCTTGAACACAGCAAATACTAACTTCTGCAGAAAGGAAGTGTGAATACTTTGTTTTCCACTTACTTTTTGTCCACTCAAAAATAAAAGCAATGCTTACAACTCAAAACTTTGAGAATACCCTGCGTAAAATGCCAAAACAAGTTTGTTTTCATTTAATAGTAGGTATCTTTTAAGACAATGCATTGCAAAGAAGTATGTAGTGTCATTTGCACTATTTGACTTTTTCGGTCATGGTTTTCAGAAAAAATAGGTATGCAAGTCATTTTTAACATGATGCAGAATGTATAAATCCAGCAGGCCCTGGGTTTTTCTCCATTACAGACAATTTACAGCAGGTCTCGTTATCTTTGTGACCCAGCCATACACACAGACGCCTTATAGTTAGCCCCAGAATGCACATGTTATCCCCGCCCCCCTTGAAGGACTACCACGTATTGCTGGGTGGGGAACTGTTTTCCAGTCCCATGAGAGTTTTCGAGACATCCACTTCTTTTCCCATCCCAAAATTGGACAAAAAGTCAAAATCTCAAAAATTGGCACAAGTTGATCTTCTGAATTATTTTTCAGCTTGGGGTCAATGGAAACATTTCATGTAGGGTTTGTCTAAACAAACATGTAGTTCGTAGCAAGCTCGTGAGCACCTACAAGTAACCTCACTGATGTCAAAGGCACTGTTTGTGTAAATGCTCACCATTTCGAGGAAGGGCTACACAATATCACCAATTCAGCCCATTCTATTTACATGTAGGCCCCTTTACACCTCACTGGCAGTGTAAAGGAGGCCTTAAATGGGTTTAAATTATATCTACATCCACTTTAAAGCTCCTTTACACAGCCATGGTGGTGTAAAGAGGCCTTAGCATAACTGAGGATTTGTCCCTAACTCTTTTTACTTTCAGGTTTGTCTGGGTTCCCCTGAGAGAGATGCCGGGTCTGGGTATATGTGTCAGAAATATGTTGTCTGTGGATATCCATGGAAATCGTTCCAGTTAAGAGTAGCAGGCATGTCATCTCCATTTCAGGGTCTTTGATCCCTTCTTTGGCTCTCCTTCTTCCACGAAAATACCCGTACACTCCGCTTAAAGAAGTTTTGCAGCAGTTTTTCTGCTTCCCTGGTCTCCATGTTTCTCTGGCAATGCCCAGCACCACGTATCACTCAGGCTAACCTCTTCATCTCTCACAAGACAAGGGTTCCTGCCAAGATACTGACATGGAGGAGGCCGAACAAAGAAATAAAGCTGACTTGTTTTAATATTGAACGAAATCAGGTTGGGTAATGGCTAATGCTGAACAATGTGCTGAGGAGAAATGACTAGGGTTAAACTATCTCTGGCTGATTTAAGTGCCGGGACAAGTGCTGCAGAAGATAGAATTAGCAGCAATGAGGCTAATATTACAGGCCACCAAAGAGAATAAAATGCATAACATGAAAATTTGCTCTTTCATAAAACTGATGACCTGGAAAATTGCCACAGGAGGTCAGATTTGAGTCACTGCACACCGATGGCACAGATATAATAAAGTTCATTCACCCTCTGCTCATGGATCTATCTGGAAGGACAACTCCTGTTTTCTTAACACTCCGACGCTAAGTGCTCACAGACTTCCCACCAACAAGCCCAGAAGTGACAAGGAACTAACACCAGTTCTTATGGTGTTTTTGAAAAAAAAAAGTTCACAAAAAAAGAATCTGCATTCAAAATGGTCCAAAATAAAAAGAAATTATGTATGAAAAGCATTTAGTTTATTTTTTCAAGATCTTTCAGCTGAATTTTCTTGGGAAAGGCAGTATCTGGCAAGCTGTGGTCTTCAATATGCCTTGCAGTACTACTGTTAGTTGTATTGAAGATTTATAATACTGTAGTGCATGGAGTCCCCAATACCCCTTGTGGTATACAATATAAAATTACATTTGCAAGCCCTGCTCCAAAGATCTTACATGCTAAAAAACCACAGAGATTCTTGGAAGATGCATAGACTTCAGCTAGCCCAGCAAAATGTTTATGTGTTTGTCAAGGCTCAAGATCTTGATCCACAACAATAACTTGGTGAAGGAGGTGTCTCTGGGATAACAGAACTGAAGAGGAATAGTATTGGTGCACATTTAACTAAGCACATGACTGACTGTGGAGATTCTTTTGTTTAGTCTTCCTCACACTGGCTTGTTTATGTGCTGGTATCTCGGGATTCTGCTGAATATGGATACATGTATTGTTTGTTTGTGTTGGAGGCTGGCAGCATACTGTCTCCAATTTCCCATCCAGAGCTCCTGCAGTGTAGTTGTTGTCTGAGCTCCCCAAAACCTCCCACTCTGTTTTTCTGAGCCTGATCCAATGCCCATTGAAGTCAATGTGAGCTATTCCAGTGTGTTTAGTGGGCTTTGGATCAGGCCCATAATGAATAAGAAGGACACCATCTGTGTAGATGTTTTAAAATGTAGAAGATGATGCTGAAATTCCCCCTTCATTATGATTATTGGCTCATTGCATTTGCTTTTGAAGAAACCATTCATTAAATTTTATTTTCTATTTTAATTTATCATTTTATACTAGTTAACCTAGAGCACACCCTAGAGGCAGTTCTGTGAAAAGCTGCTCAGCTTGATTTCAGCTCCTCCTGTAGAGCATTCTAAGAAATGGCAAGCTAGTGACAGAGGATGTGGAAAAAGCTAATGTACTCAATGCTTTTTTTGCCTCTGTCTTCGCGAACAAGGTCAGCTCCCAGACAGCTGCACTGGACAGCACAGCATGGGGAGGAGTTGACCAGCCCTCTGTGACGAAAGAAGTGGTTCGGAACTATTTAGAAAAGTTGGACGAGCACAAGTCCATGGGGCTGGATGCACTGCATCCGAGAGTGCTAAACGAGTTGGCGGATGTGATTGCAAAGCCATTGGCCATTATCTTTGAAAACTCATGGCGATCGGGGGAGGTCCCGGACGACTGGAAAAAGGCTAATGTAGTGCCCATCGTTAAAAATGGGAAGAAGGAGGATCCTGGGAATTACAGGCCAGCCAGCCTCACCTCAGTCTCTGGAAAAATCATGGAGCAGGTCCTCAAGTGTTAGGATATAGATATTCAGGCCTGTCTGTAAAGGCCTATACTCTAAGAATTTAGGTGTATTCTTATCACTTGGCTAGTGATAGAGGTATAAAAGAAAGAATCAAAATCACTGTCTGCTGGTGTAAGGGCCTTCTCTTACTGTGACAGTCTGAGGCCCTGTTCTTAGGCTAAGGCCTTTGGCTAAGCAGCAGAGGCAGCCATAAGCTGGGAAGCAAACAGTCACATCCTCACATTTCAAACTAGTCACACTGAAATAAGGTGCTGTTCGGCTGTTAGGAACTATCAGGACAGGATTGTATTCCTATCACCTCCAGAGAAAGGGAAGTGCCTAGAAAATGTAAAAGAAAACTTAGTTTGATAGCATCCTGTCTGGCAAGAACTCACTTATCAATAGCTGGGATGTGAAATCCTCACTTCTGTATTGTCTTGTCATTATAGTTCCCACTTTGCTGTTGTTTGTCTGTATAATCTCTGTCTGGTTCTGTGATTGTTCCTGTCTGCTGTATAATTAATTTTGCTGGGTGTAAACTAATTAAGGTGGTGGGATATAATTGGTTATATAATCATGTTACAATATGTTAGGATTGGTTAGTTAAATTTCAGGAAAATGATTGGTTAAGGTATAGCTAAGCAGAACTCAAGTTTTACTATATAATCTGTAATCAATGAGGAAGTGACTGGGTGTGGGTGGGGGTGGGCATGTGGGTGTGTGAGATGGGAACAGGGAATGGGGGTAAGAAAATTGGAATCATGTTTTGCTAAAGGGGGAGATGGGAACAGGGAATGGGGGTAAGAAAATTGGAATCCTGTTTGGCTAAGGGTAGGAATGGGAACAGGGACACAGGTGTAAGGCTCTGTGGTGTCAGAGCTGGGAAGGAGGATACTAAGGAAGGAAACTGGAATCATGCTTGCTGGAAGTTCACCCCAATAAACATCGAATTGTTTGCACCTTTGGACTTCGGGTATTGTTGCTCTCTGTTCATGTGAGAAGGACAGGGAAGTAAGTGGGTGAAGGAATAAGCCCTCTAACATCAAGGAATCAATTCTGAAGCACTTACACGAGAGGAAAGTGATCAGGAACAGTCAGCATGGATTCACCAAGGGCAAGTCATGCCTGACTAATTGCCTTCTATGATGAGATAACTGGCTCTGTGGATGAGGGGAAAGCAGTGGACGTGTTGTTTCTTGACTTTAGCAAAGCTTTTGACATGGTCTCCCACAGTATTCTTGCCAGTGAGTTAAAGAAGTATGTGCTGGATGAATGGACTAAAAGGTGGACAGAAAGCTGGCTAGATTGTTGGGCTCAACGGGTAGTGATCAGTGGCTCCATGTCTAGTTGGCAGCCGGTATCAAGTGGAGTGCCCCAAGGGTCGGTCCTCGGGCCGGTTTTGTTCAATATCTTCCTTAATGATCTGGACCGTGGTGTGGATTGCACCCTCAGCAAGTTTGCAGATGACACTAAACTGGGAGGAGAGGTAGATACGTTGGAGGGCAGGGATGGGATACAGAGGGACCTAGACAAATTAGAGGATTGGGCCAAAAGGAAGCTTATGAGGTTCAACAAGGACAAGTGCAGAGTCCTGTACTTAGGACGGAAGAATCCCATGCATTGCTACAGACTAGGGACTGAATGGCTAGGCAGCAGTTCTGCAGAAAAGGACCTAGGGGTTACAGTGGAGGAGAAGCTGGATATGAGTCAACAGTGTAGTAGGGGCATTGCCAGCAGATCGAGGGATGTGTTTGTTCCCCTCTATTCGACATTGGTGAGGCCTCATCTGGAGTACTGTGTCCAGTTTTGGGCCCCACACTACAAGAAGGATGTGGAAAAATTGGAGAGAGTCCAGCGGAGGGCAACAAAAATGATTAGGGGACTGGAACACATGACTTATGAGGAGAGGCTGAGGGAACTGGGATTGTTTAGTCTGCGGAAGAGAAGATTGAGGGGGGATTTGATAGCTGCTTTCAACTACCTGAATAGGGGTTCCAAAAAGGATGGATCTTGACCATTCTCAGTTGTAGCAGATGACAGAACGAGGAGTAATGGTCTCAAGTTGCAGTGGGGGAGGTTTAGGTTGGATATTAGGAAAAACTTTTTCACTAGGAGGGTGGTGAAGCACTGGAATGCATTACCTAAAGAGGAGGTTGAATCTCCTTCCTCAGAAGTTTTTAAGATGAGGCTTGACAAAGCCCTGGCTGGGATGATTTAGTTGGGGATTGGTCCTGCTTTGAGCAGGGGGTTGGACTAGATGACCTCCTGATGTTCCTTCCAACCCTGATATTCTATGATTCTATGGTCCTGTGTTTTTGTTCATTTGACTTTAGTTCACTCTCGGGCTCCAGAGTGCAGCTACTCTAAAAATACTGCGTAGTTTAACCTATATTATCTGCAATATGCTCCAGAGAGCTGCTCCTGGAAGGTCTCTGTTTGCCCGCTATTCCTTCCTTCCTTATTGGAGGTGAATTAAAAGTTGTCTTTCCTGTTATTTCTTTCTTACAAAAACATACTCACAGGCTTATGTATTTAATTTAGGCATGTGGGTCACATGTAAAGACCCACAACCTGGACCTCATTTCAGGAGTGCACTGTGCATCAAAGGAGGAATGGACAAATGTTTTTAGGGAGTCCTTGTGCTCCGCAATCCTAGGCCAGCTATATGTGTTATCAGTGCTCTGACTGTCAGCAGCCCTAAAGGAAAGTTTGCGGCAGAGCACAGAAACCCCAGCCATGCCCCATTAGCTCTGGAGTCAGCTCCCTGCATTATAACTCTGGGGGCAGTTGCCATAGGAGTGTCTACTGTAGGTGAAGGAGCTGGCAGTGGTATACTTGATTTCAGTGTGACTACTCACATACTTTGCTACATGGCTGGATGGGGGCTATGTTGGTTAAGTAAACCACATTGAAACAGGTAAATTTAGGTCAGGAGCTATAATGATGTTGGTTGATGGATTACATGAAGCACATGCTTCACATCCATTTAAGTCAGCTGTTATACTCCTAATTGGGACAATGGATAAAAGATGCATAGTAAATAGGAGGGGGAAAGGAGCACTAATAATAACAGTAATACCTAGCTCTTCTATAGAGCTTTTCATTAGACAGAGAGATCATGTGCCCTCGCTTTAAGGGTATTCCATTTCAATCTATAGGATGTGTCACTGGGTATTCCTTAATTACCTACTCAATTTACTTAGCATGTGTCATAAATATAAAGGGAAGATTTCAGAGTAACAGCCGTGTTAGTCTGTATTCGCAAAAAGAAAAGGAGTCCTTGTGGCACCTTAGAGACTAACCAATTTATTTGAGCATGAGCTTTCGTGAGCTACAGCTCACTTCATCAGATGCATACCGTGGAAACTGCAGCAGACTTTATATATACACAGAGAATATGAAACAATACCTCCTCCCACCCCACTGTCCTGCTGGTAATAGCTTATCTAAAGTGAGCATCAGGTTAGGCCATTTCCAGCACAAATCCAGGTTTTCTCACCCTCCACCCCCCCACACAAATTCACTCTCCTGCTGGTGATAAGTAAGGGAAGAGTAACCACCTTTCTGTATACAGTGCTATAAAATCCCCCCTGTCCAGAGGCAAAGTCCTTTTATCTGTAAAGGGTTAAGAAGCTAAGGTAACCTAGCTGGCACCTGACCCAAAGTGACCAATGAGAGGACAAGACACTATCAAATCTGGAGCGGGGGGGGACAAAGGGTTGCTCTGTCTGTGTGATGTTTTTGCCGGGAACAGATCAGGAATGCAGCCTTACAACTCCTGTTAAGTTAGTAAGTAATCTAGCTAGAAGTGCATTAGATTGCCTTTTGCTTAAGACTGGTAAAATAAGCTGTGCTGGATGGAAGGTATATTCCCGTTTTTGTAACTTAAGGTTTTGCCTAGAGGGATTCTCTGTGTTTTGAATCTGATTACCATGTGAGGTATTTACCATCCTGATTTTACAGAGGTGATTCTTTTACCTTTTCTTAATTGAAATTCTTCTTTTAAGAACCTGGTTGCTTTTTTATTGTTCTTAAGATCCAAGGGTTTGGGTCTGTGTTCACCTGTACAAATTGGGGGTGATTCTTATCAAGCCTCCCCCAGGAAAGGGGGTGTATGGCTTGGGGGGATATTTTGGGGGAGAAGACGTCTCCAAGTGGGCTCTTTCCCTGTTCTTTGTTTAAAACGCTTGGTGGTGGCATCATAGAGTTCAAGGACAAGGCAAAGTTTGTACCTTGGAGAAGTTTTTAACCTAAGCTGGTACGAATAAGCTTAGGGGGTCTTTCATGCAGCTCCCCACATCTGTACCCTAGAGCTCAGAGTGGAGAAGGAACCTTGACATGGTTGCAGAGCGGTGGGATCATTTTGAGATCATTTTGAACCAGAAGAACAGCAGGATTTTAAAAGGTTTTGTAAAAGGTGATTGCAGCTGTAGATTCTGTCTCTCTGCTTGGGGGACAGAGCAGCAGGCATAACAAAAGGATTTTTGTGTAGGCTGAGAAGCTATCAAGAAAAAAAAGGGTATCAGGTTACAGCACAGCGAAATTTTACAAGCCAGTTTTTGTTTTGTTTTCTTTCTAACTCCTGGGTGTAAAGTTAGTTAAAAACAGAGACGTTAGGATGACAGACTGCAATGTTCAACAGCAGTTGGAATTAGCCAGATTTGAGGCTGAGGAAAAACAAAAAGAACATGAAATACGGGTAGAACTCAGACAGATGGAAATGGAGGCAAAAGAAAAAGAAATGGCAGCCAAAGAAAAAGAAAGGGAGGCTGCCCACAGGAGATAAATGGAGGCAAAAGAAAAAGAAAAGGAGGAGAAGGAAAAAGAGGAAGCATGCACTGCAGATGGAGAAGGCAACGGCTCAGCAGAGTATACCGAATAACCCTAACAATCCTTCCCCAACAATCCACGAATGGGAGCAACTATGTCCACAGTATGATGAATCCAGTGATATTGCTGAATATTTTCTCACCCTTGAGAGACTGTGCACACTCCATCAAATTCCTGAAGCTCACAAGATGACCACATTGGTCGCAAAATTGACTGGAAGAGCTCTGGATATATTCAATAAGATGCCTATTGATGACGCTTCTGACTATAAAAAAATCAAGGATTTGTTTTTAAAGCAATTTCAAGTTACACCTGAAACTTACAGAGTAAAATTTAGAGCCCTTAAGAGAGGGCCTGGACTAAGTATTGTGGCTTATATAAACCAGATCTGTTAGATTAAATGGGTCAAAGGAAGGGGTGTAACGAGCTTTGAAGGAATGTGTGATTTGATGACTCAGGAGCAATTCCTGAATATGTCCAAGGAGGATATAAAACAGTGTTTATGGGATAAGAAAATGGACTCAGCAGAAAGTCTTGCTTCTTATGCTGATCAATACGAGCAGTCCCAGACCACCAGAGAGGTGGGGCAAACCGGAACAAAACAGGTGGAGGGAGGAGAGAGAAACAACCCTAATCGCAGTTGGAGCAGATACCAGAAGGGACACTCTCAGACCACACCCTACTACCGGCGGCAGCCCAAGGCCCCAACTACACACCAAGGAACACTCCAGACACTTTCTCATCCCACCACACCGTTGTCCAGCAACCCACCTCGCCCCAGTGACCCGTCAGCTGGACGATGTTTTAAATGTAACGAGCCGGGGCACGTGAAGGCCAACTGCCCCAAGAACCCCAAGAGATTACAGTTCATTGCACCGGAATCACACCAGAGGTCCTCAGGCCCTCCGGCCCAGATACCGCCCAGATACCCTCAGAACAGAGGGAAACTGTGAGCGTGGGTGGGAAGAACAGCCGTGTTAGCACCTTTGGGAGCGTGGGTCACAGCATGGAGGGACACCAGAGCACAAGTGTCAGCTTTCCATGCTTCCTTAGTGGATCCCAATTTAATCGGCCCAGAGGTTCAAGTGACGATTCAACCCTTCAAGTCAAACTCTTTTGACTTGCCTACAGCCAAGTTGCCGGTCCACTACAAGGGCTGGTCAGGAACGTGGCACCTTTTGCAGTCTATGATTATTCTCCCATTCCCATGCTGTTGGGAGAAGACTTGGCCAATCATGTGAAGCTAGCCAAGAGGGTGGAAATGGTCACCTGCAGACAAGCTAAGCAAGCTGTCACACCTAGCTCTGTTCTGGAAACTTCTACCAGAACCTGGTCAGAGGTGATGGAACCGGACCCCATGCCAATGTCTGCAACAGCAGTAGTGGATCCAGTCAGAGACCCAGATAGAGCCAGTCTCAGAACCAGAACCGGTGGAACAACCAGCACCAGACCCATTGCCAGCACTGAATCCAATACTTGCAACCCCAACACCAGAGGGCTCCACCGAACCTGCACTGGCAGCAGCAGATAACCCTACACAAGAGGCTCAGCCAGAGCCTGAACCCCAACATAGTGCACCAGCGAAGAGCTGTTCACAGTCAACGGAAACACCCCCATCACCTGCATCGCTTCCAGAGGGACTAAGCATAGGTCCACAATCCAATGAGGAACTGATGTCTCCAGCATCATGGGAACAATTCCAGACTGAACAGGAAGCAGACGAAAACCTCCAGAGAGCTTGGACGGTGGCACGGAGCAACCTACCACCTCTCAGCTCTTCTAATCGATCCAGGTTTGTTGTAGAAAGAGGACTTTTATACAAGGAAACTCTTTCTGGTGGACACCAGGAAGACTGGCATCCTCAGAGACAGTTGGTAGTTCCAACTAAGTACCGAGTAAAGCTATTAAGCTTAGCCCACAATCATCCAAGTGGACATGCTGGGGTGAACATAACCAAAGACCATTTGGGAAAGTCGTTCCACTGGGAGGGAATGGGCAAGGATATTTCTACCTATGTCCGGTCTTGTGAGGGGTGCCAAAGAGTGGGAAAACCCCAAGATCAGGTCAAAGCCCCTCTCCAGCCACTCTCCATCATTGAGGTTCCATATCAGTGAGTAGCTGTGGATGTTCTGGGTCCTTTTCCAAAAAAGACACTAAGAGGAAAGTAGTACATACTGACTTTTATGGATTTTGCCACACGATGACCAGAAGCAGTAGCTCTAAGCAACACCAGGGCTAAAAGTGTGTGTCAGGCACTAACGGACATTTTTGCCAGGGTATGTTGGCCCTCCAACATCCTTACAGATGCAGGAACTAATTTCCTGGCAGGAATTATGGAAAGCCTTTGGGAAACTCATGGGGTGAATCACTTGGTTGCCACTCCTTACCACCATCAAACAAATGGCCTGGTGGAGAAGTTTAATGGAACTTTGGGGGCCATGATATGTAAATTCGTAAATGAACACTCCAATGATTGGGAGCTAGTGTTGCAGCAGTTGCTCTTTGCCTTCAGAGCTGTACCCCATCCCTGTATAGGGTTTTCACCATTTGAACTTGTATATGGCCACAAGGTTAAGAGGCCATTACAATTGGTGAAGCAGCAGTGGGAGGGGTTTACACCTTCTCCAGGAACTAACATTCTGGACTTTGTAACTAACCCACAAAACACCCTCCGAACCTCTTTACCCCTTGCTAAAGAAAACCTACAGGATGCTCAAAAAGAGTAAAAAGCTTGGTATGATAAAAATGCCAGAGAGAGGTCCTTCAAAGGAAGAGACCAGGTCATGGTCTTAAAGGTGCTCCAGGCCCATAAAATGGAAATGCCGTGGGAAGGGCCATTCACGGTCCATGAGCACCTTGGAGCTATTAATGATCTCATAGCATTCCCCACCTCCAACCGAAAGCCTAAGGTGTACCATATTAATTCTCTAAAGCCCTTTTATTCCAGAGATTAAAGGTTTGTCAGTTTACAGCCCAGGGAGGAGTTGACATTGAGTGGCCTGAAGGTGTCTACTATGAAGGGAAAAGTGATGGTGGCGTGGAAGAGGTGAACCTCTCCAAGACCCTTGGGCATATGCAGTGACAGCAGATCAAGGAGTTGTGCACTAGCTACGTGCCGATGTTCTCAGCCACCCCAGGACTGACTGAACAGGCATACCACTCCATTGACACAGGTAATGCTCACCCAATTAGCGCCCAACCTTACTGGGTGTCTCCTCAAGCTAAAACTGCTATAGAACGGGAGATCCAGGATATGCTACAGCTGGGTATAATCCGCCCCTCTGGCAGTGCATGGGCATCTCCAGTGGTTCTAGTTCTCAAACCAGATGGGGAGATGTGTTTTTGCGTGGACTACCATAAGCTAAATGCTGTAACTCGCCCAGACAACTATCCAATGCCCCGCACAGATGAACTATTGGAGAAACTGGGACGGGCCCAGTTCATCTCTACCTTGAACTTAACCAAGGGGTACTGGCAGGTCCTGCTAGATGAATCCGCCAAGGAAAGGTCAGCCTTCACCACACATGTTGGGCTGTATGAATTTAATGTGCTCCTTTTGGGCTGCGGAATGCATCCGCCACCTTCCAAAGACTTGTAGATGGTCTCCTAGCATGATTGGGAGAATATGCAGTCGCCTACCTTGACAACGTGGCCATATTTTTGGATTCCTGGGCAGAACATCTGGAACATCTACAAAAAGTCTTCAAGCACATTAGGGAGGCAGGACTAACTGTTAAGGCTAAGAAGTGTCAAATAGGCCTAAACCGAGTGATTTATCTTGGACACAAGGTGGGTCAAGGAACTATCAACCCCCTACAGGTCAAGGTGGATACTGTCCCAAAGTGGCCTGTCCCAAAGTCAAAGAAACAGGTCCAATCCCTCTTAGGCTTGGCTGGATATTACAGGCTATTTGTACTGCAATACAGCCAAATCGCCGCCCCACTGACAGACCTAACCAAAAAGAAACAGCCAAATGCAGTTCAGTGGACTGAAGAGTGTCAGAACACCTTTAACCAGCTTAAAGTGACACTCATGTCTGACCCTGTGCTAAAAGCCCCAAACTTTGACAAACCGTTCCTAGTAACCACAGATATGTCCGAGTGTGGTGTTGGAGCAGTCTTAATACAGGAAGGACTGAATCAAGAATTCCATCCTATCGTGTTTCTCAGCAAGAAGCTGTCTGAGAGGGAAAGCCACTGGTCAATCAATGAAAAGAAATGTTACACCATTGTCTACGCTCTGGAAAAGCTATGCCCATACATTTGGGGATGGCATTTCTACCTGCAAACCGGCCATGCTGCGCTACAGTGGCTTCATACCGCCGCGGGAAATAACAAAAACCTTACTCAGTGGAGTTTAGGTCTCCAAGATTTTCATTTCAACATACAACACATCTCAGAAGCTTCTAAGAAACTGGCTGATATACTCTCCCATGAAAGTTTCCCAGAATCAACTGGTTAAAATCGTCCCTGAAATGTAAAAAATATTGTTAGTTTTTATATAGTCAGTAGTATATCTAAAGGTGTATGTGTCTTCCTAACTCTGTTTTCCCCTAGAGCTCCAGGAAGAAATCACAGCCAGTGTTTCACCCTATCTGTGATTTGGGGAGCGTGTCATAACTATAAAGGGAAGGGTAACCACCTTTCTGTATACAGTGCTATAAAATCCCTCCTGGCCAGAGGCAAAACCCTTTCACCTGTAAAGGGTTAAGAAGCTAAGGTAACCTCTCTGGCACCTGACCGAAAATGACCATTGAGAGGACAAGATGCTTTCAAATCTGGACGAGGAGAACAAAGGGTTAGCCTGTCTGTGTGATGTTTTTGCCGGGAACAGATCAGGAATTCAGCCTTACAACTCCTGTTAAGTTAGTAAGTAATCGAGCTAGAAATGCATTAGATTTCCTTTTGTTTAATGACTGGTAAAATAAGCTGTGCTGGATGGAAGGTATGTTCCTGTTTTTGTATCTTTTTGTCACTTGAGGTTTTGCCTAGAGGGATTCTCTGTGTTTTGAATCTGATTACCCTGTAAGGTATTTACCATCCTGATTTTACAGAGATGATTCTCTTACCTTTTCTTTAATTAAAATTCTTCTCTTAAGAACCTGATTGATTTTTCACTGTTCTTAAGATCCAAGGGTTTGGGTCTGTGTTCACCTGTACAAATTGGTGAGGATTCTTATCAAGCCTTCCCCAAGAAAGGGGGTGTAGGGCTTGGGGGGGGGGATATTTTGGCGGGGAAGACGTCTCCAAGTGGGCTCTTTCCCTGTTCTTTGTTTAAAATGGTTGGTGGTGGCAGCATACGATTCAAGGACAAGGCAAAGTTTGTACCTTGGGGAAGTTTTTAAGCTGGTAAGAATAAGCTTAGGAGGTTTTCATGCAGCTCCCCACATCTGTACTCTAGAGTTCAGAGTGGGGAAGGAACCCTGACAGCATGCCTCATCACATTCATTAGATTGGGGTTATACTGCCATCACCTAGTAAAAGTAGCCTATTAAGACAGACAAAGTAATAGAAATTGGAGCATGATCTGCCCATGTTATAGGTACTATATTTGGGTCAACTAGAAAAAAAAATTCTTCTCATTCATGGTTCATTTCTGTGATGGACTGAACACTGGGGTCCAATCCAGCATACAGGTAGGTTCACTGGCTTCAATGGGACAGTGTAGGTGGTTAATTGCTTTGCTGGATCTGACCCTATTATCTCAAGTACAATAGAATCATAGAGTGTAAGGCCAGAAGAGACTACCAGATCATCCAGTCTGACCTCCTGGACATTACAGGCAACTAGCACCACCCAGCACCCACACGCTACACCCGACAACCATTAGACAATGCATTCGATCAAAGCCAGCCCTCAGAAGACTAGTCTAATATGTGCCATAGGCAGAGAACAGGAGGGACCAGGGTGCACCAGTGTCTGAGGCCCCCACAATGGCAGGGGAATGATTAAGTGAGATATACCCAGATAATCCTGGCAAGGGACCTGTACCCACAGACTGCAGAGGAAGGTGAAACCCCACAAGGTCCCTACCAATCTGGCTGGGGTAAAATTCCTTCCTGACCCCCCATATGGAGAGAAGGGCCAGATCTTAAACTGATGTAAATTGCTCAACTTCCAATGAAGTCAATGGACTGCACTAAATACACCTGCTGGGGATCTGGCCCTGTACCTTATAACAGCCTAAGCTTGAGTTACTCTCAGAATAGTAAAGCAAAAAGCTAATCAGCACTCATGCGTAGGGTAAGCACTAATCAATGACTGAAAAGAGTAGAAGAGTTCACACAGACCAATAGACCAATCTGACCAATAGATGTTAGTATCTGTAAGGCTAGAAAGTTTGGGAAGGTGCAGGAAAAAATAAACAAACAATCTGTGCTAACCATATTACATCTTGACAGGTTTCAGAGTAGCAGCCATGTTAGTCTGTTTTCGCAAAAAGAAAAGGAGTACTTGTGGCACCTTAGAGACTAACCAATTTATTTGAGCATAAGCTTTCATGAGCTACAGCTCACTTCATCGCGGTAGCTCATGAAAGCTTATGCTCAAATAAATTGGTTAGTCTCTAAGGTGTCACAAGTACTCCTTTTCTTTTTGCATATTACATCTTGTGTTATAGGTACCTTCCCCAGGTCAATTTGAATAGAATGGGATTGTCTGAAAAGAATTTGAGGGGCAGGATGCAGATATATGGCCTCTACGATCCATGCTATATCTATAGGAACTGGCCAAGAAATTTAAAATGTTGGCTTCTGGTTGAAAGGCACTCTAGCTTGGTCTTAAATAAAGAGATTTTGCTAGCACCTGCATTCAATTTATTAGGTATCTATGGTAAGTTCAGTAGCTTTAATCAGAATGTGCTAGTACGCTCTTTATTAGCAGAATTGCTAATTACTTTTGTTTCTCAGAGAAAAACAGGTGCTCCCACAATGGCTTACAAATGTGACGGCTTAGCCGTAGAAGAAAATGGGTATCCTTAAGACTGGTTTATGTTACTGATAGTTGGGTAATCTGAGTCCCTTTCATTAACTGTGCTGAAAGAAGACTCTAGGTTAAGAAAAAAAAATCTCTAACAAACTTCCCATTTGAACACTCTAGATTTCCACCATCTTTGTCTGTCTTATTCCCTTTGAAACTATTTTCTCTTTAACTTTCAATGTGTGTTTTACAATTGTAATTTGCAGTTTTTGTACATTGTGATGGCCTATATGACCAAGTTCCTTTTTAATTTGTTTTTTCTTGATATTCTCTGTATCTGTGAGATTTGGTGTTCATTGCTTGTCACTGCAATGTGTGTGTGTGTAAATAATGTGTGTATATTGGTGGCAGGGGAGCGACTGATGACATGTACCCAAAACCACCCTCGACAATGTTTTTGCCCCATCAGGCATTGGGAGCTTAACCCAGAATTCCAACGGGCAGCAGAGACTGTGGGAACTGTGGGATAGCTATCTACGTGCCACCAAATTGAGGACGCACTCTGACGACTTAATGTGCTTAGTGGGGACATACACAATCAACTGTATAAAATCGATTTCTAAAAATTGACTTCTATAAAATCGACCTGATAAAGTAGTGTAGACATGACACTGGATTCCGTGTACACATACCGCATGCTACGTTTCGCCTACCTTTCTACTCCAGCCTTCCCACTCATCTTCATTAGAAGTGCTCACTTGAGAAGGACAAGCATGATTTGACCCTAGTTGTGCTTTTACTTCATTTGGGTGTTTTTGTCCCCCCTGCCCCCCCCCATTATTTATCTCAGAAGCTATCCTTCAGGTTTAAACTTAGCAATGAATTTACAATCAGATTTTCAAAAGTGCTAAGGGCTAGAATTGTAATGGTATTTTGGCTACTAAAGATGCAGATAAGTACCTTGGGATGGGGGGGGGGGTGGAGGGGATGATTAAAATGCACCAAGGTGCCTAATTCTCAAAACTCTGGCCCTAAGTGATATGGGAGCACAAGCCCCAATGACTTTCAATGGGATTTGTGCACCTAGATCACAAAGGGTACATCTGCACAGCGACAGTGAGTCTCAGAACTCAGGTCAACAGCCTTGGGCTCATGGAGCTTGCGCTATGGCTTAGACGATGCCGGACTTCGAGCTGTGAAGAGTAGGGAAGGGGGTGAGCTTCAGTGGCTGAGCTCCAGCCAAAGCCTGAACATCTACACAGCTATTTTCAGTGCTGTTATGGGACCCCACAAGCCCGAGTCTGTTGATCTGGGCTCTGAAGTTTGCTGCCATGGGGTGTGTAAAGGCACCGAAAGGTGTGTTAGAAAAATCCCCCTCTTAGCTCTTGCTGTAGCTTGGCTAAGGCATTTTCTTTAGCTGGTGAGTTCTTTGGAGATGGGACTATCTTTAAGTGTGGCTACTACTGACAATAAACAAATGATTAATGATATCAATATAATGTAATGATACAATATATTGATATATTAATCATATATTTGTAATAATAATAGTAGTATATTGGAAGACTGGTGTGCTCCAACAGTTATCTTTAGAAATACTGTAGCAGCTAAATAAACAAGGCAAAGGATTATCCTTCCCACCACCCCCATCCTCCATTGTTGTACATACTTACTAGAGCTAATTTTCCAGGACTTGCTTCACTTTTATATTATTATTACCTTTCAAAAATACTCTCACTCTTGACTCACTTTAACCACTGAGAACTGAACAGGGTTAGCAAGATAGAAAGCAATCATTTCAGCCTGGGAATTAATTCTGAAGTTCTAAATTGGCCTTCAGTTTAATATTCTCAAATCACCTGACCTGCAAACTAACTGCAATAGTCAGGATATAGCAAGGGAGACTTTTAAAGGATATGTCAGCCGGTTCTTGACATATGGTGCTGGGAACCTACTGTACAAGAATGTCAGCAGTACTCGAAAGGTTAATGGAAGTGGGATTTGCTAAGACATGACTGATTCTCCTAGAACAGGTGCAGGGAAGGGGGGAAGCTGATTTGGACAAAGCCCTTTAAAGCCCTTTTGCATTTGCATCTCTCTGTCTGAAGGAAAGTAGAGCACTGGTCTCTTTTAACTGAAATCACTCTAATCTCTTGAAGGGATGAAAATCTTGTTAAAGAAAACATTTTCAGACCAGGAATGAGCTCTCAGACTGGGGAAAATATTCAGTGTGGAGCTTAGGAAAACAAATCTGGCAAAGCATAGGAGAGCTGCTGCTAACGTTAATACAGTTAAGGTTAAATGTTTTGGGTTGTTTTACTGTACAGGACCCTGACACAAACCCTTGAGAGATTTTCTCATGGTTTGTCCTTATCACGCCGTGTTGAAATGGTCCTTTTTTACTTGATAGAAGTACAAAACCTTTCTTTACTCCAATAAAATATTCTAGAACACTCCCCCAAAAGAATGATTTCAATCACTATGTTGCATTTGATTTACAGTCCCCACTTATAATTTTATGAATAATAATGACTCGTTCTGTGTTAAACATGAAATACACTCCCCTTGCAATATATAAACTTTCATTGAACCGGCAATTATATTGGAAAATAATTAGTAATAGGACTTGCACTTTTACAGAGCAACAGCCAGATTGGGAAAACAGGGTGTGTTGTTATCCTGTGTCACCCAAAAACACACCCATATATCCAGTGAGTGATACATCCTTGCTCTCTCCCTGTCAGACATTCCCTTACTCCCATTAATTATGCATCTCAGAAAGCTATGGCACATCTGCTGCTTACTTTTTTTTTTTTTTTTTTTTTGCCATTTGCTTTACAGTGCTGAAAGCTGATCCTGTATGCAAGTGGGAAGATAAATAGATCAAGTCAGATATTGGCCCTGCGCAGGGGTAATGAGATTCCCTGGGGACATATTATGCACCATGGAAAAGGCACAGTATTTGGACCGAGTTGGCTTTCTAAATGTCCAGGGTCCCTCTGGCAAATGGTCCCCAGACTCGACAAAAATGTTGCAGGTAATGTGCAGAATACACAGCGTGCCATTGGAAGCAGGGCGGTACAGAAGTGTGTGGCACTTTGGAAATAAAGGGGCATGACATGGGTAAAGGGGTCACAGGGTAGGGAATTGTCCTGGAGCTGAATGGTGCTCCCAGGACACCATCCAAATGATGCATACATAGAGCACTAGGAAGGCAGCTGCCAGCAGCTTTCCGTTGAGCACACAATTCCTCAAACCCAAGTGTTCCTGCTCTGTAGATCAGTCTCATGAGGAACCGTCAGTTATAGGAAAAAACTCAGCAATTGTGGGCACATTAGGTACTGTGTGGTGGTCATGCTGTAAGATTAGAGACCATTGTAGAGTGGGTCTAGCATTGCTGATCTAGGGGGACCCCAAGCAGTCACTCTGTGCTGGCTTATGCTGGTACCTCTGTTTATCTTGACAGCAGCGACAGTAGTTTCTATTGAAAGACATCTGACAGGGAGGGATAGAGACAGTGCTCTTTGCCATTATGCCATCACTCAGCAGCTCAGACACACCTTAGAAGGGCTTTGCACCTGCATGCTTCCGGCAGGGCTGGATTAAGACATCAGTTCTATAGGCCCATGCCCAGAGGTTCAGTTCCTGGAGTCCCTGGATGACCTCAGAATCTCAGCTTTCTGAGAACCCTGAAAACATGACTTGAGTGTAAGTGACACAGTGTTGTCTGTCTCAGTCTGCAGAGAGCCTGAAACAATAGCTCTGAAAGCTGTGAACTTCCCCATCCATCTTAATTACTGGGTAGTTAAGTCTGGAATCTGGCCAGCCTCTGCCAATACCAGCCAAGTGCAGGGCTCTGAGTCTGGATGTCATGGCCCTCATTGCTTCCATGCCAGGCATGGCTGAACCACAGCTCACAAACCACATGTGGCTCTTTTACAGTTAAAGTGATGCTTTGTGGCTAGAATTAATATTAATCTGAAGTTTTACAAAGCTATACAAATTGTTGAAAGAATTTCAAAACTAGTTTTTGCTTTTAATGAGTGAACCTAATAGTGTGAGAGTGAGACCTATAGAAAGAGAAGCTCGCAGATGCACATTATATCAGGAAATTGCATCATTCTGTATTCAGGTGTTGTTCTGTGTGGACCTCATGTGCTCATGATCTCCCTACATTCCATAGAATACAGGCTGTGTTTACTGTTCATAAATCATATTTGAATAGTTTTAGATTTAAGTGTTAACCCAATGTAAATGTCGTGGATAACAATGCCATGTTCAAATTATAAGAAATGCAAGTATGAAGAAGAAAACCAAAGTTTTAAGCCAGAATAGGAGGAAAATTTTGCATTCACTCTTAATGGTGGCAAACCCCTGTACCTTATCTGCAATGCATCGTTCACTCAGTCCAAAGCAAGAAACTTGAAATGTCATTATGAAACAAATCGTAGGAACTTTTCATCTAAATACTCTCCTGAATCAGAATTAAGGAAAAACAAGCTAACTGCATTAACATTATGCCTAAACAGTCAACAGACACTACTTTCTATGCTCAGTAAGAAGAAAAGGAGTACTTGTGGCACCTTACAGACTAACAAATTTATTTGAGCATAAGCTTTCGTGAGCTACAGCTCACTTCATCGGATGCATTCAGTGGAAAATACAGTGGGGAGATTTATATACACAGAGAACATGAAACAATGGGTGGGGGAGAAAACCTTTTTTAGTGATAATCAAGGTGGGCCATTTCCAGCAGTTGACAAGAACTTCTGAGGAGGGGGGGGGATAAACATGGGGAAATAGTTTTACTTTGTGTAATGACACATCCACTCCCAGTCTCTATTCAAGCCTAAGTTACTTGTATCCAGTTTGCAAATTAATTCCAATTCAGCAGTCTCTCATTGGAGTCTGTTTTTGAAGTTTTTTTGTTGAAGAATTGTCACTTTTAGGTCTCTAATCAAGTAACCAGAGAGATTGAAGTGTTCTCGGACTGGTTTTTGAATGTTATAATTCTTAAAGTCTGATTTGTGTCCATTTATTCTTTTACATAGAGACTGTCCAGTTTGACCAATGTACATGGCAGAGGGGCATTGCTGGCACATGATGGCATATGTCACATTGGTGGATGTGTAGGTGAACGAGCCTCTGATAGTGTGGCTGATGTGATTAGGCTGATGTGATTAGGCATAGGGCCCACCTTGATTATCATTACAAAAGGTTCCCGCCCCCCCCCGCTCTCCTGCTGGTATTAGCTCATCTTAAGTGTTCACTCTCCTTATAGTGTGTATGGTAACACCCACTGTTTCATGTTCTCTGTGTATATAAATCTCCCCACTGTATTTTCCACTGCATGCATCCGATGAAGTGAGCTGTAGCTCATGAAAGCTTATGCTCAAAAAAATTTGTTAGTCTCTAAGGTGCCACAAGTACTCCTTTTCTTTTTGCGAATACAGACTAACATGGCTGCTACTCTGAAACCTGTCATTATGCTCAGTAAGGAAGCTAACACAACAAAGCTAGTTTATATCACTCATGTTAAACATCCATATTCAGATGATGAATTTGTTAAGAAGAATATTGCAGAAGTGGTTGCAATTTTAGATCCAAACACAAAACTTCAATGACTAATAAAGCAAATTCCAATTTTCTGCCATGCTACGGAGAGGCAGATCTCCCAGATCAGTGGAGATGTTGCAAGCAACATACAAAACAATCTAAAGAATTCTCTAGTGTTCAGCCTAACTCTCAACTAATCTGCAGATATACAAGATAAACTAGCGATATTTGTTCGCCATGTTTCCACGGCTGCAGTTGTGAAAGAAGAAATGTTGGAGTTGGTGGCGCTAAAAGAAACAGTGTTGCTATAAAGAACACACTTTACAAAGCATTGACAAATGCTGATTAACCTCTGGATAAACTTGTCAGTATTGTAAATGATGGAGCACCTGCAACGGTGGGGAAAAAATGTAGGCCTTATCGGACTCTTGAAAAGTAATTCCAGATTTCCTGAGTTGATTCCTGTTCATTGCATGGTCTCTCATGAACATTTGGCAGGTAGATACTTCAAGCACAAAAAGCACAAAAATGTTATGAAAATGATCCTAGAAATTGTCAATTTCATCCGCTTGAATGGGAAGACTCATTGACAGTTCAAAAATGTCATTGAAGAGCTTGATCTTGAAGACAAACCTAATGATATCTCTTTCTACTGTATTGTGAAGTGGTTATCAACTAGCAATGTCTTAAATAGATTTGTTGGAGCCTGTCAGTGCTTTCCTTGAAGAAAAGGAAAAGTCCTATCCACAATGGGTGCAGGATCTGATATTTTTCACTGATATTATACAGCATCTGCAAACTTTCAACTTGGCGCTAAAAGGGAAGGATAAGAGTATTTCTGATCTTACTCAGACTTCAGCTTCCAGAACAAGTTAAAGCTTCTGCAAAGAGACATAGTGTCAAGGAATTTCAACCGCTTTCCCCATCTCATGATTAGGGTAAACACATTCCCTGAAATCAAAGTAGATCACAAACATGAGGAATACAGAGGTAAATTACAAGGACTGCTTGATGACTTTTGGGTCAGGTTTGAAGACGCGCAGAAGTTGAGATCCTGCTTCACCTTTCTTGTAAGCCCATTCATGGTTGATGTGATCAGCAATGGTTGTCTGATTCTCAAAACCATGGTTATGGAAACATCTACTGTAGAAATGGAACTATTGGAACTCCAGGAGAACCAGACTCTAAAGATGATGCATAAATCAGTCTACAGTTGAGTTCTGGAAGCAAGTGTCAGGAATGAAGTATCCTCAACTCAAGAAGACTAGTGTGTGACTAGTTCAAAAATTAACTAGATAAGTTCATGGAGGATAGGTCCATCAATGGCTATTAGCCAAGATGGACGGGGATAGCGTCCCTAGCCTCTGTCTGCCAGCAGCTGGGAATGGGCAACAGGGGATGGATAACTTGATTATTACCTGTTCTGTTCATAGTCTCTGGGGCACCTGGCATTGGCCACAGTCAGAAGACAGAACACTGAGCTAGATGAATCTTAGGTCTGACCCATTATGGCTGTTCTTATGTTCTCATTTCAAATTTCAGCACAACATACTACTATAAATCGCTTTACTTTGTGATGAAGTTTGTAAAATTGAAACATTGTGCAGTCCTTCCAAATCAACATCAGACCAAGCTCCTCCATCCACCTTGACAGCATATCAACCAGATTTCCAAAGCCTTACGACCAGGATGGAGACCAACAAGGCCTCTAGCTCTAGCAGTAATTAGCCATGATACAATAAATGAGATGTTAATATTTTTAAAAAATGCATGTGTAAAGGTTGTGCGTGTCTTGAGGCTTTCAAACTTCTGTAGATTATCATATGTGGCTTGGAGGGTCAATAAATTTGGCCACCCCTGTTCTATGCTGTCATATGGCCCTAGTAGGGTAACATTAGCAGGGGTCCCCACATAGAGTTCTCAGCTCAGTTGGGTGGGTCTGAGTCCTCCCTACTGTGAGACAGACCCACCCCACCTGGAGACAGAGTGGTTGTCTGGGTAGGTTACCACCTACTGAAAGAGAAGTGGTGGTGTGCCCCTCCAATCCAGATGATGGCTCCTTGGGTAGTCCTTTCACCATGAGGAGGGCCCGTGCCAAAACATGGGGGCTAAAGTCATGGGGTCCCAATCTGGGGTGTGCTAAGTGCCCTGGACTTTTTGATTTGAAGCATAAACCAACCTCTGGTTGGTGATGGTCAGAAATAAAGTTCTCCTATAAACAAGTTACTCCATAATTGTCCTCGTCAGGTGTTCCAGGCACCTTCCACTGTTGGTGCTGGCCACAGCTGGAGATGTGGTATCAGACTAGTTGGCCTGATTTGCTGTGGCCTATGTTTATGTTTGTGTCCTATTTGTTATGGCCTATGTCCTATGTTTATCTGTTCCTATTCTCCTCAGGGCCTTTTCTCCCACTGCAGGGTATAAGTCATCTCCATTGACGTCAAAGGAAGATAAGCATAAGCTGCAATGAAGCAATAGGATCACTGGCTTTTTTATTTCTGTAGCCATTAGATATTTTGTTTGAGTAATTCTGGGAGATGAATTACCAGACCCACTTCCTTGTGTGAGGGTAATGGCTGCTTCTCATGAGAACTCCCAAACTGGGGAACATTTTACTGCAGTACCCCTCCAGTCCCTTCCTGTTGTCAGGGCCATGCATCACTATCGAAAAGTACATCCTCAACCATCCCTGTACATCAGCGAGAGAGTGTAGTTTGCGGAGTGCTAACGTGTATGTTCTACTCCCCTAAGTTGAACAGCATACATCTTTCCCCTTTGCATTTAGTTTTGCATGACATGGGAAAATAATACTCCGTTTGTAAATATAATGAATGGTGGTGGTTTCAGAATTCCTCCCATTCTCAGATATATAACACTTTATGCCTACAAACTTTGTCACTGTTTCTGTAACACTGCAAATTAAAAAATAGTGGTTTCTTTTTTAATCTGTAAATTCTAAAAACATGAAGGTGCATTATCCCCAACATTAATGTTTCTGCAACAGAAGAAAAGCATCATGTAATGTGATTTGATGCACAACAAATTAATGCATTTTGACGGGATGCACTGATTGACCAATGGCTGTTGATGTAATTGTAGGACAGGTAGCCTGAATTCTGAAAGATTATCTGAGGAGATAAGGAATTGGCTAAAAGAGGGTATTTGTAATTGTCTGCAAGTGACATCTCCAGATGACTCAATAACCTCTAGAAATGGGCTATTTCAAATAGGTTTGTAAGCCACTGTGATTATTTTCTGCCTGTGTTGTTGAGCACATTGCCTGCTTCCCTCATTTATTTGGTTCAGGGTTGGGTGAACTATGCTCATTTCTTTAAAATCTATTTTTTGTGGTTTGGGGAGTTTGAAAAACTAGTCCAATTTGCAGGCATGTTTTCCCCTATAATTTAATCACATGGGGTATGATTTTTCCTTTCACACCAGTTTTATACTGGTGCAACTTCACTGATTTCTCTGGACAACGAAAAGATTGTGCTGTGATCTAGGGACAGAAAAAACCTCCCCAAAAGATTGCCTGGGACAAGCAGAGGGCCTGTATGCAGTATATACCCTATACTGTTTTTTATTAGAATTTCTCTCTCCCCCTCTGCTTTACTCTCTCACAGTCTCTGGGCCTGAATGCGTTTAGTTACATGGCTCTAACTCCCAATGTACACCAGTGCAAGTGAGAGAAGATTGAAGCCCTTGTCATGTTTCATATTGGACATTCTCCACTCACTTTCCCAGCCTATACTTTTCATGGGATTTCATATTCTCCTCCAAGCCTAATGGATGCATGATAATTTTTTGCAGTGATTCTCTCCAGCTCAGGATGTTTGAGTTGGTTAAAACTGGGCCAAACATCTTAGCCAATCAGATCTCTATTTGTTATTATTTTAGGCTTTAGTTTTAGGTTTTGGAAGTAAAGGTCCTTTTAGTAAATGTGTGGGTCAATAGTGTCTAGCGGTGTGTGTGTGTGCTTAAACCATCCTTTTTATTGCCTTGTATTCCCTGTTACAAAATGATCAACTTCTCTTAAATTAAAATAGGTCTCTGTTTGGTGCCAATAACATAGACAATAGTGAAGTACAAATCTGCCCAGCCAATCAAATCATCATTCATGATATCTGTAGAGTGCTTAGACAATTTATGTCTCATGCTAACTGTGCAATGGGTCAAAATACTTCCAAGCCCTTAAAAATTCAGGGTCTAGCTAGTTCTGTGACCTAAAGTTTATCCTTAATTTTTTCATGAGCCAATGTGTCACCCACCTATGGATAAAAGAAACACTTATGCCATACCATTAAGTGCAGTTTCTGATTGCCAGCTCAGGCCGTATACCAAATATTGCATCTATCAAGTTCTTACATGTTGTCATTTTGAAACTTCCATTTAAATGCAAATTCTGACATTTAAATAGAGTCCTCATGTGCTTTATTACACCATAATTACTGTTTCCCATCTCACCAGACACAAGTATAAGGCCACAGGTCACTTTACTAGCCCTCTGAAATGGCAAATGAAATCAAGAAGTCATCATCTGCTGCTCTTCTGAGTGACACACATTTGTTAGGGGAGATCTCAGGATGGAGCTGAACAGTGCCCTAAAACCTATTTGCTCCACATACTTACAAAAACAAAATAATTAAAAAAAAACCCAGCAGACACTTACTTTCCCTATTCAGGATTTTTTTCAAAGGTAATGACTTGAACAGCATTCAGAACAGCACTATTTTCAAAGGAACCGTTCTTTTCTGAGTAAGAGTGGGAAGGCTGTTCCATTAATCCCTCAGGAGAGGGGAAACAGGAGGCACCAGCATTAAGGGAGCACAGATAAAAAATTAAGAGACTGTATGATCCCCTCTTAATATCCATAATGGCAGAGTTTCATCTAGCACACTGTCTAGCCTATCAATGTGCAATGGTAACAGAAGAGAGTGCTATATGTATCAGTTGTCAACTTTCACGTGGTAAATAAGCACCCCAACTTTCACAATAAGCCAAAAATCAAGCTAATCCCATTTCAAAACAAGGCCAAAACAAGCCAATCCCTCAGAACCCCAACACTCTATGTGACTAGATCCCCTGGCGTGCAGTCTGGGACTGCGGTGGGCCCGCTGTGCACCCCTGACTCTCTCCCCCTCTTGCCCCTGCTTGCCAGGAGCCGATCAAAAAGAAAAAAAAGAAGCAACAAGCTACAAGCCAAAAAAATAGCCAATAAGCAACTTGCAAGCCAGTTAAGCCAAAAACAAGCCCAATTTCTGTGTTTTTTCCACGGGTTTGGCATGTCTGATATGCATGTCAGTCTTTCATTGTCCTGTCATTAAAGGGTCTGCCTGATAACCTAACAACAACATGGGTACCTGCAAGCAGAGAGTAACTACCAGTGCATTCAGTGAATTGTCATGACAAGCTATATAAGGGTTGCCAAAGCTATAAGAAAAAAGCCAGACACCTCAGATGTCTGTCAGGGCAGCCTGAGCCACCCAGGATGGAGACACATTGTTGGATTCAGGATCTGGGTCCGGGTCAGCACTGTCCATGTTTGCTATGTAGTGTGATGCGGTCTCCCAGGCCAGGCACAAATTTATTTCTACAGGCTGTGGAGATAGGATTGTGAAAGATTACAATTTAGAGAGGCTCCCTCATAAGGGACACTACTATGAATGTAGGAATTTTGAGACATGCCCTGGAAGCAGGGATTGGAGAGCAAAGGTTAGCCGTGTACAGCCATTCACCAGAGATGCTCTATTTTTTTAATTTTTTTTAAATAAAGGTCTCATTCCTTTTTCATTCACTGGTTTGTTGTTTAATTAACTCTGAATGCGAAAGACATTGCAGTAATTTTGAGGTTAACTCCTGAGTTTGAAGATGAAAACAGAGGACAGGGGAACACATGGATCAGCAAATAAAGAAGAACAAAGCCTTTTGTATATAGTATATCAGCACAATAAACTGGGAGAGCAATACAGCGGTGCACAGACAATCCAGGAAGTTTTTGGAAAATGTAGGGGACAATTTCCTGGTGCAAGTGCTGGAGGAACCAACTAAGGGCAGAGCTCTTCTTGACCTGCTGCTCACAAACTGGGACAAATTAGTAGGGGAAGCTAAAGTGGATGGGAACCTGGGAGGCAGTGACCATGAGATGGTCGAGTTCAGGATCCTGACACAAGGAAGAAAGCAAAGCAGCAGAATATGGACCCTGGACTTCAGAAAAGCAGACTTTGACTCCCTCAGGGGACTGATGGGCAAGATCCCCTGGGAGAATAACATGAGGGGGAAAGGAGTCCAGGAGAGCTGGCTGTATTTTAAACACTCCTTATTGAGGTTACAGGGACAAACCATCCCAATGTGTAGAAAGAACAGTAAATATGGCAGGCGACCAGTTTGGCTTAACAGTGAAATCCTTGCTGATCTTAAATACAAAAAAGAAGCTTACAAGAAGTGGAAGGTTGGACGAATGACCAGGGATGAATATAAAAATATCGCTCGGGCATGCAGAGTGAAATCAGGAAGGCCAAATCACACCTGGAGTTGCAGCTAGCAAGGGATGTTAAGAGTAACAAGAAGGGTTTCTTCAGTTATGTTAGCAACAAGAAGAAAGTCAAGGAAAGTGTGGGCCCCTTACTGAATGAGGGAGGCAACCTAGTGACAGAGGATGTGGAAAAAGCTAATGTACTCAATGCTTTTTTTGCCTCTGTCTTCACGAAGAAGGTCAGCTCCCAGACTACTGCGCTGAGCAGCACATCATGGGGAGGAGAAAGAAGTAGTTCGGGACTATTTAGAAAAGCTGGACATGCACAAGTCCATGGGGCCGGATGCGTTGCACCTGAGAGTGCTAAAGGAGTTGGCGGATGTGATTGCAGAGCCATTGGCCATTATCTTTGAAAACTGATGGCGATCGGGAGAAGTCCCGGACGACTGGAAAAAGGCTAATGTAGTGCCCATCTTTAAAAAAGGGAAGAAGGAGGATCCTGGGAACTACAGGCCAGTCAGCCTCACCTCAGTCCCTGGAAAAATCATGGAGCAGGTCCTCAAGGAATCAATTCTGAAGCACTTAGAGGAGAGGAAAGTGATCAGGAACAGTCAGCATGGATTCACCAAGGGCAAGTCATGCCTGACTAATCTAATTGCCTTCTGTGATGAGATAACTGGCTCTGTGGATGAGGGGAAAGCAGTGGACATGTTGTTCCTTGACTTTAGCAAAGCTTTTGACACGGTCTCCCACAGTATTCTTGCCAGCAAGTTAAAGAAGTATGGGCTGGATGAATGGACTCTATAAGGTGGATAGAAAGTTGGCTAAATTGTCGGGCTCAACGGGTAGTGATCAATGGCTCCATGTCTAGTTGGCAGCCGGTATCAAGTGGAGTGCCCCAAGTGTCGGTCCTGGGGCCGGTTTTGTTCAATATCTTCATAAATGATCTGGAGGATGGTGTAGATTGCACCCTCAGCAAGTTTGCAGATGACACTAAACTGGGAGGAGTGGTAGATATGCTGGAGGGTAGGGATAGGATATAGAGGGCCCTAGACAGATCAGAGGATTGGGCCAAAAGAAATCTGATGAGGTTCAACAAGGACAAGTGCAGAGTCCTGCACTTAGGATGGAAGAATCCCATGGACTGCTACAGACTAGGGACCAAATGGCTAGGCAGCAGTTCTGCAGAAAAGGACCTAGGGGTTACAGTGGAGGAGAAGCTGGATATGAGTCAACAGTGTGCCCTTGTTGCCAAGAAGGCCAATGGCATTTTGGGATGTATAAGTAGGGACATTGCCAACAGATCGAGGGACATGATCATTCCCCTCTATTCGACACTGGTGAGGCCTCATCTGGAGTACTGTGTCCAGTTTTGGGCCCCACACTACAAGAATGATGTGGAAAAATTGGAAAGAGTCCAGCGGAGGGTAACAAAAATTATTAGGGGACTGGAACACATGAGTTATGAGGAGAGGCTGAGGGAACTGTGGATGTTTAGTCTACGGAAGAGAAGAATAAGGGGGGATTTGATAGCTGCTTTCAACTACCTGAAAGGGGGTTCCAAAGAGGATGGCTCTAGACTGTTCTCAGTTGTAGCAGATGACAGAACAAGGAGTAATGGTCTCAAGTTGCAGTGGGGGAGATTTAGGTTGGATATTAGGAAAAACTTTTTCACTAGGAGGGTGGTGAAACACGAATGCGGTACCTAGGGAGGTGGTGGAATCTCCTTCCTTAGAAGTTTTTAAGGTCAGGCTCGACAAAGCCCTGGCTGGGATAATTTAATTGGGGATCGGTCCTGCTTTGAGCAGGCAGTGGGACTAGATGACCTCCTGAGGTCCCTTCCAACCCTGATATTCTGTGATTCTATGATTCTAATAGTAGCTTGACAAGCTTCAGAATGGAGGAAAGCCAAAAATGGATGTCTTGCGAAGTCCATCCAATCTGCAATTGTCAGGCTATCGCAGAGAACTGTAAAAAAAATTCCGACAGAGAACTGAATTGTATTATAGTGGCCACAGGGGCAGAGGAGAAAAATGGTAAAATGAAATAATCAATCTTTTTGCATGTTGCTGGGGAGGAAGCATTGGATATCTATAACAACTTCAAGTTTGAAGAAGGTGAAAGCATGAAGTTAAGTAAAATACTGACTAAATTTGAGGAACACTGCATGCCAAAAAGGAATGAGATGTTTGAGAAAGACACACTTTTTACTCTGCATGCAAAAAACTGATAATACCATAGAGCAATATGTTGCACAATTAAGGAGACTCAGTAACACCTGTGATTTTTGTGAGCTGATAGAGTCTCTGGTCAGAGATAGAATCACTATGGCATTAAAGGCAATGTGTTGAGAGTGACTGCTCCATGAAGGAGAGTTAACTTTAGAAAAAGTTTTCCAGGTATTCAGGGCAACAGAAACTGTGAAAGCACAAGTCAAAGAGCTGAATTCACCAGAAGGGGTTATCCATGTAGTGAGTACAAAAGGATATAGCCAGAAAAGGTCACATTAAAAAGTGGAACCACCTGTTATGAAAGCAACTACTAGCAGGGAGAGTGGATAGAGACAGTTATGTGGACAGCGTGGATCTCAGCATGACCCCAAACCATGTTTTGCCTTTGGGAAGCTCTGTCATAAGTGTGGGGAAAATAATTAGTTTGCAAATTGCTGCAGATCCCAAATGCAGAAAAGCCAAGTGCCTGCAGCTGAAGATGCCCTGGTTGAGGAATTTTAAATAGATGTGCTGGGGTTGAGCAAAACTGATGAGCGGGACTTAGGATACTGATGATGATGGTGAATGAAACAATTATTCCACTCAGACTGGACACAGCAGCTCAGGTTAATATCATGTCTGAACAAGCTTATGAGAGACTGAAAATAAGACCAAAGCTGGGACCAACAAAAATAAAAGTAATTGGTTATTCTGGAACAGCTATACCAGTTAATGGGAGGTGGATTGCTAGCATCAAATATAAAAAACACCACGTACAAATTCCCATTCACTGTAGTACCAAAGGAGGTGACTGATTTTAGACATGGCCACCTGTGAAAAACTCAGTCTGGTAAAATGGGTGCTTTTATTATAAAATCATACTGGCTATAAGGCACTCATCTGGGAATATCATAATCTTTTTCAAGCGTTAGGTTGCTTGCAGGGTGAACATACAATCCAGGTAGACAAGCATGTCCATCTGTGTAAAAAGGTACCATTTGCAGTCTGATAAACTCAAGGCTGAGCTCTCAAGGATGGAAGCAATGCAAGCAATACAATACGTTGAGGAGCCAGTGGAATGTGTGAGCTTCCTAGTAATTGTGGAGAAAAATGATGGCCACTGTCAAGGTTCCTCCCCCACTCTGAACTCTAGGGTACAGATGTGGGGACCTGCATGAAAAACCTCCTAAGCTTATCTTTACCAGCTTAGGTCAAAAACTTCCCCAAGGTACAAAATATTCCCCCTGTTGTCCTTGGACTGGCCGCTACCACCACCAAACTAATACTGGTTACTGGGGAAGAGCTGTTTGGACGCGTCCTTCCCCCCAAAATACTTCCCAAAACCTTGCACCCCACTTCCTGGACAAGGTTTGGTAAAAAGCCTCACCAATTTGCCTAGGTGACTACAGACCCAGACCCTTGGATCTTAAGAACAATGAACAATCCTCCCAACACTTGCACCCCCCTTTCCTGGGAAATGTTGGATAAAAAGCCTCACCAATTTGCATAGGTGACCACAGACCCAAACCCTTGGATCTGAGAACAATGAAAAAGCATTCAGTTTTTTACAAGAAGACTTTTAATAAAAATAGAAGTAAATAGAAATAAAGAAATCCCCCCTGTAAAATCAGGATGGTAGATATCTTACAGGGTAATTAGATTCAAAAACATAGAGAACCCCTCTAAGCAAAACCTTAAGTTACAAAAAAGATACACAGACAGAAATAGTTATTCTATTCAGCACAATTCTTTTCTCAGCCATTTAAAGAAATCTAACACATACCTAGCTAGATTACTTACTAAAAGTTCTAAGACTCCATTCCTGTTCTATCCCTGGCAAAGACCAGCATACAGACAGACACAGACCCTTTGTTTCTCTCCCTCCTCCCAGCTTTTGAAAGTATCTTGTCTCCTCATTGGTCATTTTGGTCAGGTGCCAGCGAGGTTACCTTTAGCTTCTTAACCCTTTACAGGTGAGAGGAGCTTTCCCCTGGCCAGGAGGGATTTCAAAGGGGTTTACCCTTCCCTTTATATTTATGACAGCCACCTACTCATACCATGAGATATCCTCATCTGGGCCTCAACTAAAGAGGAACATGAGTTCAGACTGGAAAAATCTTCGGTGCAACTATAGCTGGAAATTTGAAACTAAATAAGGAGAAATGTGTTTTAGGGATTACAGAACTGACTTTTGTGAGCTATTATATCCAATGAAGGTGTAAAACCTGATAAGAGGAAGGTTTCAGCCACTGAAATGATACCATGTTCCCAGTCAAAGATGCCCAATGGCTTCGGAGAATGATGAATTATCTCTGAAAATTCATACCTAATCTAGCTACAAAAGCAGCGGTTTTGAGGATACTCCTAGAAAATAAAAATGAATGGTACTGAGGTGCAGGACAGGAGGAATCATGGAAAGATTTGAAACGAAAACTGATGCAAGAGCCTGTGTTGAAGTTCTAGGTATCAAGCAAGCCTATTACAATTTGCTTCACAGTCTGGATTAGGTGCAATGAATATACAGCGCCACGATTGTTGACGATCAGTGGCATACGCGTCCAAATCATGGACTGATGCAGAAACCTGATATGTGCAGATTGAGAAGGAGCTTTTAAGAATATAATATGCCTGTGAGCAATTCAGTCAATATATTTACGTCCAGACAATGGATGCTGAAAAGAACCACCAGCCCTTGATAGCATTATCTGGCAAACTGCTAAATGATTGTACCTTACGGATACAAAGAATTATGATAAAGCTGCAAAAGTATGATTTGGTTGTGACCTGCATACCCAGTAAATTCCTTGTAAGCCCTGTGCCCTGAAGCCTACATGCAAAGGGGGGGTAACTGAGTGCCCAACTACACTTAAAATGCTGCCTTGGCACAGCTGCGCCGCTTGAGCATGTTACTGAAGCTGTTCTATGCTAATAAGAGAGCTCTCTCTCATCAGCAACATTCATTCACCTCCCTGAGAGGTGGTAGCTATGTCAGCAGGAGAAGCTGTCCTGCCGAGATAGAGCAGGCTACATGGGGGGACGGGGGGTAGGTCGGTATAACTACGTTGCTCAGCGGGGTGGATTTTCCACCCCCTCAGTGACCTAGTTATACCGATAAAGGTATGTAGTGTAGACCATACCCAAGTGAGATGAGCTCTGATGAGAGCTGATGGAGAGTAAGGGGAGTTGTCTCAGTGAGGCGGCAACTCTTTTAAATATCATTTGTGTGCTGTGCTGTCATCTACTGGAGAGCAAGGGGAGTCGACTGACTGAGGCGGGACCTCATTAGCATATTAACTGCAGGTAGTTTGGGTAAATTGGGGTGTAATTTGACTAAGTGATGTTCTTGAGACCCATGTCTCCGAGAATACCCTGTTGGAAACTGTCAAGGTTCCTTCCCCACTCTGAACTCTAGGGTACAGATGTGGGGAGCTGCATGAAAGACCCCCTAAGCTTATTCTTACCAGCTTAGGTTAAAACTTCCGCAAGGTACAAACTTTGCCTTGTCCTTGAACCCTATGATGCCACCACCAAGCGTATTAAACAAAGAACAGGGAAAGAGCCCACTTGGAGATGTCTTCCTGCCGCAAAATATCCCCCCCAAGCCCTACACCCCCTTTTCTGGGGAAGGCTTGATAAAAATCCTCACCAATTTGCATAGGTGAACACAGACCCAAACCCTTGGATCTTAAGAACAATGAAAAAGCATTCAGGTTCATAAAAGAAGAATTTTAATTAAAGAAAAAGTAAAAGAATCACCTCTGTAAAATCAGCATGGTAAATACCTTACAGGGTAATCAGATTCAAAACACAGAGAATCCCTCTAGGCAAAACCTTAAGTTATAAAAAGACACAAAAACAGGAATATACATTCCATTCAGCACAGCTATTTTACCAGCCTTTAAACAAAAGAAAATCTAACGCATTTCTAGCTAGATTGCTTACTAACTTTTTACAGGAGTTCTGAGATGTTCCCGGCAAAAGCAGCACACAGAGAGACAGAGCCTTTGTCCCCACCCGGCTTTGAAAGTATCTTGTCTCTTCATTGGTCATTTTGGTCAGGTGCCAGCAAGGTTATCTTAGTTTCTTAACCCTTTACAGGTGAAAGGGGTTTGCCTCTGACCAGGAGGGATTTTATAGTTCTGTATACAGAAAGGTGGTTACCCTTCCCTTTATAGTTATGACAGAAACCTGCCTGGACAATGACTGGATATGGGGTCACCCTGATGAAAACTGATCTTTGCCCAGGTGGGGTGATAGGGCCCAGACCATGCTAAGGGGCAAAGGGGGAGAGAGAGAGAGAGAGAGAACTTTTTCTGCCTTGTTGCAGGGAATAATGGTCTGGCTGGTAGGAGCTCTGATGGATTCCTGAAACCACTGATCCCCTTGGCTCTGAAAGAGCTGAGCTAAGAGCTATAATTGCCTTGTGTGGGCAGCCCTTGCCAGAGATTCCAGTTGTCTAGCCTGTGGCAAGTAGAATTTCTGGTCACCTGAGCAGCAGGCAGAACAAACCAGCAGGTGGATTCACCCACAGACCACAGTTTCCAGCAGGAGAGCAGCAGGGTGAGAGCAGGTGCGTGCACTGCAGCGGCAGCAGAGGAATTCATAGAAACCATCTACTTCAGCCTAACAACTCCAGTGAGGTCTCCTTGTCCTGGCTGCTGAAATCACCATAGCAGGACAGGCAGGAGAGCCCTAAGGCTCCCTACGAAACAGGGACTGTGATTTTCCTGGACTCCGGGAACCACAAATTGAGGCTGGGTGTCAGAACAAACTGCTTCAGTCATTCAGGGTCCAATTGTTTGGGACTGTGGCCTATGTACCTTGAGGAGACTGGTGATGGAAGGTGTTAAATTGTAAATATTTGACTCAGTTTAAGCTGGCCTTTCCCTGTTCTCCACACTCCCCCCTCCACCCTCACCCCAAGTTCATTTAAATTTCTTTGCTTGCGAGTGGGTACAGCTTTGCCTGGCAAAGGCACCCAGAGCAATTATACAGTGGGGGCTTGAGCCAAACTTGAAGAAAATCCCCTAAAATAAGGACCTGGCCCTTGTTACTGCTGATGCATTGGTAGAAGGGTTACACCACGTTTACTGCTGATGCAATTTCCAGAGTGGTGACTCCCACTCTGAAACCAACACCTCAGAGACAGAGATACAAACCTATGCAGATCCAATTATAAAATCAATTCTTGTAGCCAACAAAAAACCTGTCACATATATGAGCGGACACAGACAATGACAAATCATTGGGGATCCTTAAGAAGTCATAACTAGGGTAGCCAGAGGAAATAAGCAGTTTGCTGTCCAATTATAAGAGACTATTGGAACTGCAGACATGAATTTACTAGATTAGATAGGGTGATTTTCAAGGGCTAAAAGTTTGTAATACCAATGAAATGCTACATGAGGGTCATTTAGGAATTGAGAAGTGCAAACAATGAGCACAAGAGGTGATGTGTTGGCCATGGATCAATCATAACATTACTAATGTGGGTGGCCCAGCTTCACAAGCAGGGCCACCCACATTGGCCCAGTGCAGGATTGATACATCCTGTCACACAATCATCTGGCGTCCCTGTCGGATCAGGCAATTGCAGTTAGGGGGACTCGGGGCTCCTGGTGGGGCCTAGTAAAGACTCCATCTATGACTCCTGAGCCTCCTGGCTGAGGCAAACCATCACGGCTGGGGCTTTGACCCTCTGGGCAGGGTAAAGCCAACAAACAGCCAGCAGCCCCTGGGGCAGGGCAGAGCCAATGCTCAGACTCTAGTCTCCTGAGCCTCTTGGCTAGGGCAAACAATAGCCATTAGGGGGCTCTGACCCTCTAGGCAAGGCAGGGCAAACAGTCAGTCTGTAGCCCCTGAGCAGGGAAAAGCAAAGTCTATGACCCTTGGGTCTCCTGGCTGGGGCAGCCAATAGCAGTGTGGGGGCTTCTAACCCTTTAGGCAGGGCAGAGCAAACAATCATTCTGTAGCCCCTAGATGAAGCAGGGCAAACAATCAGTCTATGGCTGTAGCCCTCAATAACCACACCTAGTGGCAAGTGTGTATGTGTGTGTGGGGAGGGGAAGTAGAGGAACCCGGGCCCACCTTACTGCACTGGGTTCCAACCCAGGACTTCATGAAGCCAGGAAATTCCCAGTTAAGGGTTCAAGCATTGGCTTCTAATGTATTCCCTGGGTCACTTTCTACCGCAAGGCACATCTCAGGCACCTCGTCAGCTGGTAGTGATTCGGTGTCTGTAGGTCTCCACAGTCAGCTGGTTGTCTGCAGCGTAATCTGGGTCTGTGGTTCCCACCTCTTGGACAGTCACAGGCGCCTCTGCAGGAGCCTGCAGCACACGTCCTTCCTTCTCCTCAGCCAGGCCCAACTGAGCTGGGCTGCCTCCTTTTATTTGTCCCTTCCCCCTGGAGCATGTGGTGTGGTCTTCTGGGCCCATAGTGATTGGTCAGGCCCTGTTGGCCCAGTGCTGGGTTGATACATCCCCTTACAGGGGGAGGAATCTGTGCCAGTCCTTTACCTTTGGCAGACGAAGTTTTCAATGTCAGTACCCTATCTGCATTTGCATCCTTCCCCCTCCACACCAGCTCATGTGCACTGGCCAACTGCCATTCTGAGGGGTGGCTCCATCTAGTCCCTTTTCCTTGTGCCACCCACTTGCCATCCACCTGCATTGGAGGGAGAATATGGCACTGCAGAGGCTGCTCTCCCCAGTGCACAGTCTCCAGTGATGCCTTCAACCCAGACAGGGGTGCAAGGAGGATCCTTATGGCCCCTCAGGACACTGCATGGGCACATGGTATGATCCACAGTCTCACCCGTATGTAGTATTTCCTGTTCCTGCCTTAGTTAATGGCTAGCATCAAACACTGCTGTTCGTGTTGTCAAATATATACCTCAAACAGGAATGTGGAACTTCCCCAGAAAGAAAGGGAGTACTTTGGCATATGCTCAGATAAATTTGTTAGTCTCTAAGGTGCCACAAGTACTCCCTTTCTTTTTGCGAATACAGACTAACATGGCTGCTACTCTGGAACTTCCCCAAGTTAACCTGCATTTTTGTGCTCTTTAATGCTACTTTAATGCAGTAAAAATTGCATGATATAGTGTGTGCATCTGTAGTACCATTCATATATTCTCAATAGAATTCAAAGGGTAAATTCTTTCATATCAGCCTTGACAATATTCCTTCAAAATGTTTTAAAATACAAATTGCAACCACAAAGGATATTCTTTGCTCTTCTGTCACAGCTTGCCTTGACTGCTCTAAACATGCAGTGGCTATCGCATAGGTAGGTCAGAACTCATCCTTGCTCTCATTCTTGATTAATATTTTACCCTGACTGTTCCAGAAAAGTGTGAGTCAATCACCACTGTGCATTCCCCATGACTCAATCCAAGCTAAATCTGTCAAGCATGGCTTTTCAGATTGTCTACTGCCCTCATCTGTATTTACCATTTGCTGTTGTCCAGAGTCGTTCCCCATGCTCTAAAGCAGAAGGTTGTTACCTCACATTGCATATCTAGTGCTAATGTTTTAAAATGAAAATATGGAGCACATCCATATTTAAAAATGCTGTACATTTTATACAGAAAACCTTTTATCCTAGCCTAATGGCCATGCTTTCACAAGTTAACTCCTCATAGGTGGAGGTGTCATCCTGAATCAGGGGCTCTCTACACACAAAAGTTGGCACTGATTTAACTAAAATCAGTTTAAAATCCAATTTAATTAAATCAGTGCAAACAATTGTTTGGATGCATTTATATCCATTTAACACAGGCTTACGTCTGTTTAGCTTATGTCAGTAAGTATACTAGGATGTTTGTTTTAATTAAACCAGTGCAACTTCAGTGTGTAGACCTGGTCTAACTTATTGTCTGCCTTGATATGAGTTTAAAGGGACAGGAGTTACCTCTGTTTAAATTCTCCCTTCTACTCTATATCAGATGTGAAACTTTGACAGGTTACTGCCAATCAGTCACACTCCCACTTGCCCCTGAAATGAGAGAGACATGATTTCTCACTCAGATGTACCAGGCTGGATACACATACATCCTCACTGGGGGATGTATATTCCATATGGTCACCCCCATGTCCCACCCCATTAGCTCACTTACCTCCACTTCAGTCACTGTACCACTTTGCACATGCTTCTTCACTCAGCTGCCCCCCCGTGCCTCTATGCGCTCTGACCCCTCAGTTCCCTCCAAGTCATCAGCTCTCTTCCTTGCCAAATCTATTCTCCCTTCATAGCTGCAGCAGCTCCTGCAGCCTCTACCCCCAGGATCAAGTTTCCTCACTGGGTGCTGTGAGGAGACATGTATCTCTCTGCCCCCGTCCTGAGGCCTAGAGGGAAAGGCTGGCTATGGGAGAAGACTGCCAGGGATGAGGAAGGTAGGGGCCAGGCGTACAGTATCTCCCTGAAGAAGCCGGATTCAGTGCAGTGAGGCCTGTTGCAGCACATTAGAGTTCCCCTACAAATCTGCCCAGCACCAGTTACACATGGTTCATGTTACAAAGGCACAAAGGTTTGAAAATTACTTTAAAAAGCAGAATCACCAGCCTCAGGAACAATGAGTCAGGTCTCCAAAACCATAACATTGGCTTAAAATAATGAGATGTTAAAAAATAATTTGTTTTAGTTGCTGTGTAGTCTGAGCTTTTAGGGTGATGTTGGGATCCTGTTTTTAAGCATTTCTCTACCACCACAAGAGCTAGAGGATAGAGATAGGGCTATAAAGAAGATCCCAAATATCATGAGACTTGTGATGAAATCCTCAGAGCTGGGAACACTGAAAATGGCACAGCGTGCTCAGATTCTTCAGAACTTGATAGTTTATTCACACATGGAAACTTGCACCTCCCTCCAGGCAAGCATGATTTCGTAAAGCACACAGACTGTGATGAGAGAGAGAGAAAATATGGGCTTGTATGATACATCTATGTAATTATCTGTATTGCTTCAGATAATGCAAGCGGTAACTTAAACTTCGACTCAACATATGCAGTGGAAATGGATACACACAGAGCTGGTTGATTTAGTTTCATTAAAACAATTTTCCATCAGATAATGCCATTTCAATTAAATTTATTTTTGTGTGTGAAATGATATCACTTATGATGAAATTTTGTTTTGAAAAAAATTAGATAAGAAATTTGGAAATGTTGCAACATCTTGTTTTGACATTTTTGGAATGGAAATTTACTATTTTTTCATTATGAAATGACTTTTTGTTTCAAAATTTACCTTATTTTATATAAAATCACTTCCAATAAAATGGTCAAAATCAAAATAAAACATTTCAATTGACCTTAAATTTTCAGAGTGGGAAATTTTGTTTTTTTGACACAAAAAAAAAATCAAAAAGTTCAAGTAAGGCATAGATTATCTGCAAAACAAACCGTGTTGAAAATCCAGTTTTCTGTTGAAAAAAAAAAGTATTGGAAAATTTTCAATCAGCCTGTAATGGTGCAAGACTCACACGTGTGGCACCTCTTGCTGGTTGTCCAGGGAATTTGCATTCCAGCCTCCGGTGTGCCCTCTGCAGGCCTCGTGTCCCTCCTGGACCATGGTGCCTTTTTACCCAGGGTGCTGCTCCCTGGCACTACCCCCCACAGATCTGGGTCTCCCCTCCCCAGGGAATCCCCACCCCCCTATCCCCACCTTGCCTCAGTCTATGGCCACTGCCAGTTGTTAGGATATAGATATTCAGGCCTGTCTGCAAAGGCCTGTACTTTAAGAATTTAGGTGTATTCTTATCACTTGGCTAGTTCCAGAGGTATAAAAGAAAGAATCAAAACCACTGTCTGCCAGTGTAAGGGCCTTCTCTTACTGTGACAGTTTGTGGCCCTGTGCTTAGGCTCAGGCCTTTGGCTAAGCAGCAGAGGCAGCCATAAGCTGGGAAGCGACCGGTCACCTCCTCACATTCCAAACTAGTCACATTGAAATAAGGTGCTATTGGGCTGTTAGGCACTATCAGGACAGGATTGTATTCCTATCACCTCCAGAGAAAGGGAAGTGCCTAGAAAATGTAAAAGGAAACTTAGTTTGATAGCATCCTGTCTGGCAAGAACTCACTTATCAATAGCTGGGATGTGAAATCCTCACTTCTGTATTGTCTTGTCATTATAGTTCCCACTTTGCTATTGTTTGTCTGTATAATCTCTGTCTGGTTCTGTGATTGTTCCTGTCTGCTGTATAATTAATTTTGCTGGGTGTAAACTAATTAAGGTGGTGGGATATAATTGGTTACATAATCATGTTACAATATGTTAGGATTGGTTAGTTAAATTTCAGGAAAATGATTGGTTAAGGTATAGCTAAGCGTTTTACTATATAATCTGTAGTCAATGAGGAAGTGAGAGGGTGTGGGTGTGGGCATGGGGGTAAGGGAGATGGGAACAGGGAATGGGGGTAAGAAAATTAGAATCATGTTTTGCTAAAGGGGGAAATGGGAACAGGGAATGGGAGTAAGGAAGTTGGAATCATGTTTGGCTAAGGGTAGGAATGGGAACAGGGACACAGGTGTAAGGCTCTGTGGTGTCAGAGCTGGGAAGGAGGATACTAAGGAAGGAAACTGGAATCATGCTTGCTGGAAGTTCACCCCAATAAACATCAAATTGTTTGCACCTTTGGACTTCGGGTATTGTTGCTCTCTGTTCATGCGAGAAGGACCAGGGAAGTAAGTGGGTGAAGGAATAAGCCCCCTAACACCAGTCATCAACTAGCCCCCATTCCCTGGGGCCAACTGCAATGTAAACACCACTCATCACAGGCAAGAGGGGTTTGGACCTGCTACCTTTGCCTACTTTTAGCTACCCCTGCAACCCCAGTACCTATTTGGCCTTACTCTGGGAGGTTTCCAGGATGGAGCTCCCCAGGTCTTCCCTCAGCCCTGCTCTCTCAGCTTCCTAGCATCCAAGTCCCTCTCTCTCAGCAAGCTAGAGAAAGAGTTCTCTCAGTTCCTGGCTTCAGTGGCCTTTATAGGGCCAGCTGGGTCTTTTTGGGGCGTGGCCCCAGCTGCAGCTGCTCCACCAATCAGCCCAGCTTTTCCCCTGCCCCAGCCCTCTCCCAGGGCCATTTTAAGCTCTTCCAGGGAGTAGTGGGTGACTAGCCCACTGTAGGAGGAAGGATCGATCAATGTGCTTGGGCCACCCTGCTGGCTGGAGCTCCCTCTTCCAGGGCTACTGCTACTGTTTGGAGCTCCCTCCCTGGGCTGTTGCTGCTGGCTGGAGCTCTCTACCTCCTACCCTGGAGGGTTGCTGCTGGCTGGGACCCCTTTTGGGAGCCATTGCTGTTGTGGGGGAGGGGGGCCTTGCTGGCCTGCCCCCCCCATCCCCACCCCTCTGGAGGGAGGAGAAGCGAGGACACCACCACCACCGTTATCACCTCTTCTGCCTGGGTCCTCACCTGGCTGGCTGCTGCCCGCTTGCTGCTGCTCCTGAGCTGGCTGCCTCGTTGAGGAAGAGGAAGACTGCTGCAAGGAATTGTGGAGGGGGTTGGTTATTGGACTGAGTGACTTTAACAGCTATGCTCTTGGGGTGGTGGTAGCCTTTTGCTGCTGTGGGGGGCCAGGGGAGAGGCGTGGAGCCCCCCCAGTCCTGCTGCCCCCCGCCACATCTTCCTTCACCACCACCACCCCTTTTTGCCACCGCCCCCTCCACCAACCCAGCTGACCATCAACACCTGCTGCCCACCCCTTGACGGGGCTGCTTGCTTCTTTGCCCGCCTCCACCTGGGACTGTTTCCAGCAGCGAGCAAGGACTGAAGTGAGCCCCACAAGAGCTTGTGGGTGCACTCCCCCCCTTTTTTGTTTGGACTTGGCCCCCCTCCCTCAGTTGCATTTGTGTGGGGGGGGCTTCCCATTACCCCCCAGCCCAGTTTTCTCCTTCCTTCCTCTCATAGCTCCCTAGAAGATGTTTCCCTGGTTGTTTGCCTGCCCCACCCTGGCCCCGTCCTAGGTTCCTGGGTCTGTTAGTGTGCCTGCCCCGCCCGACCCTGGCAAGTTTGTTGCTTTGCTTGCCCCACCCTCAGTTGTTTGCTGTTCCCCCTGACTCCCGCTGATCCCTGCCCTGCCCACCCTGCAGTTCGGTGTGCCCATGTCCCCTTTCAGAGCGCTTGTGCCCCCCCCTTTTAAGTTGTTTACCCTGATCGCTGCACCTCCCCTGATGCAATCATAGTCCTTCCCCCTCCGAGTGCAGCCAAAGGAGCCAGCGCCGTGCCCTGCGCCCGTGATTATCCCCCTCTCCTTTGTCGTCCCCATCTCCTTCTGTTGTTAGCACCCTCCTCCCCCGCATACAGTCTAGCGGGGAGGAGTGGCTGGCCCTGTCCCGCCTTTCCTATTCCCAATACCCTGTTTGCTAGACCCTCCTCCCCTGCCTGCCGTTTAGTGGGGAGGAATAGTTGTCCATTGTCCCACCCTCAATTTAGGGCCTCCTCCTGCCTCTTCCCACTATGGAGGAGGACCCTGCCTCTGCCCCTGGCCTTGCCCCTGCTCCTGCCCCCATTGCTCCCATAGTTCCTCCCCTGCCACCACCCTTGCCCATCCCAGCGGCTACCCTCTCGGCCACCACGAGCCCAGACTCCGCCGCTGCCATGGCTGCCCCTTCCACGGGCAAAAAGGGCCAGGGGAATAAAAAGGGCAAAGGCCCTGCCTGGAAAACAAAACCTGTTGGCGGGGCTGCCCTCCCTGCCGCGGCCCTGACATCTGCCATGGCCCCTTCCTCCCGAGCCGTTCCCTCCACCAGCTCTGGGGGCGCTCCATCCCTAGCATCCAGAGTGTACGCCCAGGTGGCCACCGCCCCCCCGCATGCCGCCTCACCATCTGCCCCGACTGCTGCTTCCGGTACCGTTCCCCTGGTGGCCGGGGCCCCTTCCCCTCACTGACCAGGAGGCACGGCGTCCGCTGCCTCCTGGTGTCCGCCTCGCCCTACGTGCGGGCGTTGGCGAGGGTGATAGGGCCCACTGCCATCGTGGCGGCCTCCAAGATGTACGGTAAGGTTGTGTTCTTCCTAGTGTCGGAGGCCGCCGCTCAGGAGGGGACAGAGAAGGGCATGGTAGTGGGAGGCGTGTTCATTGCCCTAGAACCCCTGGAGGACTTGGGCGTACTGGTGGTATTGACCTCCGTCCCACCCTTCGTGCCCAACATTGCCCTGTTGCCTGCCCTCTCCACCCTGGGGAAACCCATCTCCATCATCAGCCCTCTCCCGCTGGGCTGCAAGGACCCCGCCCTCCGCCACCTTCTGTCCTTCTGCTAGCAGGTGCAGATTCAAGTGCAGCTGGCAACGCGTGACGGAGAGACGCTCGAGGGGTCCTTCTTGATGCCCTATCAGGGGGCCCATTACCGGGTCCATTATTCAACAGGGGAGGCCCAGTGTTTTCTCTGCCAGGCAACGGGTCACGTCCAGAGGGACTGCCCCCTGGCCCAGCCCAGAGGAGCGTCTGGGACTCCCGAGACCCAGGAGGGCACCAGCCCTGTCATCGCCGGCGACCCTGGCAGCCCGGCTGCCACTGCCGCTGCCCCTCCTCCCATGGAGGAGAGGGCGGCAAGATCTCTGCTGGCTGGGGGAGAGGGCCTGCCCCAGGGGAAGGTTTTCCTTCCTCCCATTGTCCCGCCCTTGCCGCCTCGAGCTCCAAAATGATCGCCCTTGCCCCCGGCCCTGCCCCTGCTGATCGGCCCTCCACTGCAGAGGGCTGGGTGCTTGTCCAGGGGAAGCGCAGCACCCGTAAATTGTGGGCTCAATTCCTCCCCTCTGATGAGGAGGGAGAGGAGGCCCCCCAAAAAATGCTGCAGGGGGCTGATGCTGTTACATCTTTTGCCGCGCCTCTGGATGGAGCTCAGCAGGGGACGCCGGCTATGGCAGCCATGGCCGCAGACGGAGGTGTCACCGCCCCCATTCTTGAGTCCCCTCCCGAGGAGGCCTCTGTAGGAGTTCCCCTGGCCCCTTTGCCATCTGTGCCCCCTGCCGTTGTCGATACCGGGGCTATTACTGCCCTGGCTCCTGACGGGGAGGACTCTGGGGCCACGGGGACTGGATTTACTTCCATATTCAAGGAGATCGAGGCCCTGGGTCTGATCCTGGGCACCCAGGGGGAGGACGAGCCCCAGTCAGCGAGCCATCCTCAGCACTCTGGATCCTCACGAGTGCCTGGTCCTGGGTGGGGACTTCAACACCACCCTCAAGGACCAGGACCACTCAGGAGTCGAGACATCCCAGGCAGCTGTGGGCGTCCTCAGGGAGATCATGGATCATCACTCCCTGGTGGACGTCTGGTGTGACCACCACCCGGATGACGATGTTACTTTTACTTATGTCCAGGTGGAGGTCAATCGGTCGTGCCACTCTCGGTTGGACGGCAGTTATATTTCGCGTTTCCATCTGGTGCGAGCCCACGTCTCCAGCACCTGGCCGGCCCTGTTCTCGGATCAGCACATGGTGACCGTGACAGCCTCTCCCAGTTTGGAGGGGCCGGCCTATTGGCATTTCAGTAATAGCTTGCTGGAGGACATGGGCTTCGTGGCGTCCTTCCGGGAGTTCTGGCTGGCCTGGCGGGGGCAGCAGCGTGCCTTTCCCTCGGCGAGGCGGTGGTGGGATGTGGGGAAGGTGCACGCACGGCTCTTCTGCCGCGACTGCACCCAGGGTGCCACCTAGTGGAAGGATGCAGTGTTAGGGCAGTTGGAGTGGGAGGTTTTAGAGCTAGAGAGGCGTCTCGCCTCCGGTCCCGAGGATCCACCCTTCTGCGCAGTGTACCTGGAGAAGCAGGAAGAGCTCTGGGCCGTGGAGGACCATCGAGCCCAGGGCGCTTTTGTTCGATCCCGCATCCACTTCCTTCGGGTGTCACGGTCACCATGTGCTGATTCCTTTGGCTCCCTTTTCTTCTATGCCCTGCAGAAAAGGAAGGGGGCCAAAAAGCATGTCACCTGCCTCCTGGTAGAGGACGGGACCCCCCTCACAGATCCGGAGGAGATGCGTGGAAGGGCCAGGGCCTTCTATGCTAACCTTTTCCTCCCCCCCCGGATCCAACCGGTCCAGAGCACCCCGTGGGCATCGGAGTCGAACTCCTGACGGTCAGTGCAGGTGACCAGCTGGAGCTGCTTCTCCCTCTCTGGCCAAGCTCTTGGAAGCCCTCCATCGCATGCCCACTAATAAATCTCTGGGCATGAACAGGCTGACCATGGAGTTCTACCGTGTGTTCTGAGACGTCCTCAGCCCAGACCTTGTCATTGTCTGGGCCGAGTCCTTGCAAAGCAGGGTCCCTCTCTTGTGCAGGCGACCTGTGCTCGCCTTATTGCCGAAGAAGGGGGACCTCCGCGATCTACGGAATTGGTGTCCCATCTCGCTCCTCAGCACAGACTGAAAGGTTGTAGCAAAGGCCATCTTGCTGCAGCTGGGGTCCGTGCTGGCAGATGTGGTCCATTCCGACCTGACCTACACCGTCCCGGGCCAGACAATCTTTGACAACTTGTATTTGGTCCAGGACCTCTTGGAGCTGGGGCTTAGGGATGGTCTGTCATTCACCCTGCTGTCCCTGGACTAGGAGAAGGTGTTCGACAGGGTGGACCACGGGTATCTCCAGAGCACCCTGCGGGCGCTCGGCTTCGGGCCCCAGTTTGTGGGCTTTCTCCAGGTGCTGTACACCGATGCAGAGTGTCTGGCCAGGCTCAACTAGACACTGACCGAGCCGGTCAGCTTCAGGCGGGGAGTACGGCAGGGGTGACCCTCTCGGGCCAGCTGTATGCTCTGGTGATCTAGCCCTTCCCCCGTTTCCTCCACTGGAGGTTGAAGGGGTTGGTGCTTTGGGAGCTGAAGCTGCAGCTGGTCGTATCGGCATACACCAACGATGTGCTCCTCGTAGTCAAGGACCCGGACAACTTGGTGTGGGTGGAGGCCTGCCAGGCCGTTTACTCGGCGGCCTCCTCTACCCGGGTCAACTGGGTCAAGAGCTCTGGCCTGGTGGTCAGGGACGGGTGGCAGGCGAGCTCCCTCCCACCCGTGCTTCAAGCCATCCGGTGGAGCGCAGATCCGCTGCTCCATCTTGGTGTTTATCTATTCACCATGTATCCTTCTCCGCCAGAGAACTGGCAGGATTTGGAGGCCAGGGTGGGTGAGCAGCTGCGGAGATGGACAGGACTGATCCGGTGTCTCTCCCTGCGAGGGAGGGCGCTCTTGCTGAACCAACTGGTCCTGTCCATGCTCTGGCACCGACTCAACACCCTGAGCCCAGCCCCGAGGATCCTGGCCAGGCTCCAGAGGATGGCTCTGGAGTTCTTCTAGCTGGGGCTGCACTGGGTGTCTGCTGGGTCTCTGAGTCTTCCCCTGGAGGAGGGAGGACAGGGCCTGGTTTGCTTGTGCAGCCAGGTCAATGTCTTCCGCCTCCGGGCCCTGCAGAAGCTCCTTTACTGTGCAGGTAGTCCGGTGTGGAGCATGTTGGCGCATGCCTTCCTCCGAGGGCTCCGATATGATCGACAGCTCTTTTTTCTCCATCTGAGAAACCTCTCCGAGCTGCCGGTCTTCTACCAGGACCTCCTCCGGACTTTTTTCAGCGACCTGGTCACTTGTGGCCACCGAGGGAATGGACCTCCTTGCGGAGCCCCTGCTACACAGCCTCGATCTACGCGTGCAGGTGGCGGAGTCTCCCTCGGTGTGTCGAAGGTTGGTCCTGGCAGAAACCACCAGAGTTGGAGACCTCCTGGACTACGACGGGGGATTGGGTGGAAGCCCCACGCGCTCGGACGATGCATGGGGCTTTCCACCCTTCCAACCCCTAGGCGCGTACTCCAGGAGGTGAAGGCCGCCTTGTCACCCAATTATCTCGCTTTCCTGTAGCGAGCCCTGAGAGCGGGCGCTCCCCGCTCACCCCTGGCCCGCCGGACATTTTTCTAGGGCCCTGTTCCGCGAGACCCCCGCTCCCACACTCCTAGCCGGCTGCGTACCCTGCAGCCGGTCTGGTTTCGAACCGCACCTAGAAACCATCTGTACACACTCGTGCTCCATACATTGCATTTCCTCACCCTTGTGTCCCGCCCCGACACCAAATGGCAGGACTATCTTCCACCTACAGAGGGTGAGGAGCCCCGGTGGGCCAGCCTTTATTCCACCTTGGTCCCACGGCCTGCTGGGGACATTGGTTGGCGGCTCTTTCATGGAGCCATGAGCACGGGCATGCACCTGGCACAGTTCACCCCTACACCTGAGGCCTGCCCTTTTTGCGGCGTGAGGGAGAACGTGGCGCACGCTTATCTCGAATGCGCCAGGTTGGAGCCCCTATTCTGGCTCCTGCAGAACCTCTTGTTGAGGTTCTGGCTGCACTTCTTCTCCCCACACTTGTTCCTCTTTGCATACCCTATCTGTGGCTCCATGAAGGCGCGAGACCTCCTCGTCAACCTCCTCCTGGCTCTGGCCAAAGTCTCCATCTATAACACCAGGAGGAGGATGTTGGACGAGGGGGTGCTCTGTGACTGTGGGGCCTATTTCCATTCCTCCCTAGTTTCACGCATCCGGGCAGAGTTCCACTGGGCAGCGTCCGCTGGCTCCCTCAACAGCGATGACTTATGAGGAGAGGCTGAGGGAACTGGGATTGTTTAGTCTACAGAAGAGAAGAATGAGGGGGGATTTGATAGCTGCTTTCAACTACCTGAAAGGTGGTTCCAAAGAGGATGGCTCTAGACTATTCTCAGTGGTAGCGGATGACAGGACAAAGAGTAATGGTCTCAAGTTGCAGTGGGGGAGATTTAGGTTGGATATTAGGAAAAACTTTTTCACTAGGAGGGAGGTGAAACACTGGAATGTGTTACCTAGGGAGGTGGTGGAATCTCCTTCCTTAGATATTTTTAAGGTCAGGCTTGACAAAACCCTGGCTGGGATGATTTAATTGGGGATCAGTCCTGCTTTGAGCGGGGGGTTGGACTAGATGACCTTCTGAGGTCCCTTCCAACCCTGATATTCTATGATTCTTTGAGGAGCAGTGGGCGCTGTCCAGGGTTCTCTGCTCGGTGTCCCTATCCGGTATCCTCATTTTGAACCTCTGACCTTCACTCCGATCCCTATTTTTTTTTCTAAGTTGTCCCCCACAATCAGTTGGTCCCTGGGTCCAGTGGTCCCTCCCACTAGGCTGGGGGAGGGGCCTTTAGCATTGGGTGGGCTTGCGCTCACGCACTTCCCAGGTTTTCTAATACGACTCCGCTACACAGCCCAACTCTCCATATGTCCATTCCTATGCTTGCAATGCCAACCTAAATATGCTTTCAGAGTAACAGCCGTGTTAGTCTGTATTCGCAAAAAGAAAAGGAGTACTTGTGGCACCTTAGAGACTAACCAATTTATTTGAGCATAAGCTTTCATGAGCTACAGCTAGCTCTATTGTAACCCACTTGGAGCATTCCAGCAATTACTTTACAGCATGCATCCATTTTGGTGGTGGTGATTGATGTGGGATATTAATATTAGCGTGGCCTGTCTTTAGTTAATTAACTAATCCACTGATTCCTCATGAACTCCAGATCTGTTGGGGCTAAACTGAAGCTTTATGCTCTACCTGAAGGGGAATCATATAGCAGTACCACCCTGGGAGCAAACCCAGAGAGTCACAATTCCTTCCTTGGTCTCCTCTTTGCTCTGGGAACAGGACTAAGTTACTTCACCCCTTTTCATGGAGCAATTTAGTCCCCGACATGTAGCTGATCTGCAAATTGCAGGGCAGCATCAGGGCTCCTCCTACTTCTTCTTACCCTCCATCCCCCCGCCCCCCACTTGCTAGCAGTGGGCAGGATCAGGTGAGCAGCTTGCATTCAGCCTTCTACCACAGTGAATAGCAGAACAGGAATAGGGCTCAGCACAAGGCTAAGGGGTGGGGCTTTAACGCCCCGATTCCTCTGAGCTGCTGGGCAAGGGCTGTGACCATCTAGCTCTTTTCTCTTTCCCTAAAGGTCTGCTGGCTCAAGGGTTGATGTAATGCTGTAAGAACGGGGTTGCTTTGGTGGGTACTCTCTTTTTTAGGGAATTTGGAGGTGAGAAATGCAGCATCTATGAACTGATTAAGGTTAAGGACAATCCAGTTTGCTTTGCAGTCTTTACTAAACAGCATACAGCAGGGGTGGGCAAACTACGGCCTGCAGGCCGGATCCGGCCCCTCGGGCTCTGGATCTGGCCCACGGGATTGCCACAGTCACGGGCTCTGTGCCACTCCAGGAAGCAGCCACCCCCCATCCCTGCAGCACCTGGGGGCGGCAGAGAGCTCCGCACGCCGCTCTTGCCTGTGGGTACCGCCCTCAAAGCTCCCATTGGCCAGGAACGGGGTACCGTGGCCAATGGGAGCTTCGGGGAGGTACCCACAGGCAAGGGAAACACGCGAGCCCTCTGCACCCCCACCCCACCCCCAGGGGCCGCTCAGGGACATGGAGCCAGCTGCTTCCTGGAGTGGCGGGGCCGGGGCAGGGGCAGGGAAGGAGCCTGCCCTGGCCGCAGTACGCGCCTCTAGGAAAGCGGCGCCAGGCCGGAGCCTGAACCCCTCCTGCACTCCGCACCCCTCCTGCACCTCAACCCCCTGCCCTGAGACCCTTCCTGCACATCGCACCCACTCCTGCACCCTGCCCCCATACTCTAACCCCCTCCCCTGGCCCTGCAAGCAATTTCCCCACCCAGATGTGGCCCTCGGGCCAAAAAGTTTTCCCACCCCTGGCCTACAGTGTGTGTGTATGTGTATATATATATATATATATATATTTCATTTATTAAGCAATCTGTATGTTGTTGTTAAGAGAAACAGCTGGTTGGAGAAGACAAAAGGATGATATCTATCAATTTTGCCAAATCTTTGAGATCTTATAATGTATTACCAATTTAGATTCAAGCTGGTCCACGAAATGAATAGATGTAATACCTGGGATTTTAATAAGATAACATCTGCCTGCCTTGCTAGGGTTGGAGCTAAGCCTGAAGACAGCAAGATAAAGGAGGGAATAAGCAGATGGCTTGAAGGAAACAATTCAAAAGAGCTATTGTTGTTTGAGTTTGTCCTATATGGAAATTACAGAGGCTAGAAATAACATAAGAATTGGAAAGACATCAGAGAGAGAAAGGCCATGCCAAGGGTACCTATTAATGGCAAAAGAGGACACAATCACTAAGAAAACACCAAGAAAGTGAGCTCCACCATCCAGAATGTGCACCTGTAGAGAGCTGTCCTGAGGTAGGAATACATTCTAGTCTCGTTACAAGGTCTGAAAGTGGGGATGGCAAGGGAGTGGATTAGGAGCTCTGGGTATGGCCCATGTTAAACTGTACCAAATAAATTGAGCTGTTAAACAGTTTCACACAGTTCTGTTGGTTGTACATTGTGGGAAGTGAGTCTATGCAAAGTATTTCAGTACAGATGGTCTGAGTTAGGGTCTGTGCAACATTGCACATCTTCAAGCAGAGCTCCAGGGGCACTGTAGGGAAAAAAAAGACCCCGGGTTGCCACATGCTAGGGACTGCAATTGTTAATGGCCCATACTCTGCTAGTGAAGGAGGCAAGGAAAGAATGACCCCCTTGCTCTTTCCTTGTCCCATCTCACCCATGTGCAAAGTCTAGGGACAATCTCGGGGCAATATAGCCCTTTCTTTGCAAGCACCATGAATCTGGGATCGTGTGTCTTTAAGGGGCTGGCTGAGCATGCTGTTAAGAAACATTGTTTTCAGGTTTCAGAGTAGCAGCCCTGTTAGTCTGTATTCGCAAAAAGAAAAGGAGTACTTGTGGCACCTTAGACTAACAAATTTATTTGAACATAAGCTTTCGTGAGCTACAGCTCACTTCATCGGATGCATTCAGTGGAAAATACATTGGGGAGATTTATATACAGAGAACATGAAACAATGGGTTTTACCATACACACTATAACCAGAGTGACTTAAGGTGAGCTATTACCAGCAGGAGAGCGGGGGGAGGGAAAGCTTTTGTAGCGATAATCAAGGTGGGCCATTTCCAGCAGTTGACAAGAACGTCTGAGGAACAGTGGGGGGGGGGGGGTGAATAAATATGGGGAAATAGTTTTACTTTGTGTAATGACCCATTCACTCCCAGTCTTTATTCAAGCCTAAGTTAATTGTATCCAGTTTGCAAATTAATTCCAATTTTCAGAGGTTTTTTTCACATCACTATTACTGTATCTCATTGATAGACAAATCTGAATATAGTAAATCATGCATTTCATTGCATTTCCCACAGGTGCTGCCCAGATTGTTTTGTCATTGTGCTGTGTGTGTATATTTGAATGATAATGATTGTGAGCATTTCACTAGAACACAAATTTGTAAGTGATTTTTTGACAGCACTATAATGTGAAGACTTTAAAACTGTTTTCAGATTTGCTGAGCAAACTTTCCATATTTAGAAGCTCAATGTTTAAGATTGTCAAGTGGCAAGTCTAAATAGATGTTGGATATAGAAACAAAACCCCCTTTATTTCCTCTAGGGATAACTTAGACCTTTGCCCCTATTTTATTTATTTATTTATTTATATATATATATATATATATATATATATATATAACCCTAATCATGATATGGTAGTTGTTTTTAATTAAATATACACACTTATGTTACTGCCCTGACAGTCTGGGCCAGATGCTTGGTGCATTGCAGTGAAGTGATTTCCAACCCCCAAATCCTCATTTCCCATCAAAGATTTAACATTTCATTGCTTTGCATTGTTGTTTTTGTTATGACATGAATGTAAGTTAGTTACCAGAGCACATTGTTTATAGTTTGCTGCATTTTATGTTTGAGTAATGAAATGCAACCACATAATTAAGAAACCACAGTGTGTTTAGCATCCACGATGATTAGCATCCCGATTTTAAGACTTGGAACAGTCAGCATAGTCATTGATGCAAACCCAAATACTGGACACAAGTCTGCATGAATTTGCCTCTGTACAGAGAGCCCACGTAAGATCTATGCATCACTTCTGTACTGCATAGACCTAGGCAGTCCCACTGCATGGGGTGAACTTCTCCCTGTCCTTACTGAGCCAAATGGAGTTCTTAAACCTTTGCTTGTGTACCTTATGCTAACACAGTGTGGCTCTCTGTTCCCTTCTAGTGGCTGGACCACAAAGAGGTTGAAGAGACAGCTGCATCTCATAACTCAAGGAATAAAGGTGCAGGATTTTAGATCTACAGGAGCAGGTTCAATTCCTTGTGCTGACAGCCCAGCAAGAGACACCTTATTACATTTGCATGAGTAAGAGTTGCAGGGTTAGTCCATAAAGGCCCCCAGTCCTGCACCACTGAAGTCAAGGGGAGTTTTGCAACTGGTTACAACAGAAGTAGGATCAAGCTTCAGGAGCATAATGAGCTCTGGGGTAGTACATTATACTGTTGAGTCAGATCTCTCCATTTGATGGAAAAACCTGTGGAAGGGGATTTGAGTGGCAGAAATCAGCATGGTTTGCCTCACAGACTTTCTCTATGAGAGCCCCGGGATTTGCCTACAGATGTTGAGAACATGCTGCAGTCACAAGGCTACCTGTGCTGAGTTTCATGCAGGAGCTTCAAGGCTGCTTCTCCTCCTCCTTCTCCCTGCAGCCTGACTGCCTGGGACTCCCCTTCCCACAGCTGTCCCTCCAGGGGACTTCCCATGGTGAAGGATGAATTAATATGGTGGTCACACGAACAATCAAAACCCGGGGCCATGCTTCCTTTTCTTTCCAATGGTCAAATCCGATATGAGTTTACACCTAGTACAGCTATAGTCAGAAACCCTCTCCCTGGCTTGTATCCTGCATGGATCTTTACTATATACTATTGTCATAAAAATAAAGGGAAGGGTAACCACCTTTCTGTACACAGTGCTATAAAATCCCTCCTGGCCAGAGGCAAAATCCTTTCATCTGTAAAGGGTTAAGAAGCTAAGATAACCTCACTAGCACCTGACCAAAATGACCAATGAGGAGACAAGATACGTTCAAATTAGGAATGGGGGAAAACAAAGGGTCTGTCTGTCTGTCTGTGTGATGCTTTTGTCAGGAACAGATCATAGAATCATAGAATATCAGGGTTGGAAGGGACCTCAGGAGGTCATCTAGTCCAACCCCTGCTCAAAGAAGGACCAATCCCCAACTAAATCATCCCAGCCAGGGCTTTCTCAAGCCTGACGTTAAAAATATCTAAGGAAGGAGATTCCATCACCTCCCTAGGTAACCCATTCCAGTGCTTCACCACCCTCCTAGTAAAAAAAGTTTTTCCTAATATCCAACCTAAATCTCCCCCACTGCAACTTGAGACCATTACTCCTTGTTCTGTCATCTGCTACCACTGAGAACAGTCTAGAGCCATCTTCTTTGGAACCCCCTTTCAGGTAGTTGAAAGCAGCTATCACATCTCCCCTCATTCTTCTCTTCCGCAGACTAAACAATCCCAGCTCCCTCAGCCTCTCCTCATAAGTCATGTGTTCTAGACCCCTAATCATTTTTGTTGCCCTCCGCTGGACTCTTTCCAATTTTTCCACATCCTTCTTGTAGTGTGGGGCCCAAAACTGGACACAGTACTCCAGATGAGGCCTCACCAATGTCGAATAGAGGGGAACGATCACGTCCCTCGATCTGCTGCCAATACCCCTATGTATACATCCCAAAATGCCATTGGCCTTCCTGGCAACAAGGGCACACTGTTGACTCATATCCAGCTTCTCCTCCACTGTAACCCCTAGGTCCTTTTCTGCAGATCTGCTGCTGAGCCATTCGGTCTCTAGTCTGTAGCAGTGCATGGGATTCTTCTGTCCTAAGATCAGGAATGCAGTCTCAGAACTTCTGTTAGTAAGTAATCTAGCTAGAAATGCGTTAGATTTCCTTTTGTTAAATGGCTGGTAAAATAAGCTGTGCTGGATGGAATGTATATTCCTGTTTCTGTGTCTTTTTGTAATTAAGGTTTTGCCTAGAGGGATTCTCTATGTTTTCAATCTGATTACCCTGTAAGGTATTTACCATCCTGATTTTACAGAGGTGATTCTCTTACCTTTTCTTCAATTAAAATTCTTCTTGTAAGAACCTGATGGATTTGTCATTGTTCTTAAGATCCAAGGGTATGGGTCTGTGTTCACCTGTACAAATTGCTGAGGATTCTTATCAAGCCTTCTCCAGGAAAGGGGGTGTAGGGCTTGGGGGGGATATTTTTGGGGGGAAGATGTCTCCAAGTGGGCTCTTCCCCTGTTCTTTGTTTAACACGCTTGGTAGTGGCATCATAGGGTTCAAGGACAAGGCAAAGTTTGTACCTTGGGGAAGTTTTTAACCTAAGCTGGTAAGAATAAGCTTAGGGGGTCTTTCATGCAGCTCCCCCCATCTGTACCCTAGAGTTCAGACTGGGGAAGGAACCTTGACAACTATATACAATGAGGCCAGCATGGACTTCACTAAAACAGCCCCTCAGCTAGTGCTAGGCAGAGTGGGTTAAAAAGACTAAAACTCATATGGAGACTAGCATGCTGATGTGAAAAGCATACCCTGCATTGGTGGTGGAGAGATAAGAGAGATCTCTCTGCCTCATGAAGGATAAGAACCTGCATGTTTTGTGCTGTAACTTCCATGATTCCATGAAGGAGATCATTTTTTTATTTTTAAGTATATACTGTGGAGTAAATTAAGGAGACACCCTGGAGTAATACTGCAGCACTGTATCAGTATTTCAGTTAAACTGAAGTGCATTTTAATAAATATAATGCAGTTTTCCAATTATCTCACTCACTCCCAAGCTTCATTAATGCATGAAAGGAGTGTGTGTTTTTAAAATAATGTTGACATTTGAAAGCAAAGTGATGTGGGGTTTTTGTCTACCTGCACACAGTAGCTCCATGCTGCATTTGACTCCTGCTATCTTCAGTCTGGTTTGATGACTTACTGTTCATAGCAATATATGATGCCTAGAGTTTTGGTGCTGCTGCCAGGTGGCGGGACAGGATGCAAGGTGTCCTTCACTTTGGTCCCTTGTTCAGAGTGCTGCCACTTCTCCATGTTAGTGGTGGGGATGATGCAAACCAGCCCAAATGGAAAGGGACATAGCAATATGCTGCCCCAACCCTTTCTCCAGCCCAGCACAGTTAGGAAGTTGACCAGAGAACACCCTGCCCCTACATTTAGATTGTGATGGAGGCAATACTCCAACATTCATTCCCTGGCATGCCCAGGAGGAATTCTGGATTCAGCATGGCTCCTCCAATCCCAACTTCTCACACAAAGATGGGCTATGGAAATAGGAAAATTATAGGAATATAATAGGAAATATAATAGGAAAATTAGTCAAATAATAGGAAATATTAGTCATATAATAGGAAAATTAGTCAAAGTCAGACAAATCAAATCAAAACTACTTTATTCCCTTGCTTTCTATTTTTGTGGATCTTTTTAAGGGGAATGGCAGCAATGATCTTCATGATGGCTGCGTACTGTCAGTGTAGGTGCGGAGATGCTGTAGCGATAAAGGTGGTATAAGAACCTGAACAGAATTAAATGCTCACCCATGGGGACATATACACGTGGTATATGTTAGCACTGAGCAACAACCAAATGGTAATAAATTATTTTTTCCTGAAATTACAAGATGAGCTGAGTCCAAAATACTGTTGGATACTAAAATTCAGAAATTTGGTCAATGGGCGCTATGCTATAGGTAGCGTGTACAGATTGTCAGCTCAGGTAAATTGACCTGGCTTCATTGAAAACAATGGAACTACAGTGATTTAAACTAGCTGAGGGTCTGGTCCACCAGTGTGTCTAAGATTTTTATTAGTTTCTCATTCTGGTATTTTCCCACACTCTCAGACATAGAATTTGAATAATATTGGAGTTCAATTTAAAAGCAGGATACTTGAGTGGGTTCCTAATTAGGCAAAACTCATATTCATTCCATAATCTAGAACCACAAAGGCTGAAAACAGAAACATGGTAGCATCAGTATTAGAAGTCAAAAGTGCTTCTAACTTCATGTTCAAAACTGTGACGTTTTGCACAGCAGAAGTGCCCTAATCTCAGTAGGACATTTTGTCAAGCCAATCCTTCTTTCCCATAAACCTCTTGTTAAGCGTCAGTCAGATGTGTCTGTTACTGGAAGTGTGGCTCTGTCCTGAGCATTTTCAAAGAAGGTTGATACCACTGGTCCTTTCACTGATTGAGTGAGCAGGCTAGGATGTGCTGAATCGCTGGATTGCATATAATTGAAGAAGAAATCTAACTTTATTTTACAAGGGTATTGGTGTAAATATTCCATAGAAAATCTATGCTGGCCCTAAACGATTGTATATATTTACTTATTTATTTTATTGACTTTAAAGCGGGCCTCTCGCTGTGTCAGCTAGGTAATTATACATACTGTTTTAAAAGTACACAAAACCATCCTGAAGGAGCAGCAATAAAGAACAACTTTCATTGGATCAGATAAACAAACAGCATGTAATAAGCAAGCATAGAAACATCTATCAAGTAAAAATGGCTCAATGCACATCCTGCTGTGAAGTATGCTACACCTGGCTTCTGGAAGAATTAATTAGTTAATGTAGTTATAGGAAGAATTAATTAGTTAATGTGTTTAGAGTGCTCTGAAAAATATGAAGCACTCTGTATGCGTTAGGCTTTTAATTTATTTAGTAGGTATTAATTTCTTTACTACTAAAACAAGTGAATTCCAAAATGGCGGCCCTCAATGGAGAAATTCCTGCCAATATTTGTAGCATTAGCTGCAGAAACTGACATCAGGAGACTCACAGCTAATCTTCACACAATGTGCTGTAGTGTCAAGGGCAATCCCTCACATAACTGGCTCCCAGATCATTCTGTGCTGTAAAGGTCACAACCAACACTTTCAACTGCACCCAGAAGCTAGAGGAAAGGCCAGGTTTGGAGCTCAGATAAACCGCTGCAAATCTAATTTGAAAGAATTACTCCAGATGAGAATGGGGCCCAATGCACCAACTTGAGCACAGCTGTAATATGCTCATGTCAGCCCAACCCACCCAAAAGGAATGTAGTTGTATTCTCACAGAATCATAGACTTTAAGGTCAGAAGGGACCATTATAATAGTCTAGTCTGACCTCCTGCACAACACAGGCCACGGAATCTCACCCACCCACTCCTGTAACAAACCCCTAACTTATGTCTGAGCTATTGAAGTCCTCAAATCGTGGTTTAAAGACTTCAAGGTGCAGAGAATCCTCCAGTAAGTGACCCCCCACGCTGCAGAGGAAGGCGAAAAACCCCCAGGGCCTCTGCCAATCTGCCTTGGAGGAAAATTCCTTTCTGATTCCAAATATGGCGATCAGCTAAACCCTGAGCATGTGGGCAAGACTCAACAGCCAGACACCCAGGAAAGAATTCTCTGTAGTAACTCAGATCCCACCCCATCTAACGTCCCATCACAGGCCATTGGGCATATTTACTGCTAATAGTCAAAGATCAATTAATTGCCACAATTAGGCTATTCCATCATACATCCCCTCCATAAACTTATCAAGCTAAGTCTTGAAGCCAGACATGTCTTTAGCCCCCGCTGCACCCCCTGTTCCAGAACTTCGCTCCTCTGATAGTTAGAAACCTTCATCTAATTTCAAGTCTAAACTTCCTGATGGCCAGTTTATATCCATTTGTTCTTGTGTTCACATTGGTACTGAACTTAAATAATTTCTCTCCCTCCCTGGTATTTATCCCTCTGATATATTGATAGAGAGCAATCATATCTCCCCTTAGCCTTCTTTTGGTTAGGCTAAACAAGCCAAGCTCGAGTCTCCTTTCATAAGACAGGTTTTCCATTCCTCGGATCATCCTAGTAGCCCTTCTCTATACCAGTTCCAGTTTGAATTCATCCTTCTTAAACATGGGAGACCAGAACTGCACACAGTATTCAAGGTGAGGCCTCACCAGTGCCTTGTATATCAGTACTAACACCTCCTTATCTCTACTGGAAATACCTCGCCCGATGCATCCCAAGACCACATTAGCTTTTTTCACGGCCATATCACATTGGCAGCTCATAGTCATCCTGTGATCAACCAATACTCCGAGGTCCTTCTCCTCCTCAGTTACTTCCAAGTGATGCATCCCCAGTTTATAACAGAATTCTTGAATTAATCCCTAAATGCATGACCTTGCACTTTTCACTATTAAATTTCATCCTATTACTATTACTCCAGTTTACAAGGTCATCCAGATCTTCCTGTATGATATCCCGGTCCTTCCCTGTATTATCAATACCTCCCAGTTTTGTGTCATCTGCAAATTTTATTAGCACATTCCCGCTTTTTGTGCCAAGGTCAGTAATAAAAAGATTAAATGAGATTGGTCCCAAAACCAATCCCTGAGGAATTCCACTAGTAACCTCCTTCCAGCCTGACAATTCACCTTTCAGTGTGACCTGCTGTAGTCTCCCCTTTAACCAGTTCCTTCTGCACCTTTCAATTTTCATGTTGATCCCCATCTTTTCCAATTTACCCAATAATTCCCCATGTGGAACCATATCAAATGCCTTACTGAAATCAAGGTAAATTAGATAGACTGCATTTCCTTTGTCTAAAAAAATCTGTTACCTTCTCAAAGAAGGTGATCGATTTGGTTTGGCACAATCTACCTTCTGTAAAACCATGTTCTATTTTGTCCCAATTACCATTGACCTCAATGTCCTTAACTACTTTCTCCTTCAAAAAATTTTACAAGACCTTGCATACTACAGATGTCAAACTAAAAGGCCTGTAGTTACCCGGATCATTTTTTTTTCATTTCTTAAAAATAGGAACTATATTAGCAATTCTCCAGTCATACGGTACAACCCCTGAGTTTACAGATTCATTAAAAATTCTTGCTAATGGGTTTGCAATTTCATGTCCCAATTCCTTTAATATCCTTGGATGAAGATTATTTGCCCCCCACCCCCCGATTTAGTCCCATTAAGCTGTTTGAGATTGGCTTCTACCTCGGATGTGGTCATATATACCTCCATAACCTCATTCCCATTTGTCGTCCTGCCATTATCCCTCAGCTCCTCATTAATCTCATTAAAGACTGAGGCAAAGTATTTGTTTAGATATTGGGCCCTGCCTAGATTATCCTTAACCTCCACTCCATCCTCAGTGTTTAGCGGTCCCACTTCTTCTTTCTTTTTTTTCTTCTTATTTATATGGCTATAGAATCTTTTACTATTGGTTTTAATTCCCTTTGCAAGGTCCAACTCTACATGGCTTTGGCCTTTCTCACTTTATCCCTACTTGTTCTGACCTCAATAAAGTAGCTTTCCTTGCTAATCCCTCCTATCTTCCATTCTTTGTAGGCTTTCTGCTTTTTCTTAATCACCTCTCTGAGATGCTTGCTTGGTCTACAATTCCTGCCCATGAATTTTTTCCACTTTCTTGGGATTCAGGCTTCCAATAGCTTCTGCAGCTTTGACTTAAAGTAATTCCAGGCCTTCGCTGCCTTTAGATCCACAAGTTCTTCAGTCCAATCCATTTCCCTAACTAAATTTCCTTAATTTTTTTAAGTTAGCCCTTTTGAAATCAAAAACCCTAGTCACAGATATATTTTTGTTGATCTGTCTATTTAGTTTGAACTGAATTAGCTCATAGAATCATAGAATATCAGGGTTGGAAGGGACCTGAGGAGGTCATCTAGTCCACGCCCTGCTCAAAGCAGGACCAATCCCCAAGTAAATCATCCCAGTCAGGGCTTTGTCAAGCCTGACCTTAAAAACTTCTAAGGAAGGAGATTCCACCACCTCCCTAGGTAACGCATTCCAGTGTTTCACCACCCTCCACCACCTTCATGATCGCTTAAACCAAGGTTGTCCCCTACAACCATTTCTTCTATGAGGTCCTCACTACTCACCAAAACCAAATCTAAAATGGCATCCCCTCTTGTCAGTTCAGCAACTACTTGGTGAAGGAATCCATCAGCTATCACATTCAGGAAAATCTGAGCCCTGTTATTATTATTAGCACTTGTCCTCTGGGAAGTTAAAGTCTCCCATGATCACACAATTCTCATTAGTATTTACTTCGTTAAAAACATTAAAGAGGGCTCTATCCATATCCAGATCGGATCCCGATGGTCTATAGCAAACCCCAAGCACTATCCCGGGGAAACTCTAGTAGCTTTCTTCCCCAATGTGATTTTTGCCCAGACAGACTCAGTCTTATCCATTCCATCACTTCTTATTTCTTTACAGTCTACCTCATCATTGATATACAATGCTACTCCACCACCTTTGCCTTTATTTCTGTCTTTCCTAAACAGCACATACCCTTCAATACCTATACTCCAGTCATGACTACTATTCCACCATGTTTCTGTTATCCCTAGAATATCTGGTTTCACTTCCTGCACAAGTAGCTCCATTTTGTTTCCTAGGCTCCTCGCATTAGTGTACAAACATCTTAATTTTTGCTGTTTGGCTTCGCTCACATTCTTTACTCAATTAGGCACAGACATTCTACTGCCAGTATCACCTATTAGACGGGTATCTACATTACCCTTCCTTCTTATGCCCATACTCCTACCCATGGCTGTATCCTTTCTTACTTTGTTTTCTTTCCTCTCAATGTTAAAATCCAGCGTGGAGATTAGCTGGACATCTCCCAACCAATTCCTAGTTTAAAGCTCTCTTAATGAGTTGTGCCAGCCTCCATCCTAGGAGTCTATTTCCCTCCCTACTCAGGTGAAGTCCATCCTGAAAGAACAGTCCTCTGTCCATGAATGCTTCCCAGTGGCCATACATCCCAAACCCTCCTGATAGCACCACTGCCTGAGCCAGCTGTTGAGCATCATAATCTTTTTGCACCTTTGTTGCCCTTCTCTAGGAACAAGCAGAACCAAACTGAAGATCACCTGAGCCTCGATTTCCTTAAGCATCTTCCCCAGCCTGGCATAGTTTCCCTTGATATGTTCCAGCGAGAATCTAGCCGTATCATTTGTTCCCACATGAAGGACAATCAGTGGATTCTTTCCAGCTCCCGTTAGGATCCTCTTCAGCCTCAGGTCCACATCCCATATCTTAGCACCTGGCAGACAGCACACCCTTCTGTTCTCTGGATCAGCTCTGGTTACAGGCCTGACTAGTCTTCTCAGTATGAAGTCCCCAATCACGTAGACCTGCCTTTTCCTGGTGATGGTTCAATTCTCTGGTCTATCCCCTGTTCCCTCTGGCTGCAAGTCCTCTCGATTCCTCGTCTCCTTTGCAATCCTCTGCAACCCATCCCATATCCTCCTGGGGCTCATATTTGGTGTTGTTATCTTCATTGACTCTTCCCCTCTTCCTATAGGACTGTCTGCTCTTCTCTTCTTCCTTGCCCTCTCACCTTCAGTGATGACCTGCTGTGCCCCTTCTTCATTTTCCAACTCTGCAAACCTGTTCCTGAGCTCTATTCCTCCTTCACTAGCTCGTCTTTTCCTCTGCCTGGTTCTCTTAGTCACGGGCTTCAACTGTCCACTTTCCTCACCCAGCAGTCTCCCATCAGAGTTCTTTGGTCCTGCTTCCATCTGCAAGTCTGAACTTTTCCCTTCAACCTGCTCATGTCTTTGCTCCATCATCCGCTCAAACCCCCTTCTAAACTCAGCCAGAGTCTCCACCTGCATCTCCAATCCTCGGATCTTTTCTTCCATCAGCTCTATCGGGTGGCACTTCATGCAGATGAAACTCTTTTCAGGTACCCCCTCCAGGATCATGTTCATGCCGCAGCTTCTACATCCATCTTCACTGTGTCTTCCAATGGTTGGGTCACTCCCACTGCTGCCTCTGTATCTGTCAGAGTCTTCCCACCTAAATCCTGTTAGTCTGGGAAACACAAACCAAACCAAAACACCACCATCCACAGCAAAACAAACCCCCAGCAAGCACCACAACACTGCCAGGCCACCACACACTCCCTTCACTAGCCTGTCTGTCCCTCTGCCTGGTTCTCTTAGTCTTCCCCCCAAACTCCCCTGAGAACTCCCCCTCAGACTCCCATGTTTACAGCTCTGTTTGCTGGCTCCTGTGCCGCTGCATCAGTTGGAGCTGCCATGTGTACGTTAGAGATATTGTAAGCAGAGCAGATACACTTTCTGATGTTCTATTTTTATACAGCACCTGGCACAGCTGAGTCCTGGTCCATGATTGGAGCTCTTAGGTGCTACAGTAATACAAAAAATGATAATTAATATCAATGCAAGGCTCTTTGCAGTGATGTTGTAGGTGTGTTGATCCCAGGTGAGTGAGGTAACATTTTATTGGACCAACTTCTGTTAGTGGAGGAGGGACAAGTTTTCGAGCTACACAGACCTGAACAAGAGCTTTGTATAGCTGGAAAACTTGTCTCTTCCACCAACAGAAGTTGGTGCAGTAAAAGATATCACTTCACCCATTGTGTGTCTTTTGCAAGGTTTGCATTTTGAGGGGAATATTCACAATTACCTTGTCATCCATAGTTGCCAGAAGAACTGTGGTCTATTCCTATCAATGGGATGCTAGGAAAAGTGATGAACCCATCAAGAGCCTCAGACAGCATATGACTGTGGCAAAAATCTCCACTGATGATGCAGACACTACCTCTCTCCAGTTTTCTACATCCTTCCCTCTGCGAGCAAACATGAATGCCACCTCAGCTGGACTGAACTGCATCTTAAACCCATTCCTGTTCAGCAATGCAATTAAACACTAGCTTAACTTTAGGCATATGCCTAAATCCCATTGACTTCAATAGAATTTAAGCACATGCTGAAGTTTCATGCTGAATATGAATAGATATAATACACATGTGTATAGTTAGGCACTTAGGTCCTGATGCTACTCTCACATATGTCAACAGAAAAATCCCATTTGTTTGAATGGTGCAGGATTAAGCTCTGAATTATCACACTTTATATTAAGGTTCCACTTATCAGAATGGTTCCATTTATCTGAATGTTTTGTTTCAATTTTGACCTTTCAAAATAGTTTTAACCTTTTCTTCCTATAAATTAAAATTTCAAAACAAAAAGCACTTCAAGCCAGAAAACGAAAATTTAATTTAAAACATGTTGAAATGACACGTCTTGACAATTTCAAAACTTTTGTTCCATTTCTTTTTCAAATAGAGAGATTTGTTGAAACCAACATTTTATCAGAAGATTCCCAACCGTCTCTGGAGGTGAGGATTTGTGTGTATGTGTTTTTGTGAAAATTTTCAAGCTTGTTGTGAATTTGTGAGGTTCTCTGTGCTCTCCTACTGCTTGTCTTGACCTTTTTCAAACTGTTTCCAAGGCTCCTTGAGCAGCCAGGAGCCACAGCAGCCAAGTAGGGAGTTGGGCAGCTCAGAGAACATGGGAGCCAGAGCTTCCGGACTGTCAAGGAGCCAAGAGCCTGGAAGCTCAGATGCCCTGGCCCAGGGCTAGTCTGGGGCAGTCTAGGAGCCCTGGCTCCCCAATAACCAAGGAATGGGCTGCTGAGGAACTTCTCCCACAAACACCCTCTGTGCCTTCTTCCATACTGCCCCTTCCGTATACAATGCTGTCCTCCAACCTATCCATTAAGCCATTACTGTGTCCTTCACTTCCATTCTCAAGTCCCACCTCTGCAGAAATGTTTGAAATAAACTGCTAGTGGCTCGGCCTCTGGCTCATTAATGTCTTCTGTTTATCTTAAAGAAAAATTCAGAGTCACAATTCCCTGGGTGAGAACTGGCAAATTATTCACAGGTCTGGTCTATACCACCTTGAGTTCCTATTACTGTAACTCTCATCTCCCTTCCACCACTTGCTACACTCACACCATGTTTCTCTTCATATTGATTACAAACTCTTCAGGGCAGGAATTGTCTCTTGCTGTGTGTTTGTACAGCTTCTGGCACAGCAGGCTGCCTATCCTGACCGGAGTGTCTGCGTGCGACCATCACACAGATCAATGATGGAAATAATAATGACCTCCAAGGTATTTTCTGGGCGCTCCAGACCCTCTGTGAAAATAACAGACGATGCTACAGCAGTGCCTGGCTTGAAGAGTGAAGGGCTGTCCAATTCCAGCAGCCTGGCGGGGTGGGGCAGGAGCATCTTGGGAGCCTGTGGTGTGAGCACCAATCATTGAAGAGATGCTTGTGCTGTTATTTTTCCCATAGCATGGCTACTGAGGAGGTGGGCATGGAATGTACTCTTTATCCCATTACTGAGTCTATATGCACCATTTATTACCATATAGCTGTCAGTGAAGCAAATGAAACTGAGATTAGACATATAAATTATAGGCTTCAGCTGTCCAGTGTTTCATTGCTGAGAAATAGGGATGCGCATTTTCATATATATCAGACACACATTCTTTCTTCCTAAATGCTTTTGCTTCTCGTTTTATGCCTTTATCAATACATCTGTGAGCAACACTTATCATTTATATCTGTGCTCTAACAGCTTGACTGTAACTGATTGGGAGATGGCAGAATTACACCCATGACTTCACACAACCAACTGGACATTTCGCTGTGATCACCTGAGCATCTGAGATGTTGATCATCAGGGAAACATTGGACGGAAAGTTGAGGCTTGTTTTTCATGGTGCAGAGATCAGGAAAGGAGCTAATGGATCAGTAATCAGGTCTGGCTGGAAAACAAGAATTCCACTTAGCAAAAAAAAAAAACCCAAAAAAACCGAAGGTTCCAGAATTTGGTTTTGTTCTTCACCTGGATAAAAATGAGATATTTTGAATTTTTTCAGAAAAAAACAAGACAAAAAGAGAGAAACACCCACCCAGAACAATCAGTAGTTCGGTAGCTAGAGGCCTGAGATATGCAGGTTCAAATCCTTGCTCCGGATCAGGCACAGCAGGGACTCAAATTGTCAAAGTCGCACATCAAAATATACAAAGGAAATATCTTAAATCAAACTCTAATAAGTTCTCTCACCACATTTTTCTTACTTTCCCTCTATGCAAATTTTGATTCCCATCAATGGAAATGTCTTTTTTGTATGTGTATGGTGAAATTGATGTTTGCGGACATTTACTGATGAAAATCAAATTCTTCCAAGCCTAATAATAGTAGAGTTGCTGTTTGTATTTGCATTTTTAGATGAATCTGTGGAACAGTTTTTAGTCTGAATGTTTCCTAGTGTAACTGACTTCTATGCACTGCAATCACACTATTGTACACTGGGTCAACCTGAAGGCTTGGAGGATACTTGGTGAGATGATTCTTTGGGGCATCCCCTTCTTCTTTCATATGGCTGGTGTAGAGCAGCGCAACTGCAATTTCACCTGAAGTTGATCAAAGCAAATGGCTGCACCAGCAGTAGCAGAATTTATTGCAGTGATGCCTCCTTGATATTTATAAATTGGGCAGTAGGTAGTGATATGTTCGATGATCTGTCGTGGGGACACACACTCGCATACTGCGGCATCCTTGATTTTCCATTTGTGTTTTAGCTATCCGCATCTGCCATGGTTGGTTCGAATTCAGTTTAGAGTTGATCTAGATGACCATGGAAAGTCAAACCCAGGAACCTTCTGTGTGGGATCTAGCACAAGGTGCCTATTTAGACCAATCCGCTTTCCAAGCCTCCTTTTGATCATAACCTGATTGCATGAGGCTAAATTAATGTTCCCAGAAAGGCTTGCTGGTCTTAAGATATTGCAGGGGTGGGCATTGTCAAGGTCTTGGTGAATAGGAAGACATCTGTTTTCTTGGATTCACTGAGCTTCGCAGAACGTTGCAGCAGTTCGGCGTATCGGCAGGGAAACAATGTTAGACAAGATAGGTAGCCATTGTGTTGGAGTTGACTTAAGGGTTCCTGTGATACACTGCATCCCTCTGTTTATCTGGGTATCCACAAGTCATGTGTGGCTGCATCTGCTCCATACCAGTGCACAATATTCAGCTACTGAACATACAAGTGCTATTGCAGATGTTTGCAACACTGATGCTGATGCACCCCAGGTTGTACCTGCTAGTTCATAGAATCATAGAATATCAGGGATGGAAGGGACTTCAGGAGATCATCTAGTCCAACCCCCTGTTCAAAGCAGGACCAATCCCCAATTTTTGCCCCAGATCCCTAAATGGACTCCTCAAGGATTGAACTCACAACCCTGGGTTTAGCAGGCCAATGCTCAAACCACTGAGCTATCCCTCCCCCCACCATTTCTGGATTATATTGGCTCTCTTTTTTATCTTTGCAGCTACCTTCTCAAGATGATCATGGAAGGAGAGGGTATGGTTGAGTTTCACCCTGAAATATGTTGGACTGTATTCGTATTGCACATTTTTACCATAGAAAGCTACTTTCCGTGTGTTTTTGGAAGTCTTATTATCAAGATGAAATGTGCTTACTATTGTTTTACCAGGGTTTGGTTTGAGCCTCCATTTCTGGAAATATTGTTCCATATTTTGGAGGTCCTCAGTTAATGTTTTCTCAATGTCATGGAGGTTTGATGTTTGGATTATTATTGCAAGATTGTCTGCATATCTGATTTTCATGATTTAGCTGGAGGCATGTGAATTATGTAAATATTTAAAAGGTCTGATGCAAGTTCAGAGCCCTGTGGTAGCCCGTTGTTTATGATACGGGGTGAGCTCGTCTTATTATCCAGGTACACCTGCAGGCATCTGTTACTCAGCATGGTCCACATCAGGTGAAATGTTTGGTAGCAAGGTATAATTTTAGCAAGTTTCAGCATCGGGCCCTTAATCCATACAGTATCATACACAGATGACAGGACAACAAATACTGTGCCAGTCTTTAGGTTTTTTTTAATAGCCAGCCTCAATGTGAGTTGTGAGTGCCTATTCAACAGGGATAATTGACTCAGTAAAAGGGCGTATTCTTTTGAGGATGATAGGTTGTATATAGTAGAGAAATTGGCCAATAGCTTCCCGCTTCATCAGGGGTTTGGAATGGCAATTACCATTGCCTCACACCATATTTCAGGGATCCTTACTGTCCTTAATGTAGCAGAGTACAATGTTGCTAGCCATTGGAGTCCTTTGGGGCTGAGATGGTGGAGAATTCTGGAGGAATACCATCAGGCCCTGCAGCCTTCCCTTTTTTCATTGTGGCAAGTCCTTCTTTTACTTCCTCAATGCTGACAGTGGAAGGTTCTCCTTGGGGGATTGAAGCAAATGTTTGGTAGAGTTGTTGGTACACTTCTCTTCTTGTGTGTTTATCAAGTGGTCCTTTTGTGTTCTCCACCAGTTTGGAGGCTATTGGTTTGGCCAGAGTTTTGGTGGCCAGTAGTCTGTGGGACAGCGGCCCCAAGACGTCGTGGTAGTGTCCATGCTTTACAACTTGAATGTGAAAAATCAAGGTTTTGCACGCAATCAAGCCAGTGCTTGTGTCTTGCTGTGTAAAGGGAGTGTAGCAGGGCTTTCGCGGTATGAGAGTTCCTGGTCTGATTGTATTGCCAGCGTAACTCCCTGCTGGATGAGAGAGATGCAGGAGTGTTCTTTTTCCGGAAGCCTCGGGAAATATTCTTCTTTTCTGCTACTTTCAGGAGCCCTGTGAATAGTCTGCTTATAGGCATCACAATCAGCTTTAGCAAAATTCCATCATGGTACTTGTTTCAGAAAGAACACAGGAATTTTGATGCCTATGTATATCATTAGAGGCCTGTGTTTGCTGTTTGGAAACGCCAATAGTACTTGACGTGTTACGATGAGAGTTGATCTTTAGACACAAATGTTAGGTCTGGATTGTGCCCACATTGCCAGCGGCTTGAATGGAATGTTGATTGTTGTTTTAGTTCATAGATTAGTTCTAAGTCTAGGACTTGCTGAGGTGCTGCTCTGATGACCAGGAGATCGCTGAGCAATGTTCGGTCACCGAGTTGATGGTATTCATAGTGAATTCGCACTTAACAGAGTGGGCCCCAAGAAGGCTGCCATCTTCCACTCCAGGGCATCCCCAAACATAACAGACTCGTTAGGTGGATGTGTCCATAAGCCATGCTAGGAGCCAGCCATTCTATTGTGTAGGTTGGTCACCACTTCCAGAAAAATCTGACAGCCCAAAGCAAAAGTATATTCTGAAAAGATCAAGAGGCAAACTATCAGCACCGTGTGAGGAAAATTAGGCATCTCATTCCAGTTCTTTCTTCTCTATCCCTAATTCTCCATTTACCTTATGCCACTCCTATGCATAAGCTAAAAATCTGCTACTCTCACATTAGAAACAGATGAACACAGATATGGCCAAAGAGTTTACCCCTCAAACATCAGCACTCCACTGCAGTCTGTCCTCACATTCTGTAGAGAACGAGGTTTATCCTGTATGCCACAGTGAATGATTGTCATAAATATAAAGGGAAGGGTAAACCCCTTTGAAATCCCTCCTGGCCAGGGGAAAGCTCCTCTCACCTGTAAAGGGTTAAGAAGCTAAAGGTAACCTCGCTGGCACCTGACCAAAATGACCAATGAGGAGACAAGATACTTTCAAAAGCTGGGAGGAGGGAGAGAAACAAAGGGTCTGTGTGTCTGTCTATATTCTGTCTTTGCCGGGGATAGACCAGGAATGGAGTCTTAGAACTTTTAGTAAGTAATCTAGCTAGGTACGTGTTAGATTATGATTTCTTTAAGTGGCTGAGAAAAGAACTGTGCTGAATAGAATAACTATTTCTGTCTGTGTATCTTTTTTGTAACTTAAGGTTTTACCTAGAGGGGTTTTCTATGTTTTGAATCTAATTACCCTGTAAGGTATTTACCATCCTGATTTTACAGGGGGGATTTCTTTATTTCTATTTACTTCTATTTTTATTAAAAGTCTTCTTGTAAGAAAACTGAATGTTTTTTCATTGTTCTCAGATCCAAGGGTTTGGGTCTGTGGTCACCTATGCAAATTGGTGAAGCTTTTTATCCAACATTTCCCAGGAAAGGGGGAGTGCAAGTGTTGGGAGGATTGTTCATTGTTCTTAAGATCCAAGGGTCTGGGTCTGTAGTCACCTAGGCAAATTGGTGAGGCTTTTTACCAAACCTTGTCCAGGAAGTGGGGTGCAAGGTTTTAGGAAGTTTTTTGGGGGGAAAGACGTGTCCAAACAGCTCTTCCCCAGTAACCAGTATTAGTTTGGTGGTGGTAGCGGCCAATCCAAGGACAAAGGGTGGAATATTTTGTACCTTGGGGAAGTTTTGACCTAAGCTGGTAAAGATAAGCTTAGGAGGTTTTTCATGCAGGTCCCCACATCTGTACCCTAGAGTTCAGAGTGGGGGATGAACCTTGACAATGGTGATGCCATTGGAAGCCCAGCCCTCACTGTGGAAAGATTCTGGAAGAATTAGTGCTTTTTTCTATGCGGAAATAATTAGTATGAATGTGTCTTGACTGTCAGTGTATTTTAAAGTAAGTTAATAATGATAATATAATAAAACCATTTATACATTCTTTGTTAGGACTTTGCTGTCCCTAATCTTGGGTGGTTGAAACAGTAGTTTTAAGGCTTGTTTTGGCTTAGTTAGTGTTCATTGGGAATTCAGACTTCCACCAGCCACTGAAGGTAGGAGTTATTGTACACTTTGAGGTTAACTTTCAATTGAGAAGTACAGTAAAAATAGCCTAAAGTCTGAAAATGTAGCTTTCTAGTCTTATTTTCCCCATAAAAGTCAGGTGCCTATTCATGATCCCTAGGGTTTGTAAAACACTTTATTTTTTGGTATTTAACTACAAAATGAAATGGAATTATTTTAGTCTCTGGTGTATTGTACTTGAAGAGACCTATGCTGTGATGCAGATATTAACTTTCCGCTGGGACGAACTCAGATGTTTACAGTAAAATAAGTGTATTATATTCTAAATCAAAATTCCATCATACAGTTGCCTCTTATTTTCCCAGCGCAGGAATCATGTTTTCTTAATAAGGTCCTTTCCACTAATATTTTATATTATATATAGTAATCCAAAGGATATGTTGTTTTTAGGTGTGAGCAAAATGATTTGGATACATAAGGAATGTCCCAAAATCCATCTTTCAGAATTCAGACAGAATTGAACCTGAGCCATTATCAGAATTTCAAACTTTTGGTTTGGTTTGTGTGTCTCTGCAGAAGACTTCCTAATGTCAGGTAGGAATGGAATCAGAGTGAGGAAAGTTCTTCTGGTGGTGTTCATGACCTGGCCAAGTCCAGGATTGCTCTAGAAACCCCTAACAAATTTGCCTTTGTTTTGTGTCACCATGAACTCAGGAAAAGCCAGTTCTTAGAATTCTAATGTTACTGGTTCCAGCTGGGCACATCTCCTACCATACACCCTTTGCTGGCACAGTGTCAGCTAGTATTTTCCCTGCCTGTTCCCTTCTGACTGGGATTGGTGAAGGATTGCTGTAACTAGCTGCTCCAGGTTGTGGGGCCACCTGGCTCCACCCCACTGGCTCTCATGCCTTACTCACCACATTGCATCTCTTTACAGCTCTTCAAAGTCGCACATCAAAATATACAAAGGAAATATCTTAAATCAAACTCTAATAAGTTCTCTCACCACATTTTTCTTACTTTCCCTCTATGCAAATTTTGATTCCCATCAATGGAAATGTCTTTTTTGTATGTGTATGGTGAAATTGATGTTTGCGGACATTTACTGATGAAAATCAAATTCTTCCAAGCCTAATAATAGTAGAGTTGCTGTTTGTATTTGCATTTTTAGATGAATCTGTGGAACAGTTTTTAGTCTGAATGTTTCCTAGTGTAACTGACTTCTATGCACTGCAATCACACTATTGTACACTGGGTCAACCTGAAGGCTTGGAGGATACTTGGTGAGATGATTCTTTGGGGCATCCCCTTCTTCTTTCATATGGCTGGTGTAGAGCAGCGCAACTGCAATTTCACCTGAAGTTGATCAAAGCAAATGGCTGCACCAGCAGTAGCAGAATTTATTGCAGTGATGCCTCCTTGATATTTATAAATTGGGCAGTAGGTAGTGATATGTTCGATGATCTGTCGTGGGGACACACACTCGCATACTGCGGCATCCTTGATTTTCCATTTGTGTTTTAGCTATCCGCATCTGCCATGGTTGGTTCGAATTCAGTTTAGAGTTGATCTAGATGACCATGGAAAGTCAAACCCAGGAACCTTCTGTGTGGGATCTAGCACAAGGTGCCTATTTAGACCAATCCGCTTTCCAAGCCTCCTTTTGATCATAACCTGATTGCATGAGGCTAAATTAATGTTCCCAGAAAGGCTTGCTGGTCTTAAGATATTGCAGGGGTGGGCATTGTCAAGGTCTTGGTGAATAGGAAGACATCTGTTTTCTTGGATTCACTGAGCTTCGCAGAACGTTGCAGCAGTTCGGCGTATCGGCAGGGAAACAATGTTAGACAAGATAGGTAGCCATTGTGTTGGAGTTGACTTAAGGGTTCCTGTGATACACTGCATCCCTCTGTTTATCTGGGTATCCACAAGTCATGTGTGGCTGCATCTGCTCCATACCAGTGCACAATATTCAGCTACTGAACATACAAGTGCTATTGCAGATGTTTGCAACACTGATGCTGATGCACCCCAGGTTGTACCTGCTAGTTCATAGAATCATAGAATATCAGGGATGGAAGGGACTTCAGGAGATCATCTAGTCCAACCCCCTGTTCAAAGCAGGACCAATCCCCAATTTTTGCCCCAGATCCCTAAATGGACTCCTCAAGGATTGAACTCACAACCCTGGGTTTAGCAGGCCAATGCTCAAACCACTGAGCTATCCCTCCCCCCACCATTTCTGGATTATATTGGCTCTCTTTTTTATCTTTGCAGCTACCTTCTCAAGATGATCATGGAAGGAGAGGGTATGGTTGAGTTTCACCCTGAAATATGTTGGACTGTATTCGTATTGCACATTTTTACCATAGAAAGCTACTTTCCGTGTGTTTTTGGAAGTCTTATTATCAAGATGAAATGTGCTTACTATTGTTTTACCAGGGTTTGGTTTGAGCCTCCATTTCTGGAAATATTGTTCCATATTTTGGAGGTCCTCAGTTAATGTTTTCTCAATGTCATGGAGGTTTGATGTTTGGATTATTATTGCAAGATTGTCTGCATATCTGATTTTCATGATTTAGCTGGAGGCATGTGAATTATGTAAATATTTAAAAGGTCTGATGCAAGTTCAGAGCCCTGTGGTAGCCCGTTGTTTATGATACGGGGTGAGCTCGTCTTATTATCCAGGTACACCTGCAGGCATCTGTTACTCAGCATGGTCCACATCAGGTGAAATGTTTGGTAGCAAGGTATAATTTTAGCAAGTTTCAGCATCGGGCCCTTAATCCATACAGTATCATACACAGATGACAGGACAACAAATACTGTGCCAGTCTTTAGGTTTTTTTTAATAGCCAGCCTCAATGTGAGTTGTGAGTGCCTATTCAACAGGGATAATTGACTCAGTAAAAGGGCGTATTCTTTTGAGGATGATAGGTTGTATATAGTAGAGAAATTGGCCAATAGCTTCCCGCTTCATCAGGGGTTTGGAATGGCAATTACCATTGCCTCACACCATATTTCAGGGATCCTTACTGTCCTTAATGTAGCAGAGTACAATGTTGCTAGCCATTGGAGTCCTTTGGGGCTGAGATGGTGGAGAATTCTGGAGGAATACCATCAGGCCCTGCAGCCTTCCCTTTTTTCATTGTGGCAAGTCCTTCTTTTACTTCCTCAATGCTGACAGTGGAAGGTTCTCCTTGGGGGATTGAAGCAAATGTTTGGTAGAGTTGTTGGTACACTTCTCTTCTTGTGTGTTTATCAAGTGGTCCTTTTGTGTTCTCCACCAGTTTGGAGGCTATTGGTTTGGCCAGAGTTTTGGTGGCCAGTAGTCTGTGGGACAGCGGCCCCAAGACGTCGTGGTAGTGTCCATGCTTTACAACTTGAATGTGAAAAATCAAGGTTTTGCACGCAATCAAGCCAGTGCTTGTGTCTTGCTGTGTAAAGGGAGTGTAGCAGGGCTTTCGCGGTATGAGAGTTCCTGGTCTGATTGTATTGCCAGCGTAACTCCCTGCTGGATGAGAGAGATGCAGGAGTGTTCTTTTTCCGGAAGCCTCGGGAAATATTCTTCTTTTCTGCTACTTTCAGGAGCCCTGTGAATAGTCTGCTTATAGGCATCACAATCAGCTTTAGCAAAATTCCATCATGGTACTTGTTTCAGAAAGAACACAGGAATTTTGATGCCTATGTATATCATTAGAGGCCTGTGTTTGCTGTTTGGAAACGCCAATAGTACTTGACGTGTTACGATGAGAGTTGATCTTTAGACACAAATGTTAGGTCTGGATTGTGCCCACATTGCCAGCGGCTTGAATGGAATGTTGATTGTTGTTTTAGTTCATAGATTAGTTCTAAGTCTAGGACTTGCTGAGGTGCTGCTCTGATGACCAGGAGATCGCTGAGCAATGTTCGGTCACCGAGTTGATGGTATTCATAGTGAATTCGCACTTAACAGAGTGGGCCCCAAGAAGGCTGCCATCTTCCACTCCAGGGCATCCCCAAACATAACAGACTCGTTAGGTGGATGTGTCCATAAGCCATGCTAGGAGCCAGCCATTCTATTGTGTAGGTTGGTCACCACTTCCAGAAAAATCTGACAGCCCAAAGCAAAAGTATATTCTGAAAAGATCAAGAGGCAAACTATCAGCACCGTGTGAGGAAAATTAGGCATCTCATTCCAGTTCTTTCTTCTCTATCCCTAATTCTCCATTTACCTTATGCCACTCCTATGCATAAGCTAAAAATCTGCTACTCTCACATTAGAAACAGATGAACACAGATATGGCCAAAGAGTTTACCCCTCAAACATCAGCACTCCACTGCAGTCTGTCCTCACATTCTGTAGAGAACGAGGTTTATCCTGTATGCCACAGTGAATGATTGTCATAAATATAAAGGGAAGGGTAAACCCCTTTGAAATCCCTCCTGGCCAGGGGAAAGCTCCTCTCACCTGTAAAGGGTTAAGAAGCTAAAGGTAACCTCGCTGGCACCTGACCAAAATGACCAATGAGGAGACAAGATACTTTCAAAAGCTGGGAGGAGGGAGAGAAACAAAGGGTCTGTGTGTCTGTCTATATTCTGTCTTTGCCGGGGATAGACCAGGAATGGAGTCTTAGAACTTTTAGTAAGTAATCTAGCTAGGTACGTGTTAGATTATGATTTCTTTAAGTGGCTGAGAAAAGAACTGTGCTGAATAGAATAACTATTTCTGTCTGTGTATCTTTTTTGTAACTTAAGGTTTTACCTAGAGGGGTTTTCTATGTTTTGAATCTAATTACCCTGTAAGGTATTTACCATCCTGATTTTACAGGGGGGATTTCTTTATTTCTATTTACTTCTATTTTTATTAAAAGTCTTCTTGTAAGAAAACTGAATGTTTTTTCATTGTTCTCAGATCCAAGGGTTTGGGTCTGTGGTCACCTATGCAAATTGGTGAAGCTTTTTATCCAACATTTCCCAGGAAAGGGGGAGTGCAAGTGTTGGGAGGATTGTTCATTGTTCTTAAGATCCAAGGGTCTGGGTCTGTAGTCACCTAGGCAAATTGGTGAGGCTTTTTACCAAACCTTGTCCAGGAAGTGGGGTGCAAGGTTTTAGGAAGTTTTTTGGGGGGAAAGACGTGTCCAAACAGCTCTTCCCCAGTAACCAGTATTAGTTTGGTGGTGGTAGCGGCCAATCCAAGGACAAAGGGTGGAATATTTTGTACCTTGGGGAAGTTTTGACCTAAGCTGGTAAAGATAAGCTTAGGAGGTTTTTCATGCAGGTCCCCACATCTGTACCCTAGAGTTCAGAGTGGGGGATGAACCTTGACAATGGTGATGCCATTGGAAGCCCAGCCCTCACTGTGGAAAGATTCTGGAAGAATTAGTGCTTTTTTCTATGCGGAAATAATTAGTATGAATGTGTCTTGACTGTCAGTGTATTTTAAAGTAAGTTAATAATGATAATATAATAAAACCATTTATACATTCTTTGTTAGGACTTTGCTGTCCCTAATCTTGGGTGGTTGAAACAGTAGTTTTAAGGCTTGTTTTGGCTTAGTTAGTGTTCATTGGGAATTCAGACTTCCACCAGCCACTGAAGGTAGGAGTTATTGTACACTTTGAGGTTAACTTTCAATTGAGAAGTACAGTAAAAATAGCCTAAAGTCTGAAAATGTAGCTTTCTAGTCTTATTTTCCCCATAAAAGTCAGGTGCCTATTCATGATCCCTAGGGTTTGTAAAACACTTTATTTTTTGGTATTTAACTACAAAATGAAATGGAATTATTTTAGTCTCTGGTGTATTGTACTTGAAGAGACCTATGCTGTGATGCAGATATTAACTTTCCGCTGGGACGAACTCAGATGTTTACAGTAAAATAAGTGTATTATATTCTAAATCAAAATTCCATCATACAGTTGCCTCTTATTTTCCCAGCGCAGGAATCATGTTTTCTTAATAAGGTCCTTTCCACTAATATTTTATATTATATATAGTAATCCAAAGGATATGTTGTTTTTAGGTGTGAGCAAAATGATTTGGATACATAAGGAATGTCCCAAAATCCATCTTTCAGAATTCAGACAGAATTGAACCTGAGCCATTATCAGAATTTCAAACTTTTGGTTTGGTTTGTGTGTCTCTGCAGAAGACTTCCTAATGTCAGGTAGGAATGGAATCAGAGTGAGGAAAGTTCTTCTGGTGGTGTTCATGACCTGGCCAAGTCCAGGATTGCTCTAGAAACCCCTAACAAATTTGCCTTTGTTTTGTGTCACCATGAACTCAGGAAAAGCCAGTTCTTAGAATTCTAATGTTACTGGTTCCAGCTGGGCACATCTCCTACCATACACCCTTTGCTGGCACAGTGTCAGCTAGTATTTTCCCTGCCTGTTCCCTTCTGACTGGGATTGGTGAAGGATTGCTGTAACTAGCTGCTCCAGGTTGTGGGGCCACCTGGCTCCACCCCACTGGCTCTCATGCCTTACTCACCACATTGCATCTCTTTACAATTCTCCATGTCTTAATCCTAGCAAAAAAACAACAACACCACACACTCAGATGTAATGTATCAGCTTTATTGGCAGTCAACACTGCCTGCTTCATTTGCCATATTGAGGCGCCAAGCCTTGCAACCCCTATTGTCTAAAATAACTCTGCTTCTGTTTTCATTTGCAGTCGATTCTGCCTGGGTCAGTCATCACATGGGGACTCCTGGCTGGTGGCTGTCATTGCATCTGTGGGTCTGAGTCCTTCCACATGCTGGGCTTTTGTACAGCTGAACCCTGGTCTTTATCTTCTTTTTGCCCCCCGCTTTGTTTGCCTTAGACACTTGCAGTAGGTAGCCCAGCAGCTATATTTGTTGATCCAAGGCTGGCTGGACAGTGTTCTTCATCAGGCATGATGTCCTGGAACTTAGTGGGACTGGTTCAGCTGTGGGATTCCCTGACAAGGGTCACAAAGAGGTGTTGAGTCCCAGGCAAAGTACCTAACAGTGCTGCTGGTCGCTTTCACTGTTGCCTGTAATTCAGCTTTGAAACCACCTTGGAAGTCTTCGAAATCTTTAGCCTCAAGAGGCCAAGATTGGAGAGGCTCTTCGTTCGTGTCACCCATGTGGCATGAGTTCAGTTCGACAGACCCTGAAGTGGCACTGTGACTCCATTGGGCAGTCAGTGGGCCCTGTGTTATGGATGTGTGAAAACCAACTTCTTGTCAAGTGAGGCACTGACCGCTTCAGAGCACTGAGTCTGGGATCCTGGTGTGCAACTCTCCCCTGGCAGCAATGGGCTGATGCCCCCATCCACCTCACACTGGAGCTAGTAAATCTGTTCTACAGCCCGAGGCACCTTAGTTTCATCTAATGTGTTTATGCTGGCCCTGATGTCAGTACCTCAGAGCTGTCAGTCTCCACAGGCCTTGGCTCATCCAGGACACTCCGTGCTTCTCTCAGTGCCAATGTAAATGCAGAGCTGATGTTGTGCTCTAGGAGCTGCAGTGCTCCCACCCCGGGGTCATCTCCTCAGCTTGTGTCACCTTACTGGAACGACCCTTTCTTCAGTGGCTTCTTAGATAAGGGTCTAATCTCCATGTACTTCATGTCACTTATCTATAGAATCTGCATAACAAGGAAGCTGAAAAAAAATTAATTCTCTGCTACAGCAGACTGGCTAACGGCTGACCTTATCTGACCTATTCTTTTATTTATAGTAGTTTGTAACCACAAATTTCATACTTTTTCATGTATTATTTTTATAATCTGGTTCAAAGCTAGCTAATTTTTAGAGCTGGTCAGGATTGTTTTGGCTAAATGCTGTGGTCAGAAAATGCTGATTCATTGAAACCAAAGCTGTTCCCAGGCAAGGGTTGGTTTTAGCAAATTTCTCATTTAAAAAAAAATATCAGAAGAAAAGTTTGGAAACTTTCAGAACTTCCCATTTTCACATTTTTGAAATGATTTTTTTTTTTTAAATTTGAAATAACTTTTTTGTTTGGAAATTTAAGCTGGTATTTTAAAACGAGAGTCAAAATTGAAATGAAATGTTTCAAAATTATTGAAACAAAACATTTCAATTGATCTGAACCATTTTTTTCCAGATTGTCAGTTTTTGAAGATTTGTGACATTCTGACTTTTTGTCCCAGTTCAGGATGAGAAAATTTTTGAAATCTCCACTTTTTTTTTTCCAGAGTGGGAAAAATGTTTTCCACCCAGCTTTCACTAGTTTTCTTCATATAATAGTATCCTATCTTCTCACTCATGCCTGTCTTGCCATTGAAAAAATGAGAAATTGTAGTTCAGAAAGGATCTATCTTAGATAAGGGATCATGTAAAGAGATGCAATGAATTCTACTTCTTCCCTTAAAAGAACTAATTTCCCCATCTACAGGTCTGAAAAATTAAAAAAAAAAAAAAACAATTCAATTTTTAGATGCTTTACCATACATACTACGCGACAGCCATGGTTCACTGGCTCCACTTCACCCTTCTCTTTCCTCTGGTCACTTTTGATTAGCAAATTCTTCACTTTTAATAACTAACTAAAGCTGATATGCTCTAATTGTTTAGTTAACTAGATTTTATTGCATTCCAATTGGAATACTGCACTTTGCATTATCAGTTTGCATATCATAGAAAGTGTGGGTCATATAACCATTCTTCCTCTTATACTACTTACTGCCCCACTTCTGCAATAGGCTTTCGAGGCTGAGAGCCAAATGAACCAATAGAGCACCAAGGGGAAATCAAATTTCCAGTGACATGAAGGAAGGATTACACTTGCCTTACTCCTGCTAAGAAGCAATTATTCTGTAATGAAGATTACAAATTATGCCCATAACAATGAAGCCTTGCTATGGCTTTAAACAGTTTTAATTCATCATACATATTTGGCATAATATTGATAATTATCTGGGATGATATCACAGGCCTTCCTTGTAGTATTATGAAATAATCAACTCATTAAAATCCCCTACAATGAAAGATGGAGTAATACCAATAAAATGAGGAGTTTAACCTGGATTTATAAAATCAGACACCCAAAAGGAACCTTTACAGCGATTCTGGGAAGGGAATATGTCTCCTCCGGTTAGGATCTCATTCTGCTTCCATTGAGGTCAAAGGGAATTTTGCCATTGACTTCAGTGAGAACAAGATCAGCTTCAAAATGTCTAAGGTTTGGAATATGTTGACTGCCATCTAAACGAATCTGTTCCATATGAACCACTGAAGTCAATAGGAATAGAACTAGAACCATAAAGCCCAGAGAATTTCAAAGTCAGCCCCAAATCTGCCTTAAAAGAGTTCTTTCTGCTGGGGAATTTTGGCCAAGTGGTAGCCATAGATAAGACGTGGAGTCAGAGTGGTAGGGGAGGAAAGACTGCAAAGAGGATCCTGGACAAGGATATGCACCTGGGGCACAGCATTCTCCTGTTCTCCAGCAAACAGTCCCTCAGTTTGTGTGTCTCCTTGTCCTTTAAAACGAGAGCTAGGACATTCCATTTCAACAGCTCTGTTAAAAGAATGTGAATGTTCCAAAGCAAAGTACTCAGAAGTCAGGAAGCTCCATAATTAATGCTGACCTTGGGTTCAGGTCTGTAAGGGTGTGCCTGCACGGCAATAAAGCACCCGTGGCTGTCCCATGTTAGGCTCACGAGACTCAGGTAGCCGGGCTATAAAATTGCTTTGGGACCCCACAAAGGGGGAGAGTCCCAGAGCTCGGGCTTCAGTCCAAGCCCAAACGTCTACACTGAAATTATAGAATCATAGAATATCAGGGTTGGAAGGGACCTCAGGAGGTCATCTAGTCCAACCCCCTGCTCAAAGCAGGACCAATCCCCAACTAAATCATCCCAGCCAGGGCTTTGTCAAGCCTGACCTTGAAAATATCTAAGGAAGGAGATTCTACCACCTCCCTAGGTAACGCATTCCAGTGTTTCACCACCCTCGTCGTGAAAAAGTTTTTCCTAATATCCAACCTAAACCTCCCCCACTGCAACTTGAGACCATTACTCCTTGTTCTGTCATCAGCTACCACTGAGAACAGTCTAGATCCATCCTCTTTGGAACCCCCTTTCAGGTAGTTGAAAGCAGCTATCAAATCCCCCCTCATTCTTCTCTTCCGCAGATTAAACAATCCCAGTTCCCTCAGCCTCTCCTCATAAATCATGTGTTCCAGTCCCCTAATCATTTTTGTTGCCCTCTGCTGGACTCTTTCCAACTTTTCCACCTCCTTCTTGTAGTGTGGGGCCCAAAACTGGACACAATACTCCAGATGAGGCCTCACCAATGTCGAATAGAGGGGAACGATCGCATATAGCCTTGCAGCCCAAGCCTGAGTCAGCTGACACGGGTCAGCCACGGATGTTTTATTGCCTTGTAGGCATACCCCAAATGTAAGCAGGACTTGTTTCTTCTCACCTACCTGGAACACAGAGGTGGGAAATGGGCAGGGCATTGGTTCTACATACATGCACCCTCTGCTTGTTGGCCAAGGTAGCTGGGTGGTGTAGGGATGGAATAGTGGTATAGGTCAGCAGCTAACTACTATCCCAACAAGTGAGAAGGAAGGAAGGGATGCATTGTGACCCAGAGGTCACAGAGGTGTCTTTGAGGCAGAAAGCCTCTGGGGCTATCCTGCAGATGATGCAGCCTCTTGTTCAAGGTTAGGCCTAAAGGCACGGTCTGGCCCTAAACAGACAAAGGGGCAGGGGTGACACAAGAAGCAGACTTAACAGTGGTATGACTGAGTCCTTTTGTTCCACAAATGCATTTGTGGGTTGATTGTTTTTTTCAATTGTGTAATATATATCCCTATCATTGGAGGTTTTTTTAGAATATATTAGACCAACACCTGGCCATGATGGTCTAGGTATAATTAATCCTCAAGACTACATGGCCTCTTGAGGACCTTCCAGGCCTATGATTTTATTAAATTCACTACGAACCTGAGTTTAGTATAGATTTCAGGGCTGGCTATGTTGAAATATACTATGAGAATTCTCATGTACAAGCATTAGAGAAGATAATGCAGATACATTGGTGCATGTCCCAGAAAATCCTTTTTGACTTCCAATCTGGGGATTGATTAGCTTTGCAGGACCATGGTCAAGTCAGGAGCTCCTATAAGTGTAATTAGGATGTTGTGTAATCAGAACAGGAGGAATGTATAGCTCAGTTAGCCAAGTACACAAGTCTGATGCCTGCAGTTCCCCTTTCTAAGCCACTACAGACTGATTAAAGCATAGAAGAACAGAAGTAAAGTGAAAACACCTTACTGGAGGGACTCCTTATTTCATTGAGATAATTATCTCCCACTGTTTGTGTGACTCATCTGGGATACCGAAGTAGGACATAGGTAGACTAGAATGGCAAAGGAAAAGGCAATTTAACAGGCCCTCTGACACTGTGAAAAGCCCTCTCAGTGTCTCCTTGAAGAAATTTCAGAGTAACAGCCATGTTAGGTCTGTATTCGCAAAAAGAAAAGGAGTACTTGTGGCACCTTAGAGAATATGCTCAAATAAATTGGTTAGTCTCTAAGGTGCCACAAGTACTCCTTTTCTTCTTGAAGAAATTGACATGCTACTTCCTGCTGGCAGTGCCCTCTGCCTCCTTTTTGTGGGGGTCAACAAGAAAGGAGAAGTTCATTGTGCTAAGCAATATGGTAAGCTGAAGGTGGGATTCTGCTTTGGCATGAGGAGGGCAGAGCGGAAAAGTGGAGGAGGGAGCCCAGAAAAGCGGAGACTGTACTTCTCAATAAAACAAAGAATAATAACTCATTATGCCAGATTCTGGTTAAATCCTGAATGAATGTGCACGGTGCAAAGCCATAAGGAACCTCCATCTAATCACATGCTCTTCACCAGGACCAGACAGAATTCTGGCCCCCCGTCTGAAATGTTTTGATTTCACACCGGAGCAGCGTTTGGCCATCGAAAATCATGCTGTGGGAATCTGTTCAACCCTCTTTACCTAGGGCACCTGGAGGCAGGCTTTCAAGGTTTACATTTGACTTGGCTGCCATGCGGTGGTCAGCAGTGAGCAATCACACCATCCTCTTTTCCTGTGAGCTGCACTGATTATTTTTGTTTGAACTGAGCTGTAGAGAAATGCATAACGTGGTGTGTAAAAGAACTCTGCTTTCTGAGTGCACCAGGGAGACAGCGCGTGTAAAAAACCGCTTCTGACTCCTGTAGGGTTTCAACTAATGTACAATCAAAGAAAAAAAAAAGCTATATTCATCACAGCCTGGCAATAGAGGCTTTTTCATTTAATTAAAAACTACTGCCACTGTGTATGCGACTACACCGCACACTCCTGTGACTGTCTGTACAAGGTCACTAATGCCCTGTCTGGAACAAGGGACATTACAGGAACAGGTACGTCTAATTGATGGCAACAAACATGCATTGCCATTGAGTGCAGAGGAAATACTGATTGGTTTTCATGCTACTGTAGTTCCAACATAGTAATGCAAAACGGCTACCAGATGTCAGGGGGGACTGTCGGCCCCCTACTAACAGTCACCGGGGGGGTGCTTTAGTTGCCAGCTCCCAGTACTGAAAGGGGACAGGGTCGATGGGGAATCATGACCCTGAGACTGACAGCCCCCAGGAACAATGGGGAGAGGCCAATGCTCCAGGTCAGCCTGAATGACAGGGCGGGCAGGCTAATCATAGAATCATAGAATCTATGATTCTATGATTCTATGAATGACAGGGCGGGCAGGCTAATCAGGGAGTCAAGAGGCCAGGGAGGTCCCAGGATTTGCCTGGGTCAGACAGAGTGGAGCAGAGCTAAAGAGAAAGCAGGGGCCCGAGCTGAGCTGGGGAGCCGAGCCGTGCCAGATCCAGAGAGATCAGACCCTGTCCTGGGAGCAGAGCTGCAGCCCCAAAGCCAGAGGCACAGCCCAGAGAGAGCAGACTTGTCCTGGGAGCCGAGCTGCAGCAACCAGAGCCAGAGGGGCCAGAAAAGCAGCCCAGGAAGCAGGTCAGTGCTGGGAGCAGAGTCACAGAAGCAGCCTGCAGAGCAGACCTGTCCTGGGAGCACAGCTGCAGCAACCAGAGGCAGAGGGGCCAAAGAAGCAGCCCAGGGAGCTGGAGGCAGAACAACAGCAGCTGTGCAGAGACAGAGTGGTGCAGCTGGGGCTGGAGCAGTCCAGAGCTGGGTGCAGTGAGCAGCTGGGGAGAGCGAGGGGGACCCTGGGCAGCGGGCCCAGCACAGGGAGACGCCTCAGCCAAGGGGCTCTGCAGGCCAGGCTTGGATCGTAACCCCGACAGGGTGGGGGCGACACTGGGAAGAGGGGTCCTACCTCTTAGAGCCTGAGAGCGTGAGGCCACCACCAGAGCACGTGTCCAACCCACAGCATCCCTGCAGCACAGCCAGGGCCAGAGAAGGAGGCCTGGGACTTACAAGGAGCAGACTGTGAACTGCCCTGACATTCCAGAGACACTGTTTGTGATGTTCCCTGCCACAGAGCAGGGTGATGTGTTTCCTTTAATCTTTCCCATTATTCCTTATTCTTTTTAAAATTAATTGTTGATTAAATAACTTGCATTTGCTTTAACTTGTATATAATGGTCAGTGGGTCAGAGAAGTGCCCAGGGCAGAGAGAGCCCCCAGAGCGGGGACACCCTAGCCCCTGTCCTGGGTGACCGCAGCAGGGTTGGGGGTCGAGCCCCCCAGGAATGCTGGGCCCAGCCTTGTTGGGGTTACAAGGACTCTGCCAGACAGGAGAGTGGAAGGGGAGTCCTCAAGGGCAGGGAGACCACTGGGTAAAGGAAGTGGGAGCGAGGACTCAGATCGCTAGCCCACTTCACCGGGGTTGTGCAGAAGCCAGAAAAGTTCCCCATGAGAGCGGGACTATTCCACAGCTTACACATACACAAAATAAAGATGCCAGCTCTTGCAATTTTAGTTAGCCTATCAGGCATTTGATTTCATACAGCTTGTCTAGAAAAATGCAAACAGCAAAAGATAAATCTGTTACTATATCAATACTCAACAGTCATCTTTCCCACCGCCCTTCCTTTAGGATCAAATCTTGAGAGAAGTTGAGCAGCTGCAAATCCCACGGGTTTTCTTACAAGCTGCAGAAGTCCAGCACCACTCAGGATCAGCAAGTATGACTGTTTTGCCTATATCATCCGCTGCTGCTCCATTGACATTGTTAATTGACAATTTCTCACTTCCCCCAGTACCTTTCTCAATGACAAAGGAGAGAGCTCACAGATAGATCCTGGGAGCAAAAAGCCATTAGCAGCATCTCACTCTTCCTGCTTTCACACTTAATCTTTTCATTTGGCATTAGGCAAAGAGGTCTGCCACTAAATCTGTTCCTAGGTGAGCCCAGAGGCAGCACTACACCAGAGAGACATCTCAGCCGCAGGAAGAGGGAAAGTGATGTGTTGTGTAAGCCTCCTTGGAGGCAAAGAGTTAAGCACAGGCAGTATACCTCACTGTAAAAGTATATTTCATCTCTGTAAAATAGATTTCCAAGCCTAGTTAAAGCCTCACCTCTAGAAAATGTTTATGTAATATTGTGGGTGCTTAAAATGAAAAGAAAGGTTGAAGGGATTTATTTTTAAAATGGGGACTTCTTTGTATGGTATCAATTATACTGTGAAGCACATAGTGAAGAGAATGATCTAAAAAGCACCTTCCTGGTGCTTCCTGGTCTCCCTGAGAGTTTTCACATGGCCGCACCTCAGCAGCCTGCTCCGTTTGGTGCAGAACCTGTAGGTATGCTTTTGGGTGCTTGGGTTCTGGGATACAGGTAGTAAAAAGGTGTAGCTTTATGGTGACACAAGTGATACATCCTCTGTCTCCGTGCTTTGCAGGAGCAGCTTTGCAGTGTGAAAACATAAGGAAGGGTGTTTTTTAGCATGAAGACCAATGTGCCAGCAGCGCCCTAGTGTTTCTAGGAGATACACACAGCATAGCCTGACTGTTGGAGTTCAAGTTCAAGGATAGCGAATCACATAGCTCTGCAGCTGATTTCCAAGAGTTCTACAAGCTCAAGTATTAAATGCATTGGTATTGGCAAAAAGGACTCTCTAGCTGTTCCTATTGCAGAAAACAAAAGAAGCAATGGGTTTGATTCTCTTTCTTACTCTGGTGTAAATGAGGATCAACACCATTGATATAAATGAGAGAAGAATCCGTCTGATAATCCCGGTTAGCGTGTTGCTGCTTGAAGAGGCATAGAGATGGCTGGTGTGATTCCAGTGAGGAATCGTGCTGCAAAAAAGTTGCAAAATACTCTGTGCTGTTGGTTTCTAAGCAGAACAAGTATCTAGACTGAACGAATCATGTGCTAAACAATGCTAACACCAGATTTAGGGGTTGATACTGTCCATTGTGAACAAAACAAAATAACCCAGGGAGGTAGGTGAACTGTATAACGGATAATTGATATGGTGTGGTATATTGCTGTGTTTATTTTGACAGATCTGTGTGTATAGCAGCATTATGTGGGAGGGATTCCATCTCCGCATTTTGAGGATTGTTCTCCATAAGGTGTACACACCCTGTTCGCTATCACATTCCTAGTTCTGAATGCTTAATCCAGAACAGGTTGCCTTCTCCAAAAGAAATGTGGGTCAGTAAATCAATAGATTAAATGCAGCTGTATACATAGATTTTATCTGTATTGAAAATATTTCCATTTACTAACCAAACCAGGTGTAATTTAATACAAATTATTACTGTAAAAGTGTGGAATATTCTTTGTTGTAGCTGTTTCACAATATATACAGGAATCACCAGGGGAAATTCTTTGGCCTCTGTTATGGAGTAGGTCAGTTAAGATGACCGTCAGGCCTTCAAAATCTAAGAATACCATGAAGGAGCTGCGACAACAGTATGGAAACTGACTCTATGAAATAGAACAGTGCAGCGTCGCCAGGCATAGTGCTCGGTGAAGTGAAAGGCATATCAGAAACTGACTGCTCATCTGAAGGATGCCACCCAGCCTGTGGCATGTTACTGCAGAAAAGCTAGTTTATGTCCCTTGAGTGCAATGCATGCCAACCGCCACAACATGCTGCACTGTTAACAGCAGAATGTTGCAGCAGCTTGGACTGATCAGGTCCATAGTGTTACTAAGTGAGTTGAAAGAGGGACAGTCCTACAGATAGATCAGAGAGAGGCAAAAACCATATGGGCCCTACAGATTCATCCAAAGGTTTTGACACTTTTCAGACAATGCTAATCTTAGTCGCTCTCCTCATCTGCTGTTTGTCACTCCTGATAAACAGTCAAGGAGCTGGCCATGGAATGGATAGGCAGAACAAGATACATGGTGGATGAATAATTCATACAGCAAGTCAAAACTCATCCATAATCATGGTTAATGCATGTTTACCACCAGTGTAAATAGGAAAGCATTGCTGACAACCACAAACTCAAGCCTAAAACTGCCAAAACAAAGAGAGCAATGCAGTCCAGAAGCTGTACGGCTCTTCCGCTGCCCAGAGGGACCACAGCTATTTTGGGGGAACGGAGCAAAGATCAGAGTCAATCCCCAAGCATTGAAAATTTCCCCTTAGCCTATTCATCATGCAAAGGCATAAACATATATTTTCTCAACATTGGCCATGTCCTAGCTAGTGTCATTCCTTTCATTGCTAGTGTCACAGTCATTTTGTTTTTGAAAAAATCCACAGGGCCCAATTCTGTAGACAAATCTGCCATTGACATGAGTAAAGACAGCAGGATTGGGCCGATAATGGTACCCTGTCAACCTCCATTATAAGGGATGAGGAAGAAAAAAGATAAATTGTTATAATCTGATATAAAAACATAACTGAAAAAAATTATATGGTAGGAAAAATTAAGGACATTAATCTAACAAAGAGAAGGAGAGTTTATCTGTATGAAATCTTTCCTGGCTCTTTGTTTCTCTTCAGCTCCCTTTGTTGTGTTTTGTATATTTTCATGGTTCTATCTTTAAGATCCTTGATAGATTGATCATAAGAAACCTACAAGCAATAATACATGATACAATGAACTTAGTTAACTCTTGCCTTTCCCATTTCCCATAAGGACCCACTTCACACTGCAAACACTTTTTAAGTAAACACATCTGCCAGATACACATCTTCTCCAGACTTACAACTTTCTGTCTCTTCCCCACCCCTATTTCCTTTGTCTCTTTTGGTCTAATTTGAGAAACAAAAGATCCACCTATCACTAGTTCAAAGGCCAAGCAAAGAAGGGGTGTTGGTTAAAAATGCTCACAGACAATAGAACCTAACCCTATTCTCTACAACTAACCAATACATTATCACACACTAACGAACAATGTATTCACTGAAATAGTTTAAAAGCAAGAAATCAATTAGAAATATTCATACAATAATGTTTCTTTGTATAAAACGGAAAAAACTAATGGCTACTTCTGTTAACTGTACAGTGAGACAAATCTATTCTCTTCTAAGGATATTTCTTGTATGGATTTGGTGCCCAGGTCTCCATTGCACCTCCACGGCACACTTATTTATACCAGCACACAGTGGGAATAAAACATTACCATATCAAAATGATGGTGCTCTACATCCACCCAGTGCTGGTGTAAATTGCTACAAATGGTGCAGGGCAAATGGTCACACAAGCCCATGATCTCTCACTGAAATCTATTATAGTGTAACTGCCTCTGATCCTTTCATCTCTACCCGCTGCTGTGTCCCCGCTTCTATCTTAAGCACTAGATTCATTAGGTAAAATCCTGGCACCATTTAAATCAATGGCAAAATTCTCCATTGACTTCAACAGGACCAAGATTTCACATATACATTATTGTAGGATAGCTTAGCAATACTAGAGATACTCCTCCAGAGCCAGATCCAAACTCCACTGAAATCACTGCTGTTGCTCCATCAGCTGAAAGACTTTAAGGCCAGAAGGAACTAGATCATCTCGTCTGACCTCCTGCATAACACAAAGGATAGAATTTCACCCAGTGATTCCTGCATCCAGTTCATAGCCTCAAGAGCTAGATGCTATTTTTAGAGAGACTTGATTTAGGAGAATCTACCACATCCTTTGGTAAATTGTTTCACTTGTTAACAACTTTCACTGTTAACTTGCCTTTGGATCACTTAGCAAAATTTTAGATAGATAGATAGATAGATAGATAGATAGATGGGTATGCATTTAGTTCAACAAACACGGGCTAAATAAAAATGTTGATTGCAACATGGTGTGTTGGTTCTCATTTGTTACCAGCAAGTCCAGCTCAACACTGAACAATGGCACACCTAGAAGCGATGAGACTGTGGACATTTTGCAACTGCTGAACTGCTACATTTGAACATCAATTGTGATTTTGTTACTGGAAGAGTTCCTCCCAAAGGCTTTGCCAAAGGTCTTTTTTCTTTAAACAGCTGTCCCTTATAGGCAGGTTCATTTAAATAAAAGTGGGGCATAATAAGTTAAGTGAAAAATCAAAGAAACTGAATTGTTCAAGTAGTTGTATAAAAACAGCGTGGCAGAAAATCAAACTGTCCTTTCTCCCTTTGCTTTCCTATTGATTTTAAGGGAAAGCAGCTGCAGTTTATTTTCCTGGTGTTCTTGTTCATAAATTCTCTCTTTTCCGTAATGATTAAAAACCTGCTCCATCACAAAGAGGCTCAGTCTATATATGGAAACTTTAAAGCCTTGGAAACAGATACTCGGGTCCTCCCCCAGTTAAACATTTATTTGAGAGCTCTTGTTTTCCTTGCTAACACATCAGATTCCCAAAGACTTTCTCCCTTGCCAAAGGGCAACTCCTTGTGCTGATGGATGAATGAGCCGTTTCTCCATGCCTAGAACATGTCAGGTAAAGAAAATATTTAGAAGGCATTGTGTAAAACTTAAGTTACTTACTAGTAATTGTTCCACTCTTGCTGCGTTGATCTGTAGTCAGCAGTCACAAAGTGGGAGACAAGGGATGTTGTTTGCATCGTTGCCTACTGGGAAGTACATAATTCTTGAAAGCCTTCAATGAAAGGCAGCAAATGATGAATCAGTCTCAGAAGAATTAGAACTGCACCTAGAAAAAGAGAGCGCTGCCGGAGTTCCGTTTCCCTTTATCAGTTCCTTCGGCGCACTCCCTTTGCCCATTCACCATGGTGACAGCGCCAAACAGTTGCAATTAAGACATTACACTTGAAGTTGGTCTAATTATTGGTTTCTAATTATTGGATTTTTTTTTTTAGTTGATTGCTTTTTTAAATGGCTTCTAATAACATGTTCCTGCTACAAAAGCCATGTTGGTTGCCTGCAAGCAAATTTCCCATTAACTATACAGAATAGATATCCCACAGGTTATTTCAGCGCAGATCAGGGCAACTGTTTCTCCATCAATCTACTTTGTATGGGAGTTACGCATGCAAGTTCTCCCTTGCACAAATGGGAGCTCAGATCTTGAATTCCCTGCTGTGACTCCAATCCCAAGAGGGGGCATTGCCCATTGCCATCATATAAATGTTCACTGCTACTACTGCAGAGTCCCCAGGGGTGAGATTCACAAGGGCACCTTAGTGCGTAACTCCCACTTTAGGCACCTAAGTCCAGCATTTAGGCACAACTGGCATCCCCTTGTTCAGCTGCTGCCTAACTCTAAGGTATGTCTACACTGCAAATAAGAACCAATGGCTGGCCCTTGTCCCCTGACTCAGGCTATGGGTGCTGGGCTGTGGGGCTGTTTAATTGCAGGGTAGACATGTGGGCGCAGGCTGCAGTCCAAGCTCTGGGACCCTCCCACCTTGCAGAGCTAGAGCCCAGGCTCCGGAAGCCCAGAAGTCTGCATGCCATAAAACATCCCCTTAGCCTTAGCCAGCTAGCATGGGCCAGCCACTGGTGTCTAATTGCAGTGTGCACGTACCTGAAGTGCCTAAATTCTCTAGGTGCCCAGTTTTCACTGGTAAAGTCCTTAAGGTGCCTATGTTTTAGCTGCTGGGCATGCGCACAGTCCTCACACCACCCAGTAGGTTGGCACCTAACACACCCGCATCCCAGTAGAATTCACAAAGCAGATATTGCCCTCTGCCTTTGGGGCCCTATGCAGGGGCTTAACCCCCTTCACCTGCAAGTTAGTGAATGTCCCCAGTTAGTCATGCTTTGCTCCTGGGGAGGCGAGTAGCTAATTGGCTCCAGGCCAGAGGAGGCGGAGCTAAGCTGTAATCAATACTCTGACAGAGCTCAGTTGTGGAGCAGGTTGTGGAGGAGACAGGTCTCTCTGGCTGAGAGAAGCCAGGGTTAGGGACACAGACACAGACAATGGGGGCACCACAGGCTCTTGCATGGGAAGCCCTGCCGTAGGGTTTACAAGTAGAGAACAGAACCCTTCATTATCCAGAGGTGGCAGAAGAATGGTTTTGTTTGGGCTTGTTTATGATACCCCGGAAGGGGTCTGAACTTAGGTGCCTTGGCTGGAAGGCTGAGCCACAGGAGATCTGGCTCTAGAGGCAGGCAGCCTGCTGGAGGTGCTGGAGCTGAAATGCGTGGCAATGTCCTGAATTAACACAAGGGGATGCTCCAAGGGTGAGTCAGCACCACCACAGGCCAGATTGAGTAGACCTGCTCAGAGCACAGCTAAATCCTCACGAAACAGCCCTGCCCTTGTAGCTCTTAGCCCAGAGGTTAGGGCATGCCTCCAGGATATGGCAGTGCCTTGTTCAGTTCCCCCTTCTCCCTGACATGCTGCAGTAATTTGAAATAAAGGTTGATAGGGTGACACAACTTCTTCCTTGTTTAGTGACAAAGCTGATCTAGCATAGGTGCCTCACTCCAGGAGGGGATTCATGGCTGAGAACCTAGAGCAGAAATAGGTGCTTCTCTCTGACCTGGGGCAGGACGTAGGCCATGCTCTTCTCAACACTTCTTATTGGCTGTTCTAGGTGCCTCCATGCTTAGCTTTTTGAATCCCCATCTTAGGCACCTAATTCTTCCTGTGCGTTTTACAGGGAGCCTCACGGTTGTGAATGCCACTAAGTGGTGAGGCACTTAGCAGTCTGGCTCTGCGATGCTGAGCACGACAGCACCTAACGCCCCCTTGGGAGTCTCACCCTATACGTAGCACATATCCAGCACTGGCATAGGATCCTCTCTTCCATTCCTTTTATAGAAAGGGATGCCAGTAAACAACGTAACCTCCGGATTATAAAGTCACCCAATACACTAGCTTGTGAAAAATTTCCCGGGAATCTGCAGTTGAATTTTGTCCAAACAATAGGCCAGCCAATTGGATAATTGAGGATTGTTTTTTAACCTGAAATACGCCATAAGATCAAGAGGGTGTGTTGCTGCCATGTAGGGCATTTAGTCTCTACTTGTCAGGCAAAGAAACATCAGAGGGAGAAAAGATAGGAAATGAATTCAGTATAGTACCCATAAGGAGCCATGATGTTTTCCTGCTTTAAAGACCACCTGTGCCCCATTCTGATCTGAACCCAGCTGTATTCTTGTGTAACTCCACTGACCACAGTTCCTCCTGATGTGCACTAGTGTCAATGAGAACAGAATCAGGCTCACTGACTTCTCTTTTGAAAAACATTCTTTCCTGCTTATCAGTAGGCGACTTACTTTTTCCTGTATTTCTATCCCCCTATTTTTATTACTCAGAACAGTTGTATGAATAAAGATTTCATTGCTTAGGAATTCATCTGCTCAACCTTCTTTATGCCTCCATTGAAATTACTATCCTTTGTTTGTGACATTAATATTAGTTGCTGTGGAGATGAAGATGATGATGTCTCAGAGGGTTCTGATTTCAAAGGAGGCAGCAGCAACAGGGGTAAATGAACTGTAAAGGAAAAACAGATCTTGTCATCATGAAAATGTCTTTAGGAATATAAAAAAAGAAGGGAAGAAGAAACAGAACACAGATGATGAACTAATAGAACTGTTTCCATGAGAGATGTTTTAAAAGTTTTCCAGGAGTCTTTCAAAGGCTACTACTTCAGTATTAAAAAGTAAAGCAGTGAATCCAACCATGTTTAATTTGGCTGATTTTCTCCTTCTTTAAAGTGAAGTTTGCTACTTGTGAAAGGGGCTGAAGTGAGCAATGGGTAAGTCTTTCAAAATTAGACATCTAAAGTTCAACTCCTAAATCCATAATTAGGCACCTGCCTGATTTCCAAAAAATGTTGAGCACTCAATGGCCCCCAAAATACCATCTTATATTAAAAAGTCTTGCCCTCTGTGTTTTTCTACTGAATAGGTATTTTGGCTTCAAAGTTTTACTTTGCTTAAGTATTGACAGAAAATTGAAAACTGTATCCCCCCTGTAGATCTACTACTCACAGTGGATTCAGTTATAGACAGGACCTCAGCATGTGAATGTCAGGTCACTTGCTTTGAAGACTTTTACCTGGTGCCATGTGAAAACCATGAGAAATGCTGCATTTTGTACAGTTTTGATGCCAGACCTTACTTGGGCCCAGGATCACTACTGGGCTTTGTGAACCTTAGGGTGTGACTATGCATCAGAGGTGTGACTGCCACATTGGTGAATGAGCCCCGACTAGCTTTGAGCTCGCTAGCTCCAAGAAGAGTGCAGCTGCTGAAGCAAAAGCTAGCCACTTGAGTACATGGCTAGCAGAGTTGGATTAAAGGATTTTGGGGCCCTGTGTGCTATGGAACTTGGGCTCCCCCCACTCTCTCTGAGGTCAGAGGTCCTGGGTGGAGTGGGGTCCTGCCCTCTGGGGGTGGGAGGATGGAGTCCCTTCTCTTAGGGGGTGGGAAGCCCTGGGGATATGGTTGTAGAGCAAGTTCCTGTCAGACAAAACTGGCCTAGCTCCCTGTTCTGGCCTATTGGCTTTGAAGAAGTGTGCAGGACCTTCCCCTGCAATGCTCCCTTCCTGGTCCTGCTGCCCTGAGCGGGGCTGTGGTCCATATTATTGATTTGGGCTGGCTAAGGTAAGTTTTGGATTTTTGGGGAGGAGGGGGTTACCAGTGGTCAGGAGCTCTGTGGAGATGGGGGCCCTGTGCAAGTGCACCGAGCGCACACTGGTTAATTCAGATCTGATCCCCAGGGTCAGTCCCGGGCGGGCTTGTACAGCGTCACTGCTATTGTCATTCAGGCTAACCAGATCAAAACTGCTTGTGTTGCAGTCACCCTCTCAGACATACCTGGAGAGAGCCTTTGCACCTTTAGTGACAGGTCCAGATAGCCTGATACTGCTTCCAGGTAAAAGAGCTCCTCTTTGAGCTCTAGTCTTTGGGCTCACGCTTTTAGGTGGAGAGGTTATGTGTACAGTCTCTGCTGACAAGACATCCAAGGAGTGGTCTCATGTCATCTGAATTATCAAGTGAACCTCAGTTCATTTGGGGAGGGGGAGGTCATTGGGAATAATTTGCACATAATTGTGACATGGGCCCAACTCTGTAACTCTTGTTTTGCACAGAACTGCTGGTTACTTCACTGAGAGTCTGACACACAGAGCAACTACAGGATCAGGCTTGTGTATTTACCCTGAGAATGGAGAATTCATGGAGATAAGTAACTGCTATGTGAGTTTACTCACAATGACTTACAACAGAGGTCCTTCAACTTGCCCAAATGTGGACCACATCTTCATAGAGAAATTATCTATGAGTGACTCCCATTGGTAATCACACAGACCACCTCCCCCTGTCCACTGGTGATCACAAAAACCCTCTTCACTCCCACTGGTGATCTCACAGGCCACTAGTCTATCAATTAGCTATTGCATAGATCACCTTCCCTTCCATTCACCACAAGGCTCTTCTCTTCTCTTCTCCAAGCTCATGTAAGCCTCACCATTTCCCCTCTCACTGGAGATTGCCTGGACCACTTTCCACTGCTGACTGCTGAGACCACCTCCCCTTCCACTGGTGGTCCCAGAATATTCCTCTGGCAACTAGAGCAACTCTGCTGACATGGACAAGTAATATTAGGAAAGTGTCTGGTATTTTTAACTTCCTTTAATATAATTTAGAAGCTGGAAACAAGGAAGAGGAAACAGCATCATTAACCATCCAGCTTTTCACAGGACACGAGTAAGTGCTCTGTGAACCACAAATGGTTTACAGGCCACAATACATGGTAACTATGCCTGCAAAAAGCATGGATCCTTGTGTTGTGCTATTTTTTCTCACCCAAATATAAAGCTTTGCTTTGCTTGTGACAATAATATGCTACAAAGCATTCGTGAAATGTGCATTAGCTGCGTAAGACCAAAGTACATAAATTGGTTGTGTGATTTATGTAAATTACAAAATTGTAAATGCTTTAGAAATTAAGCTACTAATCTGTAATGTAAACATAATAAAATATTTCAAAAGCCATTCATTTTGTGTAGCATGACAAATGCCACATAGTAACTGTACAAATTGCTTTATTTTTGGTTTTTGCCATCTGAAACTGAGTAATGTAATTGACAAGGCTGGATAATCCACAGCAAGGAAACAAACACCTGGTTTTTGTTGTGTTTTGTTTTTAATTATGTTTTATGTGATTTCATTTCTTTTGACTCAAAAATACTGATCTTGGTGTGGAAATTCAACTTTTAACTGCCTTGTTTTTAACAAATTAGCAAAACTGACTAAAGAAAAATATAATTTCCGCGTTGTTGTTTTTTAAGGTGCTTTTAATTCTGAAGCTTTTATATTCTAAACCACTGTTCCATAATAAATGCTACAACCTTTCACTTAAAAACACATGAAGATTTGCACCTGGACTTCTATAGCACATGTTTGCATGCAAAATTGTGCACACAATTCTAGGTGCACACTTTGAAGTTGCAAATACCTATTGCATACACTTTATATACTGAGACCTGGAACATATCGGTAAACCTGCAATGAGACAGCACACAGCTATGCTGCCCCAGCAGATACCCATAGAAGGAATCAACATGTTTTGTTCTCATTTGGCCTTTAAAAATATAAATCAATAAAAATACATCTTTTGAATGAAGAGTGTTTCAAAACAACAAATGGAAATGATCCATCCCAATCATGTCAAAATGGTAATGCTTTGTTCCAATTTCTTGTCCCCTAAAACAAAATGTAGTTGAAATCACAACATTCCCATGGGGAAATTTGATAAAATGACATTTTCCGACAGAAAGACATTCCATCTCAAAATTTTTGACCAGCTCTAGATCTGTCCTTGTCCAGACAAGGATAGCCAGGCCACATGCTCGGCATGGGTGTGCAAGTTTTAAAATCTACTGTTCAGAAAGCCTAGAGATCTGACTTTGTGAGTTACAGGGGAGTGTTCAAATCAGTTTAGCAAGTGACCCTGGGTTGCATTCGTAACACTTTTAAGATTATTATCCCTTAGCTAATAGTGACGCTGATTCTCTCAGTAAATGTTGTCAGCAGACATGTTTTACCGAACGGTTGGGTTTTCTAGACTCTGTGTAGGGATTGTATTGGTCACCTTTTATGCTACTTATTCATTCTTCAACACATTTATTTTTAGGGCCCCAGGATGCTTTTAAAACCTGTCCTGGCCGTTTGTCTCTTGCTCACATTCCTCCTTCTTTTTACACTGTTGTAAATAAAACTCCCATAGAGACAAATTTTCCCATGGCAGGAGGAGAAGCAACAGTTGAGCCACCTCTGTGACACTCTTCCTTAGTGCCCTGAGTCATATAGAGAACCATGCAGGGGGAGGAGCACAGGGACAAGGCAAAGTGCATTGTCTCTCTACCTGCCCCGTGAGGAAGCTGTTCAGATATAAATATGGAATTATCTGAACAGAGCTCTCTGTGCATTGTGGAAGCCCCTTTTGGGTGGCATTTCAGGAATAGCTTCTTTTACAATGTTTACCTGAATTTTATGGGATAATTGTTGTGGCTCGCCACTGATTGCATCCGACCAGAAGATTTATAGGTTCTTGTCCAATTCAGACTGCAGGGTCCGAGAACTCAGAGAGTTCTATATCAGGAGAGGACTCTCGGGGTGCTTGGCAAAAACATTTACACTGAGGACAATACCAAATTGATAAAAGCTTTATTGAGACTACCAAAGAATACAAAATGTTATGAAACTTATGACTGCAAAACAGTAAAAGAATTCCAAAACTCCTGTTGGTAAGATTCATATTATAAGTACCTTAACATAACATACGCACACCCTTCCTTGAGGACCTGGTAATAGGAGGTGAAGGACCAGGCTTACTCCTGGCATGCCCGATAACACGATGGATCTGGCTTCCCCAATAGTTAGGAATGTCGAATAGTTATACTATACAACACAAGCTGAGCCGATAGCGTGATAGAAGATAGAATGATAGGTAGATGAAAAGATAGACTATAGAATATAGGAGGACAACGAAAAGAAAGAGCTAAAAAGCTCCCTATGATATCCTTACAAGGTATTTTATAGCATCCTGATGCTATGTAATTCAGGCCCAACCTACTATACCCAAATCTTGTTTCCGTACCCCAAGAAATTTATGGGTACCCTTATCCTATAGGTTAGTGGATTATGACACTTCGTCTCTACATATTATCTCACTCCAAAAACTGCCAGCCTAGGCTCTCTTGGCGACTTCCAGGTTTGTGGTATACCCTGCAGTTACCAACTCGTTGCAGACGCCATATAAACCTGTTCATTGTTGTGTGTAGTTCCTCCCTTTGTTTCCCCAAAATTCAGGGACCATTCCTATCTGTGCCAAAGGTTGCCAGCTTTTATGCTGATTTACTCTTAACTGTTTATACTTTTTGCTATTTAGCACATCTTACTGGATACAGGCCGGTAGGCTTCTTACATTTCAGCAAAACTTATTCTATGTATAATTATTAGGAAACACACCCTAATTTCATAGGAATTAATACTGATAAAATATAAGAATCATATATGAAATGGATTAATTCAGAAAGAGAAACATATTATTTGATACGGATGGCTGGATTAGCAGGATATAATAGCTAGCAAAGCAGTCCTATGGGCTACCACAGATGCTTTGTAATCACGGCTGCACTGGAACCCTGCTTAGTGGGAGCCATGTGAGAGCTGCAGGGGGGCAACAGCCAGCACAGAGGGGAAGAATGGAGGGAGGAAGGATGGGCCAATGGTTAGGGCGCTAACCCTAACTTGTGTTCAGTTCCCTGTTAAGGCACAGATTTCCTGTATGACCTTTGGTGCATCACTTATTCTCTCTATGCCTTGCTGCCCCATCTATCAATGGGGATAACAGCACTGACCTGCCTCACGGGGGTTGTGAGAATAAATACTGTCTAGATTGCAAGGCATGCAGATCCTATGGTAATAGGAGCCAACTGTGTACCTTAGATAGAAGGACTCTGTTCAGGTGGCATAACCCTTCCACAGGATCCACACAGACCTCATGAGATCCATAGAGTTTGAGAAAAGGAGGACTTGTGGCACCTTAGAGACTAACCAATTTATTTGAGCATAAGCTTTCGTGAGCTACAGCTCACTTCATCAGATGCATGGAGTGGAAAATACAGTGGGGAGATTTATATACACAGAGAACATGAAACAGTGGGTGTTACCATACACACTGTAACAAGAGTGATCAGGTAAGGTGAGCTATTACCAGCAGGAGAGCGGGGGGAGGGAGGAACCTTTTGTAGTGATAATCAAGGTGGGCCATTTCCAGCAGTTGACAAGAAAGTGTGAGGAACAGTGGTGGTGGGGGAAATAAACATGGGGAAATAGTTTTACTTTGTGTAATGACACATCCACTCCCAGTCTTTATTCAAGCCTAAGTTAATTGTATCCAGTTTGTAAATTAATTCCAATTCAGCAGTCTCTCATTGGAGTCAGTTTTTGAAGTTTTTTTGTTGAAGAATTGCCACATTTAGGTCTGTAATCGAGTGACCAAAGAGATTGAAGTGTTCTCCAACTGGTTTTTGAATGTTATAATTCTTGACGTCTGATTTGTGTCCATTGATTCTTTTACGTAGAGACTGTCCAGTTTGGCCAATGTACATGGCAGAGGAGCATTTCTGGCACATGATGGCATATATCACATTGGTGGATGTGCAGGTGAACAAGTCTCTGATAGTGTGGCTGATGCGATTAGGCCCTATGATGGTGTCCCCTGAATAGATATGTGGACACAGTTGGCAACAGGCTTTTTTGCAAGGATAGGTTCCTGGGTTAGTGGTTCTGTTGTGTGGTGTGTGGTTGCTGGTGAGCATTTGCTTCAGGTTGGGGGTCTGTCTGTAAGCAAGGACTGGCCAAGGACAAGATCTGTGAGAGTGATGGGTCGTCCTTCAGGATAGGTTGTAGATCCTTGATGATGCGTTGGAGAGGTTTTAGTTGGGGGCTGAAGGTGATGGCTAGTGGCGTTCTGTTATTTTCTTTGTTGGGACTGTCCTGTAGTAGGTAAAATCTGGATACTCTTCTAGCTCTGTCAATCTGTTTCTTCACTTCAGCAGGTGGGTATTGTAGTTTTAAGAATGCTTGATAGAGATCTTGTAGGTGTTTGTCTCTGTCTGAGGGGTTGGAGCAAATGCAGTTGTATCATAGAGCTTGGCTGTAGACAATGGATCATGTGGTGTGGTCTGGATGAAAGCTGGAGGCATGTAGGTAAGTATAGCAGTCAGTAGGTTTCCGGTATAGGGTGGTGTTTATGTGACCATCGCTTATTAGCACAGTAGTGTCCAGGAAATGGATCTCTTGTGTGGACTGGTCCAGGCTGAGGTTGATGGTGGGATGGAAATTGTTGAAATCATGGTGGAATTCCTCAAGGGCTTTTTTTCCATGGGTCCAGATGATGAAAATGTCATCAATGTAGCGCAAGTAGAGTAGGGGCATTAGGGGACGAGAGCTGAGGAAGCGTTGTTGTAAGTCAGCCATAAAAATGTTGGCATACTGTGGGGCCATGAGGGTACCATAGCAGTGCTGCTGATTTGAAGGTATACATTGTCCCCAAATGTGGAATAGTTATGGGTGAGGACAAAGTCACAAAGTTCAGCCACCAGATTAGCCGTGACATTATTGGGGATAGTGTTCCTGATGGCTTGTAGTCCATCTTTGTGTGGAATGTTGGTGTAGAGGGCTTCTACATCCATAGTGGCCAGGATGGTGTTTTCAGAAAGATCACCGATGGATTGTAGTTTCCTCAGGAAGTCAGTGGTGTCTCGAAGGTAGCTGGGAGTGCTGGTAGCGTAGGGCCTGAGGAGGGACTCTACATAGCCAGAGAATCCTGCTGTCAGGGTGCCAATGCCTGAGATGATGGGGCGCCCAGGATTTCCAGGTTTATGGATCTTGGGTAGTAGATAGAATATCCCAGGTCGGGGTTCCAGGGGTGTGTCTGTCCGGATTTGATCTTGTGCTTTTTCAGGGAGTTTCTTGAGCAAACGCTGTAGTTTCTTTTGGTAACTCTCAGTGGAATCAGAGGGTAATGGCTTGTAGAAAGTGGTGTTGGAGAGATGCCTAGCAGCCTCTTGTTCATATTCCGACCTATTCATGATGACTACAGCACCTCCTTTGTCAGCCTTTTTGATTATGATGTCAGAGTTGTTTCTGAGGCTGTGGATGGCATTGTGTTCTGCACGGCTGAGGTTATGGGGCAAGTGATGCTGCTTTTCCACTATTTCAGACCTTGCATGTCGGCGGAAGCACTCTCTGTAGAAGTCCAGTCTGTTGTTTCGACCTTCAGGAGGAGTCCACCCAGAATCCTTCTTTTTGTTGTCTTGGTAGGAAGGTAATAGCTCACCTTACCTGATCACTCTGGTTACAGTGTGTATGGTAACACCCACTGTTTCATGTTCTCTGTGTATATAAATCTCCCCACTGTATTTTCCACTCTATGCATCCAATGAAGTGAGCTGTAGCTCACGAAAGCTTATGCTCAAAGAAATTGGTAAGTCTCTAAGGTGCCACAAGTCCTCCTGTTCTGTTGGCGGATACAGACTCACACGGCTGCTCCTCTGAAACCTGTCATCGAGTTTGAGGCGAACCTACTGAGGCCGAAACTGCTTCCTGTAGTGCTGAGGGTGCGCTGTGCTAGCCCAACACAAATGTCTGGCTAACCTGTCCCCATTCCCGTGAGTCGGTGTTGTATGGCCCATAATCTCTTCATTGTTAGGCTCTCTTGGTCTTTTGCTCCTTTCCCCAGGTAAAGTTATATCTGCCCTGTTGATCCAGTTCCAGCCTCGCCAGGGGACATGAGTACGTCCAGAGCTCACATCGACCGTAGCTACTCAAACCTTTCCATGCATTCTGAGCCAAGTGCTTGAAACTCTGCTGAGTTTCACCAAATTTCATTACAAAACACTGGGGCTGAGATTTTCAAAAAGTACCTAAGGGAGTTAGGCACCTAGCTGTCACTAAAAGTCAGTTAGAGATTTGTATTTAAGGGTCAGATTTTTAAAGGTATTTAATTCCCATGGGATTTAGATGCCAATGTGCTTTTGACAATCCCACTAGGCATAGGGTCACCATATTTCCCTATGCTGAATACAGGACACCTGTAAAATTACTCGTATTCAAGCGAGTTCAACAGCAAACAATCAGAACTATGCAGTATAAACATTCAAATTAACATCAAGTTGAATGAGCCCCTGTTAAAAAGAAATACTGCATAGTTTGGAGTCTTTTTATTTGCCTTCTTATCTTTAAGGCTTTACATGGGGAAGGGTGACACACACACACACACATACACACACTCTGGTACACGTCTCTCACATGGGGTTGCGGGGTAACCAACCAACCAGACCCTCTCTGCCAGGCGCTCTCCACCCTCCATGTCTGGCTGGGCCTCCAGGACAGACCCACCTCTCCTGGTAGCGGGGCACACAGGGTCATATGCGCTCCCAGATTTCTGCCAGGGTTCACACTAGTTTTCGGCACTGTGTGGGAGGGAAGGGACCGGAACTGCTTCCAGCTGCAGGGCGGTGGCGGGGGGGGCGGGGGGGATGACCTGGCCCATGTCTTTTTCTCTCCTTCTGACACCCGTGTGGCTGGAAGCAGCTTGTCCCTTCCTGCCCCCACAGTGTCAAAAGGCAGCTAACACCTCCAGGCTGCTGCTAGCCACAGAAATAACCCAGCTGTCTACTGTCCCTTGGCTACAGTATGGGCAGGAAGAGGTTAATCCCTAAGGATGCATTGTGCACCAGGGCCCAGGAAACCTGACTGCAACCCAGCCAGAGAGGTGGCTCAGCAGGGGAGGGGGCCTAGGGGATTGAGCAGCCCCGCACGCCCTGGGGGCAGGACCCAGGATGGGGGTGGGAGGTGAAAAGGGTGGGGCTTCCATGGAGCCTGCAGGTTTGGGGCATAAACAGGCTGGAAATAGCTTCTTCCCTCCCCGCCTCTCACTCCAGAGCTTATCTGAGGGGTGGAGAGTCTTCCCCGTGCCAGCACTGTGTGTGGCTTTGACACATGCAGGGCTTGACTCCTCTTGGCCAGCACCCTGGGCTGGAGGGTCTTGGGTTTTTCTGGGGCGCCGGCCCAGCCAGACGCAGTGAGGGAAGGAAGGAGACTGCTGGCCAGTCTGCTGGTGAGCTGAGTGCTCTGACCAGGGGCTGGTTCTCTGCACAGTGCTGGGAGCGCGACACGCCTCACCGGGGAGGATATGGAGGAGCAGCGGGGCTGGGTGTGTGTGTGAAGGGCCAAAGCAAGGAGGACAGCGAGAGGGGGAGCACGTAAAGGGCCGATGGATGGGCAGGAGAGGCAACATGTAAGCGGCCTCTGCCTGGCACCAACACACTCTCATCAACCACCGCAGTGCACAGGCAGGCCAGCCGGAAACGGGATGGGGGCGGGGCGCTGGTGGCCGAGAGCCGGCATGCAGTGGGGGCTGTGCTGACAGACCAGCAGGGGGAGTTTGTTGAGGCTAAGTATGAGAATTTGATGTCCCTTAATGAACTCCTCATGGAGGAAATTGCCAGAGGCACCTGAGCCAACCAGTGCTTCTAAGTGGACGCTGGTCATGGCAAAATGCCAGAGTTGAAGAGGGAGACACAGTGAGGTAGTGTGGTGGCTAGGGGTTGCCAAGATTCTGGCGGATATACGGCAACAGGGTTCACTGTGGGGTGGAGTAGCACACAGACCCAACCCTATTCCCCTATTGGGAAGGACTCTGGCCTTTCCCAACCTGGAGATGGACAACGTGCCTGCAACGTGCCCAGGATTCCCACAATATAGACACAAAGCCAATGCCTTATGGCCATTCTTTTCATTGGCATAGAGGTAAGGCTGAGGTTGGGTGACTTGCATCACATCAGCGTCTGGTAGGAAGGACTCAGGCTGATGGGATCAGGTGGTATGCCATTTTTCTTGGGCTGGTGTCATTAGCCTATCATCAGTTCTAAAACAAAGATTAGTTAAAGCTCTCAGGCTAGGTGGAGGTTCCACATGTACTAATTCTTCTTTAGCAGGGTTGTTGAGGCCCTGCCTGAAGTGGTGTCACTGCACAGCCCCGTTCTGGTAGGTGCCTGCAGCCAGACACTGAAATTCCACTGTACTTTTGGAGAGAGCCCCAGGACCTGCGGGAGGGTGTGGAAGGCAGCTTCTCTGGTACATTATCAAATAAGGTGGTCAGAGATATCTGCCCTTGCCTGTGCAAAGTTCTCAAAGTATTCAAGGAGAGGACCAGACCCCTTCAGGAATGCAGATGCGTGCTTCAGGGCCTCTTCAGTGAGCAGACTAAATATTAATCCCACTTGTGACAGAACTGTGGGATACCACCGTGGCCGCAACTCCAGCTGGAGACAACATTGGTTAAGGAACCCACACAACTTAGCATGATCCCTGACAAACTTATCAGGGTGGGGCAAGCAGGGCTTGCGGAAAGTGGATGAAATAGGTGGAGGGACAGAAGACACTGCATGGGCTTGTACATGGGCCTTGAGGGCTTCATTCTGGTCAGGTAACACAGCTATCTGAGCCTGCAATTCTGCGGGACCCCAGCAACATATGAGAAGGTGGCTTGAGCTACTGCTGGGGTCCTTCCGGAGGGGAGCTCCTTGCCATGGAGAGAAGTCCCTTCTTGTCTTCCAGTGGGCTGCTCAAAGAGTCACACACCGAGCTGTAAGCAGTGCGGCTGGGTGGTTGGAATAGAACCAGAGGGTAGAACCAGAGGCATGGTCTGGAGACAAGCCAATGTTCAGAGCCAGGAGGTAGGAATCAGGGTTCAGAGGTAGGAAGGGACTAGGGCTGAAGCATAACAGGCAAGGAGAGGAAGAATGGCAGGACTGGAAGCAGGTCTGGCCCAGCTGTGGGAGTGCCCTGCTGTTGCTACCAGGCCAAAATAGGGATTTCTTGGCCCCACTGTCCAGTCAGGGATCACAGTCACTAGTGAGTGTTTATTGGGCCCAGTTGAGCTCCTTGGGTTGGTAGGTGACCATGCCCAGAGCCAGCTGTATCCTTGACAGTGTCCCTAGAAAATGTTTTCAAAACCAGCTTCTGTCTCTATTGTAATAGGTGAGATCTTCATGGCTCTGGGTTTCATAGTAAAAGGTATGGCTACAGCTACAGGATGTGATCCAAAGCCCATTAAAGTTAATGGATAGATTTCCTTTGCCTTTGATGGGTTTTTCACCAGGCCTGTGGGGAACTATTGTGTTTGGAAGCCTATGTGCTCAGGGAATTTAAGAAATGTAGCAACCTATCATGACATTGTGGCTTCATTTTCAAATTTAGAACATAAACAGCTGCAGAGATGCTGCAAAGGAGACTCATTGTACTTGAGTCTGGTGTGTTTAAAAATATTGATTTATTCCAGAGTCTATTCTTCTTGTTAGCACTTAGAGTAACAAAGAATTACACTGAGGGGCTGGAGATTTGGATTCAGATGGTTAAAAAAGATGGCCAGTGCTGCACCAAGGGGAAAAATTACATTGAGTACGAGAAACAGGTCAAATATATGTGTGAAAATGTAGTGTTACATACGTAGAGTCCCTTATGAAAAGTGGAGTGTGACGGCTCGTTCCTTTCATCAATATGGAAGTATTAATTATATGCTTATCTCTACTCTCTTTGCATCCTGTCTGAACTTTAATATTACTGGCCAAAATGTTCAAACCTGGGTGCCTAAAGTTTATGCCTAAATCCCTATTGAGACATCTACATAAGTGGGTTAATTTTTAGAAGTACTGATCCTCACCCACTCTCAACAACTCTGCAAATGAGGCCATTTGTTTATGTTTCTAAATATGGACCTAGGAACTTAACTTTAGACACCCGCGTTTGAAAATCTGGGGGCCCAGGTTTGAAAATTATGGCCACGGTGATGTGTGAACAGCACAATCCAAAATGGAATGGTTTGCAAGCTATAGTTCATTCTAGCCTCGTTCAATGAGCCTATCACTTTATCCATCTATTGACAGAGTATCTTTTAGTATCCTTTCCTCACCCTTTGATCACAATGCAGCTCTCTCTTTTGGTACCTTCACTGACAGTAGCCACTCAGCTCGGTACCAAACATGTTTATGAACTCAGGTCTGCCAGCAGACACATGGATAGTGTGGCAAGAACCAGAACTCAGCCACAGATACCAGTGGAAGGCTTTGGCTCACCACCATCTAAACCTCCCCCTCTCTCTGGAGTACAAAGAGTCCACTGTTGTTTATCAGTCATCACTAAAGATGTTGTTGTTTTATCCCTTCCCACGTTTGCTCTCCCTTCACTTTCTGCTCTGAGCACTTTGAGGAGTTTGCTATGGCCTTCGTTTTGAAGCTCAAACAGACACCCAACTCTGGTGCTGCTTTGAGAACTCTGGTACTTTATTTCACCCTGAACCATGAGCAAACCTCCTCGTTACATTGGTAACACCTAGCTGAACAGTTCAGTGTGCAAACATACTTCATGACTGAGGGTGAAATTGTCAAAAGCACCTAAGTGCCATAGGAGTAGGGTTCATTGAAACATGTTTTTTTAAATGTTGAGTTTTTGACTAAACATTGTGTGTGTGTGTATGTGTGTGTGTGTGTAATGTTTCTGATTTCTATGACAAATTTTGACTTTTAATCAAAAAAAATTCAAACTTTTTTTCTTTTTGGTTTTGGAATAAAATTTTTCGTTTTTTCAATGCAAAGTTAAAATTTTCTGTGTGAAATTTTGACTTTTTTCCCCGCTTAATTTTTGTTGAAATTTTCTGTGGAAAAAAAACTCCAAACTTTTTTCATTCAACTCTACTTAAGCATCTATGGTCAGATTTTCAAAGTTATATTTAGATGCCAATTGAAACAAATAGGAATTAAGCACCAAAATACCTTTGAAAATCTGACCCCTCATTCCCAGTCACTTCCAATTGGACTTCAGCTCCTTTGAAAAATTTACCCTGAGATTCATTTCCAGCCTCAGCTGTTGCCTCCTGTCTCTGAGGTCTTTCCTCCCTACCACCTTCAACTGTTCTTTTGCTACTGGATCATGTATTAGTCTGTGTAAAAAGGAAGGCATTAGCTCCTATAAAAAGCACCTTATGGAAGAAGTTAATGCACACAGAGGCAAGCAGGAATATTTTCCTCACATGCAGCTGGTTTTGTAGCAAAAGTTGAAATACACAATAAAAAAAGAAATATATATATAAAAGGTTTATTGAAATTCAGTGCAATCTTTGGATTTTCATCTCAGTGGTTTAGTGCTGTCTCTCCCTCCTTATCCCTTCACTCAAGTCTCCCACTGAAGCCAAAGCTGCTCTGTCTCTATCAGTGTATGGAGCCAGGGTGGCTTCCCTCTGAACCAGAGGGTAAAGAGCCACCCTCTCAGCCTGAGTGGGCGGGGCCAGACCAAGCTTATGCCAATCCCCGGAAAGGGAGGGGTGGGACAGGAAGTACAAAGGGCAGAGCCCTTTGCCCAGTGAGGAGAGCACCAGGGAGGAAGACAGACGCAGGCTGCTCCCTCGCGATCCTGCTGCCGACCCAGGGGAGGCCTTGGGCCAGGAGGAACCTGACCAGGAGGAAGGCCTGCGGCGACCAGGACTGCCAGCCGCTGAGTACCCGGAGGACCTGGAGGGGCCCGGCTGCAGCCCAGGCCAGCGTGAGTCCGACACAGAGCGGGCGCTGGAACTGCCCGCAGCGGAATACCCGGACGAGCTGGAGGGACCGGAGAGACCCGCTGGAGAGACCGGGTAGGAAGTAGCCTAGGGGCAGAACTGCACCGTGGGGTGGGTGTGTTTGGTCAGCGGGCGCGGATGGCCCCCCGCTGACCCAGCAGCGGGAACTTCGCCCCCTGCCACTGTCAGGGCCCTGGGCTGGAACACAGTGGAGTTGGGTGGGCCTGCGTTCCCCGGCCAGCCGGCCTTGGGGAGCAGAACTGTGCGCTACAGACTTTGGCCGGCGCTCCCCCCGCCTGCGGGGGCGGGCCGCGGGCTCGGGCCGGCGCTCCCCCTGCCTGAGGGGCGCGCCGCGGACTCCGGCCGGCGCTCCCCCTGCCTGAGGGGCGCGCCGCGGACTCGGGCCGGCGCTCCCCCTGCCTGAGGGGCGCGCCGCGGACTCGGGCCGGCGCTCCCCCTGCCTGAGGGGCGGGCCGCGGGCTCGGGCCGGCGCTCCCCCTGCCTGAGGGGCGCGCCGCGGACTCGGGCCGGCGCTCCCCCTGCCTGAGGGGCGCGCCGCGGACTCGGGCCGGCGCTCCCCCTGCCTGAGGGGCGGGCCGCGGGCTCGGGCCGGCGCTCCCCCTGCCTGAGGGGCGGGCCGCGGCCTCCGGCCGGCGCTCGCCCTGCCTGAGGGGCGCGCCGCGGACTCCGGCCGGCGCTCCCCCTGCCTGAGGGGCGGGCCGCGGCCTCCGGCCGGCGCTCGCCCTGCCTGAGGGGCGCGCCGCGGACTCCGGCCGGCGCTCCCCCTGCCTGAGGGGCGCGCCGCGGACTCGGGCCGGCGCTCCCCCTGCCTGAGGGGCGCGCCGCGGACTCGGGCCGGCCCTCCCCCTGCCTGAGGGGCGCGCCGCGGACTCGGGCCGGCCCTCCCCCTGCCTGAGGGGCGCGCCGCGGACTCGGGCCGGCCCTCCCCCTGCCTGAGGGGCGCGCCGCGGACTCGGGCCGGCGCTCCCCCTGCCTGAGGGGCGCGCCGCGGACTCGGGCCGGCGCTCCCCCTGCCTGAGGGGCGCGCCGCGGACTCGGGCCGGCGCGCCCCCTGCCTGAGGGGCGCGCCGCGGACTCGGGCCGGCGCTCCCCCTGCCTGAGGGGCGCGCCGCGGACTCGGGCCGGCGCTCCCCCTGCCTGAGGGGCGCGCCGCGGACTCGGGCCGGCGCTCCCCCTGCCTGAGGGGCGCGCCGTGGACTCGGGCCGGCGCTCCCCCTCCCTGAGGGGCGCGCCGTGGACTCGGGCCGGCGCTCCCCCTGCCTGAGGGGCGGGCCGCGGCCTCCGGCCGGCGCTCGCCCTGCCTGAGGGGCGGGCCGCGGCCTCCGGCCGGCGCTCCCCCTGCCTGAGGGGCGGGCCGCGGCCTCCGGCCGGCGCTCGCCCTGCCTGAGGGGCGCGCCGCGGACTCCGGCCGGCGCTCCCCCTGCCTGAGGGGCGCGCCGCGGACTCGGGCCGGCGCTCCCCCTGCCTGAGGGGCGGGCCGCGGGCTCGGGCCGGCGCTCCCCCTGCCTGAGGGGCGGGCCGCGGCCTCCGGCCGGCGCTCGCCCTGCCTGAGGGGCGCGCCGCGGCCTCCGGCCGGCGCTCCCCCTGCCTGAGGGGCGGGCCGCGGCCTCCGGCCGGCGCTCACCCTGCCTGAGGGGCGCGCCGCGGACTCCGGCCGGCGCTCCCCCTGCCTGAGGGGCGCGCCGCGGACTCGGGCCGGCGCTCCCCCTGCCTGAGGGGCGCGCCGCGGACTCGGGCCGGCCCTCCCCCTGCCTGAGGGGCGCGCCGCGGACTCGGGCCGGCCCTCCCCCTGCCTGAGGGGCGCGCCGCGGACTCGGGCCGGCCCTCCCCCTGCCTGAGGGGCGCGCCGCGGACTCGGGCCGGCGCTCCCCCTGCCTGAGGGGCGCGCCGCGGACTCGGGCCGGCGCTCCCCCTGCCTGAGGGGCGCGCCGCGGACTCGGGCCGGCGCGCCCCCTGCCTGAGGGGCGCGCCGCGGACTCGGGCCGGCGCTCCCCCTGCCTGAGGGGCGCGCCGCGGACTCGGGCCGGCGCTCCCCCTGCCTGAGGGGCGCGCCGTGGACTCGGGCCGGCGCTCCCCCTCCCTGAGGGGCGCGCCGTGGACTCGGGCCGGCGCTCCCCCTCCCTGAGGGGCGCGCCGTGGACTCGGGCCGGCGCTCCCCCGCCTGAGGGGCGCGCCGTGGACTCGGGCCGGCTCTCCCCCTGCCTGAGGGGCGCGCCGCGGTCTCGTGCCGACGCTCCCCTGCCTGAGGGGCGCGCCGCGGACTCGGGCCGGCCCTCCCCCTCCCTGAGGGGCGCGCCGTGGACTCGGGCCGGCGCTCCCCCTCCCTGAGGGGCGCGCCGTGGACTCGGGCCGGCGCTCCCCCTCCCTGAGGGGCGCGCCGTGGACTCGGGCCGGCGCTCCCCCGCCTGAGGGGCGCGCCGTGGACTCGGGCCGGCTCTCCCCCTGCCTGAGGGGCGCGCCGCGGTCTCGTGCCGACGCTCCCCTGCCTGAGGGGCGCGCCGTGGACTCGGGCCGGCGCTCCCCCTCCCTGAGGGGCGCGCCGTGGACTCGGGCCGGCGCTCCCCCTCCCTGAGGGGCGCGCCGTGGACTCGGGCCGGCGCTCCCCCGCCTGAGGGGCGCGCCGTGGACTCGGGCCGGCTCTCCCCCTGCCTGAGGGGCGCGCCGCGGTCTCGTGCCGACGCTCCCCTGCCTGAGGGGCGCGCCGCGGACTCGGGCCGGCCCTCCCCCTGCCTGAGGGGCGCGCCGCGGACTCGGGCCGGCCCTCCCCCTGCCTGAGGGGCGCGCCGCGGACTCGGGCCGGCCCTCCCCCTGCCTGAGGGGCGCGCCGCGGACTCGGGCCGGCCCTCCCCCTGCCTGAGGGGCGCGCCGCGGACTCGGGCCGGCCCTCCCCCTGCCTAAGGGGCGCGCCGCGGACTCGGGCCGGCCCTCCCCCTGCCTGAGGGGCGCGCCGCGGACTCGGGCCGGCGCTCCCCCTGCCTGAGGGGCGCGCCGCGGACTCGGGCCGGCGCTCCCCCTGCCTGAGGGGCGCGCCGCGGACTCGGGCCGGCGCTCCCCCTCCCTGAGGGGCGCGCCGCGGACTCGGGCCGGCGCTCCCCCTCCCTGAGGGGCGCGCCGCGGACTCGGGCCGGCCCTCCCCCTGCCTGAGGGGCGCGCCGCGGACTCGGGCCGGCCCTCCCCCTACCTGAGGGGCGCGCCGCGGACTCGGGCCGGCGCTCCCCCTGCCTGAGGGGCGCGCCGCGGACTCGGGCCGGCCCTCCCCCTGCCTGAGGGGCGCGCCGCGGACTCGGGCCGGCCCTCCCCCTGCCTGAGGGGCGCGCCGCGGACTCGGGCCGGCCCTCCCCCTGCCTGAGGGGCGCGCCGCGGACTCGGGCCGGCCCTCCCCCTGCCTGAGGGGCGCGCCGCGGACTCGGGCCGGCCCTCCCCCTGCCTGAGGGGCGCGCCGCGGACTCGGGCCGGCCCTCCCCCTGCCTGAGGGGCGCGCCGCGGACTCGGGCCGGCGCTCCCCCTGCCTGAGGGGCGCGCCGCGGACTCGGGCCGGCCCTCCCCCTGCCTGAGGGGCGCGCCGCGGACTCGGGCCGGCCCTCCCCCTGCCTGAGGGGCGCGCCGCGGACTCGGGCCGGCCCTCCCCCTGCCTGAGGGGCGCGCCGCGGACTCGGGCCGGCGCTCCCCCTGCCTGAGGGGCGCGCCGCGGACTCGGGCCGGCGCTCCCCCTGCCTGAGGGGCGCGCCGCGGACTCGGGCCGGCGCTCCCCCTGCCTGAGGGGCGCGCCGCGGACTCGGGCCGGCGCTCCCCCTGCCTGAGGGGCGCGCCGCGGACTCGGGCCGGCGCTCCCCCTGCCTGAGGGGCGCGCCGTGGACTCGGGCCGGCGCTCCCCCTCCCTGAGGGGCGCGCCGTGGACTCGGGCCGGCGCTCCCCCTCCCTGAGGGGCGCGCCGTGGACTCGGGCCGGCGCTCCCCCGCCTGAGGGGCGCGCCGTGGACTCGGGCCGGCTCTCCCCCTGCCTGAGGGGCGCGCCGCGGTCTCGTGCCGGCGCTCCCCTGCCTGAGGGGCGCGCCGCGGACTCGGGCCGGCCCTCCCCCTGCCTGAGGGGCGCGCCGCGGACTCGGGCCGGCCCTCCCCCTGCCTGAGGGGCGCGCCGCGGACTCGGGCCGGCCCTCCCCCTGCCTGAGGGGCGCGCCGCGGACTCGGGCCGGCCCTCCCCCTGCCTGAGGGGCGCGCCGCGGACTCGGGCCGGCCCTCCCCCTGCCTGAGGGGCGCGCCGCGGACTCGGGCCGGCCCTCCCCCTGCCTGAGGGGCGCGCCGCGGACTCGGGCCGGCCCTCCCCCTGCCTGAGGGGCGCGCCGCGGACTCGGGCCGGCCCTCCCCCTGCCTGAGGGGCGCGCCGCGGACTCGGGCCGGCCCTCCCCCTGCCTGAGGGGCGCGCCGCGGACTCGGGCCGGCCCTCCCCCTGCCTGAGGGGCGCGCCGCGGACTCGGGCCGGCCCTCCCCCTGCCTGAGGGGCGCGCCGCGGACTCGGGCCAGCGCTCCCCCTGCCTGAGGGGCGCGCCGTGGACTCGGGCCGGCTTTCCCACTGCCTGAGGGCGCGCCGCGGACTCGTGCTGGTGCTCCCTTGCCTGAGGGGCGCGCCGCAGACTCGGGCCGGCGCTCCCCCTGCCTGAGGGCGTGCCGCGGACTCGGGCCGGCGCTCCCCCTGCCTGAGGGGGCGCGCCGCGGACTCGTGCCGGCGCTCCCCCTGCCTGAGGGGCGCGCCGCGGACTCGGGCCGGCGCTCCCCTGCCTGAGGGGCGCGCCGCGGACTCGGGCCGGCTCTCCCCCTTCCTGAGGGGCGCGCCGCGGACTTGTGCCTGCGCTCCCCTGCCTGAGGGGCGCGCCGCAGACTCGGGCCGGCGCTTCCCGCTCCCCCTGCCTGAGGGCGCGCCGCGGACTCGGACCGGCCCTCCCCCTGCCTGAGGGGCGCGCCGCGGACTCGGGCCGGCCCTCCCCCTGCCTGAGGGGCGCGCCGCGGACTCGGGCCGGCCCTCCCCCTGCCTGAGGGGCGCGCCGCGGACTCGGGCCGGCCCTACCCCTGCCTGAGGGGCGCGCCGCGGACTCGGGCCGGCCCTCCCCCTGCCTGAGGGGCGCGCCGCGGACTCGGGCCGGCCCTCCCCCTGCCTGAGGGGCGCGCCGCGGACTCGGGCCGGCCCTCCCCCTGCCTGAGGGGCGCGCCGCGGACTCGGGCCGGCCCTCCCCCTGCCTGAGGGGCGCGCCGCGGACTCGGGCCGGCCCTCCCCCTGCCTGAGGGGCGCGCCGCGGACTCGGGCCGGCCCTCCCCCTGCCTGAGGGGCGCGCCGCGGACTCGGGCCGGCCCTCCCCCTGCCTGAGGGGCGCGCCGCGGACTCGGGCCAGCGCTCCCCCTGCCTGAGGGGCGCGTCGTGGACTCGGGCCGGCTTTCCCACTGCCTGAGGGCGCGCCGCGGACTCGTGCTGGTGCTCCCTTGCCTGAGGGGCGCGCCGCAGACTCGGGCCGGCGCTCCCCCTGCCTGAGGGCGTGCCGCGGACTCGGGCCGGCGCTCCCCCTGCCTGAGGGGGCGCGCCGCGGACTCGTGCCGGCGCTCCCCCTGCCTGAGGGGCGCGCCGCGGACTCGGGCCGGCGCTCCCCTGCCTGAGGGGCGCGCCGCGGACTCGGGCCGGCTCTCCCCCTTCCTGAGGGGCGCGCCGCGGACTTGTGCCTGCGCTCCCCTGCCTGAGGGGCGCGCCGCGGACTCGGGCCGGCGCTTCCCGCTCCCCCTGCCTGAGGGCGCGCCGCGGACTCGGACCGGCACTCCCCCTGCCTGAGGGCGCGCCGCGGACTCGTGCCGGCGCTCCCCCTTCCTGAGGGGCGCGCCGCAGAGTCGTGCTGGCGCTCCCCTGCCTGAGGGGCGCGCCGCGGACTCGGGCCGGCGCTCCCCCTGCCTGAGGGGCGCGCAGCGGACTCGGGCCAGCGCTCCCCCTGCCTGAGGGGCGCGCCGCGGACTCGGGCCGGCGCTTCCCTGCCTGAGGGGCGCGCCGCGGGCTCGAGCCGGCGCTTCCCTGCCTGAGGGGCGTGCCGCGGGCTCGGACCGGCGCTCCCCCTGCCTGAGGGGCGCGCCGCGGACTCGTGCCGACGCTCTCCTGCCTGAGGGGCGCGCCGCGGACTCGTGCTGGCGCTCCCCTGCCTGAGGGGCGCGCCGCGGACTCGGGCCGGCACTTCCCGCTCCCCCTGCCTGAGGGGCGCGCCGCGGACTCGTGCTGGCGCTTCCCTGCCTGAGGGGCGTGCCGCAGACTCGTGCCGACGCTCCCCTGCCTGAGGGGCGCGCCGCACATTCGTGCCGACGCTCCCCCTGCCTGAGGGGCGCGCCGCAGACTTGTGTCGACACACCTTTCCCGCTAATTCCCCAGCGCCCGAAAGGTGTGACTAAGGCCTGCCAGTGGGACCATAGCTCTCCATTGTCCCCTAGGGGCTTGGAGGACCGACTGAAACCTGTCACAATCAGAATACTTTGGTTTGTGGGATGTCAGGTAGTGGCCCTCACCCTTTAAGAGGGAAGAAGCCAGTGCATCTGTGACTGGCCACGCTGCCATGGCTTTTCCTCATACTGCCCCCATCTCCAAGCTCTTAAGATGCTCTTCTCTTATCTGGTGGCTCCTTCCAACACAGAGTACTTTTAGTCCAGCTTTAAACCCTTTCACTCACTCCTGGATAGTGAGAGATCTCCTTCTTGAGCATGATTTGACACCACTTCCACTGTATTATATTTTTCCACGCAGAATAATTTCAGGTCCTGTCATCTTCAGTCAGCAAGAGTTTCATGTGGTGAATTCTCCAGATTTAAAAAAAAATAACAAATTGTTTGTTTTTTTGAAAATCCAGAAATGACTAACTGACATTTAAAATTCATATTATGGTAGGCCCCAGAGACCCTGATCTGGACGGGGCCACTTTATGCTGGGCCCTGAACAAACACAGAGCAAACATGGTCCTTGCCCCAAAGAATTTACAGTCTCATCAGATAAGCAACAAAGAAAGATGAAGCTGAGAGACAGAATTAAATATGTACAACACTGTGTCCATTTTATATGTGTGTGCAAGTGGTTGGATAGATACTCAGCCTTGAGGAGATCTGCAAAAACGCCTAAAGGATTTAGGAGCACATGCCCAATTTTTTGATTGGCTAGTGCTTCTCAATCACTTAGGCTAAATATATTAATGTAACTACAAATGGGGAGATTTTCAAAAGTGCCTTTCTCCCACTTCCCAGCAATTTAAAAAAATCCCCTGAAAGACAATGTGCATACTATATACTGTGATCATCTTATAATCATCAATTTATTTTAATTTCTGAGCAAGTTTTACAGACAGAATGCAATCTGAGCACTTGAAAGCATCTCGCTGGGAATATCTTGTCATTATATTTATTAAGGTGTCCCCTGTAAAACCAGGCTTTTATCAGGTAAATTATAGGGACTGTCATCTCTTTGGCAGCTTCACAACTTCGGATCATATATTTCCACACTCAGCATTGGCAGGAAGACTTTAGAAATATTATGTAAGATTATGCTTAAGCCAGCTGGTGGTTGATGAAACAGGCTGGCCATGCGGTCAGGTAAAAGGAAGTGCACTCAAGGAAAGGAAAGCATTGAGAACGCTAAAAATATCACAGTGAACACACAGCACTGCATTCACTTTCCACTTCCCAGCCACACATAGAACAAAAGCTGATAGCCCACATGACATACATAGAATCTACTGCAGCCTTTGCTTCCATACAGAACACTAAATTGGCTATGGGGAAATCTTTAATATTGGAGCTAAAATGTCCTCTACAATTCATGCTAACTTGACTAGATCCTTTATACCTGAACCCACAGACTTATGCACTCTGTCATCTTTCCCCATCAAATTGCTTTCTCTAGCCATCTGCTGAAGCCTTCCTGCTACTTGACCTTGTAGAAAGACATAGTCTAGAATTTCCATCTTCTTTGCTCCATGAGATTGGATCAGAATTCTGATTCTTTCCTTGTGATTTCATTCGTGGTCTTTCATATTAATGCACTTGGTCTCATTTCCTTTTGAAACCATAGAACTTATTGTCTAGAACAGTAACATTTCCACTTGATTATCAGTTTGCTTTTACAGCTGAATAAAATGTGACATTTTGCTTCTGTGCTACACATTAGGGCAAATTGTTAGATTCACATTTTTCCTACATGAACTTAAATGCCGTTTAATTACAAGTGACAGAAATACAACAAAGGGTGCTTTGACTGAAACATCTATATACAGATTCAGTGTAAATTAATCAAAGTATATAACCTGCAGCAATTCAGCCCTAACAAATAAACATTTAGTAGGGAGTTATGGATAACTAATTGTTGCATTATAATGTGAAGTTTAACCTTATAACCCTAAGTTCTGGGATAGGCTGAATTTCAGTGTCATTTCGTTTCTCATTATCAGATTGGTAAGGAATAACCCCTTTTAAGTGGAGCTGCCGTTTTGTGGAAGTCTAATAAAAACATTCTATTCCTAGACAATCAGCAGATAGGTATTATTTTCTGTCTTGCTTTTATTAAAGAACATCTGAATAAATATAGGATCATTGTTTCCTCTAAATTCATCTGCTTTGATAGATCAGTTCCCACCTGAAATGACAAACTTTTAGAAGTAACATGCTAGTCATATCCACAGCAACCAATTGGGATGTAAAAAATTGAGATTTATAACTGCAGGTGGAGAAACAGCAGCAGCAGATGGACTGCAAGGAACAGAGATCTTATTTTCATGTAGATGTTCCTATTTGGAATGAGAGAAGAAAAAAATACAGAAATCTATAATTTATAAAAGAAATGTTTCTAAACAGACTGTTTTTCAAAGTTTTCCTAGAGGTGTTGGAAGCTCTTTAATGGCTAATGTCTCCACATTTAAGTAACTGATGGGTTACATGTAGTGGCATGTATTTTTAATACCCATAAGTTAAGAATTGATCTCTCTTATCATGTCAATGTGCTTGAATATAATTTGCTGAGACAGACGCTTGAAACATGCTTGATTTCAAACACTGCTTTGAAGACTCTATAATTGATATGAAAAGCTAGGATTAAGCAAAAACAAAAAATGCCAGCATTGGTACACTTCCCTACATGACTTCAAAGATGCTAAAAGAAGCAACTTTTACGTAACTTTGATATTCTTCTGGGCCAATTCTGCCATCCTTACTCATAATACTGAGTAGTATTTTACTCTGTGTGTAGTCACACTGAAATCAGTGGGGCTCTTTGGGAAATAAGGTGGGCTGTGATGTCTCAGTGTATGGCATCTGTATGTTTTATTAACATTTACCGTAACTTGGGGAACTTATCTGTTGATAACAGTTTTTCCATAGCAACCACTAAAATAAAACTGTTCTACAAACTGCTTCTTCTTGCGCATTGTTCTCTTGGCTTAATTTGACGCGTGGCTTTTGGCATATCTTGGCAGCATTAGCATTTTGCTGTTGCTTCATGTTGTGTGCCATCCAACTAGGTACTTACGTGACCTTCACCCCTGCAGCGTCCAAGTGCTGTGCAATCACTAATGCCCCAAGAGGTAGCAAGGTATTGCTCCATTTTTCAAATATGGAGCTGAGGTACAGGTAGATGAAGTGGCTGTGGAAAATGAAACACATGAAAAAAGCCAATGTTCAGGACTCTAATAGAAGGCAATTTTCTGCTGAATCACTGGCCAGTTTTTATAGTTCTCTTCTGTGTCTTTGATGGACTGGATTAAAATTCTTATTTGCTAGGCTTTGGCTGTCAGATTCTTTGGCCAGCATGCTGAATCTGGCCCATTTCTGTATTACTCATCATCCCATAACAGTTAAGGATTATGCAGAACGTAAGATTTATTTTCTTTCCTTTTTTTAACTTCCTATCATTCCTGAGAAGAAAGCCTTCCAGCTCTGCCATGAAGTGGTGTGCATGGTCCTGAATCATTTCAGCTGAGTGTTAACTCTGAAAACTAATGATTACAATATAAATATCAGCAGTATTAATAATTGAATTGCTGGTCGTATTAGCAGATATATTCCCTCAAAACAAAGACTGTATTCAAAGCTGTTGGATGCAGTGGCATTCGTAAGAAGTAGGGGAGGCTTTTCCCCTTAAGGGTAGTATGATTAGTAGAACTGAGGAAAGAGGGTCACGTGTCAGGAAGGGACCTAGTTTGTTTGACACCAGTGCTCAGGAATGCAAGCTTGAACCAGGCTGCTAGCACACAAACATTAGAGCCCCTGCATGTTACTCTGAGCTCTCAGTGTGCTTTACAAAGTTCTGTTTCTGCCAATGCTGCCTGCCTGATGCATCAATTATTGCTAATGAAACATTAGGCACAGTGCTTAGCAACAGCCTGATTATTTTGCATTGGCTTGAAAAACTACTTGAATTTTGTATGTCAAACCTCCCTTAATTTTGCATACTTGCCACTGTGGGGGGCTGCCTCATTTAGCTGCTGCTGTCAATGGCAGAGGACGGAGGCAGGTTTCTTCTGGGCTCTCTAATGATGGCTCTCCCCAGCACAAGCATGATCATGGCAGCACCCAGTGAGATGGACCCTGGAGCTCCTGGCCAATGCACAGAGCAGAGCAATGAGATAGCAGAATTAGACATCTCTCAGAAGGCTCCCTGTATCTCCTGTGAGACAGGAAATCACTTCCTGGTGATCTGTAGGATCAGGATTCACCGTGTCTTTGTTGAATAATTACTGTTCTTTTGCTTGTTTTGAACTACAAGCTCTTTGATTGGACATAGGTTCCATGGTGTGTTTCTGGCCCTTGATTAAATGAGCTCAACTCTTTAGTTGGGTTGTTAAGTGTGACTATTTAATGTTATGAAATTCACTCGTAGTGACTATCCTTCTGCAGACAATTAAAATGGGCTTGCTTTGGCAAACAATCTGCAGGTAAACTTGTAGATTGGGGGGGAAAAACACACATGGCATGCAAACACTGTCCAAGGAACTGTCAGTGAACATGAGTGGGACTGCTTGGCAGTATTTGCACAGCTGTATTCAAAACAAACAAATTAATGTTTCCTTTCTACTACACATACTGGAGTCAGTGAGCCTAATCCAGTTACACTTTCCCTACATGTGGGGTGCAGCATAGGACACAGATAAGTGGGCTAAACTTTGTAGTTAACTTCTCCTGCTGAGACTCTAAATATAGGCCAACTGTCATGGCTGCAGGGCTAGCTGCATCTCTGTCCCCTTTCTGGTTTCATGTCTTGGGCCTCTTGCTCTTACCTGCTGGGTGGGGGGGGGGAGGATCTTATGTTTCTTCCACTCGTAAGCTGGGACCCACAGATACTTCCCAAGAATACCACCCCTGTACCATCCTACCATCCAACCGAGTTTGGGGGACCTGCATTTCTTCACTCCAGAGACTAGGGAGGGAGGGAGAAAGACCCAGATCCTCAAAGATGTTTAGGCGCCTAACTCGCATGGGAAGTTTGGCATCTAAGCATATTTGAGGATCTTCTCACAACAGCCTTCTTAAAACAAAGTATTTGTTTTTTGCAAAGCATTAGAGAAAAGGGATTTTAAAACAGCAAAAAGCTGACACACACATTTAGTCTCAACTAAACTCAGGCTTCACTATAAGCTAAGTTAGATAGGCGTTGATCATAGATTGCAGGCGTAGAACACACTTACACTCTTTTAGGAAGCCAAAGAGCTTTTGGGAGCCAACCTAGCTTCTGTTTGTCTCCCAGAGACTTTCACCTCCTTTCTCAGGGAAGCTGGATTTTGTAAAAACCCAACCCTCCCAGTGTGTGTCTAGGCTCAATTGCCAGTTTGCTCAATGGTCTTTGTTATAGGCCTAAGATGTAAGTCATGCCATTGCCTCAGATTGGTTTTCCCAGTCAGCCACCACACCATCTGGGAGCCCCCAGGATGGAGCCAGTGCACCATAGCTTTGCAGTTAGACCCATTTTGAGCCCGAATGGCTCTAATAGTAATCCCTAGCTCTTATACTGCACTTCTCATCAGGAGATCTCAAAACGCTTTACAGAGGAGGTCAGCATCATTCCCCCATTATACATATGGGGAGACTGAGTCACAGGGAGGGGACGTATCTTGTCTCAGGTCACTGACAGGGCTATTGGCAGAGCCAGGAATAGACCCTATGTCTCCTGAGTCATAGTCCAGTTGGTTATCTATTAGCCACATTCCCTCCATCAAAAATCAATGGCTTTGTGACTTATTTTCCCTGTGGGGGGAGCATGTGGGGGGCATTATGTTACCTGGCTGTCCTGAAGGGAGAGCCAGACTTAATTAAACATGAATCCCAAAGGGGAGAGTTGGGTGGTGACTAAAAAAGCAGGAAGTTATGAGCAGAAGGGGGCTCCCGGGAGACAGTCTGCAGTCACTCTCTGGGAATAGAGTAGGGAGAGAGGTGGCCCTGGGATCTTTGCCTGAACAGAGGGTGCGCAGCGCAGCGACAGAGCCACCAGGGTGAAGACGGATCCTGTGGGAAGCCCTGACAGAAGGGCTGGCGCTGGACCTCTGGGGAGAGAGCCCTGGGGGGTATTCATAGAATCCAAGGCTGGACGGGACCATTGTGACCACCCAATCTGTGTAGCTCAGGCCACCGGACTGCCCTTTCAGAGAAACCTTCCAGCTTGATTCCAAAATTTCCACAACACTCAGTAAGTTGTTCCCTCAGTTCATTACTCTCATTGTTAGAAATGTGCACCTGAATTCCATTCAGTCAGGAACAGAGCAAAACAGGCTGAGAGAGGAGTAAAGTCAAGTCCAAGGAGGGCTAAAGTGGGCTTAAGTTTGTATTTTATGATTGGGGAGTTTGTGAGGGGATGTAAGGGAGCATCTTGACAGTCCCAGCCCTGAAACAGCATTAGCTTAGAGAGTTTGTGGGGGAGAAAGCCTGAGACAGGCTGAGTGGGAAGAACTCCAGGGAAGCTGTAGTAAGGAGGTGACATGAGCAAACCTTGGCTGCCAGTTACAGGGTCCCTGGGCTGGAGCCTGGGTTTGTGGGAGGGCCTGGGTTCACCTCCTACCCACTGGTCGGGTTGTATGAAGGCCCCTGAGATGGGAATAAGGCTTTTCAGAGCCCTGAGACACAAGGCCCACAGAGCCAGGAGTTGGGGCCAAAGACCTTAGCAAAGATATCAGACTATTTTCTGACATACACTGTTCGTGCTGTTCATGCTGACAGATGCTGTTCATGCAAGGAGTGGACTAAATTGTGACCTGGCAGGAGGGTTGAATTTCCAGAAGAGCAACCATCGGCAAGGGGCACCAGACAGGGAGAGAACCCCTGCACAACACCTGGCTGAAGGAGATGCTCCAGCAGTGAATCAACCCCTTCACAGGGCATTTGTTGAAAGTTTCTGCTCCCCTCTGACATCCCAATGCTTCATCTCAGAAATCAAGTAGATAAATTCATGGAGGATAGGTCCATCAATGGCTATTTGCCAGGATGGGCAGGGATGGTGTCCCTAACCTCTGTTTGCCAGAAGCTGGGATGGGTGACAGGGGCTGGATCAATTGATGATTAGTTGTTCTGTTCATTCCCTCTGGGGCACCTGGCATTGGCCACTGTCAGAAAACAGGATACTGGGCTAGATGGACCTTTGGTCTGACCCAATATGGCCATTCTTAAGAGCTATATTTCCGTGTGCCACAAATTGCATGCCTAGAGGTGATTGTGCACTTTTAAATCTGACAGCCAGAATGTATCAGTGATACTGGAATGGCCATCTGTTACAAATCATCACACTACAGCGATGGTTGTGATGCTGGCAGACAAGGTGCCAGCTCATGCCAAAGCCCCAGGCCTCACAGAACACTGACAAACGCATAGCTGGAAGCCAGGCCAATTCAGTTGTGTATTAGTATAGATCAAAGTGATTGTTAAATGTATAAGAATGTGTTTGGAGTTTAAACTTCATGAAAACTAATGACATGCTGCATGCACTGTTTTCACTTATCTGTGCCCTGTTATAATGCAATAGGAAACATTTACATTGTATATACCCCTGTATTGAATACCCCATCAAACGAGAAAGAAGCCTAGTGTAATTCAAATGAAGGACTTTAACAGGAGAGTGTTAATTTTGAAGCAAATGGTCACTGTGTGTGATAATCGGAGACCAAAGACTCCAAAAGCATTCCTCACTCACCATTCTCAAAGAAAGAGCCCTGGGAAGTAGTGACCTTGTCAGCTTTTGCTTTCTATGAGAAGAAGCTATAAGTAGGGACACAAGGAAAAATGCTTCATCTCTGCTCTCTAACAGGGCAGAAAACTGAATGAAAAGACAGAGATCCCCAGAGTTATTCTGGATAGCCCTGAGAGACTTTGGGAAACTGGCAGATTATTACATCTCTGCTACCATTTGGAATTATAGACTGACTCACCTGTACATATATTACACCTGCTTAAGCTTTCAGTAACTCTCATTCCCTTTTTCTCAGCTAATAAATCTTTTATTAGTTTACTATAGAATGGGATGCCAGTGTTTTGGTGTGAGATCTAGGATGCAAATTCACCTTGGTGAGTGACAGGTCTCTTGGGACTGGGTGTAACCTGAAATATTTTGTAATTTTTGGTGTGAGTGACTGTTTATCACATAGTCCAGCTTGCCTGGGTGGCAAGATTGACTGGACTGTTTTAGGGGATTGACTGGACTGTCTGTGACTTCATGATAAGACTATTGGAGTACTGTGGGAGTTCACATTTGTTACTAGGCTGGTGAAAGATAATTATAGACCACACCGCCAGACTGGGGTGTCTGCCCTACTTCCAGCAGGCTGCCCTGCAGTAGGCACTCTCAGTTGTGAGCCACTCCAGACAGCGTGACAATCGTAACGAAGCCAAACTACACCCAACAGAGATAAATGCGCAACCTGAAAAAGGGCCAACTCTATAATGGAGAGTGATCTCAAATGATAGAAGTTTGATGGCTAAAACTGCAAACAATAGCTTCTTTCCTCCAGACCTCTGGCCACTCTTTTGTGAATGCTTCTCTATAGTTTCACTCTCCTTACAATGTGTATGATAAACATCCATTTTTTCATGGTCTGTGTGTATATAAATCTCCCCACTGTATTTTCCACTTTATGCAGCCGATGAAGTGAGCTGTAGCTCACGAAAGCTTATGCTCAAATAAGTTGGTTAGTCTCTAAGGTGCCACAAGTACTCCTTTTCTTTTTGTGAATACAGACTAACACGGCTGCTACTTTGAAACCTCTCTATAGTTTGACAGCGATGAAAGTTCAAAACCTCAATTTCATCAGGTTAAAGTTTGTGAAGAACAAACCAACTAAAATAACAAAATACAGATGGGCACAAAGATCAGACTTAGCCCTTTACTACCTGTACACTGAGCCAATAAAATAGATTCTGCCAAGTTAAAGACACCCTTCACTTTGCAAGCTGGTAACTCCCACTCATAATACAGTATTTGTAAGTTACTCATCCCTCCTTTACGGCTTAGCACCAGAGAACAGAGAGCTAGTTGTGGTGGGTTTTAGACCAGAGCTGGGACATCTATTATGTCCGGCTCTAAAACAGATGCACACTCTTAACTGACTTAATTACATATAGTGTGCTCTGTAAACCCCAGAGATGACATTAAAGCCTAACCTTGATCTGTGTCCCCAGCCCATTTTATAATCGTATACTATACTTTAGAATGAGATAAGAAATGGAATCAAAGCTTTGCCTAGAGCAACTTCCAGTCTCAACTGAAACAGCCCTTTTACATTCCTCTACCATCTGGGTCCGGCCCCAGGACTCTGTCACACTGCAACTGCTTGTCTGGGATTCAGGGTTAAGTAAAAGGTGTGTTTCCAAAATCCCATTTTATAGATACACACACTCGACTAGGCAACTCCCATGCCTTGAACCCTGTGATGGAGTGTTCTCCCCACACTCATCCTGAAGGGGTTAATGTAGGCCAGCTGGGCCAATGAACCTAGTAGGCTGCAAGCTGGGGTGAGAATTTATGGTGAGAGAAGAGCTATAATTCATAGAATCATAGAATATCAGGGTTGGAAGGGACCTCAGGAGGTCATGTAGTCCAACCCCCTGCTCAAAGCAGGACCGATCCCCAATTAAATCATCCCAGCCAGGGCTTTGTCAAGCCTGACCTTAAAAACTTCTAAGGAAGGAGATTCCACCACCTCCCTAGGTAACGCATTCCAGTGTTTTACCACCCTCCTAGTGAAAAAGTTTTTCCTAATATCCAACCTAAATCTCCCCCACTGCAACTTGAGACCATTACTCTTTGTTCTGTCATCAGCTACCACTGAGAACAGTCTAGATCCATCCTCTTTGGAACCCCCTTTCAGGTAGTTGAAAGCAGCTATCAAATCCCCCTCATTCTTCTCTTCCGTAGACTAAACATCCCCAGTTCCCTCAGCCTCTCCTCATAAGTCATGTGTTCCAGTCCCCTAATCATTTTTGTTGCCCTCTGCTGGACTCTTTCCAATTTTTACACTTCCTTCTTGTAGTGTGGGGCCCAAAACTGGACACAGTACTCCAGATGAGGCCTCACCAGTGTCGATCTGCTGGCAATGCCCCTACTTATACATCCCAAAATGCCATTGGCCTTCTTGGCAACAAGGGCACACTGTTGACTCAATTCATGGAAGCTCACCTATGGAGGACCAGGAGCGGCTTTCGGAAAACGAGGGAGCTGGTAGCAGAAGTGGGGCTGCAGAAAAGATGGTTGAAGTCACTCTCCCTGAGACAAGAGAGAGACAGATCTTGAGACCAAAGAGGAAGGGTTTGTCTAGCAGACCCAAAGGAAAGGGGTTTGGCTAGAAGGATGGGGAAGGAGAGCCTGGGATAGGCAAGGTAGGAAGTAGTCCAAGGGAGAGGCAGGAAGGTTTGGGGTTGTCCATACCTTGGTTGCCAGAGATAGGGCCCTTGTCAGGGTTCCTTCCCCACTCTGAACTCTGGGATACAGATGTGGGGATCTGCATGAAAGACCCTCTAAGCTTATTTTTACCAGCTTAGGTTAAAAGCTTTCCCAAGGCACAAATTCCGCCTTGTCCTTGAACAGTATGCTGCCATCACCAAGTGATTTAACAAAGAACCAGGGAAAAGGACCACTTGGAGTTCCTCTTCCCTCAGCAATCCCCCCAAGCCCTTACACCCCCTTTTCTGGGGAGGCTTGAGAATAATATCCTAACCAATTGTTTACAAAATGGTCAAAGGCCCAAAGCCCTGGGTCTTGGAATAATGGAAAAATCAGTCAGGTTCTTAAAAGAAGGATTTTATTAAAAAAAAGAAAGGTAAAAATCATCTCTGTAAAATCAGGATGGAAAATACTTTACAGGGTATTCAGATTCAAAACACAGAGGATTCCTTTCTGAGCAAAACCTTAAAGTTACAGAAAACAGGAATAAACCTCCCTCTTAGCACAGGGAAAATTCACAAGCAAAACAAAAGATAAACTAATCCACCTTGCCTGGCTTACCTATACTGGTTGCAATATTGGCGACTTGGATTAAGATGGGTTGGAGAAGATGGATTTCTGTCTGGCCCCTGTCAGTCCCAAGAGAACACACACACAAACAAAGAGCACAATCCCCTGCCCCCCAAGTTTTGAAAGTATCTTCTTTCCCCATTGGTCCTGTTGGTCAGGTGCTAATCCAGTTATCTGAGCTTCTTAACCCCTTACAGCTAAGGAGGAATTCTAGGCTACCCTTAGCTGTATGGTTATGGCAGCCCTGGACTAGAACCCAGCACAGAGATGGGGCCTGGTTCCCCTACTGGCCACTGAGTGAATGGCCCAATCTGGGCAGCGATTCTGAGGGCTGTCAGGGACAGTTCTCCCTAGTCACTGAGGGAGTGATGCAGCCAGTGGAGTTAAGGACGGCCTGGGACTCTGTGGAGGACTGTGATAGAACCTCAGAAGTGGAGGACCATTGTGGCTTGGCTGGAGGGCTAAGCCATGAAGACAAGGTGCTGCAACTCCTGAGGAGCAAGAGAGGGGCCACGGAGTGACAGAGCGAGACTGTGGGCCAAGGAACCACAAGAAGAGGGTGTCAGGCTGAGAGAGCTAATTCCCAGAGCAGCCAGCATGAGGCGCTTCTAGTGGTGAGTAGTGAACACCGTGGCAACCACACACCACCAGTCCCCAGTTTGTGTAGTCCTAGCTCCTGTCTACATCAGGAGGAGCAGTGGGAGGACAGAGAGTTGAGAGGCTTGCAGCAGTGCAGCCAGCCAAAAGAAATGCTATCCTACACGTGTAATGGAGAACTAATTCACTTTTAGGTTCTTGGCATCCATAGCTCACAATGGTAGGACAGCATTTCCACAAGCAGCCTCTCACTCCCACTGGCAATTATTCAAACACGTGAGATAAGGTTGTGCAAATGTCCCCGTAATCATGAAAAGCAGCCGCAGGTAGCCAAATGCTACATGGTCTGTGAGTGTGACGCTGACTGTACTGAAAAGGGAGAAGTGGTGACATAAAGGGACAGCAGTAAAACCAATGCGGTCACTTGGCAGATATGTTAAACATTGATGTATAGGGGAGGGTACACAAAGCACAGCCATTATCCAGTGCTGTCATTCCCCAGCCAGTGGCCAGCCTGGCACTGAGGCAATTGAGCCAATGAGAAAGACAAGGATATGTGGCCACAGCCTGTGCAAAGAGGAGTGTGCACAGATGTGCAAACACAATCAGCTTGTGCAACAGACAGCAAGGCTGGCCTAGCGCCTGGGGTACCCTAGGACTCCTGAGATCCAGGTTCAAGCTCTGCCACAAGCTCCTGTGTTACCTGGGGTATGACTCTTAGTCTCTCTGCACCTCAGTTCCTTATCCCTACAATGGGGATAACAGCACAGCCCTGCCTCACAGAGGTGTCAGAAGGTAAGTACCTTACAGATTGTGAGGTGCTTGGGTAATAGAGACCACACAAGTAGCTAAGAAAAATAGAATGTAAAGAGAACATTGAGTGCCAGATCAGCTAAATAGCCAATAAGCTGGTTTGGTTTTCTTTCCCCCTCAGTCAGGAGTCTACAATCCATATATGCAGACTGAATATACTGCTTTGTTCTATGGAAGAGAGGAAATGCCTTAAAGTGCCTAGGCCTTCTCAGCCCTTGCTACTCCCCACTCCTAAAGTGTTCCCAATCTCTCCCTGACGCAGTCCAGCTCCAATGAGCTGTTCAGGCCCTTCCTCCAATTTATAAAGGTTAAATCATCTAATCAGGAGACAAGTCACATGGGACTGGTCCTATCAGACCAATGATGCCCACTGGAGTAGCAAATTGTGCTCCTCCCCCGATATGCACAGGGGACAGTTTGTGAGCCATTCAGAGGCTGATGTGTCAAACAGTTCTGAATAACAAATACATTTGTACAAATTGTGCTCTCCTCCTGGGTATGTGGCATTGAGAAAAGGGCTCAACTTGATGAATAAAAAGGGGCTGAATTTTTTGCCCAACTTGACAATATGGATAAATCACTGTCAGTAGTTCAGCCAGATCCGTGGTAAACTAAAGCTGAGATCTGCAACAAGAGAATATGTAACCACTGGAGAGGTGTCACATGGATAATTCAAATTACCTGTTTTTCTTATGGAAGATGTTGAGCACAGTTTACTAACAATAACCTTCTGGCCATTTGAACAATGTCGTGATGGCCAGAGCCAGCCATCTGAAAATGAAGGGTCAGTCCTGGAAAGGCATAATTATCCCACTGAGCTATCCGCGCCACTCCATGACCCACACCCACTAACTGCTGTATAGAGAAATGTGACCTGCAAAAGGTCTTTAAGCATCATTAAGTTCAATTACATTCTAAGTAGGACAGGCTGTTAAAAGATTTTCTTGCTCTTCTTTTAGCTTTCTTCCTTTCTGCTCACCCACACACTATGCAGCATATCCAGTGCCTATACTTTTTCAACAGGATATTCTGAACATTGACAGCAAAGTAAATTTTTTCCTGTACATAATACACAGTCACATCAATATCATTAATACTTAAAATGGCATTTACATTGGTAAGCAAGCTGAATAATTTAAAAAATGCAAATCTAGCCTCCTTAGAAGCAATAACTTTTCATGTAAGTTTCATGAGAGATGTTTTCATTATTTATTTATAAGGCGGTAACAATTAGAAACAACAAAATTTAATAACAAAAGATGTAAAAGCCGGTCTGTAATCGTTTTGTATTAAGGCGATTTAAACACAGTGACTTAGGACAGATTTATTCAGAAAAAAAACTTTCATGAGAAAGGCCCACTGCTGTTAACCAACAAAAATGTAGATCAATTAACAATCCTCAACGGGCTAGAATTTTAGTTGCTTTCATCACCTAGGGATGTGGAATACAGTAGAAAGGCTTAATTTGGGAGCACACACTTATGTTTGCAACATTTTTTTAAAAATTCAGCAGGGAACAAGCTTATGCAGAAGTGGCACATCCATCTTGATCTGATTTTAAAGCTCAGCTTTGGTGCTTTGGCACCAGTTTCACGAAGTCTTGGTTCAGGAAAGGCCCTAGACATGCCAGGATTGGGGTCCATGGGCAGAGAACTTGCATTACATCTGACTCCAGCTCATTGTCATCAGGCCCCTTCTTCAATGAAGAACGCCAAAGTTCGCATGAAGAATTATGGCCTAAGGGCCTGGTTCAATGTGGAATGAAATCAGTGGGGGGCACTCAATGACTTTAATAGCCATTGGCTCAACCTCTAAAAAATAAGCTCTTGCCACTCAGCTGTAGCCCTTTTTATAAGCACCTCTTCCTTCCCTGTTTGGAGAAAGTAGCCTTGGAGGCATTAGCCTGAGAAGCCCTTGTGCCCCAGGGAAGCATTTGTAGCCCATGAAGAGCCCAAGAGGGGATGCATTCCCATCCTTTGTTCCTGCAAAGGGCCAGCCGCAATCTGGTCCGAAGATGTTAGCAGCACACTGTCGACATGCAGTGGAACAATCCATGCGAGCTAAACGTTTGCTAAGGCTAGGATAGCCCCCAGGGCTAGCTCTCACTCTAAGCAGCTGCCTAAGGCGCTGACATGGCAGGAGTACAAAACGGGTCGTGTTCAGCAGTCTTGCATTGTTTCATGTTCAAATCAAATCCCTCAGGACACTGAAATCATCAGCAGAATCCACTCTCAGCAGCCCTTAAGAACACTGCAAACATTCCTTCCCATGATACCAACTCCCTATAGAATTTTTTTGTCTCATAGCTCTAGTGTCTTCTGCACAAAGCCTTTAATTAGAAAGACCCACAGATGAAGCAAAATAAGAGCAACACTCTCCTGCTGTTTTCCTGATGTGGACTTAATAACAATAGTTCTTAGCTAACTTCCACTGAAGTCAATGGAAAGTCTCTCACTCAGTTCAAGGGAAGTCAGATCCAGCCCTACATTTGGATTTACTGACTACAACATTCCTGCAACATTCATCAATAATTGCCTCAGAACCCTACAGTGCCACTAGTGTAAGAGGTAGGGCCGGATACTGAGGAATAATGGAGCATATCCCCCATCATCCTGAAATTAATGGAATTGTGCCACATACTGCAAACCTATCTCATGGGAAAATTTGAAACGCCATGTTGATTCCTGGTGTTGTGATGCCAAGATGCATAACTACAACCTGATGATGTCGGTGTCACAGATGCAGCGTGCAAGAAGACGGGGTAGGGGAGAGCGCAGAAAGCTTCTTTCTTTTCCTCCCCTCCAGTGCCAGATGCAAGACCTGACCCTTCCATAGCACTCTGTCAGGGGTGGAACTGCTCCAAATGTTTTTGTCAAAATGTTTTTGTGTTTTTTTTTTTTTTGACAAAAAATGGCTCTTGGGTCAAAATGCAAATGTATAAAACAGTTCTGCTTTCTCGACACAAAAAATGGAAACCAAAACAAGAATTGTTTTTAACCGACCCCTCCTTTTTTCATAGTTAAAAAGAAAAAACAGGTTTTGCAAAATTTCCTGGAAATTATAACAGGCATTTTTCAGCTAGCTCTATTGATGTACCATGGGGACAGGGTTAGTACGAAGAGGGCGTCTCCATTCCCCCAGCCAAATGGCATGTATCCTTCCATCAGCTGCAAATGATAGTTTACAACAGTAAAAGGACTCTGCAGTCTAGCAGACAAAGTTAGAAGAAGATCCAAGTTGAAGCTACACAAATTCAGACTGGAACTGAGGTGCACATTTTCAATAGTATAGGTGATTAACTATTGGGCCAACTTACCAAGGGTTGTTGTGGATTCTCCATCACTGGCAATTTTTGATGCAAGATTGGATGCTTTTTTCTAAAAGATCTGCTCTAGTTCAAACAGAAATGAATGCATGGGGTGTTCCAGGGCCTGTGTAATGCAAAAGGTCAGACTAGATGCTCACAATGGTCTCTTTTGGCCTTGGAATTTTTGAAATGTGCTGCTCCTGCTGTGAAAAGCAGGAATGTTCAAGCATTGCTCCTCATCCTGAGACATCCTACCCTGAACCAGCATGTGCTGGTTTGCTCATCAGCCTTGCCACCACTGCCTGCCCACCTCCCACTTCCCATCTCCAGACACACACAAGTGTTTAGCTGTAACCAATGATTGGGTCCTGAGTCTCTTTGAAGGTTCAGAGCATCAGCATGCTAAACAACAAAGATGGATTTGCATAAAGCAATCAGTGGTTTGTTTCCATGACAGTTGCACATGAGGATCAGAAACTACAGGGACTTGCTAGTGGTAGAATTTCAAGCTGGAGCTTGGGAATTGAGCTGAATAGCCAGAATGTGCAAATGGAGAAGGAAACAAGGAAGGCTGTGGAGGGGCACAGGGATGCTGTGGACCTAGGGAAGGACATAGGGCTGAAAGACCTCTGCAATAACAAATTGACATGAAAATTCTCCACCTACACAATGGGCCCTATGGGTTAAACACACAGATACATCGACTTCTTTAGTCTCCTCAATAATATCGTCTCATGAATAGGTGAAGGTCCAGTGAATCCAAGCAATGAAGGGGCCACAGATGGTGTAAATCCACACCCAAAGAGTGTCTTGTGTCTAACCTTTAACCAGTACATCCAAAGTAACTAAAAGCCTGTTTTACGAACCCAATATCACTCCAGCATGAGTTGCTGTGTGCATTGTGCCTCAGCACAGTAAAGATCCTTGTGCTGCCCCTTTGTACCAGGCCTGCAGGAGGCTTACACAGGGTGATAGGCTGCAGCAAGGTGCTATAAGGTCTCCTCTAACTTGCTCCAAGAACTATGGGAGCACCTCTAAAGGGTTCCCAAACAATTTAACAGGAATGCTATCCAATCCCTATATACTCCAGAGGATACACAAAGGTGACTTAGCTGTCTCACTCAGCTGCATGAGTCTTCCCACGCACCTGAGTGCGTGGGAAGACTCATGCAGCTGAGTGATGTGAAGCATGATGTGAAGCGCTGAGATCCTACTGTGAGCTGCTGATTCCATGCCACAAGGGGCTGCTGGTCCTCATCCCCGCTGCGCTACCTGAGAGTGCTTCCGAATCAGCCCCTTCCTGGCAGAAGGACACCCATCTTACTGTGAGTGATTGCTCCCTTCAACAGCAATATGCACTCTGACTTGGAAAACACCCATCCTGCCCATACCATAAGAGCTTTTTCTTTTCTTCCACGTCCAAGCAAATATTTGTAGAACTGTTCAGCACATCTTTACTGTGAGCATTTATCAAGTTTATTAATGGCCAGACTTATTGCAAACTACAGCCAGAGCATTGGCTGTAAAATCTGGAGGGCAAGATCAGCTTCTTGTGCCTTACAGCTTTAAGCATCCCATATAAAACTAAAAAAAAAAAAAGTCTGTTTTTTCGGGGCAGGGTGGGGAGTTGGTTTTGTTTTTCCAGAAACAACAAGAGTGTGGGCTGTTTTACCTATTTGTTTTTCAGAAGCAAAAATCTGTGGGTCTTTTATGTCATATATATACAAGCATTAATCAATTAATCCTCCCAACACCTTTCTGTGGTATGTAAATATCATTATCTCCATGTTGCACGGGGGAGCTGAAGCTCAGGAAGATTCTGAGACTTGTTCAAGGTGACAGTGAAATGGGAACAGAACCCAGAACTCCTATCTGCCCACCTCACCATACTTACTCCTTTTTTCGCTGACCGGCCTATATTTGCATTTACTGAAATCTGAGCCCATGGCCATTGACCAGGTTAAGAATTGCACACATCCCATTATATTTTTGTGTAACCCCATCTCCCCAGCCTCACTCTGGGCGGGTAGTTTGGCTCATCTATCTGTCACATCTTGTTTTCTGTCCGTCAGTTCTTTGGGGCAGCACCTGGCACATTGGGGCCCAATCTGGTTACAGCTTTTAGGTGCTACTGTAATACAAATGTTACAGCAGCAGCAGCATCTTCAATCATCATCTTGATTTGAGTGATCCCCACACTTTGGCCTTTGGAGAAGGTACAGCTGGCTCCCTGTGCCTATGTGTGGCCAGATGACAATCACTATGACTGCATGGGTGCAAGAATAGCTACTAATGGATCCTGAGGCCTTATTTAGCAATTAACGGTAGAATCCACCTGTCCCCTCCATGGCAGCTATTGGCCCAGAATGCAGGAGAACTCCAGAACCATGGCGCCTAGCCCAGCAGAGACTCTCTCTGCATTAGTACAGAGGGAAGTTAGTGAGTGGACCGGGGGTGTGGCCAAGAGGTCAGCAACCCTGGACATGTACTTCTGGCTATGGGCAAACTGCATAGGCAGTACCTTGTAGCCTGGCTCTGGATTTTGGAAGGAGGTGCCCACTCTTATCAGTCCAGTGTGAATGGACTGGAACGCCTTCCTGGGAGCATTTTCTGCAATTTTTGACTGCCACCGTGGCGCTCTTTGAGCAGAAGCTGCACGGCAAAGGCTCCAGCAGGACAAGGGCCAGCTGCCTCGTGCGCTGTCCAGTTCTGGCAATTTGCAGCTGACATGAAAGTGGAATGAGGCAGCCCAACTGCATCACTTTCAGTGTGTACTTAGTGCAGAAGCAAAGGACGAGCTCACCCGCGCTGAGCCCCCAACCACCTCGGATGCTTTCATTGGCCTCTCTCCCTGCATCGACACCTGTCTGTGTGAGTGAGAGGAGGGGCACCCTGCCACCGCTTCACCTACCTCCTACACCAAAACCCCCAGGGCCCAGTCATGAACTGGCGCTGGTTGATCTGGGCCACTGACGCTTGACCCTGGAAGAAAAGGAGCGACAACGGCACAATAGCTTATGCTTTCATTGTGGAGCAGCAGGACAGGCCATCACTTCTTGCCCATCACAGACCTCAACCTGCACGGAGTCAGGAAAAAAGTGAGACCTGGCCAGATGGGTGAGCCAGCATGGACACGACCAAGGCACTATGCTCTGGAAATATCTACAGCCCTCAAGAGAAATCTGATCCAGGACACGCGGGTCTTCCCCAGCTTCCAAGAACAAATAAAGTTACATGCCATGGATGGGGCCAAACTGATTCCCCCTCAGTGAGCCCTGATTGATTCTGGGGCTACCGAAAACTTCATAGATGCAAAAGCAGCTCGAATGCTACAAATCCCCCTCCTTTTAAAGCCTACATCAGTCCTCGTAGAGATGATAGATGGGTCTCTCCTGTCCTCAGGGCCAGGAATGCAGGAATTAGTATCTCTTGAGGCCATAATCCGGGCCTATCAGGAAGTGCTGTAGTTCAATGTGATTCAGCTCCACACTTCCCCCTAATTCCTGGCATCACCTTGCTGGAGAAGCATGACCCTTGCATCTCCTGGTGAGAAAAGAGGAGCAGCTTCCCCTCTGAATACTGCCAAAGTGTCTCCCTGTGTGCAGCCGGCCCTAGCCCTCTGCGACTGGACCACAACACACCAAGACCTGCTTGATCTAATCTGATCTGCTTCTCTTTAGCCCAGGAGATGACAAAATAGGCTGAACAAATCAGAGACAGACCCCAAATGCAATGTTCCATACTGGAAGGGCTCTCCTACTCAGTGGGGGAATATTCGCTCCACCAGGACGCGACCTGGCTGGAAGTGCTCCCTCTCTTCCATGACACTCCATTGGCATCCCATTTCTTCTGCTGGCCCTGTATACAAGCTGCAGTCCAAGACTACATTAACTCTTGTGACCTGTGTGCATGCACTAAGATGCCCCTTGCTAAGCCCCTCAGCACCCTAATACCCCTGGAGATCCCTAGACCAAGTCCTCACTCCACCTGGATTTCATAGTGGAACTCCTTGACTCTGACAGCCATATAGTGGTCTTGACTGTTGTAGATCAACTGAAAAACCCTCGCTTATTACTTCATCCTCACTGTTTGTGCATTCACCTGTGTGTGTGGGGGGGGGGGATGTCACCCTTGAGTCTTTGTGCTGAGCACTCTAGGATTCATTCTCTGTCCTTCAGGGGCAATGGTGGGAAGGCATTGGAGGACTATAAGCATTCAAGTAATTTTGCCTGTGTTCTCACTGCAAAGGATACTGGTCAAGCCTGAGTGAAAAGCAGCGCCAGGTTCTAACCCAGACCTCTAGCCAGATCAGCTAGCCTGGGTTTAAAGCACCTCAAAAAAGAAGTTTTTTCTGTGTAGACAGTAAGGGTTTGTGGCTAAAGCCTAGGTTAACTGTGTAGTGAAGACATACCTTCAGCTGCTGATCCTGGCAGGGGGACTGTGATATAAAAGGTAATGATAATGAAAGGGATGGGGGAGGAAGCCAAGTTCCCAGGCAGGAGGTATGTTTTTGGATTTGGTTTGTCATTAAAAATAACTTTAAAAAATTAAAGGAGTACTAGTGGCACCTTAGAGACTAACCAATTTATCTGAGCATAAGAGTACCTTAGCGATGAAGTGAGCTGTAGCTCACGAAAGCTTATGCTCAAATAAATTGCTTAGTCTCTAAGGTGCCACTAGTACTCCTTTTCTTTTTGCAAATACAGACTAACACGGCTGCTTCTCTGAAACCTTTAAAAAATTAAGGCATTCCTATTAAAATGCCAATGACAGGCAGAGTCCTGAGGTACTGGATGGCACCAATGGAAAAAGGCTGTATTCTGATTGTGGAAAGTTATATATAATTTCCATGTGAATAATAAATCCTGTTTGGTTAAATTATATCAAGCAGTTCTTAAAAATGAGACAGGAATTCGGAGAGAGATTTTGTGTCAGCTCGAATTTAAGAGGCCTTGCCCAGGCTAGTGTTTTCAACTGTGTTATAACTCCAGCTAACTGATTCTCAATTAAGTCAGGTTAACTGACATGACTGTAGATGCCATTCAAACTTGGTGTTAACCAAACTGGATCAGATATGCCAACTTCTAAGAGTCCAACCCATTTCCTGCTGCAATTCCAGATGGTCTAAACTGAAGAGAACAGCAAAGTGAGCGTGACCCCTGTGGATAGGATATGCAGTTTGTTAGCGGCTGACTCTTGCTGACATCCTGGTCTCAATTTTCAGTTGCTCCATTCTGTTATTTGGGGCCTTGGTGATCAAGGAATGACTATAGCAGAGTGATTCAGCCGTAGTCACTCCCCGCCCTAGCACAGCCATGGCACATGCTGTGTTTTGGAGGCTGGCTAGGAACAAGGTCAGCTTAGACCCCCTTCTGTCAGTTCCACATCAGATGGATAGGCCCTGTGCACAGTGGGTGTTTTCAGGGTGGAGGGGGGCTATTTCCACCTTCATTAAGGTAACTTTACGCTGCCAGAGCAATATAAAAGATTATAAAGGGTAATTGACAGACAGGCTTCATAAATGATGGCAGCTTTCAATGATGTTAGAGAAATGCTATCCCAGGGGATTGGTTCAAATGTATGCAAATATTCATCACAGCCATTTCCAGAAGGGCAGACTTAATGCTATGCCACCTCTGCCTTCAGTTAGAACCCCTGATACTATTGAAGAGTGCTTACAAATAAGTAAATGCAAATGCTTGCAAAAGCTGGGCCTTCTGGTGCTTCTGTTTTCTTTCTTGCAAGTTTCACAGTAACAGTCAGTGAGATCTCGCTCAAGGTTTTGAAACTTTTCAAACTAACTGAAAACCAGGTGTTCCTGAGTTCTTCACAGCTCTGTGTTATAAATGTTTTTATGTGACATTTTTACACAGAAGTGACTTTGAATGTGAGTAAATCCATTCACCAGAGTTACTGCTAAAGGTTAAATATGACCCCCTTCAAGGAACTAACAAGGGGATCTGATCACTTCCTAAAAATACTATTGCATGCTATGAGTGCTGTTGTGTAGCATTAATGCTGCTCAGACAGACTGATGGACTAGACCGGGGTAGTCAATAGGCGGACTGTGGGCCAAATCAGGACCGCCAGACACTTTTGAACAGACCAAAAAATCTTTTTATTTAATACATCTTATAATTATTGTTATTATTTTTGTATTATTTTCTCTGGAGTCTGGAACTTGACTATATCTTGACCAAGAAATTTGGACTTTCACAAAAATAATTGCCCCTCAGACATGTTCCACTAGAAAATCAATGATGATAACACTAAACCTGCTTATAAATCTCTTTGGAGCAGGACTGACTTTCTGTTCTGTTTCTACAGCACCTAGCACAACGGGGTCCTAGTCCATGACTGGGGTTCCTAGGTTCTACCACAATAATAAAGTAAAGTAACATGATAGCGGAAAAGTGGCTACAAAGCCACCACCCATGTTGGGATAGACCCTCAGCTGCTATAGACAAGGATAGCTCCATTGTGGAGCAACCGTTGGCTCAGATCAACTGAGTACGTGGCCTATCATATAAAATAGGAAAAAATATTCTGCAGTAAGGTGCACTGTAGTGAGATTGAAGAGGGGCACCTCCGCTGATGTAAATTGTCATAGCTCCTTTCGTTTCAAGGGAGACGTGACAGCATACACCAGGTGAGGATCTAGTCCCTTTTTCTGTATATCAGTCTCAGAAATAAAAGTTCATCTTTTCCTGCCCACCTTCTCTCCTTTGTTATGTTCAGCTTTGTTATGGCTCCACACTGTAAAAATATCTTTCAGCATAGTCTTGTTACCAAAGAAACTATCTAGGTTCTAAACTGTTGGTCAATAATATCCAGGCTGTAGATGATTTCCAGTCCTTAAAAATAACGAATGACTAGTAGCCCTTGTCTACAGCCCACTTCTAATTTGGTTTTTGGTTGTATCCAAATGCCAAACGCACCCACTCTCTTAAGAGCGCATTGTGGCCTAATGCAGGGATGTGTGATTCAAGCCTTTTTTATCATAGCCTTTGCCACTGATTTTCTGTCTGTGGTCTCAGCCAAGGGCCAGAATTTCAAAAGTGCTCAGCATCGAAAAGCACAATGGCCAATCAGAGAAACAAGCACATTTCTTCAATGGGAGAAACTGGGTGCTGAACATTGTTTAAAATGTGGCCTCTTCATTTTGGTACCTAAGTGGGAGCTGGGCTTTTTGGAGTATCTAGCCCAGAGAGATGAAAGCTTAATTGTCCATTAATTTGGGGTGCCTCCGTTTTTGGTGTTCAACTTGAGATACCTGGGGTGGAGGTTCAAAGTTTCTGAGCACCTGCAGCTCCCGCTGAAGACAGTGCTGGATTTTTTTCCATAGCAGGATGCTGCAGTGAGACTCATAACACCTAAGTGCCTTTGGGGCTCTGGGCTGGTGATGCTCAGCACCTAGAAAGTCACTGGAACAACAGTGTGATCCACCCAGCCTGAGCTGGGAGCCTCGGCTAAGGAGTTGGGAACCTAGGCTAAGGCAAATGCAAGGGGAGAGAGAGATAAGCCCCGACCCTCTCTGAGTTCAGCACCTAAGTCCGGACTGAAAGGAGGTGCCTCTTTCTTCTTGCATTCCACACAGGGAACCCCTCTTGGGGAGTCAGGGGCTTTGATGCTTAAGTAGCTTCTGGGAAGGATGAATTAAGTCCCTGCCTTACTTCAGGGAAGATGGCTGGGGGTGGGGAGGAAGCAGTAGCTTTCTTCATCACCTTTAGCCCACTTGTTAGGGCATTCAGCTGGGAGACCTTGGCTTCAGTCCCCACTCTGCCTGCTGAGGAAAAGAGATTTGAACAGAGTTTGCCCCCACCCTCAGTGAGTGCCCTAGCCAGTGGATTATAGAGTGATTCTCACTCTTTTTCTGACCCAATTAATTGTTAAATTTTCAGTTAACATGGAACAACATCACTAGGAGAGAGGCACACATCAAAGTACCTCATAGGGAACTCTCCTGTTAGGTAGCAGATCCCTGTTTAAATCCCTTCTTCTCCTCAGGCAGAGTGGGAACTTGAGCTGGGGTCTCCCATGTCCCAGGTGAATACCTTCACTTCTGGGCTAGATGTTAGGAGTGTGGCTGCCTACATCCCCACCACTGTTAGGATCTTAATTAAGTAACCGGATTTTCAAAAGTATTGAACACCCAAGAATTCTTTCTGTAGTAGGAAGAGAGCCTGAGACATAAGCCCTTGTATCAGATGCCTGGTATGAAGCCTGAGACCTGGGCTAAAATAGTGATCAGAGCTTTGCAGATATAAAGCTAAGTCAGGCTGTGAGCTAGGCAGGGCCTGTTCACAGAATCTGGGAAGAACAGGGCTGATATTGCAGAAACACACATTCCTAAGAGGTGCTAGGCACAGAGCACTCATGCAAACACATTCCAGAAGTGTGATACAAGCATATTCCCTAAAGAGAACAGGCACACGCTGACCCATCCTAAAGATAAGGTCAGTACAACAGCATGATGGATAGAGATGTTTTGATCAAACCAACAGGTACAGGCTAATGGGTGGTGGTTAGCTATGTTAGATGGTGGTATCTAGGTACATCAGAGGGCAGTAACTAGCCACGTCAGAAGGGCAAAATGTAACTTGTTTGTATCAGTGTACAAAGAGGTTTGTCAGAGGGAGTGTCTTTGGCCCGCTAAGGGGATAGTGAAAAGTCACTAGCTGAGCTGTTTCCATTGTCACGGGAATACATGCATCGAGTGTACTTGTAGCAAGTATAAGGCACCAATACTGTGCTTTGTCAACAATAAACCTGACCAAGTTCCTTTGCTATGAACCGAGTCTGTGGTTATTGGGGCAGTTCAATCACGGACTGCTATACGGGCTATCTGTCCAGAGTCAGTACAGCACGCAGAGAGAACACACCTGTAGCCAACATCTGGCCATACCCACTGATATTAATGAGATTCCTTAGGCCATTTACTTAGGGGAAAGGCTAACAGTTTCAAAAGCATCAAAGTCACTTAGATCTTTTGAAAGTTTTGCACTAGGTGCCTAAATATGGACTAACTTCAGGCTTCTATTTTGGAAAAACTTATCCACATGCTTTGGTTCCCCCATCCGTACAATACATATGTAAACCCCATGGCCAGAGGACTTAGAGGGATGGAACTCTCTGCTCCTTCCGTTAGTGAAAAGGGGAAAAGCCAGCTCTTGCCCCTTCATTTGCTTTGTTTCCCATAATTCCACCATGTACATTTTTGTTGTTTTCATCACCATTTGTTTATACATATATGATAACAAGTAACCATCAGTATTGTGCTTGGAAAGGCACAAGAGCTGTGCTAAGTGTGCCTTGGATGCGGGGTCACCTTGATGGTACAATATGTGAACTAAGGTTGGATAGTGAAACCCGGTCCCAGCAAGAAGGGTTGTGGGGAATGGTCTGTCTCAGAGGCAGCAGCTTCATCCCAAGGCACAGGGACCCTGGTCAATGGCCTTGCTTGGCCTTGGGTTCCTTGTCCAGATATCTTGTGAAAAGAAATCTGCAGCATGATGGCTGACCCCCAGGGAGGGCTCCCTACTCTGCCAGCAGAGAGCCAATGTCCGTAGAGGACTGCCTAGACCAACAACAGTGGTCGTAGAGTGGCAGAGGTGAGTCAAACTGATTTTTGTGGAGCTTTGATTTAAAATTTCAGAGCTGGGCAGGGTGGTTGTGGGACTAGGCTGAGTGGCTCTGAAGGTATTGGAACCAGCAGAGGCATGCCTCACTCCTGGATGTCCAGGACTACTGCTTGTAGCTGGACTTAGGTGTGATTAGGGTTTAGGTGGGGCTGGATGCTGGCTCCAAATGGCTAGGGGGTTGCATAAATACCTACTATGTTGATTTGGGTTTCTTGTTCTCACCCATGTATATGCTGAGTCCCATACTACAAAGGTCTTGCCAGTGGGGAAGAGCTATCTGCCAAAGATGACATGGGAGAGATTATCCCGACTGATTCGGCAGTGTTATAGCACTGTAGTGTAGATGTTTGCTACACTGACAGAAGGCGTAGCTAGGGTGATAGAAGAATTCTTCTGGTGACCTAGCAGTGTCTACACCAAGGTTTAGCTCAGTTTAACTACGTCACACAGAGCATGACATTGTTCATAGCCCTGAGTGATGAAGTTAGGTCAACCTACCTTTGTGGTGTAGGTCAGGCCTCAGGCTGATTCAGCAAGCTGCTTAAGCACGTGCACAATTTAAAGCATGTGAGTAAATCCATTGAAGGCCATGGGATTACTCATGTGCTTAAAATTATGCATATACTTAAATAGCTTGCTGAATCAGGATTTATATAACTAAGGACCGGACTCTGCTACTGTAATTCAAATTGAGTAGTACTTTACTCCAAGAAAAGTTCTATTGAAATTGATGAGTATTTGTGGAGTAAATTACTACTCAGAGTATACATAAAGTGCTTATTCATGTGCTTAAAATTATGCGTGTGCCTAATCACATTTACTTTTAAAGTGACTGAAAAATGAAAGAAAATGTTTTGTATCCTACTAACAGGCCACAGAGATAAAAGGCTAATTTGGGAATTCTCCTGAAGAAGCAAATAATGCTGCAGTATAGAGATGACAAACTATAATTAACGTCTGTGAGGAATTTAAGGGGATTTGGCTAGAAGCGGTTCATATAGTGTTCATATAGTGTTCATACTTGAAATAAAAATTTGGTCTGAGCACAATTATAAATAAGCTTTTGCTTTTCATTAATTCCTTCTTGATTACTAAGGCCATTGTTTGATTAAGTAAAGAGAGAAAAGGAGCCATTGGAAACTGTTTACACAGTGTAAATGAGAGCAAAAATGAAAGAGGATATGTATATTAATGTGCTAGGGGACATGGATCTATGTGCAAAAATTTTGTGCCTGAATGAACTGAAGTTCTGCTGAATGGTTTTGTACACATAACCAGAAACACTGCATTGCACAGGTTTGCAGTAAAATCCCTTGCTGTCAGTAGCACTGGCTGTGTTTGCAGTTCTCGAAACAATTCTTTCTTTGCATATCCAATTTTGTGCATTTTGTGTTGCCCCTAAATAGTTGCTTAAAATGTATTCTTTGCAAATCTCTCTCTTTATGTCTTATATTTCAAATAAGCAGAAATTTGTCTTACAACAATCACAAAGCAAAACTCCAGAGAAGGGATTTTTTAAACCTGAAGCTAAAATCTTTGAAATGTTTCATGAACCATGGAATTATTCAATCAATCATGTCCAAGAGATTCCAGTCACAGGGCTGTTCAACTCTCAGCATAGATGAAGCTATGCAGAGTAACACACTATATTAAATCGGGGGGGGAGGGGGGAGGAAGACCTTGTGATTATATGAATTATAAATGCAGAGATTTAGATCCTGTGCATCTGACTTGATCGAGATTATGCATTACTTCTGGTGTGCTTGCAACCTGTGCAGAGGAGTAATGGTTACTCCAGAGGTGATGCTGTGTTGGGCATTGCTCACAACCCATTCCCCATCCCAAGTGCACAACACCTTGCAAAGCAGTAAAAGTAGTGCCGGATTTCAAGATGAGACGGTGAGGACACAAGCCCAGTTGCAACAAATGCTTGCACCTAAATCTGGCTTCTGTAGAGTTGTTTGAAACACAGACCAGGAATAGAACAGTACTTGTGGCAATCTAGCCCACAAAAGCTTATGCTCAAATAAATGTGTTAGCCTCTAAGGTGCCACAAGGACTCCGCATTCTTTTTGCTGATACAGACTAACACGGCTACCGCTCTGAAACCTACTCCTATAGAGCTACTTCTCAGCAGTAGACACTGATGAGGGCAGCATTTGGTTAACATATTTGCATGTTCTGTAACCTGGTGCTTACATGTAAAGTACAGTCACATTTGAAATTGACAGTGTTACACAAATGCATTTATTTACATGTTTGATATGGAGTGAGTATTTTTTACATCAATCCTGTCTTGCTAATCACAGTAGAACATTTTATATATATATATATAAATGTATATATATAAACATTATCTAGTTAGTGTCAACAGTTAGCTAATCAAAGTTTGGTTACTTTCCCTGGCATTTATATACAATCCCAGGATCTCACATAATGTGGCCTATCTTCTCACAACCTCTGTACACTGTTCTACAGTTATTATCCTAGTCTCTATTTTACTGAAGGTTGCTTGCAAGTGTTCATCTTTCAAGAAAGTTCCTATGTCCCCCTTTTTAATGGTGTTACTCAAGGAAGAACTCTACCAGAAGTTTTCATTTAACTGTAACTGCAAAGGTGGGGGCTTCGCTGTGTCCCCTAGGACCCACTCTTTCCATCTGCTATTGTATTGGCAGATCCACGTGGACTGTCACCTACTGGGTAACTCTGAGTTCAAGAGTAATTAGGCTAGTGCAAAGAATCTCACCAGGGTTTTCCCTTCACAATGTTGCCTTCAACATCAAACCATGAGCTGGTCATCATGAGGTTTTAATCAAAAACAAACGTTGTCACAATTTGTGTGACTAAAATTCGGGTTTTTATTTAAAAAACAAACAATCCATAGACATTTTTAGTATCACAGCCCCCTCTTATTTTTCATTGAAATTATATTTTGGGGGGGAGGGACTCATTTCCCAACCAGCTCACCTGAAACCCCTTTAATGTGAAGGGGGAAAGTGAAATGATTCTGATCTATGCATCCTCAGCAAAGTGGTCCTGACAGAGGGAGCTGATACCACACCAGCTCAGCCAGCCATCTTCCCTCTGCTGATCAGCCCCATATTACCCAAAGTTAGCTGCGATTTCAAAATATATGAACAGTCTCATTCTCTATTTGGACAGTATCGCCCATTTCTAGGCAAAACTGAGACCTGGGCTTAAGCCCCCACTTGTAACACCTCTAATATGCTGGAGAAGTTTAAATCTGGATATGAACTTTATGGCTCTGCTCCATATCTTATCTTTAATTACACATTTTGCCCAAACAACATAATATTTTGTGTGTACAGTCACCCAGTTGGAGCCACATGGGCATAATTTCTGTGAATGATTTAGGCACCTGCCATTGGGAAATCTGGCCTATGGACTCTTATACTCTTTCACACCCACGGGTTATGCAGTGGTTGCTCGGTACCAGATTTGTGGCTGTTATCAGTCTTTTCTGAAAGCAAGCTGAATCGCTTCATGCTGGTGCATGTGGTGGGTGGGGATGCTACTTTGTCCATTAATCCTAAAGTTAATCCCCAAGAATCTCTGCAGTGTTGTAACTGGAACAAAACAGCGTATAAAAATAATGCATTAGTATGGCCTAGACTACAGCATAAAAAAAAAAGAAATGATTCAATTAAACCAACCTTCAAAGCACACTAGAAATCACAGAACACAGAAATGACTTTTTTACTGCAAAATCCTGTAACCAGAGACTGGGTGTGGGTGGGGGGGAGACACACACGGACGACACGACAACCATGTAATTGAAACTTCAGAGTAATGTGAACTAATGCAGAAGACGTTGAAGACCCACATATTTGTGATGATGGGGCATATAGAAAAGGCTTTCTCCTGTATCTTCAGGTTCCATTTAAATTTTCTTTGGATTTTAGTCAGATGTAAACACTTTTTATACAACAATCTGTAATTAACTAGGCATTCAGCAATCATTATGTCTAAACAGTCCTTCACTCAGTGCATAAAGGAACATATTTAGGAACAGCTCAGAGGGTAATTGTAGCCAGATCATGTGACTTAATCCCCCTTTTCCTAGCCAATGTTAAAAAAAAATCACAAGAAATCCTGGAAGCAGGTATAATTCAAAGCTGTGCCTGTTTAATAGAAGTGCCCGAAGCAAGACCCTTCGCCCATTTCTGCCCCATCCCCCAAAAATACTTTTGCGCCTCTCAGATCAAGATCCAATCCAAACTTTACAGCTATTCCCTGCCTTAATAGTGAGTCAAATCAAATCCTCAAAATGTCTAAATTTGTCTAAATTTGTCTCCCTTTGGAAGAACAGAAGACATCTAATCAAAACCAAGGAAGGCACTGACTCTCTGTTGCTTAAAAATGCTACAGTGCTCCTCAGATAATACTGACACTGATTGTATAAGCCTACCCACACAGTGACAGTGAAGAATGCTGACCAAGAGAGGAAGTGGGGTGGAATATTAGCTTAGAACTTGGAAGACTGGGATTCAATTCCTTGCTGTGTCATAGACTCCCTGTGTGACCTTGGACAAGTCTTTCTGTGCCTCAGTTCCCCCTCTGTACCATGGGATTAATAGCCCTTCTCCACTTCACCAGGCAATAGTGGGGGCGATTTTTCAGATGAAATTTTTTTCACCGAAAACTGCGGCCTTGGGTCGACTGAACATTCACAAAATGTTTCAAGTGAAACAAGCAAATAAAATCATAGAATCATAGAATCATAGAATATCAGGGTTGGAAGGGACCCCTGAAGGTCATCTAGTCCAACCCCCTGCTCGAAGCAGGACCAATTCCCAGTTAAATCATCCCAGCCAGGGCTTTGTCAAGCCTGACCTTAAAAACTTCCAAGGAAGGAGATTCCACCACCTCCCTAGGCAACGCATTCCAGTTTTTCACCACCCTCTTAGTGAAAAAGTTTTTCCTAATATCCAATCTAAACCTCCCCCACTGCAACTTGAGACCATTACTCCTCGTTCTGTCATCTGCTACCATTGAGAACAGTCTAGAGCCATCCTCTTTGGAACCCCCTTTCAGGTAGTTGAAAGCAGCTATCAAATCCCCCCTCATTCTTCTCTTCTGCAGGCTAAACAATCCCAGCTCCCTCAGCCTCTCCTCATAAGTCATGTGTTCTAGACCCCTAATCATTTTTGTTGCCCTTCGCTGGACTCTCTCCAATTTATCCACATCCTTCTTGTAGTGTGGGGCCCAAAACTGGACACAGTACTCCAGATGAGGCCTCACCAATGTCGAATAGAGGGGGACAATCACGTCCCTCGATCTGCTCGCTATGCCCCTACTTATACATCCCAAAATGCCATTGGCCTTCTTGGCAACAAGGGCACACTGCTGACTCATATCCAGCTTCTCGTCCAGTGTCACCCCTAGGTCCTTTTCCGCAGAACTGCTGCCTAGCCATTCGGTCCCTAGTCTGTAGCGGTGCATTGGATTCTTCCGTCCTAAGTGCAGGACCCTGCACTTATCCTTATTGAACCTCATCAGATTTCTTTTGGCCCAATCCTCCAATTTGTCTAGGTCCTTCTGTATCCTATCCCTCCCCTCCAGCGTATCTACCACTCCTCCCAGTTTAGTATCGTCCGCAAATTTGCTGAGAGTGCAATCCACACCATCCTCCAGATCATTTATGAAGATATTGAACAAATAAATAAATTCTGAAAAAAAGGCATGTTTTAAACAAAATGTTTTGGGTTTTTTTTCTTTGCAATGACTTTTAATTTTGAATTTTGCTTTCAGTGGGTATTTTTGTTTGTTTGTTTGGGTTTTTGTTTTGTTTTTTTAAGTTAAGATAATTCAGACAAAACATTTTGACCTGAACCTTTTTGGTTCACCCCCAAAATTGAAAAATTTGCATTGCAGGTTGACCCAAAACAGTTTATTTTTATTTTTTTAATTCACCCAGAAAATGAAAAACTCAGTTATTCAGCCAGCTCTGCTCCCAGGTGTGTTGTGAGGGAAAATATATTACAGAGGGTGAACTGCTCAAATAGTCTAGTAATAGGGACCATAAAACTACCTAAGATAGAACAGCAAACATAGGCTCACTGGGAGCTTGACTCAAAGTCAACTGAAAGCAATGGGAAAACTAGAAAGGGCTTGGCCCTGTCTGTAACAGAAGGCATTGTCTTGAGGACAAGAAGTGGCCATGTGCTCAGACAGCCCCACTTTGTAGGGTTCAAAAGTGAGCCATTCTTTCAAAATTTGTTGGACATCTTTAAATCAGAACCTTTCACAACATTTTCATCAAGGACAAAATTCTCATCAGCATGAAATGTGCCATTGACCAAAATCTTCGGTTGTTCCATTGGCCAATGGAAAATTTCAGTGAATTTTGATGAAGATTTTGGTCAAGGATTTTGGTCAATGACAATTTTAATAAACATTTTTAGAAGAATGTCCTTAAAGTTGTCTATAAACATTTTGTGGAAAAATTCTATTAAAACTTGGTTGTGAACATTTTCAGAATCATTTTTCAGGAAAAAATTGTTTTTAGGGAGTCATTTTTTATTAAAAACTTTGTTTATTAAAAAAAATTAACCAGTTCTACTCAGCACACCTAGCTATTAATACGAGACAGAATAATTATTTCATTTGTTAGAAGGCTTCAGGCTATGAACCCCGGCCTCTATCCTGGACATTTGTATGTTTTATGAACCGTTGGTATATGTTGGTTATTGTTGTTATTTTGATTCTTATTATGTTTCATCTGCATTTGATTCCTCCCTCCAAAAAGTGAGGTTGGGACTTGTAGTAATAGCCATTGGAGACAGTGGTTATTGATCCTAGTTATGAGATATGGGTTTTCACCTTTTGTAAGCCTATCAAATGCCATGTGATTGGAACCAGGAAATAAAGACCTGTCTCTTACCATCACTCCTGTGTGTGTCACTCTTATGACAGACTCTTATGATCCATACTTCACAGATGGGGAAACTGAGTCACAGAGATGAAATGATTTGCTAAAGGTCACATAGGAAGTCATGGGAGAGCCAGAAGTAAAAACCTGATTTCATAGCTTCATAGATACTAAGGTCAGAAGGGACCATTATGATCATCTAGTCCGACCTCCCGCACAATGCAGGCCACAGAATCTCACCCACCCACTCCTACGAAAAACCTCTCACCCACGTCTGAGCTATTGAAGTCCTCAAATCGTGGTTTAAAGACTTCAAGGAGCAGAGAATCCTCCAGCAAGTGACCCATGCCCATGCTACAGAGGAAGGCAAAAAACCTCCAGGGCCTCTTCCAATCTGCCCTGGAGGAAAATTCCTTCCCGACCCCAAATATGGCGATCAGCTAAACCCTGAGCATGTGGGCAAGACTCACCAGCCAGACACCCAGGAAAGAATTTTCTGTAGTAACTCAGATCCCACCCCATCTAACATCTCATCACAGGCCATTGGGCCTATTTACCATGAATATTTAAAGATCAATTTTAATTACCAAAATCATGTTATCCCATCATTTCCTGACTCCCAGTCGTTTGCTTTAGCCACAAAATCAAGTGGGATCCAATAGTGAAATTGCATCAGATGTTACTTTACATCAAGATAATCATACATGAAGCCTCAATGCTATGTTTCCAATGCTGCTGTTAACAAACATGTGACCACCTTGCTCTAGCATCAATCTAGGGGAAGTGCAATAAAATGCACTCATCTGGTGTGCTCTGGAAAACTAATAAGGCATTTTAGTGAAAACCATCCTGCAACATATTTTTTTTTTGCAGATTGGGGGAAAAGGTGCACGACCACATCAGCTGTGTTGGTAGCAGCGATCGCAATGCCATTCTGTCAATTTATTTGTATAGCTTTTACAATATAGCTAAGGTATAGCTGTATACCTGGCTGTTTTCAGTAACGAGTCATTATTTCTTTATCCCTCGTCATTTTACCATCTAACCTCTTTCTTTCAATGCTCCTTCCTCGTGGCTAATCCTGGAGCACCCTAGTAATGGATACAAATCTGCTAAAAATGGATTTACCCTGAAGGCATTTGACAATCTCAGGCACAATGTGAAAGAGCCTTTTCATTCAAGTGTTACTTGTTCAATTCAAAACAATGCAGTCCAATCTTTTGGGATCCTGCCTGCTTCCCTTAATCTTCAGTATTTCCTATCCCCTTTTAAAACTGGTTCTCAACCCACCTCTTTTATGCCATCTGTCACTGACTGATTCCTAACCCTGATGCTTGTTATCAACCCGTGCCACTTCCTTGCTCTACCATCCCTGCCGTATCTCATATCTTCTTATGGCAGGGTTTCCACTGTGGGCCCTGCTCTATCTCTTGAGAGAGCTGTAGAAATGAAAAGTTATTCCATTTAATTGATTCCCCGTGACATCTACGAGAGCAAGACCAACCCTTTGCTGCATTTACATAGTCTCTAGGCTGTCTACAGTGGCATGGATAATGGAGTCATGCACAAACATAAATTGCAGCATCACTTTCATCTAGATTTGTACAATTTGTACAATTTTTCTTCTAATCAACCTTTTGGCACAACTTGTACTTTAAGCCTTTCCCATCTCTCTCTTGTTCAATACTTTGGGATTTGAGATGAGGCAAGTCTGTATTACTGAAAAAATATCTAATTGTGAGGGTGTAGTAGTAGCAGAATCTGTTCTGATGTAATACTTCTAATAGCCTTTGGGATTTATCTGCAGTGTTGTACTTTATTGAAACTATTATAGGGTGCAGTATTTCTCTTTGGTGGTTTCATCTGCATTTGATCCCTCCCTCCAAAAAGTGGGGTTGGGACTTGTAGTAATAGCCATTGGAGACAGTGGTTATTGATCCTAGTCATGAGATACGAGTTTTCACCTTTTGTAAGCCTATCAAATGCCATGTGATAGGAACCAGGAAATAAAGATCTGTCTCTTACCATCACTCCTGTGTGTGTTACTCTTATGATAAGACTCTTATGATCCATACTTCACAGATGGTGAAACTGAGTCAAATCACACTGTTGGGGTAGTGGTGGCTGAACCCCCTAAAATGACATGCAGCTCATCATAGAAGCGGCATGTTTGGGGCTCTGACCCAGAGTGGCCATTTGCCTCTCTGATTCTCTGGTAGGCTTGCCTCAGCTCCTTAAGTTTCACACGGCACTGCTTCAGGTCCCTGTTATGGCCTCTGTCCTTCATGCCCTGGGAGATTTTGACAAAGGTTTTGGCATTTTGAAAACTGGAACAGAGTTCTGATAGCACGGATTCCTCTCCCCATACAGTGATCAGATCCTGTACCTCCCGTTCGGTCCATGCTGGAGCTCTTTTGTGATTCTGGGACTCCATCATGGTCAGCTCTGCTGATGAGCTCTGCACTCACCTGCAGCTTGCCATGCTGGCCAAACGGGAAATGAGATTCAAAAGTTCGCGGGCCTTTTCCTGTCTACCTGGCCAGTGCATCTGAGTTGAGAGTGCTGTCCAGAGCGGTCACAATGGAGCACTCTGGGATAGCTCCCGGAGGCCAATACCATCGAATTGTGTCCACGCTACCCCAAATTCGACCCGGCAAGGCTGATTTCAGCACTAATCCTCTTGTCGGGGGTGGAGTACGGAAATCGATTTTAAGAGCCCCTTTAAGTCAAAAACCAGGGCTTCGTCGTGTGGACAGGTGCAGGGTTAAATCGATTTAATGTTGCTACATTCGACCTCAGCTCCTAGTGTAGACCAGGGCTTAGTCATATAACAGACTCCTTTAGCTAAATTCAGTTAGCCATTCCTTCATCTCTATTGACTGAACTATTGATTAGCAATGAGACTAATCTGTGCAGTGAGTTTCAATAGTCTCTGTCTTATTAAGAATGGGATTTAATTTTCATGGGTACTATCATCTACTGTTGTTTACTCATACTGTAAGGAGAGAACGACTACTTAAATAGCTGGCAGGTATTTTAAGAAACTTTACAATGAAATAATTCTGTGAGAAAATTCTGTTAGTTTTCCACAGGTTAATAAATAGAATGAGTTGGGAACTGATATGGACCCATATGGTTTTCCTAAAGACTCAAGTTTTCCACTACTTTGTCCAGTATTGTTTTGTTTTTTTTAAATAAACTATTGAGAAAAAAAATAGTTCTTTAAAAGTAATTGTTTGACTGTTCCTGCTCTGTTTTAGGATTTGAACTTTCTTACAGCTTAAATTTATCCTGAACATCTGGATTCCTTGTTCTTTGGCTGGCATGTCTGAGATGTTCAGAGGTGATTGCAATAACCAAGGGCAGAATTGTGCATTCTGCAATTCTTCTTTGTGCTCACGCATAAGGGAAAGAAAATAAAGGAGGAGTATGTATCCCCACACAGGGCCTGAAGGGGTTAATGTGGGCCTGAGGGGCCAATTAACATACTTGGCAGCACCTGTGAAAGAGAGAGAAAGCCAGGCTTAATTGATAGCAAAGCCCAGCTGGGGAGGGGCTGGGTGATGATTATAAAGCCAGGACTCATCAAGCCCTCGGATCGCTACCCCTTCCTGCTTCTCCACGTGGGCACCAATGATACTGCCAAGAATGACCTTGAGCGGATCACTGCGGACTACATGGCTCTGGGAAGAAGGATAAAGGAGTTTGAGGCGCAGGTGGTGTTCTCGTCCATCCTCCCCGTGGAAGGAAAAGGCCTGGGTAGGGACCGTCGAATAGTGGAAGTCAACGAATGGCTACGCAGGTGGTGTCGGAGAGAAGGCTTTGGATTCTTTGACCATGGGATGGTGTTCCATGAAGGAGGAGTGCTGGGCAGAGACGGGCTCCATCTTACGAAGAGAGGGAAGAGCATCTTTGCGAGCAGGCTGGCTAACCTAGTGAGGAGGGCTTTAAACTAGGTTCACCGGGGGAAGGAGACCAAAGCCCTGAGGTAAGTGGGAAAGCGGGATACCGGGAGGAAGCATAGGCAGGAACGTCTGTGAGGGGAGGGCTCCTGCCTCATACTGAGAATGAGGGGCGATCAGCAGGTTATCTCAAGTGCTTATATACGAATGCACAAAGCCTTGGAAACAAGCAGGGAGAACTGGAGGTCCTGGTGATGTCAAGGAATTATGACATGATTGGAATAACAGAGACTTGGTGGGATAACTCACATGACTGGAGTACTGTCATGGATGGTTATAAACTGTTCAGGAAAGACAGGAAGGGCAGAAAAGGTAGGGGAGTAGCACTGTATGTAAGGGAGCAGTATGACTGCTCAGAGCTCCGGTACGAAACTGCAGAAAAACCTGAGTGTCTCTGGATTAAGTTTAGAAGTGTGAGCAACAGGAGTGATGTAGTGGTGGGAGTCTGCTATAGACCACCGGACCAGGGGGATGAGGTGGATGAGGCTTTCTTCCGGCAGCTCGCGGAAGCTACTAGATCGCATGCCCTGGTTCTCATGGGTGACTTTAATTTTCCTGATATCTGCTGGGAGAGCAATACAGCGGTGCATAGACAATCCAGAAAGTTTTTGGAAAGCGTAGGGGACAATTTCCTGGTGCAAGTGCTAGAGGAGCCAACTAGGGGGGGAGCTTTTCTTGACCTGCTGCTCACAAACCGGGAAGAATTAGTAGGGGAAGCAAAAGTGGATGGGAATCTGGGAGGCAGTGACCATGAGTTGGTTGAGTTCAGGATCCTGACACAGGGAAGAAAGGTAAGCAGGAGGATACGGACCCTGGACTTCAGGAAAGCAGACTTTGACTCCCTCAGGGAACGGATGGGTAGGATCCCCTGGGGGACTAACATGAAGGGGAAAGGAGTCCAGGAGAGCTGGCTGTATTTCAAGGAATCCCTGTTGAGGTTACAGGGACAAACCATCCCGATGTGTCGAAAGAATAGTAAGTATGGCAGGCGACCAGCTTGGCTTAACGGTGAAATCCTAGCAGATCTTAAGCATAAAAAAGTAGCTTACAAGAAGTGGAAGGTTGGACATATGACCAGGGAAGAGTATAAAAATATTGCTCGGGCATGTAGGAATGAAATTAGGAGGGCCAAATCGCACCTGGAGCTGCAGCTAGCGAGAGATGTTAAGAGTAACAAGAAGGGTTTCTTCAGGTATGTTGGCAACAAGATGAAAGCCAAGTAAAGTGTGGGCCCCTTAATGAATGAGGGAGGCAACCTAGTGATGGAGGATGTGGAAAAAGGTAATGTACTCAATGCTTTTTTTGCCTCTGTCTTCACGAACAAGGTCAGCTCACAGACTGCTCTGCTGGGCATCACAACATGGGGAATAGATGGCCAACCCTCTGTGGAGAAAGAGGTGGTTAGGGACTGTTTAGAAAAACTGGACGTGCACAAGTCCATGGGGCTGGATGAGTTGCATCCGAGAGTGCTAAAGGAACTGGCGGCTGTGATTGCAGAGCCATTGGCCATTATCTTTGAAAACTCGTGGCGAACGGGGGAAGACCCGGATGACTGGAAAAAGGCTAATGTAGTGCCAATCTTTAAAAAAGGGAAGAAGGAGGATCCCGGGAACTACAGGCCAGTAAGCCTCACTTCAGTCCCCAGAAAAATCATGGAGCAGGTCCTCAAAGAATCAATCCTGAAGCACTTACATGAGAGGAAAGTGATCAGGAACAGTCAGCATGGATTCACCAAGGGAAGGTCATGCCTGACTAATCTAATTGCCATCTGTTATGAGATTACTGGTTCTGTGGATGAAGGGAAAGCAGTGGATGTATCGTATCTTGACTTTAGTAAAGCTTTTGACACGGTCTCCCACAATATTCTTGTCAGCAAGTTAAGGAAGTATGGGCTGGATGAATGCACTATAAGGTGGGTAGAAAGTTGGCTAGATTGTCGGGCTCAACGGGTAGTGATCAATGGCTCCATGTCTAGTTGGCAGCCGATGTCAAGTGGAGTGCCCCAGGGGTCGGTCCTGGGGCTGGTTTTGTTCAATATCTTCATAAATGATCTGGAGGATGGTGTGGATTGCACTCTCAGCAAATTTGCGGATGATACTAAACTGGGAGGAGTGGTAGATACGCTGGAGGGCAGGGATAGGATACCGAGGGACCTAGACAAATTGGAGGATTGGGCCAAAAGAAATCTGATGAGGTTCAATAAGGATAAGTGCAGGGTCCTGCACTTAGGACGGAAGAACCCAATGCACAGCTACAGACTAGGGACCGAATGGCTAGGCAGCAGTTCTGCGGAAAAGGACCTAGGGGTGACAGTGGACGAGAAGCTGGATATGAGCCAGCAGTGTGCCCTTGTTGCCAAGAAGGCCAATGGTATTTTGGGATGTATAAGTAGGGGCATAGCGAGCAGGTCGAGGGACGTGATCGTCCCCCTCTATTCGACATTGGTGAGGCCTCATCTGGAATACTGTGTCCAGTTTTGGGCCCCACACTACAAGAAGGATGTGGATAAATTGGAGAGAGTCCAGCGAAGGGCAACAAAAATGATTAGGGGTCTGGAACACATGAGTTATGAGGAGAGGCTGAGGGAGCTGGGATTGTTTAGTCTGCAGAAGAGAAGAATGAGGGGGGATTTGATAGCTGCTTTCAACTACCTGAGAGGTAGTTCCAGAGAGGATGGTTCTAGACTATTCTCAGTGGTGAAAGAGGACAGGACAAGGAGTAATGGTCTCAAGTTGCAGTGCGTGAGGTTTAGGTTGGATATTAGGAAAAACTTTTTCACTAGGAGGGTGGTGAAACACTGGAATGCGTTGCCTAGGGAGGTGGTGGAATCTCCTTCCTTAGAAGTTTTTAAGGTCAGGCTTGACAAAGCCCTGGCTGGGATGATTTAATTGGGTATGGGTCCTGCTTTTGAGCAGGGGGTTGGACTAGATGACCTCCTGAGGTCCCTTCCAACCCTGATATTCTATGATTCTATGATTCTATGAAGTTTATAGCAGAAGGGGCCTGCAGAGAGAGAATCTGTGGGATAGAAGAGGAGGACAAGGAGTCTGAGGGAGCAGACCTTGGCTGCCAGCTACAGGGTGCCTGGGCTGGAACCCAGAGTAGAGGGAGAACCTGGGTTCCCCTGCCAGCCATGGAGGAAGGTGGGGTGAAACCCCCTGAGGTAACAGGTGTAAGGACGAAGGATCCAAGAGATGGACAGAAGATTTGATGTAAGGATGTTGGACTATAGCTTGTTTGGACTCTCTGTTACCCCAATAGAGGTGGACTAAAGTGTGACATGGCTAGAGGGAAAAAGGGCAGTTAGACAGACCACCACAGTGAGGGAGCATCCATTGGTAAGGGGTGCCTTAAAGGCCAGACTATGCCTGGCCACAATGAGCTGCTCCTGCAGGGAGTGAATCCCATCACAAGGGGTTAGAGATGTCCAGCTAGAACATACTGATTGGCTGAAAAGGGGGTTCTGAAAAGGACATGGGAGGGGAAGTTTTCCAAAGGCACAAATGGGAAGTTGATGCCCAAGTCCCACTGATTTCCAGTGGGAGTTGGGTGTGTAGCTGCCCTTTGTACCTTTGAAAGTCTCCCCCATTAAGTTCTGTTGAAACAGAAATGAGAAAATCGGTTGTGTAGCAGCTTACCTTGGTCTTATTCCTAAAAGAACCCACAGTATCACTATTAACATACGTATCTGAGTAAAACAGTTCAAATGTACCAGTTAAAATAGGACAATATTTTCCCCCACATAAAAGGTTGATGTTTGTTTTGCAGGAGCGGCAGACATTTGAATACTGAAATATTTTAGTCAAAAACTGAAATTTCATCTGAAAACCCCAGAAAACTTTGTTTAGCAAATGCTTCAATGGTGCATCATGGGAGTTGTGGTTTAGGTGCCTCATGATCCCATTCTCTCCTAAGCCAGACTTCTTGGTATGACTACAGCTCCCAGCTCAAAGTGTTCAAAAGGCTGTTTTCACTACATTTCTGGCTTAAAAGTTATCTGAGATCCTCATGACAAGGGCCTGATCAACTCTGGGGATTTGCCTCTGTTATAGCCATTGATGACCAGCTGTTAATACAAACCAGCAAAGGTGCCATTTGGACTGATAGCACTTACCTCTGTTTAGGGTGGGGCTCAGCAGTGTTGGTTAGTCTGTCCACACTTGTAGTTTACACCAGTACAAGTATACCAAGGACTATAAGGGGGACAGTGTAGACAGGCTAGCACTGTTAAACCCAAGCGCTCAATAATCATGGGTCAAGCCCACAAAGTAATGAGGTTGGCTTCACAGTCATGAGAGCTTTAATTATAAATTTGAGATTTTGATTTTGCTTTCTGGATTTTGAGCCTGTAGGGGTCACTGTTTCAAGCTTTTCTCTGCAGCCAGGAGGGCTAGAAACGTCTTTTTCAAAAAACCGAAAACTTATATTCTCACACAACTCCAGGGGCTCTCCGGAAAACCTTGTCTATCACAAAACTTTTCAGAGTTGACAACACGTTAAGGCCCTCTTCATGATATTTCCAGCGCACTCTCAGATCCAAAAGGTATGGCTAGCTTGTGTAATCTTCCAATAAAACCTTACCTTTTAAGTTTTCCCCTGTGCTCTTCATGAAGCCAGCAAGTTTTCATAGAATCATAGAATATCAGGGTTGGAAGGGACCTCAGGAGGTCATCTAGTCCAACCCCCTGCTCAAAGCAGGACCAATCCCCAATTAAATCATCCCAGACAGGGCTTTGTCAAGCCTGACTTTAAAAACTTCTAAGGAAGGAGATTCCACCACCTCCCTAGGTAACGCATTCCAGTGTTTCACCTCCCTCCTAGTGAAAAAGTTTTTCCTGATATCCAACCTAAACCTCTCCCACTGCAACTTGAGACCCTTACTCCTTGTCCTGTTATCCGATACCACTGTGAATAGTCTTGATCCATCCTCTTTGGAACCACCTTTCAGGTAGTTGAAAGCAGCTATCAAATCCCCCCTCATTCTTCTCTTCTGTAGACTAAACAATCCCAGTTCCCTCAGCCTCTCCTCATAAGTCATGTGTTCCAGTCCCCTAATAATTTTTGTTGCCCTCCGCTGGACTCTCTCCAATTTTTCCACATCCTTCTTGGAGTGTGGGGCCCAAAACTGGACACAGTACTCCAGATGAGGCCTCACCAATGTCGAATAGAGGGGAACGATCACATCCCTCGATCTATTGGAAATGCCCCTACTTATACATCCCAAAATGCCATTGGCCTTCTTGGCAACAAGGGCACACTGTTGACTCATATTTAGCTTCTCGTCCACTGTAACCCCTAGGTCCTTTTCTGCAGAACTGCTGCCTAGCCTTTTGTCCTGGTTAATTAACAAAACTACATGTATTTGTATGCAGACTCAAAGGGCTAAATTAAGTCGTATGAAGGCACTTAAAATACCCGTCATCTCAGATGAATACAGAGTCTGATTCTCTCATGAATAAAGCACACAAGTTCCTGTCAGCATTTACTTTTTTTCTTTTTAAGTAGCATAATAAAACCTGCCAAGCAACAGCTCCTGGGCGGCCTATCTTCCACAGATCTAAGAGAGAACTGCAGCACAGATAAAACAACTGCCTGTAAAGCCTGATAAGGAGGCAGATGTCAGTGCTTGAAGATCATCCTTCACTAGTATTTGACTCTAAACCTCCAGCTGGAAGTGAAAGAGGATGCTTTAGTTGTTTTATTGATGCATATTTTCTTGTCTAAAAATTATCCCTTTGTATGGTAAAGAGATATGACTGCACAGTCACTACCAGGCACTATTGTAATAATGTTCACATTATGAAAAGGGGAGTCTAAGAGAATTAGAAGTGCACATATTTTATATATTCTGGGTCCCATTTTCAAAGCTGGGGATGTCCTAGTAGAATGCCTAAATCTGTATTTGTATATTCAGATCATCACTTCAGCACATTGCTTAAGTGATATGGTGAAAATGTGGATGTCCTGCTCAAGTGCTAATTATATGGGCTAATCAAGTAGATATTCATCAACTCCCCAGGCACATTTTAAGAAGATTGGAGTGATAAATCTTGAACACCATCATAACAGAATCACAATCCTGCAGTTTAGGCTTAGAAGTGCTTAGAAGTCCCACTCCTAGTTCTGATGCAGTCCATGCTTAAAATACTGGGGACATACATTTCGCAAATGGGGGGTCTCAACCCAGCCTCCAAAGTCCAGGGATAGGCACATCAAAAGCGCTGACGTCAATAGGCCCCGCTCGGTGCTGAGCACTTTTGGAAATGTGAAACCTCCCCACTCCCATCCCAATTAGTTGTATGATCAAATTTTCAAAGTCACCTGAATGACTTGTTAGACTAAGGTATTTGGTACCAGCTCCCATTGAGGCTGTCTCACTGATAATCAATGGGACTCTGGCTCCTAAATCACTCAAAGTGCTTTTGCAATCTTGCCTATTGACATGTTTCAGAGAAGTGTTCGAAGAACACTTATATTTGTTGAGGTTTGCCCACCATTACCTAGTAGTCTGCTCTATGTTCACAGCATTGCTTTTTTTATCTGGTCATCTGTGCAACTAAGTGTTATGTATGTGTAATATATAATTATAAATGGAGACAGTAATATGATTTTAAATTTAAATATATATATATAGAGAGAGAGGCTTTCCTTCTCTTTGTAAAAGAAGAATAAATGAAATAGCAAAACAATTCTTGTTCCACAATGTGCAATATTCATAGTATGGAAAGTCAAGGGGGAAAAGAAAAATTGAGGGATAAAATTTTAGCAAAATTATAACAAGCTGAAATGTCTTGTCATTGTGAACATAGATTGCCTGAGAGCTGCATTGGGAAACATTAATATTTAAAGATTTTCTTCAGGACATTTCCAAGCATCTCATGTGAAACACCTCTGCCTATTTAACACATAAATATTTTAAGATGTCAATATTTTGCACACATAAACACCTAGATCACTGCCAGGTATTCAGAGGTAAATGTCTTCATATGCTTGCAGAGTTGCAATGCAATTGCATTTTGGGGAAATATTCTAGGAGTTGGAGAACGCACTGAAGTTGTGGCTGGTTTCATTTCAGGTTCTAATCCAGGATTGATTCTTTTAAAAAATGAAAAGGAGTTATTGTGGCATCTTAGAAAACAGGACCTAGAAATCCAACTCAGAACTCAAGGAACAAAGAAGAGCTTGTTAAAAAAAAATGAATAAAAAATAAACAAATGCAATACATGCATCTGATGAAGTGAGCTGTAGCTCACGAAAGCTTATGCTCAAATAAATTGGTTAGTCTCTAAGGTGCCACAAGTCCTCCTTTTCTTTTTGCGAATACAGACTAACACGGCTTCTACTCTGAAACATGTTATTCTGCTAACATACAAATATGGGTCAAGATTTTCAGAAGCGATCAGTGATTTTGAAGCCCCAACTTGAGACACCATGAAAGGGCCTGATTTTTAAAGGATGGCTGCTCAGCATAGTCTGAAAAAAATTTTGGCCCTGGCTATTACGAAAGGTATGGTATGATGGGACAGTCAACAATGGCATGTGGCCTATCAGCAACTGCCAGTTGTAAAACTCCTCAATGGCCAGAGATGGGACGCTAGATGGGGAGGGCTCTGAGTTCCTATAGAGAATTCTTTTCCAGGTATCTGCCTGGGCGGTTTTGCCCACATGCTAAGGGTCTAACTGATTAATGTATATGGGGTTGAGAAGGAATTTCACCTGTGTCAGATTGGCAGAGACCCTGGGAGGGTTTCACCTTCCCCTACAGCATGGGGCACGGGTCAATTGCAGGTTTAAACTAGTGTAAATGGTGGAGTCTCTGTAATATTAAAATCTTTAAATCATTATTTGAGAACTTCAGTAACTCAGCCAGAAGTTAGGGATCTATTACAGGAGTGGGTGGTGCGATTCTGTGGCCTGCAATATGCAGGTGAGAATAGATGATCATGATGGTCCCTTCTGACCTTAAAGTCTATGTGTTTAATTCATTCCCACCCTAACTGTCAAAAATCATCTGAAATAAATAGCAAAACCAAAAAAATCTCCTCCAGTCACATAGAAGGAGTCACAAAAGATGTTCAGAAAATCTTTGGGGTTGTTTTTACCCTAACCAATGACAGTGTCATTCACCATTTTAAAATAACTCATTAGGTCCATCTACCATCATGGATTTTGACCCAAATCATCATTGAAATTAATGGAATTCTTTGTGTAGATTGATCTAGCTGAGCCAGTCATCACTGTATTTGGCTGTCAACCGCTGCTTTGTTAACAATTCCAGGGTGATACTGTGCCCTCAGTCTCCATGCACGACTCTTACTGGAAGTTCGGAGCAAACATGGAGACTAAGCTTCTGGCCCATATGTGGAAAGGAACTTGAACAATGTCCATATTTTCCTATCTCCCATGCTTAGAAGAGTCCCACATTTGCTCAAGAATAAGCCCTAGCTATTACTGAGTTTTCACTCACTCCACACCAATAAAGTGAGATTTTGAAAATGAGTGAGCTGGATCTTTCAACACACAGTTCTTCAGACTGCCTGGAGGATTTCCTTAGACCAGAAATAATATTTGGCAGGTTTAATGGAATTTCCCCTGGTTAAAGGTAAATATTCTACGTTTCCCCGGAGGTCTTGGAATTGAGTTTGACAAGCTGTTGACCGTCAATTCCCTAGAGTAGCCCATGGTGGAAATTTAGATGGAAAAATGTTGCCAAAAAACCCCCACCAAACAAACCATTAGTTCTTTTTTGTAGCTATGTATTAGTAAATATGTCCACTCTGCATTCTTTCTTTCTTTTTTTCACTAGAGAGAAAAGTGATTAAGTCACTTAAACCCTTTCCTAACATGTTGTTGTAGAACACGCTACAGAAAGGCCACGAAAATCAAGAAACAAAACAGTCTTGTGGCTTGCCTGGCTGAATGCTCATGATCATTATCTCAGTGGCAGTAGCAAACCCATGTTGATAGCACTAATGTGCACTCTAAAACAGTGTAGCAAGTAGAACTTTTATGGAATTGCTCGCTTTCATTTGAGATCTTTCATAAGTGAGTACAGTCAGAAATAATATATGTAACCAGAGTATTACAGACTGCCGCTGTTTGACAACTATGGCCATTGGTCCCAGAATAGCTGCAGACTGAGGATTTCATTGCAAAGCACACACAAAATAGGTCAAACCGTTAGCTGGTGTAAATCAGCATTGGTCACTGAAATCACTAGTGCTACACTGATTTGCACCAGCTGAGAATCAGCCCCTTAACAGGGTATCCTCCTTAGCTGCAATGATAATTTATTAATTGGGCATTTCCAATTTTTATACACTTCATCACATTCCACAGAAATGACCAACCAGAATTCCGTGATGTATGAAGATTCATTTATGTAGATGATCTTTGCATTGCTACCCAGTCAGAAAGATTGGAGGACACTGAGAGCATTCTAACTGGTTCCCTGAGTATACATGTAAAATACTATTGCACATGGTGCCTGAATCTGAACCTTAGAAAGACACAAGTGTATGCCTTCTACCTGAGACAACATCAGGCCAAACAAAAACTCCGGGGATCATGGGATGGTACAATTCTGGAGCACTATGAATATCTGTGTACATAGGGGTCTGTGATGCGATTGACTATGCCCTAAGGCCCCCCTACTGGAGGCCTTGTGGCCTTGCCAAACCCCGCCCCAGAAAAGGGCAGTAGAGAGGTCCTCCGAAAAGCCTAGAGTGGCTTGTGGGAAGCAACCAATCAGGGCCCAGCAGGCTAGCATAAGGAGAGCTGCAGGGCGAGAGCAAGTTCAGTTCTTTCCTAGAGCTGGAGAAGAGTGGATGTTGTGTGGCTGTCTGAGGGAAGCTGCAGGACCTTGGACAAGGTAGCACTGCCAGAAGCTAGGGAGAGCAAGAAGGAGCCCTGAGCTGGTTGCAGGGACTCCATCAGGACATGGCCCTGAGGAAAGGGTGAAGATGGTGCAGGGACATGGGGAAGTGGCCCAGGGAATTAGTGCAGCAATGCAACTTGTATGAGGAGGAAGGAGCAGCCCTCAGTGGTGAAAGAACAGGTTAAGGACTATTTAGAAAACTGGAAATGCACAAGTCCCTTGGTCCAGATCTAATGCATCCAAGGGTGCTGAGGGAATTGGCTGATGTGATTGTAGAGCCATTGGCCATTATCTTTGAAAACTCGTGGTGATCAGGCGAGGTCCTGGACTACAGAAAAAAGGCAAATATAGCGCCCATCTTTAAAAAAGGGAAGGAGAACCTGGGGAACTACAGACCAGTCAGCCTCACCTCAGTCCCTGGAAAAATCATGGAGCAAGTCCTCAAGGAATCCATTTTGAAGCACTTGGAGGAGAGAAAGGTGATCAGGTCAGTGAACATGGATTCACCAAGGGCAAGTCATGCCTGACCAACCTGTTTGCCTTCTATGATGAGATAACTGGATCTGTGGATATGGGCTCTGTGGAAAGCGGTGCACATGATATATCTTGACTTTAGCAAAGCTTTTGATATGGTCTCCCACAGTATTCTTGCCAGCAAGTTAAAGAAGTGTGGGCTGGATGAATGGACTAAAAGGTGGATAGAAAGATGGCTAGATTGTGGGGCTCAATAGGTAGTATCAGTGGCTCCATGTCTAGTTGGCAGCCGGTATCAAGCGGAGTGCCCCAAGGGTCGGTCCTGGGGCTGTTTTTGTTCAATTTCTTCATTAATGATCTGGATGATGGGATGAATTGCACCCTCAGCAAGTTTGCAGATGACACTAAGCTGGGGTGGGGAGGGATTGGTAGATGCAACGGAGGGTAGGGATAGGGTCCAGAGTGAGCTAGGCAAATTGGAGGATTGGTCCAAAAGAAATGTGATGAGGTTCAACAAGGACAAGTTCAGAGTCCTGCACTTAGGTCAGAAGAATCTCATGCACTACTACAGGCTGGGGACTGACTGGCTGAGTGGCAGTTCTGCAGAAAAGAACCTGGGGATTACAATGGACGAGAAGCTGGGTATGAGTCAGCAGTGTGCCCTTGTTGCCAAGAAAGCTAACAGCACGTTGGGCTTTATTAGTAGGAGCGGTGCCAGCAGATCAAGGGAAGTGATTATTCCCCTCTATTCGGCACTGGTGAGGCCACATTTGGAGTATTGCATCCAGTTTTGGGCCCCCCAATACAGAAAAGATGTGGAAAAATTGGACAGGGTCCAACGGAGAGCAATGAAAATTGTTAGGGGGTTGGGGCACACAACTTATGAGGAGAGGCTGTGGGAACTGGGTTTATTTAGTCTGCAGAAAAGAAGAGTGAGGTGGGAATTGATAGCAGCCTTCAAGTACCTGAAGGGGAGTTTCAAAGAGGATGGAGCTAGACTGCTTTCAGTGGTGGCAGATGACAGAACAAGGATCAGTGGTCTCAAGCTGCAGTGGGGGAGATCTAGGTTGGATATTAGGAAAAACTATTTCATTACGAGGGTGGTGAAGCACTGGAATGGCTTGACAAAGCCCTGGCTCGGATTTAGTTGGGGATTGGTTCTGCTTTGAGCAGGGGTGTCAAGGTTCCTCCCCCACTCTGAACTCTAGGGTACAGATGTGGGGACCTGCATGAAAAACCTCCTAAGCTTATCTTTACCAGCTTAGGTCAAAACTTCCCCACGGTACAAAATATTCCACCCGTTGTCCTTGGACTGGCCGCTACCACCAAACTAATACTGGTTACTGGGGAAGAGCTGTTTGAACGCGTCTTTCCCCCCAAAATACTTCCCAAAACCCTGCACCCCACTTCCTGGACAAGGTTTGGTAAAAAGCCTCACCAATTTGCCTAGGTGACTACAGACCCACACCCTTGGATCTTAAGAACAATGAACAATCCTCCCAACACTTGCACCCCCCCTTTCCTGGGAAATGTTGGATAAAAAGCCTCACCAATTTGCATAGGTGACCACAGACCCAAACCCTTGGATCTGAGAACAATGAAAAAGCATTCAGTTTTTTACAAGAAGACTTTTAATAAAAAATAGAAGTAAATAGAAATAAAGAAATCCCCCCTGTAAAATCAGGATGGTAGATATCTTACAGGGTAATTAGATTCAAAAACATAGAGAACCCCTCTAGGCAAAACCTTAAGTTACAAAAAAGATACACAGATAGAAATAGTTATTCTATTCAGCACAATTCTTTTCTCAGCCATTTAAAGAAATCATAATCTAACACATACCTAGCTAGATTACTTACTAAAAGTTCTAAGACTCCATTCCTGGTCTATCCCCTGCAGAAACCAGCATATAGACAGACACACAGACCCTTTGTTTCTCTCCCTCCTCCCAGCTTTTGAAGGTATCTTGTCTCCTCATTGGTCATTTTGGTCAGGTGCCAGCGAGGTTACCTTTAGCTTCTTAACCCTTTACAGGTGAGAGGAGCTTTCCCCTGGCCAGGAGGGATTTCAAAGGGGTTTACCCTTCCCTTTATATTTATGACAAGGGGGTTGGACTAGATGACCTCCTGAGCTCTCTTCCAACCCTAATCTTCTATGATGCTATGACTCTGTGAACTTAGATAAAGGGACAGAGCGACAGCTGCTATCTATAGGGTCCCTTGGCTGGGACCTGGAGTGGTGGGTGGGCCCGACCCCCATCCCGATTAGTCACTGGGGGAAGTGGCCTGGACATTGTGGCACCTTAGAAGGGGGAACTAAACTTTTTTAGTGGTCCAGTTGAAAAGCTGGGGCCAGAAAGGCCCTGAGAGGGCAAAGACATTGCCTGCAGGGAAGAAGCCCTGGGGCACTGCTCTATTCCGGAGCAGGGACAAACTGAGAGAGACATTACAGAGGGCACTGAGAGAGGCCCCTGTTGGACTTGTACCCTGAAAGGGGTTTGATTTGCTTTTATCACACACACAGACGGTGTATGACTCAGCTGTAGGGCTGAGTCAGCAAAGACCCACCACTAACAGGTAGAGAAATAGTGCAGGCACCTGCGTGTGGCCAGGGGACACTCGTGAGAGGTGAGTGCACCCTGGTACAGGGTCACATTAGACATAGAGAGAACACACAAAGATGCTGAAAAAGAAAGAAAACTGGGAACTGTGTCCTTCAGAAACTGGCCAACACAAAATGTTGAGCTGACTCCAAAACACGCCAAGCAACCAGTCTGACACTGTGTTACTCACACGTGAAATACCATGCCCAAGTACAGTCACCCTCAAGCCATTCACACTAAATCGATATTGACTGCTCTAAATGACTGGCATTGACTTGGCTTAGGTCGACTTACCCCAGTGTCTTGTGAGCTCTGTTGACAGGAGACACTCTCTGGTTGATTTCCTCTTACTCTTCTCCAGGAGCTGGAGTACCGGGGTCGACCAGAGAATGCTCTGCCATTGATTTAGCAGGTCTTCACTAGACCCGCTAAATCGATCCCTGCTGCATCGACTGCAGCAGCGTCGATCTCCCTGTAATAACAATCAGCCCTCAGGCTTGGGCTGTGGGGCTGTAAAACTGCAGTGTGGACACTTGGGGTCAGAGAGGGTCAGGCCCACAGCCCAAGTCAGCTGACACGGGCCAGCCAGGGGTGTTTAATTGCAGTATAGACATACCTTCAGTGTCTATCATAATCTGATTTTTGTTCCAAGGCAGGCAAAAGCATTTATGTTTAGCAGCAGCAGTGAGCAAGCATCAAAAGCTCAGGAGTTCTGGTTCACTTTGGATAAACACTCAGAAAACAAGATTCTGTTCTACAGCTCACTGAATTTTTTTCATCTAAACATTTTAGCAAAAATAAAAGGGCTTTGTGACCAAATTTTTATTTTAGTCAAAATGTTCCAGATTTTTGTTAAAAAATAAAACCAAAACCCAGAAATATTTGGTAATCATTTTCAGTTTCTGAGAAGAATTTTCAGCACAAAACCAAAACCAAACTGTTTTCAGTAAATTTTTTTGGTTTGTTGAGAATGAAAAATTGTTGCTAAATAATTTTACTGAAAACATTTTTTTCCCCAAAAACTGACTTTTTGTGGGGGGATGTTGATTTTGGTTTTAAACAAACAATTTCTGCAGGGATTTTTTTCAAAATTTCCAGTGAAAAACTGCCATTTTTCAACCAGCTCATGCTTCTTTATATCTTTCCTCAGGGTGGTCGCATGAAGGCCTCTCCCCCATGGGCCTTGGGGTTTGACACAGGGTATGTCTACACTACAATAAAAACACCTGCGGCACTGAGTCTCAGAGCCCAGGTCAACTGACTTGGGCTCACAGGGCTTAGGCTGCAGGTCTAAAAGTATTAGTGTAGCCATTCAGGCTCAGGCTGGAGCGCTTGCGGGGTTTCAGATCCAATGTCTACATTGCTCTTTTTAGCCTATGAGTTTGAGTCAGTTGACGCGGACTGTGAAACTTGGTGCCAACGGATTTTTATTGCAGTGTAAATGTTACCTCAGAGACCAGTGTCAGTCTCTGTGCTGTTGTAACAAGGCTTTTACAAAAGCAGGCCTATGATTTTCCTATACCCATGGCCAACAGCAGCTGGATGCAGTTTTGAGGTGTCCCACTGCGGGGCATGCTGTTTAGTGCCTGGGTAACATGTAGACACAGCTTGAGGTTCTCTGCTCACTTGCTCCTCAGGGTGCATTGCACTTGTCACTGCCAAAGACTCTCGTACCATAAACCCCCCTTTCTGATATGTTTCCCTCAGGGATGTGAATTTAAGGTAGGTATGTGTTAGGGAAGCCTGTGCAATGTACATTTGTGTTAACTGGCATTTTCATACTTCTGCGCACCTTCAGAAATATGGATTTGGTTGGGTTTAACTCATTTAAAGGCTGGGTGATGGTGGGAATGGGAGAGAATGTTCTTAGCTTAACCAAAATGGCGTGCTCATCCCTAACAGTGAGGGTGAATCACTGAACACATTCTTTAAACGTTGGGATTTTGAATGTAAATGTGACAGATGTGGCAACTTCCTGCCATTTCTGTGGGAGATCTCACTGTACTGAGATTATGTATCATTGTGGGCCAGGGACTGTATGTCATTCCATGGGGCAGGGTGAACACAGCGCCTCCCACAACTAACAACAGTGTGTGTGGAGTGATTAGCCAAATTCACTCAGGTTGTAACACCTCCCAAGAGGCACCACCACCAAGAGACACTTATTCTGGATTCTCCAGAGACACAGAAAGGCCTTTGGGATAAATAGCTTGAGTTTAAATTGAGTCAGAGCCTGTTTCTTATCCAACAAACGGACAGGGTCTTCTGTCCAATGGGAGCTGGGACAATCCTTGGGGAGGATGGGAAGGACTGACACCAACCAGAGCCTTTGTGGAGACAGTGGGATGATGATCTCTGGTAAGCTTATTAGCATCTGTGCAGGTTCTTTTAATGTTTTCTCTAGAGTGCTTTTATCTTAAGAATAAATGTGTTTGGTTACGAGTAATTGAGAAGTATTCATAGCCTGAAGAGAAGAGACATGGGCCTGCTTAGGCAGCCTGACTTGCTGGGGAATTCACAGAGTAGGCAGGGATATCTCCAGCCTGGGAAAACCCTGGTCAGAAGGGAGGGAGACACAGATATCTGTCCATGACAGGCAATGGTTGGGCAGCCATCAGCCTAAGAGTGGGTGCCCTGGCTGGACCACACAGGGGGAATATAGGGGCAGTTGTCCTGAACTGTGACTATAAGCATTTAGAGTTCCTTTATGTTCAGCAAGATTGTCAACACTGTTCATCCAGTGCTCCAAGCACTAGAATTTGATTTAACATCACCAAGCTCAATTAAAGGCAATTAATTCTCACTTTATTATATCAGTAACATAAGTATATAAATGTAACAAGAAAATATACTGGACAGCCTTGGTGAACCTGGCTAGCCATTACTGTGTAAATGCATGTTAGTGTTGCTGTACCTCTCTGGGCTTCCCTAGTGACTCCTGCTTGGACTGCCTCTCAGTGTTCTAGAAAGCCTATTAGCCTTGATTAGTTTAGAACCACAGATAATTCATTACCCACTAGGAAGTCAGAAAGTGCCTAAAAGCTTTTAATAGTGCTCATAAAAGGATTAATAAAATTAAGGAGGCCACCATGCAAACAGCAAATAAGTGACCAATGTGCTCTTTACACAGGAGCTGTCTAAATTATATATGGACTGAGAATGCCAGCAACAACTGGAATTAGGAGCACGCTTCGTTTCCTGGCGCGTGCACATCTGAAGAGATCCCCACTGAAATTTCTCGGCTGTCATAAAATGACGCAGCCTTCAACAAACCAGCAACACTAGGAAACGTCGGAGGAAGAAAATAATTATTTAAAAGGTTATTTAAAGCTAATGTCTGCTCCATTGTGAGCACCCCCTAGCGGCTGAGTTGGTCGGGGCAGTGAGGTTTTTCAAATATGGAATTAACTCATATTTTAATTGCAGCAATGAGTTCCTACTTAAGCTATGCTATGCTCTGCTCTTTGGGAGATACTATAAGGTATCTCCAATAGTTACTTTCCTTTAGGCTTCATGCATTTTCCTAGTAATGAGTTGCAATAAGTGCTGGCCCCCTGTTTTGTGAACTGTGTGCAAGGACAGATATGTGGGAGACTCAGGCAGGCTTTTAGAACCTGCCTGTCATCTTTCTGATGGAAATATGAAGAGAAGATCTGAGGTGCTTATCACTGTGGGGTGGAAGGAATAAGCAGGTAGCGCTGGGTGCCTATATTAACCTTTGTGAAGGTAAGGAGGAACGCCATCAAGCTAGCAGGCTAGAGGCGACTGCTAGGAGAGGTTGCTGATAAAGCTGGTCCGATGTTCAACGATGCATGTAAAAAAGCTGCATGCATGTAAAAAATCATTTGAGGCACACAGCAGATGCAAGTTTTCTTGGTCCTACAAAATGTGCTGGCACCTTATCTATTAAGTATTTACATATACTGTGACAAAGTTCCTGTTCTACCTTGGTGGGTTTTGCGCTTATTGGCGGATTTGCTCGCCTTGGAGCTTCATGGCAGCCCTCAGCTTGGCCGTTTTTCTGAATTCACAGTCCAGGTCAACGACTCCTGTGTCTGACCAGAAGTTGGAAGGATTTGGGGGGAACCCGGGCCCACCCTCTACTCCGGGTTCCAGCCCAGGGCCCTGTGGAATGCAGCTGTCTAGAGTGCTTCCTGGAACAGCTGTGCGACAGCTACAACTCCCTGGGCTACTTCCCCATGGCCTCCTCCCAACACCTTCTTTAGCCTCACCATAGGACCTTCCTCCTGGTGTCTGACAATGCTTGTACACCTCAGTCCTCCAACAGTCCACGTTCTCACTCTCAGCTCCTAGTGCCTCTTGTTCCCAGCTCCTCACACGCACACCACAAACTGAAGTGAGTTCCTTTTTAAAAACCCAGTTGCCCTGATTAGCCTGCCTTAATTGATTCTAGCAGCTTCTTGATTGGCTCCAGGTGTTCTAATCAGCCTGTCTTAATTGTCTCCAGAAGGTTCCTGATTGTTCTGGAACCTTCCCTGTTACCTTACCCAGGGAAAAAGGGACCTACTTAGCCTGGGGCTAATATATCTGCCTTCTATTACTCTCCTATAGCCACCTGGCCTGACCCTGTCACAATACGCAGACATCTCTCTCTTATAGAACACATGCACAAGAGCCCCCAGAGTGTAGGGTCCCAGGCTTCTACATACTTGTCTTATGCCTAGGTGTGGCCCTAGAGAAAGGGCTGATAGAGCAGTGTTATGGGTGGCTGAAGACTGGGATTGCTCTTGCATTGGACACCTCAAAAGAGGGTCAGGATACTTCAAAGGAGAAAAATGCAGGACACTCCTGGCATTCAGGACTGATGTACAGTATGCTCATGTGGCACCACCATGTTTTATCTCCACCACTACATTCACTTTCTCCTTACTGTTTGACTAGAACAGAGAGCTCTGCTGGATACTAGTGTGATACTCTGGCCTCCACCTCCCACCCCTGCATTCAGCCACACTTCTTAGTACATGCCCACATCCACTCCCTGTGTACCACTGACATGTGGCGGAAGCAAGAGAGAGATCATGTCATAACATTGTCTGAAAGTACTGGACATACATATTACTGACTGAATCACAATAGAAAATAAGCCTATGCATCGCTAGAACAAATATGGGCCATTTGCCTGTTGTCACAGGCTAATTCCATAGCAAACATGCACAGATTATCATTTTTTTCTCCTTTTGAGAGATTTAAAATACTTCTGAAATAGACATGCAGGGATTTCTGCATGAGCAGAAATTCATAGTGCCTGCTCTTGATTACTTCAAAAAGTCAAGCTGGGGAAGTTCTGGCCTGAACTCTGCATCTCAAATCCCATCTCTGTCAAAAAAAATTAGATTTGCTCAAATAAACACTGCTTGGTACTATGTTCAGGCCCTGCGTATTTCAGCAGGTTGTAATGATCTTCAGGCTTCTATAGTATATCCTTTTCAATGCAAGGTGTTCACTCCCGCTTGTAGGCATTGATTCATGTCCCTTTAGCCCGTCCACTAAGCTCAAGATTATGCTGGGTGCTGACCACACATACATAAGACCTGGTCCAATGGAAATATTAAATGGGATTTGGATCTGGCCCTACATGAGCAGCACAAGAGCGACGGCACCCTAGAGAGTAGGGAACATAGTAGAAAGTCCTTAGAAGAAATATTCATGTGGAGCCAAGCATACTCCAAGAGGAGGGAACAAAGTGGGAACCAGCCACACATGTCATTGATCCATGCCAGCAGTGTGAAAAGGATGTTCGTGCTGCATGGTTAAGTATTGGAAAGTGGTTCCATGCATGACTTTAACTCTTCCCCTTGCAAGCATCTATGCCCACAGAAAGAAAAGGAGTACTAGTGGCCCCTTAGAGACTAACAAATTTATTTGAGCATAAGCTTTTGTGAGCTACAGCTCACTTCATGGGATGTGTTCACTGGAAAATACAGTGAGGAGATGTATGCACACAACATGAAAAAATGGGTGTTACCATACACACTGTAAGGAGAGTGATCACTTAAGATGAGATATTACCAGCAGGAGAGCCGGGGGGGGGGGGGGGGGGGGAAGAGGAGAAAACCTTGTAGTGATAATCAAGGTGGGCCATTTCCAGCAGTTGACAGGAACGTCTGAGGAACTGGGGGGGGGGGGGGTGGCGGCGGAGGGGAATGAACATGGGGAAATAGTTTTACTTTGTGTAATGACACATTCACTCCCAGTCTTTATTCAAGCCTAAGTTAATTGTATCCAGTTTGCAAATTAATTCCACTTCAGCAGTCTCTCATTGGAGTCTGTTTTTGAAGTTTTTTGTTGAAGAATTGCCACATTTAGGTCTGTAATCGAGTGAGCAGAGAGAGATTGAAGTGTTCTCCGACTGGTTTTTGAATGTTATAATTCTTGACGTCTGATTTGTGTCCATTTATTCTTTTGCGTAGAGACTGTCCAGTTTGACCAGTTTACATGGCAGAGGGGCATTGCTGGCACATGATGGCCTATATCACATTGGTAGATGTGCAGGTGAATGAGCCTCTGATAGTGTGGCTGATGTGATTAGGCCCTATGATGGTGTCCCCTGAATAGATGTGTGGACACAGTTGGCAACGGGCTTTGTTGCAAGGATAGGTTCCTGGGTTAGTGGTTCTGTTGTGTGGTGTGTGTGTGTTGTTGGTGAGTATTTGCTTCAGGTTGGGGGTCTGTCTGTAAGCAAGGACTGGCCTGTGTCCCAAGATTTGTGAGAGTGATGGGTCGTCCTTCAGGATAGGTTGTAGATCCTTGATGATGTGTTGAAGAGGTTTTAGTTGGGGGCTGAAGGTGATGGCTAGTGGCGTTCTGTTATTATCTTTGTTGGGACTGTCCTGTAGTAGGTAACTTCTGGGAACTCTTCTGGCTCTGTCAATTTGTTTCTTCACTTCCGCAGGTGGGTATTGTAGTTGTAAGAATGCTTGATAGAGATCTTGTAGGCGTTTGTCTCTGTCTGAGGGGTTGGAGCAAATGTGGTTGTATCGTAGAGCTTGGCTGTAGACGATGGATCATGTGGTGTGGTCTGGGTGAAAGCTGGAGGCATATAGGTAGGAATAGTGGTCAGTAGGTTTCCAGTATAGGGTGGTGTTTATGTGACCATGTCCAGGAAGTGGATCTCTTGTGTGGACTGGTCCAGGCTGAGGTTGATGGTGGGATGCCCATAGATTTTAATCACACAATCATTAGCTATAGTTCAAATAACACAACATAATGTCAGACAGTCCTTGAAAGTCATTTTTGTCAGCTATGAAGTAAATGAGGCAAAAGTATAAAATATATTAGACCTCTGGCTGCAGCTGCCTAACTTCATTTGTCATCTCCTCCTTTGAGATCCTTGGTGGAGTCTAAAGCAGAGACAGGAAGGACGTTATTAACTAAGACTATGCAGGGTTTCATGGTGGCTCAGCCCACATATTGCCAAGATGACCTTTCTGGAGCCATCTTCGCTTTGGCCACTTGTGACTAACTAACACTGTGTGAAAGTGGCTACAAACATTCTGTTTGCGCAATCTTTGTACATGCTCCTGCAACTTAAAAGGTGAATCAAAATTAGTGTAGGGCTTAGCATCATGAGAATGAAGTAGAATGTCCTTCTTAGCAGTATTTTAGCTGTGAAATTAAGTGTGCAAGGCCCCTGTGCTATACTCATAGGCTGGGCTTGTGTGATGTGTTAAAACGTGACAAATATTGCTCATTTATGTCACTATAAAGTTTATAGTGTTACAATCAGTATTAGCATTTACAGTATCTAAGCTTGGCATTACTAATTGTATCACTATAAACATATTTTATAGCCTTATAAACCATACAAATAATGCTGTCAGGCATCGGTATTAATGGTGCAAATAAACCCAAACACATTTATCTTTTATGAGGCTAATATGCACAAGTTAGGGGTGATTTTGCTATTGTAATCTGTGATTTTTATCAGTGTAAAAAGAAATTTACCCTCTAGAGTTCTTGTGCACGTTTCACTTGATGAAACAATTATCACATTTGCTTTTCATAACTATCTGGCTATCACACCTAAAATGGGGACATGCAACAATCACGTCTGTATGGGCAGGTCATGCCTAGGGATCTGCATGAAGAAGGAGATCTTTCTTAGAGTAGCTTCTCTCACATCATACCTTTGCCTTGTCCTGGATCCTGCAGTGAGCTCCCTGGAGGAGTCAGATGATGTGGTTTGAGAGTGGATCTGCTCAAAAGTGAGTACAAGTCTTAGCTGAGACTGCATCAGATTTCTGTGCCCCCCTCCATACTCTAGACCCCCCCTGTGGTCCAGGAGATGGAGGAGGGCAGGAGGCTGTGTAGCTGGGGTGCAAGCCTGTCCATGGATGCCACCATCACATCCCCAAGATCTATTGGGATGACTTCCAGGCATCCAGAGCTTCATGGCTGAACCAAGTGTTCTATGTGCGGGCAGACCTCAGCGCTATGATCGAAGGATGCGCAGGAAAGTCTTGTCCCCTATAGGGTGTAACATCCTCTGGCTCTCCCCCCATCGAGTCACCATCCAGTATGAGGTTTTTCAAGACTGGGTAAATCTGCCCTGCGTTTTCTCTTAAAAAAAGAAAAAAACTACACACCACTTTGGGAAACCAGGCCCAAAGCTCCTCAGTGTGCTCTGCATTGCATGTCAATGTGTGTTCCTGTCATAAATATAAAGGGAAGGGTAACCACCTTTGAATCCCTCCTGGCCAGAGAAAAAACCCTTTCACCTGTAAAGGGTTAAAATGCTAAGGTAACCTCACTGGCACCTGACCAAAATGACCAATGAGGAGACAAGATACTTTCTAAGTTGGAGGGGGGTGGAAAACAAAGGGTCCTCCGTCTGTGTGATGCTTTCCCTGTTTTATTCTGTAAGGAAACACAGAACAGGATGACAGTCCAGCCGCCTCCTCTCAGCTGGCTTGCCCCATGCTCCCAGCTTCAGTCAGTGCCGAAAGCCCCCGGTGGGAGAGCGGAGGGGACCTGCTGGCAGGAACCAGGAATTCTCCCAATGTGCAGCAGTTTGCAGTCCATAGCTTGTAGTTCCCACTGCTGCTGTTGAAGCACACTGGACCTTGGGCTACAATGAGTTTTCCCTTGTAGGTTTTAAATTGTGCCTTAATTTCTAGTGCTAGTGATGTTGCAGCAGATGGCCCAAGCTCTACCACGAGTAATACCTGTGCAGCAGCAAGGGACTCAGTGGGATGATGATTGAGGCCAGAGGTTGGAAGACTCCAGATGATTAGTCTTTGGTTCAAGCAGTGTTCAGCCCAGAGATGCTTGGCATGTGGCATTTCAGCTACCCATGGGAGTGTTTCACCAGGCACATGGATGCTGGTTAGGAGTTGAGATTAAGTGGGGCTCAGTTTGGCAGGGCTGACCTGCACTGAAATGGATATGGTAGGTACTTTGGCCCAGAGGAAATGAGCCTTGTTCCAGGTGACCCTTCAGTGGGCCTGACTATTATAAAAAGCCAGTCTGCTGTGAACCAGCTGAGCGGCAAACAGCGGAGAGGTTAACAGAGGGAGTTTGCCTGGGAGTTAGCCTCAGTGGGTTCTCCCCAGGCGTTCATCTTGCAGGCTTCCCTGGGTAAGTTAATACAACACCTGAGGAAGCTTGTAGAAGGAAGGTAATATGGATGATGAGCGTTCAGCTGCTGTTACCTGAACAGGATGTGCCATGTTTGTCTTTCTTCCACAGGACAGAAGTGACTTTGTCTGTACAAAGTGCAAGCTGCTCTCCATATTGGAAGTATCGGCCCTACATTGCCTAAGAGAAACTGAAGATTTCCTGGACAAACATCAGGATATGCTTCTACGGACACAACATTCTGAAGATTCAGAGCAGGTTGCACAGTGGGGACAGAAGGACGGTGAAGAAATTTGGCAGCATGTGACCTCCAGAAGAAGAAAGGGGAGCATCCATGTACCAGCAATGCAGATACAGGTAAGCAACCATTGTCATGTTCTCTCCACAAGTACTAATGAGGAGAGTGGACTAGATGGTACATCTGAGAGAAGGGAACAGAAGGAGACTCCACCGATTGGAAGGATGAGATGCACTGTCCAAGGGATGGGGGTTCCACGACCACTGCTCCCAAGAGAAGGAGGCAGGTGGTGGTGGTCAGGAACTCTCTCCTCAGGGGGACTGAGTCATCTATCTGCTGCCCCAGCTGGGAAAATTGAGAAGTCTGCTGCTTGCCAGGAGCTAGGATTCAGGATGTGATGGAGAGACTGCAAGACTCAAGCCCTTGGATCGCTACCCCTTCCTGCTTCTCCACGTGGGCACCAATGATACTGCCAAGAATGACCTTGATCAGATCACTGCAAACGATGTGGCTCTGGGAAGAAGGATAAAGGAGTTTGAGGTGCAAGTGGTGGTCTCATCCATCCTCCCTGTGGAAGGAAAAGGCCTGGGTAGAGACTGTCGAATAGTGGAAGTCAGCGAATGGCTACGCAGGTGGTGTCGGAGAGAAGGCTTTGGATTCTTTGACCATGGGATGGTGTTCCAAGAAGGAGGAGTGCTAGGCACAGAAGGGCTCCACCTAACAAAGAGAGGGAAGAGCATCTTTGCAAGCAAGCTGGCTAACCTAGTGAGGAGGGCTTTAAACTAGGTTCACTGGGAGAAGGAGATCAAAGCCCTGAGGTAAGTGGGGTACTGGGAGGAAGCACGAGCAGGAGAAGGGAGGGCTCCTGCCTCATACTGAGAAAGAGGGACAATCAGCAAGTTATCTTAAGTGCCTATACACAAATGAAGGAGCTGGGAAACAATCAGGGAGAACTGAAAGTCCTGGCACAGTCTTGGAGTCTGCTATAGACCATGGGGATGAGGTGGATGAGGCTTTCTTCCGGCAACTAATGGAAGTTACTAGATCACAGGCCCTGGTTCTCAAGGGAGACTTCAATCACCCTGATATCTGCTGGGAGAGCAATACAGTGGTGCACAGACAATCCAGGAAGTTTTTGGAAAGGGTAGGGGACAGTTTGGTCGAGTTCAGGATCCTGACACAAGGAAGAAAGGAGAGCAGCAGAATACGGACCCTGGACTTCAGAAAAGCAGACTTTGACTCCCTCAGGGAACTGATGGGCACGATCCCCTGGGAGACTAACATGAGGGGGAAAGGAGTCCAGGAGAGCTGGCTGTATTTTAAAGAATCCTTATTGAGGTTGCAGGAACAAACCATCCTGATGTGTGAAAAAAATAGTAAATATGGCAGGCAACCAGCTTGGCTTAATAGTGAAATCCTTGCTGATCTTAAACACAAAAAAGAAGCTTACAAGAAGTGGAAGGTTGGACAAATGAACAGGGAGGAATATAAAAATATTGCTCAGGCATGCAGGAGTGAAACCAAAAAGAAAGGCCAAATCACACCTGGAGTTGCAGCTAGCAAGAGATGTTAAGAGTAACAAGAAGGGTTTCTTCAGGTATGTTAGCAACAAGAAGGAGGTCAAGGAAAGTGTGGGCCCCTTACTAAATGAGGGAGGCAACCTAGTGACAGGATGTGGAAAAAGTTAATGTACTCAATGCTTTTTTTGCCTCTGTCTTCACGAACAAGGTCAGCTCCCAGACTACTGCACTGGGCAGCACAGCATGGGGCTGTGACCAGCCCTCTGTGGAGAAAGAAGTGGTTCAGGACTATTTAGAAAAGCTGGACGAGCACAAGTCCATGAGGCCGGATGAGTTGCAGCCGAGAGTGCTAAAGGAGTTGGCGGATGTGATTGCAGAGCCATTGGCCATTATCTTTGAAAACGGATGACGATCGGGGGAGGTCCCAGAGGACTGGAAAAAGGCTAATGTAGCACCCATCTTTAAAAAGGGGAAGGAGGAGGATCCTGGGAACAACAGGCCAGTCAGCCTCACCTCAGTCCCTGGAAAAATCATGGAGCAGGTCCTCAAGGAATCAATTCTGAAGCACTTAGAGGAGAGGAAAGTGATCAGGAACAGTCAGCATGGATTCACCAAGGGCAAGTCATGCCTGACTAATCTAGAGGTGAAGTTTTTAAGGTCAGGCTTGAGAAAGCCCTTACTGGGGTGATTTAGTTGGAGATTGGTCCTGCTTTGAGCAGGGGGTTGGACTAGATGACCTCCTGAGGTCCCTTCCAACCCCGATATTCTATGATTTTAAACCTGCACAAAGAACAGAGGCCAAGGCCTGTAATCTGGCTATCAAGCAGCAGACTCCTATGTCAGAGACAATGTTTGTGAAGTGTTTTAGGATCCACGATATCAGATAGCAAGTCCTCCAGACATTTAACTAGCACTTACAAACAACCAAAGGCAGGCCTGCCCTCAACAAACCTTCCCCTGGTCTTATACTGAGCCTGGCATGGGCTGGGGGTGTAGTCACTCCAGTCAAGTATGACGACTAGGGCTACAATTTGGTCACGGAGATCATGGAATCTGTAACTTTCCAGAACCTCTGTGGACTTCTGCTGGGGCAGGGCTGGAGCAGCTATCAGCCCCAGAGCTTCTGGAGCAGTGGCTGCCAGAAAACCTGATCGACAGCCAGCCTGGGGCCGTGGGAACAGCTGACTGGCAGTCAGCCCTGCGGCTGTGGAAAACAGATGATCAGCGGCCAGCCGCATGGCCATGGGAATAGCTGATTGGTGGCCAGCCCCAGGAACAGCTGACTAGCAGTCAGCTCCGGGGCCAAAGGAACAGCTGATCGGCGACCAGCCCCAGGCCACTGGAGCAGCCCGCTGGGGCTGGAGCAGCAGCAGTCAGCCCCTGTCACAGGAGCAGCAGCAGGGCTTGAACAGCTGCACACCATGGCAGCACTCTATTTATCCCCCTCTGCTCCCCAGGGTATTTTTAATAAAAGTCAGGGACAGGTTATGGGCTTCAGTGCCTTTTTGTGTATTGCCCATGACCTGTTCCTGACTTTTACTAAAAATACCTGTGACAGAATCGTAGCCTTAATGATGAACAGCACGGATAGTGGTGCAGCAAAGTAACAATGTCAGTGCTTTGATTCAAGGGGTTCTCTGCAACCTGGGAGACAACAAGCCATTGGGTGGAAGGCACTATAGAAGTACAAACCATGGGGATGGAGGAGTCAGAGAACTAAAGCACTGCTCTGGAAGCAGTGAGCTGAGAAGAGGGTTGGGGTGCATCAGGGAATGGGTGACCGACTGTTGCTCTGTAGTTAAGGGGCTAAATGGTTCAGGAGCAGTTTGAGCAGAATCCAGGGGGAGCAGTCACCAGCTCTCCATGGTGTTAGTTGTGAATGTTTTGAGCCACTATTCTGGGTGGCCACGAGGACCCTATAGCATGAGGTAAGGGCCTGAATAAATGGAGAAATAGAGACAATTTGGCATTGACCCCCAACTAGTGTCCTGGGTCTCTAATGTCTACACTCTCCTCCTCTAGGATGACACTTCTAATGTCTCCAGGCCTTAAGAGCGAGAGAATCACCAGGGCTCAGAGAGAACCATACAGAGTGGTGAGAAAACAAAAGCCTTTTGAAGCTTTAAAACCAGATTTAGAAAACTCTCTTGTATGGAAACATACAGATCTCAGAAGCCTTTCTTCTTCCATACATATCCTGAGCAGCTACCTCCCTTTCAAACTCACCACTGTGAGAGGCAGGCTGCATCCATTTCAAACGCTCTCTCCTCACAGTGAGAGCCACTGCAGAACAAATGGCCAACATTAAATATCAGCTGCCTGGTACAAATTAAATACAAGGCAATACAATACAATGAACTAATTCCTGGAACCCCCTAGGATGCGATGTTCATAATGGGGTCTGCTTTGTACCAGAGACAGTGGGTATTCTTCAATATAACATGCTTTCAAAATTATACAAAACATCCTGTGTCTAAAAGCAAAGTGTCTAGGATCAAACCTGCATCTACACATTTGAGGCCAAAAACCGCTATCTTAAAATCTGCAGATCTTCAATATTCTTAAAAAGAGCAGAAGAAATGATAACGTACCAAACTCCTAATGGAATATTCTACTGACAAAGGAAACTTCAGTTAGCCCAGCAGCTCAAAATGAGGGGGCCTAAAGTTAGACATCTAAATTCCTATTTAAGCACCTAATTAAGGGGTTTGATTGGCAACCTCTTTGCAAATGGCAGCTGCCAGGTGCTCAGTACTTCTGAAAATTAGGCCACTTCTTTAAGAACCTAAATGTGAACTTCAGTGGGAATCTGTGCAGCACAAGGTCAGCCCACTAGGAGCTCACTGCAGGGGCAGCTAAGACTTGACTATAGGTCAGATGTGTACTGTAACCGGACACAGACTCACCAGCAGCACCTCCTGCTGGTCATCTCAGGGAATTAGCATTCCAACCTCCAGAGCACCCTCTTCAGGCCAGTGTTTCACCTTGCTGCTAGCTCCCATGTCCCTCCCAGGACCCTGATGCCCCTTTCACTGGGTGCTGCCCCCTCACAGTATCCCACAGTTCTGGGTCTCCCCCTTCCAGGGGAACCCTCCACCCACTATCCCTACCTCACCTCAGTCATAGGCTCCTGCCAGTCACCAGCTAGCCCCCACGTCCTGGGGCAGACTGCAGTATGAGCCACTCATCATCAGCAAGGTTGGGTTTGGACCTGCTGCCTCTGCCTACCCGTGGCTTCCCCTGCAACCCCCGTACCTAATAGGCCTTCCCAGGCCTGCAGCCTGGGGCTTTCCTAGGCCAGAGCTCTCCAGCCCCTTGGCCTTTCTCCAGCTCTGCTCCAAACTGGGTCCTCGATTCAGGTCTCTGCAGCCAGGTCCCTCCCTCTCAGAGCTAGAAGCAGATAGTGCTCACCTGCTCCTGGCTTTTATAAGGCTGGCTGGGTCTGTTTGAGGCATGGCCCCCAGCTGCAGCTGCTCTGCCAATCAGCCCAGCTCTTCCCCTGCCCCAGCCCTCTCCCAGGGCTATCTTAAACTCCTCTGGGCCCGAGCAGGTATCCACCCCGCTACATGTACATAGACAGCTACTGTTTGTCAAGCCCTTTGGGATCCTTTGAGATGGGGGCACTACAGAGATGTAAGACATTGTTACTAAACGTGTGTCAGGAGTAGGATCTGGGCAGTCTGGCTGAGTGAAGGAGCCAGGGTGGCAGGCAGGTTCTGTTTTTACTAGTGTGGATTGCAGATTGTTGGGACAGAGAGGACTAAGGAAGTTGCCCCATGGAATTGTGGGATACTTCAGGCAGACTCCTGATACCTGTGTTAAATGGGGCTACGGCTACACTACAAGGCAATGGGGCTCAGACTCTGGGTCCTGGCTTAACTCAAGCTCAGACCCCTCTAGCCCTGCAGGTCCCTGGGACCCTGGGTCTGAGCCCTGGGTTAGCACAATTGCCGTGTAGACACAAGGGGGGAGTTAGGCTTGAGCCCGGGCCACAGGCGTGCATTGCAGTGTAGACATACCCTTAGAATTTTGCCAATCAGATCCCAGGACTGGCGTCCTCTGCCAGCATTGAGCTTTGAGTTTTGGAGACTTTTAAAAGGTCAGTGGGTGCTGTGGTTGAACATACTGAAACCTAAGAGCCCTGTCAATCAGTGTTCAGGACGCATGGCTTGGACATTACCCCTCCCCAAGGAGCACCATCTACGTGAGCTTGGCCTGAGCTTTTTGAGATTGAACACTTGCACTAATGCAGGGACATGTACACTTTCCACTGGCTCGCAGGGGTGCTCCTCGGGGACGTATCCCTCTTAGTCACTAAACTACCAGAGCCTGCTATGTTTATGCTTAGAATCCAGGAGCTCATGAACCATATATTCCTCGTGGCCCTGTATATGTCGTGGTAGAAGAGGTGGCTGAGTCCTGGGAGGGGAAGGGTTTTCTGTGTAGGGTTTCAAAAGCAATACATGAAATACCTGGTGCATCTTCAGAGAGTGGGTAGTTAAAGTTCAAAAGTGACTGGGTTGACCTGTCCCCTGGCTTCTGACTCCTGCTCCAACCACTAGGCAAGACAGTCCATGTCCCAGTCCTGACAGTTTGCACAGACCACGTAGGACATAGGAGTGGGCCGTGTGCTGGGAGAATGAACCCAGCAACCCAGCCACTGCCTTTGGGAACACCAGACACGCTCAAATGGGCTTCCCACCTTTAGGCAGACAACCAAGCCTTGCAGGCCTGGGTCATCCAGCTGACCTCAGAAACCCAGATATTACAGGAGCAAGTAAGACAACTGTGTGCTGAAAACTCTACTCTTCTCATCTGTCCCATGAAGCCCTGTTCCCCAATACACCTGCCCAAAAGACTTTGCTAACCACCAGTGATTCTGGGGTTCTGTAACCCAGTGCCACCTCCTGTTCTTGATTCATCCTCAATCCTACAATAGTGACCATGCAAAAGTGAGCCTGGTTATCAGCCTTCCATTCAGGGAAGCATCAGACTGGGCCTCCCCCTTCTTGGAGTGCAACAGCTCGGTACTATCAAAGTGGAAGGTCTTCTCCAAGCCATGATGGAACCAGTACCAAGCTCAAATGGCAGAGGCAGGGTACCATGCTGTAAGAAAGCTCTGACAGGGGCAGGGTACCATAGCCTCCTATGTAGAGCTTTTCCACCACCTCACGAGGCGGTACAGCTGTATCAGTCCTGGTGGTCTCTGAGAGAAAAAAATTAAAGATGAATTGGCCCGGATGGATATGCCTGTGTGTCTGGATACCTTCTTGGATCTCACCATCCATATAGACAATCGATTATGGGAACAACGGGAGGAAAAAAGGGAGATCCTGCTACTCTCCTACCCATGTACATATTTGTCAGCTCCTTCTGCGGAGTTAATGCAAGTGGATATGTGCCATCAATGGCTCACGCTGAAGAGAAGGAAAAATGATGTCAGCACCATCTCTATGACTGCAGTGAATCAGGTCACCATCTCTGCCTGCCCTGTCTGAATGCCAAGGGATCTGGGAATGAGGTGGCAGCTACATTATGGGGGACAAACCTGGGCCCTGGCCTTGACTGGAACACATCCTGAGCCTGGCTTGGGGGCTCCCCACTTGCAAGGTCAGGACTGGGATATGATTTGGAGAGGGAGTCGGGCAGGCTGAGTCTGGATACCAGGAGGTCAGAATTGAAGGCAGGTCAACAGTCAAGTCTCAGGAGGTCTGCATCAGACAGCAGGAGCAGGTAGTGCAGAGGAGGCAGTCCTACGCAAGGGAAACCCAGTTGCACAGATGATTCCCCATGCCTCTGTTTGGTTTAAATAGACACAGGAAACCAATCATGACTCCCAGAGTTCAACTAATCAGATCCTAGGGCTGGCGTCCTCTGCCAGAATTCAGTTTCAAGTTCCATGAGCTGCTAACAAGTCACTGGGTGGTGGGGTTGAATATAATGACACCTAAGAGCCATGTGGACTGGGCTTTGAGACCCATGGCCCTGCCAAAGCATTTAAAAGAGTATCTTCATTGGAAGAAGGCTGCCCACATTCTAGAGGTCAAATCTGTTTGTATGTGTTTTGTATTTAAAAATTTGATAAGTGTAATAAAAGCAAAAATCAGTATGTCCTTGTCTGAGTTCATGTAAAGTCTGTTTCTTCTCTTTAATAAAGATTGCTTAAAGTAAGAAACTATTAATTGAAAGAAAAATGCCTAAATTACTGAATTGCAAAAAGAGGTGGGGAAATAAGAAACCCTAAAACCTGTTCTCTTGTTTCAATTGTTTCAATATTTTAGGTTAGACAGCTGGTTTATTTTTGTTACCAATTACAATTCAAACCAAGTCCTATTATGCAAGAGTTTATTCATTATGCCAGAATTATGAAGTGTTGTGTGTTTAAAATGTACAATTTCATCTTCTCAAATGTGCAGTGATGTTCGGTGATTTCAAACAGTGCTTAATGTTAGGTCTGGATTTGACTTTCTGGAGTGTGATTCTGGTTTGAACAAAGAAAACTCTCTGGACTTGGACACAAACCCTCTCCAATTGGAATGTTCTGCATCCCACTGCAAAAAAAGCTATTGTTGTCATTTAACCTCATAGTTACACCCCCAAAATCTTCTGACAACAAATTACTGCTTTGAAAACCAGCAATGAGGAGCCAAGGTTGGCAGTACTCAGCCAACCTACATATTATCAGATGATTACAGAAGGTCAAATATACAAGTCAGCTGGTGCTTGGTGACTTCAGATATGGTTTCTGTAACAAATCCATGACCTGAATGTGTGTGTGTGTGTACTATATAAATATGATCTGGAGGATAAAACTAGACCTTTTGCTCTAAAAACACAGGTTCCTGCTACTTGAGCTAAAAGAAAAGTTGTGTCATGTGCAGAGCTTGAATTGGGCCAGTACATGACTGAATGGGTTACATACACCATACCTAAGCTGCTTTCTTGTTCTCCAGAATCTTACTTAAAAAAAATACCTGAAAGCTAAGTCTATAGCTGTTATAGTTGTGAAGAAAACCTTGGAAACATGACCTGAGTGTAACTGATGCAATTATATATACCTGAGTGTGATGAGAACCTGGAGTAATAGCTGTGAGAATAAACTGCCCCATTCTGCTCTGTGTATTAATTCTGATGCCAATAATACTTTAAATGTCAACATTAACTATTTCCCTGCTCATCAATGAAGGGAGAGGAATACAAAGGTCTGCAGAATCTACTCTCAGCTGAATGCTCATTTTGGTGCCACAAGAGGGCAGAGACTGATAAATACCACTGCACATTTTATTATCCAGTCGAGAAGATACTATGCCCTAGATCTCCAGCAGGGCATCTGAGATCCACCCAGGGGAAAGCCAAGACAAAGGATGCCAGCGAGTGCACCCTATGAGCATTTGAACAATTTATAGAGAATGGCATCTCATTTTGATGTCTCAGGAGTTGGAACTTGGTTTATTCATAGATTCCAAGGCCCATTGTGTTCATCTAGTCTGACCTCCTGTATAGCACAAGTCACAGAACATCCCTAAAATAATTCCTAGATCATGTCTCTTAGACAAACATCCAATCTTGATTTAAAAATTGTCAGTGATAAAGACTCCACCATGACCCTTGGCAAATTGTTCCAATGATGGAGCTCGAAAAATGCCACTACATATCTCTTCCAGTTCAATCCATGATTATCTGACACGAATGACTGGGCTGATCTCTCCTACAGGCCAAACTCTAGAAGGTGACAGTACATGTACATTACAATCAGGGCCATGCAAACAAAATAACAAAATGTCTCCAGAATTTTTGAGAAATTATTTGCAACGTTATTCTGGGCCATTTTGTGGATCCCAAATAAATTTTATTTTTCAGCACATAGTCATGAAATAATGGTCTTGACGTCAATACACACATTTTTAAAAACAGTGACCTTCAACATTTTTAGATTTTGAAAGTTAAAATTTAATTTGAAGTTCTTTATTTGAAGAAAAACCATTTCACTCTTACAATATTTTTAAAAGGAAACATCCAAAAAAGAGTGGGTTGTCACAAGATATTTTCTTGTCAACATAGTGTTCAGAATGTATCCCTTTAAGAAAGGGTAACATCATTTTAAATCTCAGAACCCATTTAAATCCCATGGCATGAAACTTTGGCTGTCCCTCTGCATGGTGTGAATTTCACCCCAAATGGGGAACTGAAACAAGGAAGAACAAAGGAGAAGCAAATGAAAAAATTATCAAAGGGACGCTAGCCTGTTTCTCACACTAATGGATCCTCACCTGAAAGAATGATGAAGTAAAGCAAATGAAGCTTTATGTTCTCCATGTGACGGAGCAATGGTAAACAGAAGTACTTTCACCCCATATGAATGAGAAGGTTTTGGATGACCAGTTCCAGTCTAGTTTATGGCTAGGCCATAGCACAGTGAATGTGCTGCTTAGTGTCTCCACTGATTTAATCCTTCATGCTGACTCAAGTGTCCTAGTTTCCTACTTCTGCTTCATCTTATCTTCTCTGTGTGGCTATTGATCAGAGAATGTTATGCGACCCTCCTTTTAGAAGTCTTCTCAGTCTTTTAGACTCTATACTTTTCTCATTTACTTCTTACATTTTTTTCCAATTGTTTTCCTCTGTCCTTGCTAATATTGTTACTTGTGATCCTCTTCTAATGTGGTGCAGAGCTCCCAGGAGCCAATTCTGGGGTTGTAACTAAATGCTACTCTAAGCATATTGTAACAAACCTGGTTGCTCCATAAGGTACATCTAAACTGCAAAGAGAAACCCACCTCAGCGAGCCTGAGCCCGGGTCAGTTGACTCAGGCTCCTAAAGCTTTGGTTGAGGGGCTAAAAACAGCAGTGTAGATCTTCCTGCTTTGGCTGGAGCCTGGGCTCCCACATCATCCCATCTACCCAGGGGTCAGAGTCTGGGCTTCAGCCTGAGCCTGAATATCTACACTGCTAAGGTTGGCTCAGACTCAGTGCCACAGCTTTTTGACTCAGACTCAGTGCCACAGCTTTTTCTTTGCAGTGTAGACATACCCTTAGTGTGCACCATGTTAACAACCTTCTGTGCAACATCCAGCCAGCAGAGGGCTCCATAAGCCCCCCAGTGCGGTGAAGGGTTGGAGTGGATAAGGCCCTGGAAGGAAGTGGAGGCTGCATGAGAATTGGGAGCAGCAGACCAGACACAGGTGCTGCAGGGCTGGCCACAGCTTCCAAGTGCTGACTATTCAGTTATTTGTAGAGCACTAATGCAAGCCCCACTGGCCCCTCAGTCAATCTAGGCTGGATTGGAGCCTTTGTGTGTTATTTATTTATTTAAGCCAACCCCGAGAAGTGCTGCGTAGCTATAACAACATTCTGCCCTAGGGATGCCAACTTTGGTTGGATGTATTCCTGGAGATTTCATCACTTGACATAATCTTTAATTAAAAATTAATCTTTAATTCCTGGAGACTCCCAGACAATCCTGGAGGGTTGGCAACCCTATGCCACTCCTAGCCATGCTGCGTGTTGCCTAGCTCACCGAGCAGTGTCATAGACATCAATGGGATTAGTCCTACTCAGCGTGAGTAAAGATATAGGATCTGGCCCCTTAATGGGAGTTGAGCACACCTAGGGATTTGGCCCATTTCTCATAACAATAGGCCCCTGTTATAATACGCCATCACAAGAGTGAGAATTTAAAGATGGACAACCAAACAGCTGAACAGCTTAGAAAATATGACTGGAAAGAAGAAGCAAATGGAGCTGAATCTGCACAATCCAGAGAGAGAAAGACTGATGGGTAGGGTTGGATATTGCAACAGCCATATGTTTGTGGTTCACCTGCACTCGTGTATGTGTAAGACTTTGCAGGATCTGTCCCCAGCATGAAAAGTTTCTATATGTGAGGAAGAGGGTGTAGAAAATTGGCTTGGTCTAGATTATGCAGCTATTATTCATCTTAAATGGCCAATTGCTCACCTTAGGTTAGCGCTCACCATCATAAGGGTTGTGATTGACCAATGTAGCCATTTAGCGCTAAGTAAATGTCTACATTTAAGGAACGAAACAAAGGGGGAAAAAACAGAAAGTGTTCTTTAAATAGGTGAAAATGCACTGTCAAGGGAAGGTTAGGGATTTTGATCACTGGAGGTAAAAAAAGTCAAGACTAGACAGAGAACATCCAGTGGGGGCGGGTTTCTATAGGAACGCTAGGAGCATAACTGTGCTGCAGTGAAGAATGGTGAGTGGACCCAAGCACTTGATGTGATGTAAGAATGGAAACATCTATTCAGTGAGAAATCACCAACATTTACAACAAACATTATTCACCACCAATTAAATGGCCAGCCAGATCAGAGACACAAGAGGCCGGTTCTGTTCCTAACATCTAGGAAAGGTAATCCAGATAAAAGACTTTTCTCTTTTAGCCCTAAATACATCTTGTTATTTTCCCCCTTCCTTCTAATCCATATGATGGCTTTAAAATTGCCTCAGCTTCCACCGTGAATAGCCTGCTGCTTCTTTTAGTCCCTTCTTTATCTTTTGCGAAGCATCTAGGTTCCACAGCTTAGATTTTCTTTCTACCGCTTATAGGATATTGCTGGATTGTGACCATTTTTGTGTCTCCATCAGGCCTTGAAGTGATTATCCAGGCTTTTGTCACTTGGAGATTAGATTAGTACAGTTCCCTAGGCTGCCTTGCCTGATAAGGCATTGTATAAATTCCAGCTGGTGCAGAGAGCAGCTAACAGGTTCTCTTTAAATGGAAGGTGTATTGAACTCATTTTCACCTGTTCTGAATCTCTTGCATTAGTTGCCAGCTAAACAAGGCACAGGTTTTAGAGTCACTCTCTCAAGGCTTTCTCTGGATTCTGTCCAGCACACTTTAGCTTTGTATGCTCCTAATCTCTGCTGAAGCAAAATCTATTTAGTCTAGTTTTGTTCACCAACCACAAGGGGCGACAGCACCTCGAGTATCCCAATTGTGCGATTCTTTTATACCACAGGTGTGCAGTGTGACTAACCTATTTTCAACTAGATTATTGCTGCCTCACATATCAGTTATAGGAGGAAAAGCAAAATGTCCTTCCAATGCCCTGCCACTTATCAGGAGCGGCACCAGTTGGGAACATCGGCATTGCGAAGAACACAAGAATTTTCAAGGGAAGAACATTCGCTGGTGGGAGCCAACTGTAAAATACAAATTGCATTAGAGTAAATTCACCCTTGTGCAGAGGGCCAGCAGAAGGACTATGAACTGCTTACACCTTTGTATTTTATCCTGCCACCTGTCACCATAGTACCTGGGCTACTTTCACATGAAATCAACAGCAACAGCAAAGTCTCAAGTGGACTTCATGGAAATTCTGACACATCTTCCTTTTGGGGATAAAAATTCTACTTGGAGTAGTGTTTCTCAGGTTTTTCTTTAGTTTTGTTTTTTATTTGTTTTGGGGGGGTTCTTTTTGGGATTTGGTGAGGGGTATTGGTAGGGATTGGGAATAGAAGGGGTGTTACAATTTTGAGCATTACTTTTGCTAGAAAGGCTTTCTCAAAGAGGAAGACTTTGCAATGTTTACTAAAAATCGTCATATTCTGGAGTCACCTGATCTCCTCAGGAAGTTTGATCTTCTCATAGACTCAGTCTTTAAGGCCAGAATGGACCATTATGATCATATAATCTGGCCCCCTGTACATTGCAGGTTGCAGAATCTCACCCACCCCTCCTGTAATAGACCCATAACCTCTGGCTGAGTTTTGGAAGTCCTCAAATCATGGATTAAAGACTTCAAGTTACAGAGAATCCACCATTTACACTAGTTTAAACTTTCAAGTGACCCATGCCCCATGTTGCAGTGGAAGGCAAAAACCCGCAGCATCTCTGCCAGTCTGACCCAGAGGAAAATTCCTTCCCAACTCCAAAGACGGCGATTAGTTAGGCCCTGAGCATGTGGGCAAGAACCATCAGCTAGACGCCTGGGAAAGAATTCTCTGTAGTAACTTAGAATCCTCCCCAACTTGTGTCCCATCACTGGCCGCTGGAGATATTTGCTGTTAGATCGGCTACATGCCCTTGTAGGTAGTCTCATCATACCATCCCCTCCATAAATTTATCAAGCTCAGTCTTGAAGGCAGTTAGGTTTTTGCCCCTACTGCGCACCTTGGAAGGCTGTTCCAGATCTTCATTGATGGTTAGAAACCTTTGCCTAATTTCAATCCTAAACTTGTTGATAGCCAGTTTATATCCATTTGTTCTTGTGTCCACACTGGAGCTTAATTTAAATAACTCCTCTCCCTGGTATTTATCCCTTTCATGTGTTTATAGTGAGCAATCACATCTCTCCTCAGCCTTCTTTTGGTTAGGCTAAACAATCCAAGCTCTTTGAGTCTCCTCTGAAAAGGGAGGTTTTCCATTCCTTGGGTCAGCCTAGTAGCCCTTCTCTGTACCTGTTGCAATTTGAATTCATCTTTGTTTAAAAATGGGAGACCAGAACTGCACACAGTATGCCAGATGAGGTCTCACCAGTTCCTTGTATAACAGTCCTGACACTGCCCTGTCTCTTCCGGAAATACCTCGCCCGATGCTTCCTAGGAATGCATTAGCTTTTTTCATCACATTCGTGGCTCAGAGTCATCCAGTGATTAACCAATACACCCAGATCTTTCTCTTCCTCTGTCACTTCCAACTGACAAGTCCCCAGCTTATAGCAAAAATTCTTATTCTTATTCCCTAAGTGCATCCCATTTCTATTATTACAATTGTCAAGGTCATCCAAATCTTCTTATGTGATATTCCAATCCTCCTCTGTATTGGCAATACCTCCCAACTTTGTGTAATCCACAAATTTTATTAACACACTCCCACTTTCTGTGCCAAGGTCATTAATAATTTTTTAAATAAGATTGATCCTAAGACCGATCCCTGAGGAACTCCACTAGTAACCTCCCTCCAACCTGACAGTTCATCTTTCACTATGACCCGTTGTAGTCTCCTCAGGAATTTTGATCCTCTCCATAGAAAAAGCCTTGTCCCCAACTCTCACTAGCTTCATCCTGGGCTTTGTGTACCCACTTCACCATTCTGTTCTGGAACCATTTTATACCTTGGGCCCATCCGTAAGACTAATATGTGATAGTTGTGCAATCTGTTATTTTTTCCTGATAGGCAACTATTATTTGGGAAAGCTTTTTCAGAAAAACATAGATTTTCATATGTATCTGTACATTGTCTAGCACACTCTAGGAGTAAGGGGGTGGTGTTATGTTGGCATATGGTATTAGTATGACTGTTAGAAGAATACAGTGTCCAGTTCTGGTGTCCACACTTCAGAAAGGATGCTGACAAATTGGAGAGGTTTCAGAAAGACCTGCCAGAATGATTTCACATCTGGAAAACATGCCTTAGTGTGAATAACAAAGCTCAGTTTATTTATTTTATCCAAGATTAAGAGGTGATTAGATCACAGTGTACATGTACTTACATAAGGAATAGATTTCTGATTAAAGACAGCTCTTTAATAGAGTAGAAAAAGTCTTAATGGGAGTCAATGGTTGCAAGTTGAAGCTAGATGCATTCAGGCTAGAAATAAGGTGACTTTGGGATAATTAACCAGTGGAACAATTTACCTAGGGATGTGATTGGTTCTCCATCACTTGAAGTCTTAAACAAGACTGGCTATCTTTTAAAAAAGGGTGCTCTAGCTCAAACCGAAGTTATGGACTTGGTGCACAAATTACTGCATGAAGTTCTCTGGCCTGTGTTATGCAGGAGATTAGACTAGGTGCTCACAACAGTCCCTTCTGTCTTACAGTTTGTTAATATATTAACCTACACAGGCCCTGATCCTGATAGAATTCTCTTGTGTCACATAAACATTAATTAAATAAAGAATAAAGATGTACCACATATGGTACATGGTTGTAGAATATGGTACATATTCTTGTTAGCTTCCTGCTTTGAGGAATTTTTTGGGGGAGGAGGAGTTATAATCTGGGAATTTTTCCATATGTTTCTTTAAAGATGGCCAATATTGGCTGCCTTAACCAAGGTCCTTCTGACTGTAATGATACCACCAGCACTCCTGAAGAAAATACATCCTGCTCGCGTATTGGATGGCAGGCACCTCAGGTTGCTTAGAGCACGCCAAGCGATAAAAGGCATCCACAGTGTCTTGTAGAGCTGATTGGAACTCTTTCAATCAGCACATCTGTTTTATTTTATTTTATAATTATTATGTACATTGCAATATTAAATGAGAGTGTTTAAATTAACCAGGGTAGCTTATAAAAGGCAGAAATGTATAGGCCATTTCCTGACAAAGTTAGACATTCTGGAAGAGGGAGGGGGAAATGTCTTTTTTCTGACTTTCCAGAGGGCTCAGATGTCATGCTGTTTCATGCTGCCTCTCTCACACATGAAAACATCTTTGCTAGAACAGGTTAAAAAAACTATTTCAAATTTTCAATTTTTTTTTGTTAAAATTTTGTCTTTTTCCTCAAATTTTGATACCGTTTCATAAATTTTGGACCAGATCTAGTCTTTTGAGCTGCACTGACCTTCCTTCTCGCATGGGTTAGACCTAGCTTGTTAGTAACTGAAAGTGATACTCCCTGCTGCAGGTCTGATGGCCTTCTCATGTAATGGGTTGATGGCCTCAGTGCTTTGCAAGTAGAGAGATGCCCATGTCACAATTGGTATTGATCAGCCAACAGATCGAGTATTGCATTGAATGAAAACTTAAACATTCTCTACCACCTAGAAATGGTCTGGCCAGAGCGTGAGGTGAGGACTTTGCCACAGCCTTTGTTGAACGTGTTCTGCAGATAGAGTTCAGTCTCCAGGCTGCTCTATATGTCATTCCTTGGAAATACTGAATTTATTTAGAAGAACAGAGAGTTATGGCTTGGGACAGTTTATATCCATTGGCTTATAAATCATATATAGCAAGAGTGGCAGATGTTATTGTTATTATGGTGGTACCTGGAGACAATAAGTATAAGGAGCCCGTTAAGTAATAAGACAGTCCCACCCCAGGAGCTCACAAGTGAAGTGTTATGACAAGTATTATGACATCTGTAGTAATCCAACTGATGTAGACACTTTAATCTGGTTCTCTGGTGACCATATCAAAAGGTAAAGAATATGAATTAAACAGGCAGTGAAATTCCAGTGAGTGGACGGGAACATGACATTCACCTTTCTGACCTTCTTCTTGACAACATATTCATGTATGAGCATATACTGTGACAAAAGTCTTGTGTATAATATATACCACATATGGGCGCTCCAACTAGATGGAACTCTTTATTTGATCTGATGGATCAACAGTGTGATTTCCTTATGGTTCATGTTAATTTGGGATTTTTCTTGGTCTCAGACAATTGTCAAAGTATCCAACTGCCTAATTACCTGCCACACTAATTGTTTGTGTCATTGTTTTAAGAGGAGGAAAAAGGGTGGTCTGGGAAGGTTTTCATGAACACTGACCTGTACAGAAAGTTACAAGCGGGGACTTTCTTTCCAAACCAGAAGATTACAGTGGAGCATGTTGAAATGCCCATAATGATCCTGGGAGACTCGGCATACCCCTTACAGCCATGGCCCATGAAACCTTACACCGGAAACCTGGACAGCAGCAAGAAGTGGTTCAACAACAGGCTGAGTAGGTGCCGGATGACAGTGGAATGTGCCTGTGGCAGATTAAAGGCATGCTGGCAATGCCTTTATGCCTATTTAGACCTTAATGAGGATAATATTCCCATGGTCATAGCCACATGTTATACGTTGCATAATATCTGTGAAGCTAAGGGTGAAAGGTTTGCTCAGGGGTGGAGTGTTGAGGCAGACTGCTTGGCTGCTGATTTTGAGCAGCCAGATACCAGGGCTATCAGAGGAGCCCAGAGGGGGGCAATTTGAATTAGGGAGGTTTTGAGGCAACACTTTAAAAATGTGAACCAGTGATGTATCTCTCTGTGATTGGTGCTGCAATGTTACATTACAGGTAGTTTTCCTAGGAAGCAATGGTGACATTTGGAGCCTTACATTCCATCAAGCACATGAATAAACACTCTCAATTTGTAGAAAACAAATAAAGATGAGTTAACATTCAAAAACTTTGCTTTTATTGCACAAGAAACAACACACAAAAACACACACAAACACACAAAAACGCTTGGCGGGAAAGGAGGTACCAGGGAAGGGCAGACTTTTACAGCTGTGTGTAGGTCCAGCTATCATTGTGAAAGTTGTTTTAGGGGGTGGCATGAAGGGGAATCTGAGAAGTCCCAGAAAGCGGAAAGGACTGTGCGGGCAGCGTTTGGGGGAGGGCATGGAAAGAAGTTCTGAATGTGATGCAGGGGAGAGCGGGCACAGATCTGCTTAGTCTGCAGCAGTATTAAGGATTTCACTATCTGCATTTGCTCCTCCGTGACTTTAATCATCCACTCAGTAGCATCATTAACAAACTCTTGATTTTCTTTTCTGACCTGCCTTTCAGCTTCCCTCCATTCCTTGCGTTCCATTTTCTCTGCATTGGATAAGTGCAGTACCTCCCAGAACATGTCTTCTTTGCTCCGTTTTGGGCACTTTCTTATCTGGTAGAGATACTCAGCAAGTGTGTGTGGGGTGTCATGGAAGGCCACATCTGCTGAAGCACAAGGAACAATGCATAGAAGCATGATTGTTAAATTCATGCACATCATTGAAACATTTCAGTAAAATACACCTTTTGCAACATAAAAAATGCTATCTCACTGACCCTTGGCAAGCACACATCTCTGTGAAGAACCAAAGCATGGTGAGTGTTGGTGGGGAGTGGGGTGGGAGGGAGGTGCTCCACATGGGGAAAAGAGCATTCATTCTGCAAAGATTGTGGTGCAGCTGACTAGGAAACTTTCGGCAGAGGGTTGCCGAGTACGTCAAGGAAACTTTCTTAAAGATCTCGCTGGAGGATTCCTGTGAGATTTTGGTGTGCATCAACACCCTGTTCCGCCATACTGATTAGCTACACGGGGAAGTGTCTAGCTCACAGAAACACAGCCAGCCTTCTACATTTCTATACCCTGAACCCATCTCCGCACTACACAAGCCACAGCCACTTACCAGGCATCTCCTCTCCTGCTTCTTGCTCGTTGGAGAGAACTGCTGAGACTAGCTAGACACCTCTGGAGTGGAGAACAGTTCCTGGCTGCCTGCCCCACCAGGCAACCGCACCAGGAGCTCCGAATCATCATCTAACTCCACCTCTTCATCAATGACTTCATCCTCCGGGTTAGGTCCTCTTTCTGCCACCTCCAGGCCCACCGAAGTATCCACGCGGCTCTTGGTGGTGCAGGTGGGGTCACCACTGAGGATAGCATCCAGCTCCTTATAGAATTGACATGTCTTAGGTGCAGCACTGAAGCCTCGGTTTACCACCCTTGCTTTATGGTATGCCTGCCTCAGCTCCTTTATCTTCAGTCTGCACTGCAGCATGTCCCGATCATAGCTCTTTTCGAACAAGCCTCAAAAAATGTGCCTGTAGGTATCCCAGTTCCTGCAGCTCAAGCGCAGCTGGGACTGCACAGCCTCCATTCCCCATACACTGAGCAGCTCCAGCAGCTCCACAGTGACCTAAGCAGGAGAGCGTTTGCTGTGATAACCTTTCCATGGTCACCTGGGAAGATGCAATGAGACATCTCCAAGCAAACAGTAAATGGAATTTCAAAAATTCCCAGGGCTTCTAATGGGCAGGGGCAGATGGTTGTTTATCTGGCTGCAGGGCAGTGGAGTTGAAACTGCTGACCGGAGCGGTCACAATGGGCACTGTGGAGGCCAATTAATGTGATAAAATCAAGTGTGGAGTCTGCACTGGCACTTTGTCATCAAAGATTTAGAGGAAAAAGACCTATGTCTCTCATCAGGGTGTTGTATTTGTAGCTAAAACATGGCATTTTTGCCTCCAAAAGTTGCATCACAGTGAGAATGCATTCACTGTTTTGTCGCCATAAGCTGCCTTTTGTCAACAAAATTCTGTAGTGTAGACAAGGCCTAAGACTAGAGTTACATTGCAACCTTCCAGCAAGAATGTTTTAAGTTTGTTTCTGATTTCTATGTTCCTAGGCTGTGAACATAACAGAGCTGTGCTGCTCACCATTAGGAAGCATCTTCTCAAACTGTAATGACATTCACCACTGTGTTATGCCACATTTACATGGTTGTAATTCCATTGATTTCACTGGGGTTCCTCCAGGACAAAGCTGGGATAACACAGCAGTGAATCCAGCCCATAATCTGTACAAAGAGGCTCCTTTAAGTACAGGAAACAACAATGTTTTCATGTGGCCCTAGGTAAATGATGTGTTCATTTATGTCTCACTTGCTCAGTGTACTTTTCACACTCCAATTACAACACTAATTACCATTTGTGGGAGATTTGGTTTTGTTTGTTTCTTTTTATTTCTTGTAGCTAAATAGTTTAATTAATACCTTTTCACACTATTAATAAAAAATAATGTTCTGGAGCTTTAGACCAATAATGCTGCCAGGCTAGCATTGACAAACAGCTGGAAGTGGACAATGCTACCTTCTAATTTTTTTCCTTGGTGAACAACACACATCAGTCTCTCAATTATTTGCAAACAGCTCTTAGCCCAGTAATTATAATGTCACTGACATCTGAGATTGAAACCATTATGCTGACAAGATCATTAAAATTTGAGTGTATTCTTGAATAATCAATAGATGAGTGTTCAGAATAGTTTATTTTTTTTAAAGCATGCTCAGCAGAATTAAGATATTGAACATGTGCATCCTTAAATCTTCCTTAGACCATGTCTCTTTCCTTCCTCTTGACTAAATCTATTCTTCAATTAGCTGATGAGCTTTTGACTTTTCGCGTTGGCATTTATCTTTAACAACTGTTCCACCTGTGACCAAACAGTTACTAGCACACTGCTTTCCCCCATCAAAGCAGATTAGCTGCTGCCTGTGTGGAGGGATACCCAGAGAATACAAAGGAATGAATCATATGATTATGCATGGCATTTATAAGAGCCCTACTATGATATCTCCCTGTCTGTATCTGGCTGTTGTTTTCATAGAATCATAGAATATTAGGGTTGGAAGAGACCTCAGGAGGTCATCTAGTCCAATCCCCTGCTCAAAGCAGAACCAACACCAACTAAATCATCCCAGCCAAGGTTTTGTTAAGCTGGGACTTAAAACCCTCTAAGGATGGAGATTCCATCACCTCCCTCGGTAACCCATTCCAGTGCTTCATCACCCTCCTAGTGAAATAGTGTTTCCTAATATCCAACCTAGACCTCTCCCACTGCAACTTGAGACTATTGCTTCTTGTTCTGTCATCTGCCACCACTGTGAACAGCCTAGGTCCATTGTCTTTGGAACCCCCCTTCAGGTAGTTGAAGGCTGCTATCAAATCCCGCTTCACTCTTCTCTTCTGCAGACTAAATAACCCCAGTTCCCTCAGCCTCTCCTCATAAGTCATATGTCCCAGCCCCCTAATCATTTTTGTTGCCCTCCACTGGACTCTCTCCAATTTGTCCACATCCCCTTTGTAGTGGGGGGACCAAAACTTGACACAATACTCCAGGTGTGGCCTCACCAGTGCAGAATAGAGGGGAATAATCACTTCCCTCGATCTGCTGGCCATGTTCCTACTAATACAGCCCAATATGCTATTGGCCTTCTTGGCAACAAGGGCACACTGCTGACTCATATCCAGCTTCTCATCCATTGTAATTTCTCTATGCCCATTAACAGTTGTATTTTACAATATGTAGTCATGTTAAACAAAATATGTCCATAAGAAAACCCAAGCTGTATATGCAGAGGAAATATCTATCCCTCAAAATGCCCACTTCTTCTGGAGAAACATTCTGGAGAAAGGGGAATCTATAGGCATGACCTGAAGACCAACAGACTCGGGCTCTGTCGGACCAGATGGGAAGGCATTTTAGAGCCAAAGCCCTGTCCCGAAAACCTCCTGTGTGCAGTCCCTTCTAGGACTAATCTTGGAGCTGCTGACTCCAGCATTCTTAGTCATCTGAGTTGCTGGGGTAAAGCCCTAAGAGAATTTGGGGCTGATAGTTATCTCACAGCAGCCTATCTCAGGAGTAAGGCCATTAGAGTCAGTAGTGCTACATGAGTTTCAAAAATGTGGGAGATCAGACTCAAACCTGTGGCAACTAATTATCATTATTTGTTTGTATTCCTATAGCACCTCGTGGTTCCGGTGAGAATCAGGGCCCCATTGTGCTAGCTGCCGTGCAAACCCAGAATAAGACATGGTTATGGCCCAAGGGCCTCACAATCTACTTTAAATCAAGACATAACTCACTGAGCCAGATCCTCAGCTTGTATAAATCAGGTAGCAGGAGAAAACCCAATTTTGCTAGCATCCTAAAATGGGATCCCAGTAATAATAATCCTCATTACAATGATAATTATATTTCATAAATTCATATAGCACCAGAAGTAGAGCTGGTTGGGAACTTTCCAACAAAAAGTTTTTCATTAGAAAACCAAACTTGTTCCTGAAAGTACCAAGTTTGACAAAACATCCGATGGGGGTTGGGGGGGTGGAATTTGTTAAAGTGTTGAGATTGTCAAAATGTCAAGATTGTCAACACTGTTGAAATGGGGAGTTTTGTTTTTTCGAATCAAAATTATTTTTCATTTTGAAATTTTAGTGAATTTACACCAAAAAATGTTTAAAAAACAATGGGTGAAATCAAAACATTTAAAAATGTTTGAAAGAAACATTTCAATTGACCTGAACAAAATTCTTTTTTCAGATTTTTGGGTCACAACAATTTTTGAGATTCAACTTTATGTCCCAATTTAGGGCAGGGAAAAAATTCAAAATGTCAGACTTTCCTGGGTCAGGGAAACCATTTCCTACCCAGTCCTAACCACAAGGAATGCAATTGGCTACCCGCACCATACAAAGAATAGAATGAGAGGAGGTAAGGAAGTCAGAAAATAGTTAGACGTATTTGGTGTCATCTTGAGAGCAGCTTTCTGTCTGGATTGAATGGGGAAAGGTGAACTGAGAGTCCAGTAAGCAGGAAGTGTCAGTAATCAAAGCACGAGTTAAAAAGAGCATTGTATTGACAGCATAGAGCCATGGTTGTGTCCCAGAACTACTGCAGAGGAAGGAACCATGGGGCCTTGGCAGTGAGCAAGAAAGCAGGAGCTGAGCTGAAGTGGACACCAGATTTATGAGTGTGGAGGGAGGGAAGGATGAAAGTGGTGCTGCCAGTGACTGAGAACAAGTGAAGAAGAGAGGACGGGCCAAATTCCCTGCTGATGCAAATAGGCACAGCTCTACTGACTTCAATAGAACACCAGATTTTGGCCCATTATGTTTGAGGTGGCAGGGCATATCCAGGAGGGGATGTTGGATGGATTAGGATATATCACAGATCTAGACAGAGTGGAGAAGCTTGCACTGGCTGAGCCTGGGCTATAATTCAGGGGATAAAAGTGAATTAGTTTCCAGTGTTATAAATCTGGTACCTTTCAGAAGACCTACATTCACTTTAAAAAAGAGGAATTCCTGGGAAGAGGCCAAATGGCCACACTAGGGAAGGCCATGCCAGTGACAAGAACTGCGCTCGCAAATGCACGGCTGTCAGAAGACTTTGATCTGCTTCCCTTTGTCAGCCGCCAAGAGGTTAGAGGGCTCAGCAGAAATTAAATGCACCAGGATTAGTGCTGTGCAAAGTTTCATCTGTAAAGCTCTGTTAATTTGGAGGTCAGACACAGAAACCAAGACAGGCAGGGCTCTGTTTTCTTGGGCACATGCTCTAGCCTACTGCTGCTGGAAACAGCACATGTGCTGTCAGTCAAAATCATCATGAGATACAAGTGCACCTAGCCCTTCACCTTATTGTACGGGGCTCACAGACACCAAGCTTCATCTCTGGCCTCTTCAGAGAGGAGACTCCTTGCCCAGGAAAATCAACCCCTTGTTTGGTATAGGAGTGAAGAGCAGAATCCAGAGCCAGGATCCCAACACATGAGTGAAGGAGAGGAGAACTCCCAACCCAGCTCCTGTTGTAATAAGTTAGATGGAGTAAATGGGCCAAGAGCATCAAAGGGGTTAATATGATCCTCTTACTGTACACTGATAGTTTTAAACAAGGTTTGGGGTTTTGCAATATAGAGACTTTGGCCTGCTTAGTACCATAGCAAATCACCATTCAAAATCTTGTTAACCTTTTATTAAAGACTCCGAAACAGAAGGAAAAACAGTGAAAGCCTTTGAAATGTAAAGTATTAAGGAAGGCTTTCATTTTACCAACGCCCCTTGCCCCCTTCCCTTTAGCTGTAGAGTCGCGACACTCAGACTGCAGCTCGCAAGCCACAAGAGGGTCTTTAATGGATCTCTTTGCAGCACATGATATTAAACCGCTGTGTGATATAATTATTAACCCATCTCAGTTATTAACCAGTCAGGAGGCTTTTACTGTTATTAACCAATGAAGTTATCAACTTGCACTGAGTTATTAACTTATTTGCTGTCAGAATAACCTATAAACAGTATGAAAATATTTAGTATGGGAAATATTTTGTTTAAATATTTTCCATGCAGTTTTTCCCATACTAAATATTTTCATACTGTTTACCTATGAATAGTACTGTAGTAACTCAAACCCTGAATTCACATGACTGTGGCTTTTGGGGGGGTAATGTTGATCACTAAATTGGCTCCTGAACCACAGAGGTCTGAGTGTCACTGCTGTAGAGAGTATTTAGAAGGAAATCCCCTGTTTGCCAGTCTTTTAGAGGGTGTTAAAGAAGGCAATAGCAGTCTTTTGGGGGGAAAGCAAAAGTTAGTTGAGCTGGGCTGGGCTGTTGGTAAAGTCCAATCCCATTTCTTAAAGGACCTACCAGTTCAGCTGTCTCCCTGCCAGTAGCTGTCAGACAGCTCCATCCCCCACCTCAAGTCAAAGGGAGTGAGGGTGGAATAGCTCTCCCTTCATTACTTTGCTCAGCAGTTAGGCCTAACTTCTGACACACCAGTTTTGGGCCATTGACTTTTGGTCCCACATTCTCTTGTGTACCAGTTCTTGCAGAACCAGCAGACTCTTTTGTTTGGACTAACCCAGTCTTTCCCCTCTTCTTTTCATATCTTTTCCCATTAGCATTTATTGTTATGGATTATTATGACATTTTATGAACTTTCATTCTTTTTTTACAGTTGACCTTACAATAAATGTAGTTTTGTAGGCCCAATTATCACAATATTTCCCTGCAACTAAATGCCATCCCCAAAGGTCTGAGCTACTTCCCTGTATTGTGCTGGCTTGCTCCCACCCTTTAAGGGTCTCTGTTTCCCTCATCCTCCATCTGGGAATGGCCATGCTGTGGCACATACTCTGGAACTGAGTTCCCTGGGCAGGCTAGATTTTCTTGCCTAAGCAGGTTTTTTGCTCTTTTGCTTTTCTTTTGTTCAGAGAAACTTTTCTCCAACCTGGCAATCTGTAATTAGATTTCCTAGCCATGCCTTTCCCACAGAAATCAGGGGAACAACCAGACCTGGGAAGGGCTGTTTTCCACTTTGCAAACGTTTTGTGCATTTGTAAATGAATTTTACTCGTTTGCAAAATACATGTGAAAGTTACCAAACTGACAGGTCAAATGTCATGAAGGAACGACGATTAAAAATGCAATTCCTTGACACCTTGAGCATTAGCTTTCTGGAGGAGAACACATGAGGAAAGACTAGTTTTGACTAATTCCTAAATAACACAGAAGAGCCGGCCAAGAAGTTACTATAGTTGAGCTGTTATGTAACCTTCACAACAAAAAATAAAAATAAAAATTACATTCAATGAAGTCAGTAGGAGATTTTTGCAGACTTCAATTGAACTAGGATTTCACCCAAGGTGTTTAGGGGAGGGTTCATATTAAAAGGTAGCATGAAGACATTGAACTTTATAAAGAAGAGTTATGAAAAAACAATTAAGGAACAGGCCAAAAAGTGCCTAAAGACAAAATGGATTCAATTAAATCTTTAGACCCTGCTTGGAGGGCTATGTAAGCATGCCAAATCAGTGAGTGAAGGTGCACATACCCAGACAAACAATATCCATAACAAACAATAAAGCAAGAAGGCAAAAATAACTCCAGCATGGTGAAATGGCAAGGTCCAAGCATCATTCAAACCATGTAGGCTGAGATCCAGCTCAAGTGAAACTTCCCCAGTTCAGGAACACATCCCTAGTCAGGAAAGCATTTAAGCACATGTTTAACATTGAAGTCAATGAGACTTAAGCAAATGCTTAAAGTTAAGCATGTGCTTAGCTGCTTTCTTGGATCAAGGTAATAAACTATGGCATGTAAAAAGGAAAAAGGAAATTATCATAGACTAATGCTGTTAAGTCAGTATTTTCCCTCCCTCACTCCCCTACCTCCCTGCCCCCCAGCTGGAATACTCTGTTCCACCTTGATCACCCAATCTCAAAAAGAGCTCTCAGAAACAGAGGGGTTTTAGGGCTGGGCATGAACATTTTTAGGCCTATAGAAAGACTTCCCTATGGACATGGATTGAAAAACTTAAGACTAAACAGTTTAGAGAAGAGGGAATGAAGACTCCAAGTTACCCTTTCTTATAATACAAAACAAGTAGGCAATCACTTAAACTGATTTTATTATTTTAATGTAACAATTGTAGGGGCACTGCCAGCAGATCGAGGGACGTGATCGTTCCCCTCTATTCAACATTGGTGAGGCCTCATCTGGAGTACTGTGTCCAGTTTTGGGCCCCAGACTACAAGATGGATGTGGAAAAATTGGAAAGAGTCCAGCAGAGGGCAACAAAAATTATTAGGGGACTGGAACACATGACTTATGAGGAGAGGCTGAGGGAACTGGGATCGTTTAGTCTGCGGAAGAGAAGAATGAGGGGGGTTTTGATAGCTGCTTTCAACTACCTGAAAGAGGGTTCCAAAGAGGCTGGATCTAGACTTTTCTCAGTGGTAGCAGATGACAGAACAAGGAGTAATGGTCTCAAGTTGCAGTGGGGGAGGTTTAGGTTGGATATTAGGAAAAACTTTTTCACTAGGAGGGTGGTGAAACACTGGAATGCGTTACCTAGGGAGGTGGTAGAATCTCCTTCCTTAGAAGTTTTTAAGGTCAGGCTTGACAAAGTCCTGGCTGGGATGATTTAGTTGGGGATTGGTCCTGCTTTGAGCAGGGGGTTGGACTAGATGACCTCCTGAGGTCCCTTCCAACACTAAGCCCTGGTCTACACTAGGACTTTAGGTCGAATTTAGCAGCATTAAATCGATGTAAACCTGCACCCGTCCATACGATGAAGCCCTTTATTTCGACTTAAAGGGCTCTTAAAATCGATTTCCTTACTGACAAGTGGATTAGAGCTTAAATCAGCCTTGCCGGCTAGAATTTGGGGTACTGTGACACAATTTGATGGTATTGGCCTCCGGGAGCTATCCCAGAGTGCTCCATTGTGACCACTCTGGACAGCACTCTCAACTCAGATGCACTGGCCAGGTAGACAGGAAAAGAACCGCGAACTTTTGAATCTCATTTCCTGTTTGGCCAGCGTGGCAAGCTGCAAGTGACCATGCAGAGCTCATCAGCAGAGGTGACCATGATGGAGTCCCAGAATCGCAAAAGAGCTCCCGCATGGACCTAACGGGAGGTACGGGATCTGATCGCTGTTTGGGGAGAGGAATCCGTGCTATCAGAACTCTGTTCCAGTTTTCAAAATGCCAAAACCTTTGTCAAAATCTCCCAGGGCGTGAAGGACAGAGGCCATAACAGGGACCCGAAGCAGTGCCGCGTGAAACTGAAGGAGCTGAGGCAAGCCTACCAGAAAACCAGAGAGGCAAATGGCCGCTCCGGGTCAGAGCCCCAAACATGCCGCTTCTATGATGAGCTGCATGTCATTTTAGGGGGTTCAGCCACCACTACCCCAGCCATGTTGTTTGACTCCTTCAATGGAGATGGAGGCAATACGGAAGCAGGTTTTGGGGACGAAGAAGATGATGAGGAGGAGGAGGCTGTAGATAGCTCACAGCAAGCAAGCGGAGAAACCGGTTTTCCCGACAGCCAGGAACTGTTTCTCACCCTGGACCTGGAGCCAGTACCCCCCGAACCCACCCAAGGCTGCCTCCTGGACCCAGCAGGCGGAGAAGGGACCTCCGGTGAGTGTACCGGTTCTCCTGGATGTACTCCCAAAGCCTTTGCAAAAGGTTTCTGGGGAGGGCAGCCTTATTGCGTCCTTCATGGTAGGACACTTTACCACTCCAGGCCAGTAACACGTACTCGGGAATCATTGTACAACAAAGCATTGCAGTGTATGTTTGCTGGCGTTCAAACAACATCCGTTCTTTATCTCTCTGTGTTATCCTCAGGAGAGTGAGATATCATTCATGGTCACCTGGTTGAAATAGAGTGCTTTTGTTCAGGGGACACTCAGAGGAGCCCATTCCTGCTGGGCTGTTTGCCTGTGGCTAAAGAGAAATGTTCCCCACTGTTAGCCACGGGGAGGGGGGAGGGTTGAGGGGGTAGCCACGCAGTGGGGGGAGGCAAAATGCGACCTTGTAACGAAAGCACATGTGCTATGTATGTAATGTTAACAGCAAGGTTTACCCTGAAAGAGTGTAGCCATTGTTTTATAAAATGTGTCTTTTTAAATACCACTGTCCCTTTTTTTTCTCCACCAGCTGCATGTGTTTCAATGATCACAGGATCTTCTCCTTCCCAGAGGCTAGTGAAGCTTAGAAAGAAAAAAAAACGCACTCACGATGAAATGTTCTCCGAGCTCATGCTGTCCTCCCACACTGACAGAGCATAGACGAATGCGTGGAGGCAAACAATGTCAGAGTGCAGGAAAGCACAAAATGACCGGGAGGAGAGGTGGCGGGCTGAAGCTCAAATGTGGCGGCAGCGTGATGAGAGGAGGCAGGATTCAATGCTGAGGCTGCTGGAGGACCAAACCAGTATGCTCCAGTGTATGGCTGAGCTGCAGCAAAGGCAGCTGGAGCACAGACTGCCACTACAGCCCCAGTGTAACCAACCGCCCTCCTCCCCAAGTTCCATAGCCTCCACACCCAGATGCCCAAGAACGCGATGGGGGGACCTCCGGCCAACCAGCCACTCCACCACAGAGGATTGCCCAAAAAAAAGAAGGTTTCAGAGTAACAGCCGTGTTAGTCTGTATTCGCAAAAAGAAAAGGAGTACTTGTGGCACCTTAGAGACTAACCAATTTATTTGAGCATGAGCTTTCGTGAGCTACAGCTCACTTCATTGGATGCATACCGTGGAAACTGCAGCAGACTTTATACATACACAGAGAATATAAAACAATACCTCCTCCCACCCCACTGTCCTGCTGGTAATAGCTTATCTAAAGTGGTGGAGGGTGAGAAAACGTGGATTTGTGCTGGAAATGGCCTAACCTGATGATCACTTTAGATAAGCTATTACCAGCAGGACAGTGGGGTGGGAGGAGGTATTGTTTCATATTCTCTGTGTATATATAAAGTCTGCTGCAGTTTCCACGGTATGCATCCGATGAAGTGAGCTGTAGCTCACGAAAGCTCATGCTCAAATAAATTTGTTAGTCTCTAAGGTGCCACAAGTACTCCTTTTCTTTTTGCAAAAAAAAGAAGGCTGTCATTCAATAAATTTTAAAGTTGTAAACTTTTAAAGTGCTGTGTGGCATTTTCCTTCCCTCCTCCACCACCCCTCCTGGGCTACCTTGGTAGTCATCCCCCTATTTGTGTGATGAATGAATAAAGAATGCATGAATGTGAAGCTACAATGACTTTATTGCCTCTGCAAGCGGTGATCGAAGGGAGGAGGGGACGGTGGTTAGCTTACAGGGAAGTAGAGTGAACCAAGGGGCGGGGGGTTTCATCAAGGAGAAACAAACAGAACTTTCACACCGTAGCCTGGCCAGTCATGAAACTGGTTTTCAAAGCTTCTCTGATGCGCACCGCACCCTCCTGTGCTCTTCGAACCGCCCTGGTGTCTGGCTGCGCGTAACCAGCAGCCAGGCGATTTGCCTCAACCTCCCACCCCGCCATAAACGTCTCCCCCTTACTCTCACAGATATTGTGGAGCACACAGCAAGCAGTAATAACAGTGGGAGTATTGGTTTCGCTGAGGCCTAAGCGAGTCAGTAAACTGCGCCAGCGCGCCTTTAAACGTCCAAATGCACATTCTACCACCATTCTGCACTTGCTCAGCCTGTAGTTGAACAGCTCCTGACTACTGTCCAGGCTGCCTGTGTACGGCTTCATGAGCCATGGCATTAAGGGGTAGGCTGGGTCCCCAAGATAACTATAGGCATTTCAGCACCCCCAACAGTTATTTTCTGGTCTGGGAATAAAGTCCCTTCCTGCAGCTTTTGAAACAGACCAGAGTTCCTGAAGATGCGAGCGTCATGTACCCTTCCCGGCCATCCCACGTTGATATTGGTGAAACCTCCCTTGTGATCCACCAGAGCTTGCAGCACTATTGAAAAGTATCCCTTGCGGTTTATGTACTTGGCGGCTTGGTGCTCCGGTGCCAAAATAGGGATATGGGTTCCGTCTATGGCCCCACCACAGTTAGGGAATCCCATTGCAGCAAAGCCATCCACTATGACCTGCACATTTCCCAGGGTCACTACCCTTGATATCAGCAGATCTTTGATTGCGTGGGCTACTTGCATCACAGCAGCCCCAACAGTAGATTTGCCCACTCCAAATTGATTCCCAACTGACCGGTAGCTGTCTGGCGTTGCAAGCTTCCACAGGGCTATCACCACTCACTTCTCAACTGTGGGGGCTGCTCTCATCTTGGTATTCATGCGCCTCAGGGCAGGGGAAAGCAAGTCACAAAGTTCCACGGAAGTGCCCTTACGCATGCGAAAGTTTCGCAGCCACTGGGAATCGTCCCAGACCTGCAACACTATGCGGTCCCACCAGTCTGTGCTTGTTTCCCGAGCCCAGAATCGGCATTCCACAGCATGAACCTGCCCCATTAGCACCATGATGCATGCATTGGCAGGGCCCATGCTTTCAGAGAAATCTGTGTCCATGTCCTGATCACTCACGTGACCGCGCTGACGTCGCCTCCTCGCCCGGTATCGCTTTGCCAGGTTCTGGTGCTGCATATACTGTTGGATAATGCGTGTGGTGTTTAATGTGCTCCTAATTGCCAAAGTGAGCTGAGCGGCTTCCATGCTTGCCTTGGTATGGCGTCCGCACAGAAAAAAGGCGTGGAATGATTGTCTGCCGTTGCTCTGACGGAGGGAGGGGCGACTGACGACACGGCTTACAGGGTTGGCTTCAGGGAGCTAAAATCAACAAAGGGGATGTCTTTACATCAAGGAGTATTTCAGGCAGGACTTCACGGAGGGTTCCAATCAGAAATGGTGCACCTAAGTTATTGTTCTTATTGGAACAAGGAGGTTAGCCTGGCCTCTGATTGATACATGGCTAGATTTACCTCGCTGCACCTTCTCTGTGAGTGACTGCAGTGTGACCTAGAGGAATGAGTCCCCTAGACAGGGGAGGAGGCAAATGAGTACAAAACAAATCTGGTCTATTTCTTGTTTTGATCCACTCCATCTATCTTTTACATCTTTGGCTGGCAGCAGACGGTGCAGAAGGACTGCATGCCATCCACATCTCATGGCTGCTCGGCAGAAGATGGTACAGTACGACTGCTAGCCATCCTCATCTCTTGCCTGCCTGGCAGAAGATGGTACAATACGACTGCTAGCCATCCTCATCTCTTGCCTGCCCGGCAGAAGATGGTACAGTACGACTGCTAGCAATCCGTATTGCCTGCCAGCTCACCATAAGACGGTTCAATAGGACTGACTGCAGGACTAAAGAGAATGACCTGGTCAAGTCATTCCAAATTTAGTCCCTGCGCCCATGTCTGCCCAGGCGCTCCCAGCTGACGTGGCCAGGAGCACCTCGGACATGACGATGACGGCTACCAGTCGTATTATACCGTCTGCTGCCACAAGGCAAGGGGTTGCTGCTACTGTGTAGCAATGCCGTACCGCGTCTGCCAGCACCCAGGAGACATAGGGTGACGGTTACCTGAGCGGGCTCCATGCTTGCCATGGTATGGCGTCTGCACAGGTAACTCAGGAAAAAAGGCGCGAAACAATTGTCTGCCCTTGCTTTCACGGAGGGAGGGAGGGAAGGGGGGCCTGACAATATGTATCCAGAACCACCCACGACAATGTTTTAGCCCCATCAGGCATTGGGATCTCAACCCAGAATTCCAATGGGCAGCAGAGACTGCGGGAACTGTGGGATAGCTATCCACAGTGCAATGCTCCAGAAGTCGACTCTAGCCTTGGTACTGTGGAAGCACTCCGCCGAGTTAATGCACTTAATGCACTTAGAGCATTTTCTGTGGGGACACACACACTCGAATATATAAAACCGATTTCTAAAAAAACGACTTCTATAAATTCAACCTTATTCCGTAGTGTAGACATACCCTGATATTCTATGATTCTGTGATTACCTTGTAGACCTCATTCCTGGATAATACCATTGAGGCCAACAGTTTAATAGGCTTGGACACTTATATTGCTAATGAGAATATCCACAATGACAGCAGATATGATAAAAGACAGTAAAGAATATAAACCCTCATGCTTCAGAGTATGAGCCAACCACAAACTGCCTGTATTGAGGAAGAAACTTCCCTTATAGTCAGGTTATTCCATAATTTTCGCTGAAGGCATCTCCTTCAGAAGCAGCCAGGACTGATCACTTTAAGTGACAAGATACGGATGTAGATAAACCACTGCTCTGACCCACTGTGGTATTTCTTATGTTCTTATATTCATCTCACACCTTCACACGACACCAGGTTCAGCCAGGCCTAGAAACAGAATTTGCTGTGTCTCAGGAAAACTTTTCACTGGCAACCTCAAAATTTTCATCAAACCTCAAAATAAGCCATTTGTTTGACTTCAAATGTGTCTGATGGTAGGTGAGAGGTGTTGCCAAGAATTCTGCAACACTCCACACCTGAAGAACCTTTACACTGTACCATGGAGATGAACAACATTTGGTAACTGAATCCTGAGTTTCGGCTTAACCCTGTGGATATGGATGAAAACACACACCACTGAGTTTTGCCCAGGGCCTGACCAAAGAAGCCCCATTATACAGGAGAAATCTCTTCGAGCAGTGATCCCCTTTTGGTAAGAGTTGCAACCATGGTGATCATGCACTGAGTCTGTGGGCAGGTCTACACTATGGGGCTAAGTTGGCCTAAGTTATGCAAAGCTGGAGTTGACTTACCTTAGGTTGACTTATTGCTGTGTCTACACTGCACTGGGCTGATGGGAGAAACTCTCCCATTGAATTATCATAGAATCGTAGAATATCAGGGTTGGAAGGGACCTCAGGAGGTCATCTAGTCCAACTCCCTGCTTAAAGCAGGACCAATCCCCAACTAAATCATCCCAGCCAGGGCTTTGTCAAGCCTGACCTTAAAAATATCTAAGGAAGGAGATTCCACCACCTCCCTAGGTAATGCATTCCAGTGTTTCACCACCCTCCTAGTGAAAAAGTTTTTCCTAATATCCAACCTAAACCTCCCCCACTGCAACTTGAGACCATTACTTCTTGTTCTGTCATCAGCTACCACTGAGAACAGTCTAGCTCCATCCTCTTTGGAACCCCTTTTCAGGTAGTTGAAAGCAGCTATCAAATGCCCCCTCATTCTTCTCTTCTGCAGACTAAACAATCCCAGTTCCCTCAGCCTCTCCTCATAAGTCATGTGTTCCAGTCCCCTAATCATTTTTGTTGCCGTCCCCTGGACTCTTTCCAATTTTTCCACATCCTTGTTGTAGTGTGGGGACTTACCTTATTCTTCTCATTCTGGTGGAGTACCAGAGTCGACAGGAGAGTGGTTGGCGATTGATTTGTTGGATCTTCACTAGACCCTCTAAATCGACCCCCGGTGGATCGATCGCCGCACGTCGATTCCCCCAGTAAGTGGAGAAAGGCCCTGAGAACCCAGAGACTAAAGAAGAGCTCTCATGGACTGTGCATGCAGTAACTTTTACTGAATTATAACAGATTTAGTACTTGGATTTCTTCATAAATTGGTTTTATAGTCTAAATGTGATGGCTTTGTATTCCTCCATTCATGCAGATATTATTAGTTACAATGCTGCAGCTGTAGAGACCCCAACTGGGAAAAGGGCCCCATTGTGTTGTACCAAAACACTCTAAAATACAGCATCTGCCCAAAGAGCTTGCAATCTAATGAGACACAACAAACTACTTGAGTATTTGTTACCCATCTCCCCCTCCAGCCACCCTGACAAACTGGGTTGTCTCATTCAGCTGTGTTATCTAGTCTCCCAGACTGCAAGTTCTGTGGGGCAGGGATGGTCATTTGTTATACATGTAACATATCCATGCAAAATGGGGTCCTGACCTGGGTATTCGCATAAGATGTTACCACAGTATGAATACTAAATAATAACAGACAAAGGGGAAATGAAGGCACAGAGATATACACAAGGTCATGGGAAGAACTAGGAACACAATGCAGGGCTCCTGAACCCCAGAGCAATGTCCTTTCTATTAGACCACACTGCCTCTTTTTGAAATGACTAATTCTTCAAGTTTTCCCCTGCTCTCAAATTAGCTGCAGAGAATTGGAACCATGCTGCTGTATTTAGCATTCTGTTTCCAACTGAGGTATAAAAGTCATCTGTGAAGGCTATTCATCGGCTCATCCTCGTGACAGACATTGATAGAAATTGAAGGGAACTTGTAACTATGATTACTTTTTTGTCTTGTCTGAATCATCATCATCACCACAAGTAATAGCTTGGAAAATAGTTCAGCTTGCTTGTCCGTAATGAGCAGCGTTCAATAGTCTCTTTGTCTTGAGATGCTTTTATGTCAAATGCAAGTTTGTCAGTCATGTGGGAGATGCGCTTGGAATGCTGCACAGAGCCAAGAATATGGAGATGGTAATAGAAGGTTCTGCATGTTACTGTAAAATATAAGTTGTTTCCATTGTTGTACAAAGAAGGGGACACATCTAGGCTGAATCTATCAGAAGATCTTTCAGCTAATGTCATGTGCATAAGGCTCGCAAACACTTGGGCTAGGTCTGCGCTGGTGTATGTTAACACAGCTCTGTTGACTTCAATGGCATTTTACTGGTGTACAACAACTGAGAATCTGGCCCGATGAACTCAAATGCTCTGGGTGCATCTGCTGACTTCACTTACAGCTCATTCTGCACAACAGATTTAGCCTCTTTTCAGAGCCACAATAACCACTCCTGCACAATAGCAGTGCAGCCCCCCTGCCTTTTCCCCTCCACTCCTGCATTCAACATGGATTGCTCAGATTTTCTTCAAACTCACTTCTAGAGAAGTGGTGTTCATAGGAGATTAGTGGCTAGACCTCCTCCAGTGAATGTCAGATCTGACACCAGCCCCTGGCTGTAAGGTTTCCTTGTAGCAGGGTGATAACAATTACTTTTCTATTAAACATGTATGCTGCAGAGAGAGAGCAGAGCTGTGTCTACTCCAACCTTCTTTGGGTAGTTTGTTGATTGTTCATGGAGGGTAACACTCTCCAGGAACAATGCAGGAGGGGGGTCAGGGCTCTGGGCTGGTGGTGCAGGCTCTGGGTGTAGCTTGGGATGAGGGGTATGGTGCAGGAAGGGGCTCTGGGTTTGGGGGGCTCAGGGCTGGGTTAGGGGATTGGGGCACGGGGTTGGGGCGCGGGCTTACTTCGGTCATCTTCCAGTCAGCGACTGAGCAGGAGTGCTCAGGCAGGCTTCCTGCCTGTCCTGGCACCACGGAGCACGCTGCACCCCAAAAGCAGCCTCAGCAGGTCCATCTCCTAGGCAGAGATGTGCAAGCGGCTCCATGCAGCTCTCGCCCCCACCCCCAGCTCCCATTGACTGGTTTCCAGCCAATGGGAGTGTGGAGCCGCTGCTTGGGGTGGGGGCAGTGCGTGGAGCCCCATGCCCCCCCACCCCCGCCTAGGAGACAGACCTGCTGCTGGCCACTTTCGGGGTGCAGCGTGGTGTCAGAATAGGTAGGGACTAGCCTGCCTTAGCCGGGCAGCACTGGGACTGGGACAATGGGACTTTTAATGGCCCAGTTGGTGGTGCTGACCAGAGCTGCCACGACCCAGTGCCTTACATTCAGCGACCTAGTACTGGGTCGCAACCCGCAGTGTGAAAACCACTGCTCCAGCCGACATACTATGAAATAATGTAAAAATAAGAAAAAAATAAAAATAATAAAATTAAGTATCTAAAATACAAAACAAACTTTTCTAAAGCTGACTTTTTTCAGGAATTCTGATCTGTGGGAAATTTCAAAAATATTTGGTTTTATTCTGATTATACCAAAAACAAATTTCAAAATGTCAAAAATTCCCACATACTGGAAATTCTGAGTTTTGACCAGCTCTAATGGTTGTAGCTGTATTGTTTGAATTTCTTATGGTAAGAACTGTTAAGCATTATGTAAACATAGCAATGGGACCTGCCCCTTTGAGAACGTGGTGGGGCACTTGGTGTATTGTGTGTCACAGTAGGGTTGGCTGGGTGCTTTCCATCAATATTTTTTCAGTGGAAAATGCAGTTTCTGAAAAATGAAAATTCTTCATCTGAGAAAACAAAACAAAGTGTTTCATTTTATGTCAGGTCGGCATTAATCTCTATGTCCACCTAAGTCCCCTGACCATGGTGCATCATGGGAGATATAGTCCAGCCAGAGACATCAGGAGTTAGACCTTTCTGTTGCAATGAACAGACTTCTTAAGACGCATGAAGAAAAGTCTCTTCAAAACCAAACAATGCGAGTCTGTGTTCATGGATGCATCCCAGCTGCAGCTTAGCATCTTCAAAACAAAGGAAGAGGCAAAATACCAATAATCTCTCTGGATAATGGTAGGAACAAAATATTATATTTAAGAATCAAAAATCAGGGCTATAGAGTGACTGTACTGTAGCCTCCAGAACCTATGGAAAAATAATCCTGAAAGCCAGCTGAAAGGGACACACTAATTATGTAAAGGGTAGCTACATACAGTAGGCCAGCAACTCCAGAGAAAGCCACTCCAGCAACAAAACAATTATTCTTTCTTCTCACCCTCATCCCTACATGCACACAAACCGGGGTAGGAGGTGTTGTTGACAGACTACATTGGTCTGCATAAGTTTCTTTGTTTTCATTGTGTCCATCCCTTTGCTGTCTCAGTGCTTGAAAGCTGAACTGCTCCTTATTGCCTTTTGTTGTCTCTACCCTCGGAGAGAAGCACTTATTAGTATTGTATAAGTTCAGGTGTCCTGGAAGACTGCGGGGAGGGGGGCAGTCTGCCCATAACAAGAGCAAAATAAAAAAGGAAAGTTTCAGTTCATAGATCCTCTGTTCTGAAAACCATGCTACAGGTGCACTGATCTCCTTATGAAACCATGAGAGCAAGCGCAGCTGCTCCTGTCAGCACAAAAGCTGTCAGGTTCAAACAGGTTCCGTGTGTGTGCAAAGCATGAGAATTGTCTTTCACTCTCAAGGACAACCCTAGAGCATGTCCATTTGTTTCTACTGATGCACAACAACCGTATCAACATACATTGTTTATTATTATTATTTTATTACTTCTTTTTGTTATGTGTGTGCAGTGCTTAACACAATGGGACCCTGATTCCTGATAGAGGAATATTGACAAAATGTACATGTTCTTTACATAACAAATGCTAGAAGTCTAAAGCTGTCACTTAGCATCCCAAACTGGAACCCATATGGGTATCATTAAACAGCTACAACCCATACTCGATGGGGACCACATTCTGAAAGAAATCTTCTCTGAACCCCCTCTTCCGTCCTTCAAAACAACCTTCCAAGCTCATCATGAGAAGCAAGCTCCCCACAGACCAGGACACACCAACTCAAAGCAGCACCGGACTCTGCCAGAATAAAAGATGCCAAACCTGTAGATATATCTCCACTACTGTGATGATCAACACCCCCCACAACAAACCTTTCAAGATCCATGGGTCCTATACATGCCTATCACAACATGTGGTGTACCTTATCCGGGGCACTAAATGCCCCAATAACAACTGTGTAGGTGAAACCAGACAATCACCACATTCTCGAATGAACTCACATAGAAAAATGATAAAAGACAACACCGCCATATCACCCATGGGTGAACACTTTTTCAGAAAGTGATCGTGGGTGACTTCTCATTCCTCGTCCTCAAAGGAAACCTGCACAACTCCTTCAAAAGATGAGCCTGGGAACATACATTCATAATTCTGCTAGACGCCAAAAATCATGGACTGAATAGAGACTCTGGATTATTACAACAATCTATAATCCACTAACCACCTTTCATCATCCCCCCCTGCCCTGCTTCCCCCTCCCTTTCGCCCCTATGACTGGAGAGTTATTAATGGGCCACTTGAAATATGTGTCAACTACTTATGCTAAACAATCTGTTCTGCCTTGTAGTTAGCTGTGACCCTCTGAGTACCTTTCCCAGACCTGAAGAATAGCTCTGTGTGAGCTCAAAAGCTTCTCTCTCTCATCAACAAAAGTTGGTCCAATAAAAGATATAACCTCACCCACCGTGTCTCTCTAGAAGTCTAAATACTAAGATGGGTGAACTATAGTGCCTTGCATTAAATGAAAATATTGATATAATAGTCAACAGAAAAACTTGGTGGAATGAGGATAATCAATGGGACATGGTAATACCTGGGGTACAAAATACATAGCAATGACAGATTAGGTTGCGTTGGCGGGTGGGTGGTTCTATAATGTGAAAGCACAGAGTCTAATAAAGTAAAAAATCTTAAATGTGTCAACCTGGTCCATAGAATCCGTATGGATAGAAATTCCATGATTAAACAATAAGAGTTTAGCAATAGGAATATACTGCAACCACCGGACCAGAATGGTGACAATGATTGTGAAATGCTCAGGAAGATTACAGAGGCCGCAAAGGCGGAAAACACAATAATAATGGGGGATTTCAACTGTCCTCATATTGACTGGGTACATGTTACCTCAGCACAGGATACAGAGACAACATTTCTAGACAACATTAATGGCTGCTTCTTGGAGAAGGTTGTCCTGGAACCCACAGGGGGAGAGGCAATCCTGGATTTAGTCCTAAGTGGAGCACAGGATCTGGTCCAGGAGGTAATTATAGCTGAACCACTCAGTAATAGCAACCATAATGTAATTAAATTTAACATCCTTGTAGGGAGGAAAAATGCCAAAGAAACCCAGCACAGTAGCATTTAACTTCAAAAAGAGGAACTGCACAAAAATGAGGTAGCTAGTTAAATGGAAATTAAAAGGAACAGTCACAAGGGTGTAATGCCTTTAAGCTGCTAGGAAACTATTTTAAAACACCATAATACAGTCTCAGATTAAATGCATATCCCATCTAAAAACAGTAAGAAGTCAAAAATATGCCAACATGGCTAAACAGCAGACTAAGAGAGGTAGTTAGAGGCTAAAAAGTTATCCTTTAAAAATTTAAAGTCAAACCCTAGTTAGGAAAATAGAAAGGAGCATAAACTCTAGCAAGTCAAGTGTAAAAGTATAATAAGGTAGGTCAAGAATTAATGTGAAGAGCAACTTGCTAAAGACACAAAAACTAACAACATTTTTAAGTACATCAGGAGCAAGAATTCTGCCAAACAATCAGGAAGACAAGACCATTATGGAGAAGCTAACTGAATTCTTTGCATTGGTCTTCACTGCAGAGGAATTGAGGGAGATTCCCACATCTGAGCTATTCTTTTTAGGTGACAAATCTGGGGAACTGTCCCAGATTGAGGTGTCAGTAGAGGAGGTTTTGGAACAAATTGAAAAATTAAACACTAATACATCAACCGGATCAAATGGCATTCACCCAAGAGTTTTGGAGGAACTCAGATATGAAATTGCAGAACTACTATTTGTGATATGTAATCTATTGCATAAATCAGCCTCTGTACCAGGTGATTGGAGGGTAGCTAATGTAACACCAATTTTTCAAAAAGGCTCCAGAGGCAACCCTGGCAATTACAGGTAAGTCTAACTTCAGTATCGGCCAAACTGGTTGAAACGATAGTAAAGAACAGAATTATCAGACACATAAATGAACACAATATACTGGGGAAGAGTCAACGCGGTTTTTGAGGAGGTCAACAAAAATGTGAACAATGGTGATCCAGTTGATATAGGGTACTTGGATTTCCAGAAAGCCTTGGACAAGATGCCACACCAAAGGCTCTTAAGCATTATAAGCAGCCATGTGATAAGAGGGAAGGTCCTCTCATGGATCAGTAACTCGTTAAAAGACAGAATACAAAGGGTAGGACTAAATTATCAGTTTTCACAATTTACAGAGGTAAAGAGTGGGCTTCCCCCAAGAATTTGTATTGGGACCATTGCTGTTCAACATATTCATAAATTATCTTGAAAAAGGGGTGAACAGTGATGTAGCAATACTATACAGAGCAGAGTGCCCCAAGGGTCAGTCCTGGGGCCGGTTTTGTTCAATATCTCCACTAATGATCTGGAGGATGGCGTGGATTGCACCCTCAGCAAGTTTGCAGATGACACTAAACTGGAAGGAGTGGTAGATATGCTGGAGTGTAGGGATAGGATACAAAAAGACCTAGACAAATTAGAGGATTGGACCACAAGAAATCTGATGAGGTTCAACAAGGACAAGTGCAGAGTCCTGCACTTAGGACGGAAGAATCCCATGCACTGCTACAGACTAGGGACTGAATGGCTAGACAGCAGTTCTGCAGAAAACAACCTAGGGATTACAGTGGATGAGAAGCTGGATCTGAGTCAACAGTGTGCCCTTGTTGACAAGAAGGCCAATGGCATTTTGGGCTGTATAATTAGGGGCACTGCCAGCAGATCGAGGGACGTGATCATTCCCCTCTATTCTACATTGGTGAGGCCTCATCTGGAGTACTGTGTCCAGTTTTGGGCCCCACACTACAAGAAGGATGTGGAAAAATTGGAAAGCATCCAGCGGAGGGCAACAAAAATGATTAGGGGACTGGAGCACATGACTTATGAGGAGAGGCTGAGGGATTTGGGATTATGTAGTCTGCAGAAGAGAAGAATGAGGGGGGATATGAAGAGGGGTTCCAAAGAGGATGGAGCTAGACTGTTCTCAGTGGTAGCTGATGACAGAACAAGAAGTAATGGTCTCAAGTTGCAGTGGGGGAGGTTTAGGTTGGATATTAGGAAAAATGTTTTCACGAGGAGGGTGGTGAAGCACTGGAATGCATTACCGAAGGAAGTGGTAGAATCTCCTTCCTTAGAGGTTTTTAAGGTCAGCCTTGAGAAAGCCCTGGCTGGGATGATTTAGTTGGGGATTGGTCCTGCTTTGAGCAGGGGGTTGGACTAGATGAACTCCTGAGGTCCCTTCCAACCCTGATATTCTATGATTCTATACTAAATTAATAAATTACTCTTGGGGGAACCCCACTCTTTACCTCTGTAAATTCTGAAAACTGATGACATAAGCTGTCATGGGCTAAAACTCACTTCATCAGATGCAAAATCATGGGTTTTAGCCCACAAAAGCTTATGCCCAAATAAATGTCATAGTCTCTAAGGTGCCACAAGTACTCCTCGGTTTTTTTGCTGGTACAGACTAACACGGCTACCACTCTGAAACCTCTCAAGATAGTTAAATTCAAAGCAGACTTCGAAGAGTTACAAAGGGATCTCACAAAACTGGATGACTGGGCAACAAAATGAGAAATGAAATTCTATGTTGATAAGTGCAAAGTAGTTTACAGTGGAAAAAATAATCCTAACTATCGATACAAATGGGGTCTAAATTAGCTGTTACCACTCAAGAAAGAAATTTTGGAGTTCTCATGAATAGTTTTCTGAAAATATTTGCTAGATGTGCAGCAACAGTCAAAAAAATTAACAGAATGTTAGGAACCATTCAGAAAGGGATAGATAATAAAACAGAAAATATCATAATGCCACTATATAAATCCATGGTACTCCCACATCTTGAATACAGGTTGCAGTTCTGGTCATCCCACTTCATAAAAGATACATTCATATTGGAAAATGTACAAAGAAAAGACACAAAAAATGAGTAGGACTATGCAACAGCTTCCATATGAGAAGAGATGAAAAGACTTGGACTGTTCAGCTTAGAAAAGAGACGAGCAAGGTGGGGTATGACAGAGCTCTATAAAATCATGACTGGTGTGGAGACAGTGAATAAGGAAGTGTTATTTACCGCTTCACATAACACAAGAACCAGAGGTCACCCAATGAAATTAATAGGCAGCAGGTTTAAAACAAACAAAAGGAAGTACTTCTTCATACAACACACAATCAACCTGTGGAACTTGTTACCATAAGATGCTGTGAACACCAAAAGTATAAGTGGGTTCAAAAAAGAATTAGATACAGTCATGGAGGATAGGTCCATCAATGGCTACGAGCCAAGATGGTCAAATATAAAACCACAAAATCCAGATGTCCGTAAATGTCCAACTGAAAGAAGTTGGCACTGGATGATGAGGAATGGATCACTGTTCATTCTGTTTGAATCATCTGGCACAGGCCACAGTCAGAAGGCAGGATATTGGGCTAGATCATTGGCCCACTGTTGCTGTTCTTTTGGCTAATCATTTTTCATTGAAAAATGCTGATTTGTCAAAATCAAAATTGTTTATGAACAGGAATCTGTTGGATGAATTTCCTGTTTAAAAATAAATGTTGAAAATAATGAAATTGTTGAAACATTTCATTTTGACATTTTCTAAATTTTTGTTTTCCTGGCTCAAAACCACCTTTTTGTTTTTAAAATTAAGCTAACTATACAGAAAAATATTTTAAGATAGTCAAAAATTAAAATGAAACATTGCAAAATTATCAAAACAAAATATTTAAATCACTCCAAAATGGAGAAAATCTTCATGTTCCCATACTTTCAGGATTTTGATTTCTGTTCCCGATTCAAGACTCGAACAATTTCTAACTCAAATATTCACAGAACAGGAAAACTGTCTCTTGCCCAGCTCTAGCCTCTAGGAGTAAAACATCATCATCACCATCACCACCACCACCTTGTATCAAAAACTCACCCTTCCACAGTGAAGAACAACAACAATTGAAATGTTTGGAATAGACTCTATAAAAATCAAAACTAATAATAATAAAGCCATCCAAATGATCATGGAACTATTAGTTCTTTAGCAACCACATATACATACAAATATATTTCAATACATACAAAATAAACATCTGTCCCTTTACTTATCTAAAATGCAGATGTCTACCTGAGCCATGTCATTGTAAAGTTTCTGATGTTTAGTTTGAAGGGTTTGAAAGGGGTTGGTTTCAACCAATAATTTATATCCTTGCTTCTTTCTTTTCTCTTTGGCTGCTTTGGTTTAGTGCATGCTTTATTGCTGGAATTTTATCAATCCCTGATCATTACACTAAATGATCCTCTTCTGGTCACACACCTAGATTTTTGGATTCCCTTCTTCCATAGGTTAGAAGGCAATATTGAATGCTAAAAGATCATTGACCAGATACAGAGGTGCATGGCCCATATCATTTGTTTCTACATATCTGAAGCAATAGCATCACTTTACTTTTTCTGAGCAATTTATTCTTCTAACCTATGTTTTTGGCTCAGACAAGCTCCTATTTTATATTTCTAAGGTAAATAAAAGTGGTTTCCCATCCTCCATTGACAAATCTGAGTGGCAAATATGGACAAGTGTCACTTCAGATTTTGATGGGGATAAAAATACTGTGTAAGACAAGCCCCCTATGAATTGTTATCCCTCATACTAAATTATTTATATATTGTGAAGTGTGAATCTATACTACAAGTTATTTACAGATGTAAGAAGGAGGGTGGATAGATATACGTGTTTGACGATACTTCATAGCAATACTGATAATAGGATAGATAAACTGCTTTGCTATCTTAGCTATAAATTAGCCTAGGAATTACTATCTTTATTAATTATACAGTGGTAACGTCCAGAGGCCCTAATCGTCAATAAGGCACCATAATGTTAAATGCTGTGCAAACACATAGTCCCTGATCTCAATAGTTTCTATTGATATTTAACCCTATGTCACCATGGTGTGTATCTGTCTCTCTGGCCATGTCTACACTGCTCTGCAGATCAGACTGTGGGGGAGTGAATAGCAGTGCTCCCCAAAGTCCTCTTCAAACAGGACTATTTTAATGTGTACTGGGACCCTTTTAGCTCCCACAGCATCCACTCAGCACTTTGGTGCATGCTATTATTTGCACCCCTTTAGTCTGAACTGTGGGCAGTGTAGACAGGCCTTCTCTCTCCATTTAGATATTTATACCAGAGTCATCAGTGGGACATCTGAGTGCTGTTTAGTGCTTGTTTTTAATATCATATCAAATATTGCCAGTTGTCTGCTATACCCCTCATAATGCCTTGCTAGTAGAGTTCTGATTTCGTATTAGTTACTCTAAAGCAGTGGTTCTCAACCAGCGGTACACGTACCCCTGGGGGTAGCAGAGCTCTTCCAGGGGGTACATCAGCTCATCTAGATATTTGCCTAATTTTACAACAGGCTACCTAAAAACCACTAGCAAAGTCAGTACAAACTAAAATTTCATACAGACAATGACTTGTTTGTACTGCTCTATAGACTATACACTGAAATGTAAGTACAGAATTTATATTCCAGTTGATTTATTTTATAATATTTTATAATTATATGGTTAAAAGGAGAAAGTCAGCAATGTTTTAGGAACAGTGTGCTGTGAAACAGTTGTATTTTTATGTCTGATTTTGTAAGCAAGTGGGTTATTAAGTGAGGTGAAACTTGTGGGTAGGCAAGAAAAATCAGACTCCTGAAAGGAGGATAGTCGTCTGGAAAGGTTGAGAGCCACTGCTTTAAAGGGCTTTACCGTCTAGGAATAGAGTGATACGATAAACACTTCCAGGTTTCATTCCCATAACATGATAATAGAGGCAGCCTACATTTTTTTTTGAATGATGAATATCAAAGACAGTCTATTAAAATGTGTTTTAATTCATGCAGATGTACATGCCTAAAATCAGCATACACAGAGTGATAAGAATTGTGGGGCCTGCATGATAAAAATCATCCATATTCAAAGAATCCCAGAAATATAAAAGCTGTGCATGTCTTAAGAGAGCAAACAACACTTCAAAATGGAGAGGAAACACAGGGCTGTCCTGGAATGTCAGAGGTTGTGCCGCACAACAGTCCTGCAGGCCGTCAGGTTCAGATAAGCAATGGGAATCAGGGAAAACGACATGACAAATACATCTGCTCCCCCAACCCCCTTTCATTCTTTCACTACTTATAATGACACGGCTTAGATGGGTGGCAAACATAGCTGGGTTTTGGCTTAGTTAAAAAGGATGTAGGAAGATATTTGAATGTGGGCTCCTAATTATTCAGGGAGTGAGTAGAGGAAATTTCTGTCAGTTGCAGTGTTCTCAGATAATCGATTTCTGACTAAATATTCTGCTGTCCCTCTGCCCCTTCCCCCCCCCCCCACCCAAAGAAAGAGAATGATCTAATCTTTATGATGGATTAATTAGAACTCCCAGCTGATAGTCTTTTAGATACTGTAGGTATAAGTTTCTTTGTTGCTAACATGATGGAGAAGCTTCCTGGGGAATATGAGGGATCCCTTTTGATCAGGTGAGCCACAAGTGGTACCACAGCAAACCCACAGAAGAAATAGTTCAGTCCACTCAGTGCGTACCCATCAGTTGGTAGAAACAATATCTTAGGTTGTGCCCATTGAAATCAATGGGAGTTCTGCCATTGACCTCAAAGTGAGTTGTCTCATACCTTGTTTGCTACAGTGGAATATGTATTAATGGATCATAAAATTGCCATGAGTAAAAATCTTACTCAGTTAGGCTCTGCTCATGAGAGATGATGAGAAGCTGCAACCCCAGTTGATTTCTATGTGAACCATGAGCATTCTGCACCCTACATTCAGTCCGCATATGATTTCTTTGCAATGTCCATGGTTCACAAAGATAACTGGGAAAACTACAGAAATAAAAAAGTCCTACTGATTCAACTGAGTCAGTATTAAACCCTCTGGAACCCTTGTGGTGACAAGGCTCAAATAGCCACAATCATTTTTATCACTGGTTTCATTAGACTTAGTTAAACCTGCTGAAAAGAGAGTGGCATATACAGATCTGTTCACTCTGGGGCTACCACTGATCCTGGAAGTGCTGGGAAGCATTTTACAAACGTCCCCCATGCAGCTCCAACCACAAGGTACTGAAAATGTATGCTGTGAAACAGTTAATTCATACCACGCAGACTTGCTCTCAACACCTTCTGAGTTTGGTGTGTTCTGCATTCAGATGACACGTTGGTTGTTAGAAAGGTAATTTCTTTGTTCTCAGCATCGCTGGGGGCTAAGTGCATTGAGACACGTTCAGGTGCTACAGAAGGCAATTTCTGGCACTTGACAGTAGATTTTTAACAACCTGACTTAACAAAAATGGATTGCATAATCATAACATCACAGTACATTTATATAGTGTCTTCCATCTCACAGTGTCCCAAAGCACTTCACGTAACCTCAGTTAAGTGACATCCTAATCCAATGTAAGAATTCACTTCAGCTACCACTGAAAATGCAGCTGCCTCTGGCACCAAACACTTCTTCATGTTTTTTTACAGGCAGTAGCGTTTTAGGATGAAAACAACAGGCTGGGTTATCAGCTGCTTGTAGTAGAAAGAGGGCCTAAGACTTAAGGGCTTGTATCAGAGGCCTGGTATGAAGCCTGAGGCCTGAACTAAAGTAGTGGTCAAGTTTTGCTGATATAAAGCAAAGAAGCAAAGTGGGCAGAAGTCAGGCTCTGCCTGCTTGCAAGTTCACAGAATCTGGCAAGAACAGGGCTGATATTGCACAAACACACATTCCTAAGAGGTGCTAGGCACAGGACACTCACACAAACACATTCCAGAAGAGTGGTACTGGAACACCTCGATACCAACACATCCCCCAAAGATAATGGGAACACACTGACCCATCCTAAAGATAAGGTCAGGATGACAGCATGATGGATAGAGATGTACAAGGTGATGGGGTGGTAACTGGCTATGTCAGAGGGTGTCAACTAACTATGTCAGAGGGACAGTATGTAACTTGTTTGCATTGATGTGTAAAATGGAGTCTTGGAGGGAGTGTCTTTGGCCAGCTGAGGGGGAAATGGAAAGTCCCACCATACACAGAGCTGCGTCCATTGTCACAGGCATACATGTGCTAGTATAACTATAGGCCTTGATCTGGGGAGCTAGGACCGAGCTTCATTGACAATAAACCTGGCTGGATGCCTTCATACTTAACAGTTCTTGTGGTCATTGGGCGGTTCGCTTGAGGTCTGCTGCGCCAACTGTCTGCACAGAACTGGGACAGCACACAGGGAGAACACACACACGCAGCCAAACATCTAGCAACATCTGACACTGGTGACCCCGACTGCTGATCTGATAAGTAAGCAAGCTGCCCTCTGTAGGAATCGCGATCTAACATGGCAGAAAACTACATGCTAGGGAACCCCCTTAACCCTTCTCTAAAAAACCCCACGAAGTTTCATACGGTATGGACATGCTAGGTTGCTAGCAAAAGAGGTCCATATGGATTTAAAAAATATAGTGGGGAAGGACCATGGAATGGAATCCGCAAGACTAGGGCAGAGACTGTAGCCATGAAATGTAAAATATTGCAAACTATAACTATGGCTGTTAAATGGTTAAGACAGCACATGACTAAATTGGTGGGGAAAGTAACAGAAACAAAGAGCTAAAAGAAGCAGGAGAAGCCACAGAGCCCTGGAATGTTCCTGCTCTCCTAGCAGGGTGGCAAGAAGTCCAGAGACAGAAACACAATAAAACACTGGAAACAGCTGTAAGGAACCTACAAAAAAGAGATGTGTTGTCCCCTGTTATAAATATTTGTGATCAACAGCGGGCTTCAGGTAGCTACCCTGTGCCTGAAGAAGGGGGACAGAAACAGAAAAAGGTGGCCCTAGCAAAATTAAAAGATGAAACGGGGTCCACTGCATTTCAACCACCACCTTACGATAAAAGCCAGGTTCCAGTTAAACTTAAACCAACACCTAGACTGGTGCCTGTCAGTACGGAAGAAGTAAGTGCTCAGGAGGGAAAAGTAGCAAACAGCAATCACTGGATTGGAAAATCAGATGAAGGGGGAAAATGGAACAGTTCACAGAGCACATTAGGAGACAGGAGTTGTGACTGGAATGCAGGGGAGTGAATAAAAAAGAATTTCAAAGTGAAAAACCAAAATTGAGCAAGTTAACACCTAGAATTGATGCATTAACACATGGAGATGCCCCAAAACAGTTAACTGCAGCAAAAAATGGCACTCCTGCAATTCATTTGGCATGCAGACAAAAGCAACATACACTGGAGGAACAAATTCAGGTTTTACAAGAGCAGGTAACTACCCCCACTCTTCTCTCAGAGCCAGAATAAAACCAGGGGTGCAGGTTCCCAACTGTGCGGGTTCCCAACTGCTTTGACCCACGGAACGACACTCCTCACTCAGAGCTAAAAATATAACCTTCTTTCCCAAATATTTTTACATACTGGTTTAAGTTTTCCTCTATGTCATAAATATAGAGAGAAGGGTAGCATAAAATCCCTCCTTGGCAGCTATATGGAATCGCCAACCTGCAAGGGGTTAAATAGTTCAGATAACCTCGTTGGCACCTGACTAGAAGGACCAATGCGGAAAGAAGATACTTTCAAATCTTGGGAGGAAGGTTTTGTTTGTGCACTCTCTTTGTTGTTCCCTCTCCGGACGGAGGGAGAGACAAAGCAGGTACAATACCTTCTGAAAATATACCTGGAATAATAGATCTGAAACCACAGAAATTGTAAGCAGGGCAAGAAAATGCATTAGGTTATCTTTTGTTTTGGCTTGTGAATTTTTCTGTGCTACAGAGGTAGTTTTATTCCTGTTTTTGTACTGTAAAGCTGAGCCCAGGGGGGAATCCTCTGTGTTTTGAGTCTTTTTATTACCCTGTAAAGTTTCCTTCCATCCTGATTTTGCCGGTGATTCTTTTACTTTCTCTTTATAAATAAAGTTGTTTTTTTAAAGAACCTGATTGATTTCAGTGTCCTGAAGACAAAGGGTCTGGTCTGTGCTTACATTGCTAAGGCAATTGGTTGGTGTATTAGTCTCCCCAGGAAAGCAGGTGAACGGGCTTGGGGGAATATTTTGGGGGGTTAGGGATTCCAAGTGACTTTTCCCTGATTTTTTGTGTAAATCACTTGGTGGTGGCAGCAATACTGTCCAAGGATAAGGAAAGGAATTTGTGCCTTGGCAAAGTTTTAACCTAAGCTTGCAGAATATAAGCTTAGGGGGTCTTTCATGAGGGTCCCCACATCTGCACCCCAGAGTTCAGAGTTTGAAGAGGGGGAACCCTGACACTCTATATCCTTTCTCAGTTTGCTAAACGTGCAGCTGCTGCCTGTATTTTAAGATACCCTGATAGAGTTAATCTCTCTTGGCTCAGATCTCCCTATCTTCCTAGGTTGCTCTTCATTTGCCCTGCCATTTGCCCTGCCTCTCCTTACTTCTGCTCTCTCTCTTTGTTGTAAAAGTTGAAAGTTATAGTTTTTACAGAAACCTTGAAAAGATAAAGCAATTGAAAATAAATCAAAACAACAATAAAACAAAGAGAAAACAAGGTAAACATTTTACTTTAAATAAATCCAATAAATTAATTATTTTAACCCTTCAGGAATGCAACAGCTGGAATTACTCCTAACTTTCTTGAAGATATGGTTGCCAAGCAACAGAAATGCAGACTCTGCTTCTCATTCTAACCACTGACTAATATTTGAAACACGGGATTTCCTTATTGCCGTGTAACAGAGTTTTAAAATAAATTTTAATATAAAGTAATGGAAAATGCCTTAAGTCACTAAATTAATACAACAAATTTGGCAAATATCAATAGATTTTTAATCAATTTTTATTTAAAAGTTTTAAATAAGGTAATAACCAGCTTATTTAAATGTTTAACCCTTTTGTTTATCTGTCTGGTTTTGGTTTTTTTAAAGCATTGTTTTAATAACTAAGTTCTTAATACCTTATTTCATATAGTTATAAATAGAATTCTGGCACTATTTGATTTTAATTGTAAGTTTGTCCTGTAGGTTATGTATGTTGTCCTATGTTGTATGTTGTGTGTGTCACGTGACTACATTTTATTATTTTTATTTTGCTGCAACAAAAGTCAATTTTATATCCTTTTAAAATTATATATATAAGTGGTACCACACTAATTTAATATTATGGTTGGGGTATAACTATCATAATATTATTAATACCATTTTTTCCAAAATTCAAAAAGGTATCAGTTATTAATATATGTACCTATATTTCTGCCTCAACAAATAATGCAATTTTAAACAAAAATAATTATTTTTTATTAATCACAGGGGATTTTTGTTTTGTTTTGTTTTTGGTTTTTTGTTTCATATTCAAAGAAAACAATGTAAGGGGAAACCTCAACATTAAGGTAAAGGTAATATTAACAAAAAGTCTATTTCTGGTTTGGGTTTTTATAAACTTGTTTCAACTTTTAAATGTAGTTAGAAAAATCTCATAGCAAAATGTTTAAAAACAACAATTTAGGCATAAAGCTAACCAAACAAGTTCAACAGGTTTCCACCTTTGGCTCCTAAACACAACACAGCATCATGAAAATGTAATACCCTTAAATTTTCTGCATAGACTTGCATTTAAAACGTATTTTGGTTTAATTTGATACTTGGTTTAATTTTTATACACTTTTCTTTTATGTTAAGTTAAAGGGAAGCAGTGGTTAAAGTTTGTGCTTCTAAACAGTTAAAAGTGGAATTGGAATCACAAGCAAATTAACTCTAAAAAGCTTGGGTAAAATTATGTTACTAACTCTTTTGCTAAAACAGAGTGCTCAGCAGGGGAAAGCAATATACCTTCTCATAGAAGATTGTCTAGTGCTTAAACATTATATTTTGTATAAAATATTAGTAATGCACCTCAAGTAAAAATGAATGTCTATACAACAATTGCAAAAGTAGAGCTTTTGTTATAAAAGACTTGGTCCTCATTACAGTGTAAACAAATTTAGTTAATTTGCGTATTAAATTTGGGTTACTTAAAACAAGAAGAAATGTAAAACAAACAAAAACCTTTATTATGTTAACTAACTAGATATTTAAGGTTGCATCCCACAGACCAAAGAGACCAGAAAATATCACACCACAAAGATACCAGAAACTATCAGTCTACAATGAAGGAACCCCCAAGCACGAAGAAAAGAAAAATGAAGTGCTTTATGAATAAAAGACTGGTCAATGCACCTCAGTCTACCATATATGACAAATGAGTTGGAAATCAGCTAGAAACCACTAGCTGGACTGAGTTAAATTGTCATTTAATTTGAATTTGGCTCCTGTGTAAAAGCAACTATACTATTGCTGTTCTGTTATATCATTGCTGTACAACATTGACAATGTGCGTAACCTTGCTAAACTGCTTAACCAACACACAGGTAAAAATCAACAAACGAATGGCAGCAAACAACACGAAGGCCAGAAAAACAAATTGGTAAAGAAATTAAGTTACACAGTAACTACGAATTGGGTAAACAAATTCCCTGGTAGTACCAGTCACATTTTGGGATCGGTGACACTGCATCCTAAATGAGGCACATCTTACTCAAAAACAATTTTGCTCACTGTCTGGGTACCACCAGTACTACACCCTGACACAGCAACATTTGATAAATTGGTTATTGTCAATTCAGTAGGTTGTCTGGAAAACAGCATCTACAAGAAATAACGGATTGACGTCAGCTACTGGTGTATCACAGAGCAGTGCAACCCATGGAACAGAGAAGCTAGCCACTCCTGTTTCCTGCCCAGTGAAGCTTGCCAGAAGGTGACAACCAGCAGTGAGGGCAACCTATAACATGGATGGACATGGCCAGTACTGTGTAGTAACTAATTACAAGAGATTTATATATAAAGGCCTCATCTGTAATGTCACTACTCCAAATTTTTGTTTTACTTCTCATATACATAGCGGCCAGTGGGCGCTGTGATTAGCTGAAACTGCGGACGCTGCAGGTAAACAAACCGTCCCGGCCTGCCAGCGGATTTTCCTGACAGGCCGCATGCCAAAGGTTGCCGATCCCTGTGCTAGAACAACTGTAGCATTGATCGGGGGAGCTAGAACTGTGCTTCATTGACAATAAACCTGGCTGGATGCCTCATACCTTAATGGATCTTGTGGCCTTTGGGCAGTTCGCTCGAGGTCTGCTGTGCCAGCTGTGTGTGCAGAGCTGGGACAGCACACAGGTAGAACACACACCTGCAGCCCAACATCTAGCAACATCTGGTGACACTGCTGTTAATTCAGTGTAGCTCCACCGACTTCAGTAATGAAACAAAGTTGAAGTTATGGACCATTTTTTACATTGTGAAAGGATTTTTGTGCCCACAAATGTCTTTTTTTCCCTCTTTTCTCCGATAGCAAGTTCAAAATCATAAATACCTAAGAGGGAAGCTTGGCTTGCCTTATTACAGGCTATTACATTCAGCAATTAATGTGAAAATCAGCTCCTTTCTGTCTCCTAACACACAAATAAAAAGTAGCAGGTCACTGCTAGGAATACAAAGATATATCTGTCTTGCTGCCTACCAGGCAGTGGGATGCCTTATAGAGCAGTCAGGGGAAAGTATATGATTTAGTACTGACACTTCCTCTAAAGTATTAAATTATCTTGTGTCTGTGTGGAATAAAGGAAACCTAAGCAAATCTATTATGTATCAGGACATGGCACATTTTGCCTCAGCAAAATTGATACCTGGGGGAATGGATGGTTGTTAGACAGGGAGATATGTCTTCATTGCTTGAAAACCAGTGTAGGGGCCTGATCTTGTTTCCATTGCAGTCAACAGAAATTTTGCAACTGACTTCAATAAAAGCCAAAGTGGAACCAAGGCCCTGATCTTACCGCTGGGTGCTCATGTGCTCTGTGCTCCTGCCTAGGGATTTCCAGACGCAATCAGACTCATGGGCCATCTAGCCCAGGATCCTGTCTCCAGCAGTGATCAGCTCCAGATATTTCAGAGGAAGACTGAAAAACCCAGCAGTAGCAAAAAGAAAAGGAGTACTTGTGGCACCTTAGAGACTAACGAATTTATTTGAGCATGAGCTTTCGTGAGCTACAGCTCACTTCATCAGATGCATACCGTGGAAACTGCAGCAGACTTTATATATACACAGAGAATATGAAACAATACCTCCTCCCACCCCACTGTCCTGCTGGTAATAGCTTATCTAAAAGCCATTTCCAGCACAAATCCAGGTTTTCTCACCCTCCACCCCCCCACACAAATTCACTCTCCTGCTGGTGATAGCCCATCCAAAGTGACAACTCTTTACACAATGTGCATGATAATGAAGTTAGGCCATTTCCTGCACAAATCCAGGTTCTCTCACTCCCTCACCCCCCTCCAAAAACCCACCCCCATACACACACAAACTCACTCTCCTGCTGGTAATAGCTCATCCAAACTGGCCACTCTCCAAGTTTAAATCCAAGTTAAACCAGAACATCGGGGGGGGGGGGGTAGGAAAAAACAAGAGGAAATAGGCTACCTTGCATAATGACTTAGCCACTCCCAGTCTCTATTTAAGCCTAAATTAATAGTATCCAATTTGCAAATGAATTCCAATTCAGCAGTTTCTCGCTGGAGTCTGGATTTGAAGTTTTAGTTAGGGCATGATCTGCCTCCATGAAAGTCCCATCCTAATCCCTCAATGATTAGAAAACGATTCAAAACATGAAGCATAACATTTTATATCCCTTCCACAGTTTTCCCATTATATATCTGGATCTTCTTGTTAGCCATTTAATGATCCAATCCCTCTTTGAATCTTGCTAATTTCTCAGTCCCAATGGCATCCTGTGGCAACGAATTCCAGTGTAAACATGTGATGTGTGGACAAAGTATTTCCTTCTCTTGGTTTTGAATGTGCCACCTTTCAGTCTCATTGACTGTCCCCTGGCTCTTCTGTTGTGAAACAGGGGGATCAGAGGCTCCTGATCGACCATCTCTAGACCATTCATTCTTTTATAGACTTTGTCATGTCCCGCAGAGTCCCTTTGATGTCAATGAAATTCCACAAGCCTCTTGAGGGGCTCGCTGTGCAGAGCCACTGGCAGGATCAGGGCTAACCTCAGTGGTTACCAGCATGATCTGAAGACTCGTTGACATTCTGAGTGGTCGGAGCTGCTCATCTCTGCCTCGTTCCTAGGGCAGATGGATCAACATCACTGTTTTTTTTTTTCCATAGAATCCCCACAGCCATATCCTTTCAGTCCGGGAGAGGGCAAACCCCCAGCCACTGGATAGGTGTGAACGTGGATCTCTAGCTCGCCTCTGGCCCATGCCCCCCACTTCAGGAGAAGGTGAACTGCCCAGATAGTGATGATGGGAGGGATTATGCCTTCAGCAGCAGCCCCAAAGGTGCAACACGTTTCCCACTAGAGGAGAGGTGTGCTTCCCAGATATGAGGGATCAGGCAGAATGCACATCACACCCAGATGTGCTCCCTGGCATTAAATTCTGTGTACAGAATTAACAGCCACCCTCCTGACCTTTTGCCTTGTCTTGGCACAGCCCAGCCCATAAGCTGGTGCAGATGCAGTGGCTAGGGAGCAGCTCTGCATCCTGGCAGGGGGGCATGGATTTCACCCATCCATCTAATCAGATACACCATCATGAAGGCCAAATATTAGGCATGTGTAGTAGTTTAATTAATCCTGACATGCTGGACCCACCCCAGCTACACTCGTGCTGAGAGCTTCAGGGTGAGAAGGAAAAGCAACTCTGTCAGGTAGCTTGTCTAAAATAGGAGACTGGCTGGGATTGCTCTGAGATCGGCCCCATTAGCAGGAGATCTGGAGAAGATGGATTAATGGGCAGCATGCAAGTGAGGCAGGCAGAGGAGTCATGATAAATCTGACTTTGGGGGGAGCAGCCGATGCTCAACTGCTCTAGAAATGTGTTGCCTGCTTCTGCAATTTATCACGGAGATCCCACCTCCACATATGTGGTGCATCTATGTACATCCAGTGAGAGGGATGGAGCATAGAACTTCTTATGCAGAGCTAGTTATAAATAATTAAACCCCAGCCTCATGATTTGGTGCCATTTGCACATCAGCAGACGAGAAATCCAATCACAGTGGTGGATATTTAGCGGGGGTCTTGCGGAGCCCAGTGACAGTTGTGTCACTGAAATACCAAGCTTGTTTCCTGCTGAAATATTTCTCTGTCATGGCTAAATGCAGTCATGATGATAATAGTGAGATATGGTTTAAGATTCTGCAGGCAAAGCCAGGTGTTTTTTCTCCATATGAAAAACATGTACATGCCAAAAATGTCTGAGCCCATTCAAAAGAAGCACAGAAGGAGAAATAATTCTGTTGTCTGACAACACCACTATGGCTCCACCTACTGGCTTCCTCACAGTTTATACTCTGAATGATATTTTTGGAGAATATTTACACATTAGATTGATCCACACAAAAAAACCACTCTGCATTGAAATAAGAGAATTAAAAATTAAATGTAGAAAACATCTTTCTTGAGCTGTAATTCAGCAAACACAGAGGAAAACTGGAACCTATATAAAAAGAAAAGGAGACTAACTTAGTCTCTAAGGTGCCACAAGTACTCCTTTTCTTTTGTGGATACAGACTAACACGGCTGCTACGCTGAAACCTGGAACCTATATAGTTACAAGTAACTGGGAAAGAGGTATCGTTGATTACTAAGGTGTTTGAATGAGCTGCCAGTACTCTGTAGTTCCAGAAAAAAAAATCAGATCAAATTTGAACAGAAAAGGGTATTGGTGTTTAGGGTGAGATAATGGGGTTTGTTGGCTGTATAGTGTAATTAAAAAAAAAGACATGAGCTTTTTCCCAGAGCCAGACCTAAATGAGTCTGTTTCAGAAACATTACCAACCAGAGAACTACATGAGAAAAATGCAAGGGCAATTTATTTCAAATGACTTTCTGTTTTGGAAGGCCTAGTTATCTGTAGTCAAAGTCCCTGTTAGAAATTCAATGACAGAACATGCTGGCTTTTGGGTGAATAAGCTAACACATCCATTTCAGATTAGCATGCAGAGTCAACTGCTCTCTAAAAGATTATTAGAATTTTTAGGGCTTGTGAAAATGCTTGTAATGGTGTTCACCATCCACATGTCTTTCAATTTACTAATAAATCAGTGGGATAAGGTACCACTATCTGCCCAGTGCTGGCTGAGGTGGGACAGATGAGTTTTGGGTTTGCATGTCTGGATTCCTTTAAAAAACAAAACAACCCAGGACATTCCTTCATGCCAGACACCAAAGCATTTATTCTCAATTTCCTATCACTACTTATACAAGAGGTGGTTTTTGTGGTTAGGCAATGGACTGGAAGTCAGGAGTATAAGTTCCTTCATCTGCTGCAAATTTTCTCTGTACGCTTGGATGACCCATGTACTATCTTGGAGCTTTAGTTCTCCTGCAGTAATATTTTTGTCTATTAAGGTGGTAAGCTCTCTGGAGCATTAGGTATATGTACAGCACCTAACACAATAGGGCCCTTGATGTACCTTGGGACCACTAAGTGCTATTGAAATACAAAAAACAACCCCCTTTAGCATTAAGTGGAGCAAAGTAGGGCTGATAACAGTTTGCATTTTCCCTAGTTGATGACAAAGTGCCAACTGCCCATGCCACTGGTATACAGTAATGTTTCACATGAATGTACACATCTGTACTTGCTAATTCTGTATGTCATCTTCCTGGTGCCAGATTGGTTTACTTAAAAAGGATTTTCTTTTGATTTACAGATATCACCTGCTCTGCTAAAAGTCTAAACAGAAAGGTGGGAGAACAGCAGTGCCTGGCACTGAATGCGGATATTGATATAATAGGCATCATAAAACCTTGCTGAATGATGATAATCAATGGGACACACCAATAGCAGAGTACAAAATGTATAGGAATGACAGAGTAAGTAGATACCACTGGTGAAAGAATGGCACTATATGTGAAAGAAAGCATAAGTCAAAGAAAGTAAAAATCTTAAATGAATCAACTGTACCATGGCATCTCTATCGATAGAAATTCCATGCTTGAATAATAAATGTATAGCAATAGGAATATATTGCCAGGCACCTAAGAACGATGGTGATAGTGACTGTGAAATGTTCCGGGAGATTAGAGAAGCTACAAAAACAGAAACCACAATACTGTTGGATTTCAACTGTCCCCATATTGACTGGGTACATGTCACCTCAGGACAGGATGTAGAGACAAAATTTCTAAACAGCTGTGTTAGGATATAGATATTCAGGCCTGTCTGTAAAGGCCTATACTCTAAGAATTTAGGTGTATTCTTATCACTTGGCTAGTTATAGAGGTATAAAAGAATCAAAATCATTGTCTGCCAGTGTAAGGGCCTTCTCTTACTGTGACAGTCTGAGGCCCTGTTCTTAGACTAAGGCCTTTGGTTAAGCAACAGAGGCAGCCATGAGCTGGGAAGCGACCCGTCACCTCCTCACATTCCAAACTAGTCACATTGAAATAAGGTGCTATTGGGCTGTTAGGAATACAATCCTGTCCTGATAATGCCTATCACCTCCAGAGAAAGGGAAGTGTCTAAAAGATGTAAAAGGAAACTTAGTTTGATAGCATCCTGTCTGGCAAGAACTCACTTATCAATAGCTGGGATGTGAAATCCTCATTTCTGTGTTTGTTCTAACACTGTAGTCCCCATTTCCCCATTGTTTGTCTGTATAATCTCTGTCTGGTTCTGTGATTGTTTCTGTCTGCTGTGTAATTAATTTTGCTGGGTGTAAACTAATTAAGGTGGTGGGATATAATTGGTTAAATAATAATGTTACAATATGTTAGGATTGGTTAGTTAACTTTCAATAAAATGATTGGTTAAGGTATAGCTAAGCAGAACTCAAGTTTTACTATATAGTCTGCAGTCAATCAGGAAGTGAGTGTGTTGTGTGGGGGAAATGGGAACAGGGAATGGGCGTGGGGAAATTGGAATCATGTTTGGCTAAGGGCAGGAAGGGGAACAGGGACACAGGTGTAAGGCTGTGTGGTGTCAGAGCTGGGAAGGGGGACACTAAGGAAGGAAACTAAAATCATGCTTGCTGGAAGTTCACCCCAATAAACATCGAATTGTTTGCACCTTTGGACTTCGGGTATTGTTGCTCTCTATTCATGCGAGAAGGACCAGGGAAGTAAGTGGTTGAAGGAATAAGCCCCCTAACAGACTGCTTCTTGGAACATCATGTCCTGGAACTCACAAGGGGAGAGGCAATTCTTGATTTAGTCCTAAGTTGAGCAAAGAATCCAGAGGTGACTATAACTGAACCACTCTGTAGTAACAACAATAATGTAATTACATTTAACATCCTTTTGTGGAGGAAAATACTAAAGAAGCCCAGCACAGTAGCATTTAACTTCAAAAAGGGGAACTATGCAAAAATGAGGAAGCTAGTTAAATGTCAATTAAAAGGCAGAGTCACAAGAGTGAAATGCCTGCAAGCTGCATGGAGAATATTAAAAAACACCATAGTAGAGGAGCAAACTAAATGTACAACCCAACTTAAAAAAACAACAACAGAAAGAGGCCAAAAAATGCTTCCAAGGCTAAACAGCAGAATAAAAGAGGCAGTTAGAAGCAAAAAGGCATCCTTTAAAACTGAAAGTCAAATCCCAGTGAGGAAAATAGACAGGAGCATAAACTCTCACAAGTCAAATGTAAAAGCATAATTAGGCAGCCTAAAAAGAATTTGAAGAACAACTAGCAAAAGACACAAAAACGAACAGCATTTTTTTTAGTACACAGGAAGCAAGAAGCGGGCCAAACAGTCAGTGGGGCTACTGAATGATCAATGCGTTAAAGGATACTCAAAGCAGATAAGACATTGCAGAGAAATTAATGAATTCTTGGCATTGATCTTCACTGTAGAGGATGTGAGAAAGAATCCATGGTATGTGCACACCTTCAATACCTCTTGCAGTTCTGGTCGCCCTATCTCAAAAAAGACATATGAGAATTGGAAAAGTTACAAAAAACGGCAACAACAACAAAACAATTAGGAATATGGAACAGCTTCCAAACCAGGAGAGATTTAACAGTGGTACTGTTCGTCTTAGAAAGAGATGACTAAAGGGGGATATGATACATATCTATAAAATTATGGATAGTTTAGAGAAAGTGAATAAGGAAGTGTTAATTATCCCTTCACATAAAACAATAAACATGATAAAATTGATAGGCAGCCGGTTTTAAACAAACATAAGGAAGTACTTCTTCCCACAAAGCACAGTCAACCTTTGGAACTCATTGCCAGGGGATGTTGTGAAGGCTAAAAGGATAAGTTGGTTCAAAAAAGAATTATATAAATTCATGGAGGATTGGTTCATCGATAGCTATAAGCCAAGATGGTCAGGGATGCAACCCCATGCTGTGGGTGTCCCTAAACCTCTGACTGCCAGAAGCTGGGAATAAGTGACAGGGGATGGATCACTGGATACTTGCCTGTTCTGTTCATTCCCCCTGAAGCATCTGGCACTGCCCACTGTCAGAAGACAGGATACTTGGCTAAATGGATCATTGGTCTGATCTAGAATGGCCATTCTTATGTTCCTTTAAATCATTCACTGTAGAGGTTATTACCTCCCATCTTATTTGTACTTAACATGTCGTAGAAGAGATACAAGTGGTTTCACTCGCAGAGAAAAGGAAAGCAAGAGGAACATGACCATGTTCCACTGATGAGAAGTGTGGTGTCAAAAGTGTGATTGCTAGGCAGGGGGTTCTGCCCAGCAAAAGGAGAGGAGATGTGGAACAAGAATAAAGGGGCATGGCTCAAGGAAAAAGAACAATGCTTCCCCTCTCCAGGAACATTAGAGAAGAGTGGTAAGCTGGACCCACATCCACAAAGGGACAAAGGGTCTCTAAGAAATCACTGGAATGCACAAAGTCCATGTTTGACACCTTGGCTCCTGATACAGTGCATGAGGACAGAGAAGCACCTGAGAATGGGATCCACAAAAGACAGCATGGGAGGTAGGGATCTACCTAAACTAGCCAATGGGAAAGGAAGGTGTCCTAAGCCCCTCCCCTCTCAGGAAGTTAGGTGCCTGCGATCCATGGCCAGGAATCTCTCTCCCGGAAGTTAGGTGGCTCGGGGTCTATGCCATTTCTTGTGAGACTGGCTTAGACACATGCCTAACTCCACACAAAATTGCCAGGGGGAAGGCTTCCCTAATAACCCTCAACCCCATGATGAAGGTATTCCCCCAGGATGTGGAAGCCCCAGGTTCAATTCCCCACTCTGCCTGGTGAAGAACAGGGATTGGACCAGGAGAGCATGCTAGCTCCTTGGCTATAATCATTCTTGCTCTCTCCAACCCATTTACCACCAAGTGGAACAGCATTACCAAGAGATGCTGAGAGAGCCCTGCATCAGAATATACCATGGCTCAGTGGTTAGGGAACTTCCATGTATACAAAATAAATTTAAAAGAAGTCCAAGAGTGGTACAGAGTATCTGCTTCTCTATGATGCCCTCACCTAGAACACACTGAAGTCACTGGGAGTCTTTCAACTGATGTCAGAGTTGCGTGGTAGGGCAGAGAGGTACTTGGACTGGGAATCAGAAGACTTTTATGTTGTATCCAGCTCTGCCATTGACCTTCTGTGTGACCTTGGGCAAGTCACTTCCATTCTCTGTACCTCTGCTTCTTATCCCATCCTTTGTCGGCTTCTCTTCTTGGGCTGAAATTTTCAGAAGACCCTAGTGTTTGAGGAGCACAAGTCCCACAGACTTTCAATGGCATTGGTGTTTCTGAATCACTTGGATGCTTTAGAAAAATCTCACTGTAAGCTCTTTGGGGCAGGCACTGTCTCTATGTTTCTATACAGACCCAGCACAAGGGGGCCCCTATAGTGACTGGTGCCTCTTAGGTGCTACTATAATACAAATATATAATGGTTCCTTAATAAAACTGTTACTTAGCACCTCAAAAGTTTTCAGATTTTATAGAACATAGAACAATACCGTCTCTCCACTATTGAAATTTGCCCATAGTAAGATATTCACCTCTGTGCAGAGAACCAGATCAAGGTACATGCATAATATAAGTTAAGAGTTTAAGGGAAATAGGTAGTGGGTAGAGCTCAGATGGTCTTATGTTTTACATATGCAGGTTTGTATGACCTGGTAGTTAAGTGTCAAGTCATATCATTATATAAATGTTGATTAATTACAATGAAAATGAAATGCATGCATTTTGACATGATTAAAAAAAACAAGATGCAAGTGGACATCATGAGTAACAGTCAAGTTGTACAGGCAATAGATTAAATCAATTATCTAGGATCAGACATATCCAACCATGGAAGCTGTCCAAATAATTTGGAAGAAGACTTGGAGTGGCTCACTCAGCTATGGCCTCCTTTACAAAAGTTTGGAAAAATTGTGGCATCTCAAAATGTATGAAGGTTGGATTAATGGAAAGCTTATTTTTTTCCATAGGAATTTATGGAAATGAATTGTGCAAAATTAATGCTGCTGAAAAGAAGAAAATTGAGGCCTTTGACATATGGTGCTGGTGAAGACTCTTGAATATCTCTGGATGGAAATGAAGATAAATGCTTGTTAGAAATATTGGAAAGAAACAGACCCTGCCATCAGAAGTCAACAGGCATACATTTATGTACTTTGATTACATCAGGCATGGAGATGGAAATATTCAATAAAATTATCCTGGAAAGAATGATGGAAGGTCATCATAGCTGGGGATGACCAGCAAGGAGATGGATAGATAGTGTGTGGCAGATCACTGGGAGGTCAACTGCTGAGTTCTTGAAGCTAGCAATGGATCAAGAAGGCTTCCAGAAATTCTGCTACAAAGTCATCAATATTCACACATGAATAAATGGATTTTACTGTATTACAACAATAATAAATAATAATTGAAAGCACTAGCTGGAGCAGTTTTTCATTGGTTTATCAGATAGGAGATGTGATTATCTTATTTCATTTGCTGTACTCATGGTGTTTAGTCTTCAGGAAATATAAATGATGGTAACAAGAAAAGGCTGAACTGTGGCATAACTCTTTATGCATCTAATTTAGAGGCTGAGGGACTATGCAGATATTTGCAAAATTTCCCACATGTACTTCAGTGAAATACATGACTACTGCCCAACGCTGTGTCCAATGCTTTCTGGAAGGTGCCCCCAAATTTTCCATTGCATTGGGACCTTATTTTTATCATACGCTCAATGCCACAGAATGAACTGTCATTTGCTGGAGCTCATCAAATGATGTCAGATCTTTGTTTGTCCAGCAGTACAGTGTCACAGGTTATTACAATACTGGTTAATTTACTGTTGTTTTACTTATCCCTTGCTATAGTTCACAAAGAATCTGTTTTTCTTTATGGAATTCTGAGCTATGGTTACAGGTTTCAGAGGGTAGCCGTGTTAGTCTGTATTAGCAAAAAGAAAGAGGAGTACTTGTGGCACCTTAGAGACTAATAAATCTATTTGGGCATAAGCTTTTGTGGGCTAAAACCCACTTCACGAAAGCTTATGCCCAAATAAATTTGTTAGTCTCTAAGGTGCCACAAGTACTCCTTGTTCTTTGAGCTATGGTTGTGGCTTATACCAAGTAATTGCAAATTAAACTATTTTGAGGACTCAAAAAGTGGAATTCCAGCTATTAAGAGCAAAACTTATCTCCCTCCATTAGTGACAACCCTCTCTGTCCCTCCTGCTTGTACTCTATCCCTGGTAATCTATGCTGCCATGATCCCCCTGTATGTCAGTTCTGCTTGAAACAACTTTAATGCAAGGCTTGTTCACATCTCTCAAGTCTCAGGCTTTGAATTCAGGTCTGGTGGTCATATAAACCAAGGGAAATTAATTAAACAAAGGACTTTTACAGCAGACAGAGGAAAGGATATGTACAGAGGATATGAGCATCACAGGGCTTTAATACACTGACTCTTCATCTGCAGGGATTTTGGCTAGGTTTCTTTGATGTCTCCACCTAGTCCAAGCTAGACATTTCTTCACATTGTAGAAGCACTGCTCAGTGTAATAAAGCAGCATGAGTACCAGCCTGAGATCAGTGTAGACTCAGAATAGGAAAAAACAGGTTAGACTGAAGTTTATAGCTCAGGGCTCAGCTGCAGCTTGCAAAGCTGTATGGCTGGAGCTTCCATTGCAATCAAGTGGTGTGGGTTTGTGACTTTCAACAAACTTTCATCCCCAGAATTAAACAATGAAACTTATATTTTTATTCCAGAAAAAATGGGCTTCAATTAAATCCCCCAAAGTTACTTCGACTTCCTCTGGACTGTGGGCCTGGCACTAGGAGTCAAAGGGCCAAGGTGCTTAGAAGTGACTGGTGGTTCTTTGTGCTTGTTTTCCAGGAACCTTTATTTTTAGAAAGTGCTGAACACCCACCCTCTCCAAATCAGTCCCCTTTAAGGAGCCTGAAGCCGAGCACCCAAAACCACAGGTCACTTTTGAGAACATATCCCAAATTCTGCTCTCACTGTATAACCAGACACACATTGTTTAGGTTTGGGTTTGACCTGGAAGGTCACTATTATTTATGTTACAGTAGCAACCAAAATGTGGTAAGTGTGTATAAACATGTAGACAAACACAGTTTCTATCCCCAAGAGCTCCCAATTTAAACGGCTCAACAGATCTGCTCTTCTCTGTGTATATTGAGCCATATATTTCTACTGCTGTTTACTCCTGTTAGTAGTAGAGTCAACACATCAAAGCGTGAGCTGGCTCATCTTCTGTCTCGTGCGCCGTTAAGAATTGTTTGCAATCAGTTATACCTGTCCATTGAACACTGCGGGGTTACACAGTTGTCACTAAGGAAATAGTTTGGAGACCTCGGGCTTGTGCAGATGTTCCTGAGGTCCTAATGCAAACGGGAAGAACCAGCTTGACTCTCACAGCTTAGGCTGTGTTTCCAGCATTGGTACTTAGGGGAAAAAAACATTCTTCCACTTGTAAAATGAGCAGATGTGAAACCCTTGAGAGACAATCCTGAGGGAACCTCACAATGGCATGCTTACACAGAGACATTGACATGCATTGATTTACTAATGCCTGTCTCACAGAAGTTCTGGAGGTCCCAGCTGAGCTCAGACCCCCCACTGTGCTAGTTGCTGTTCCAAATACATAGTAAGAGACAGCCCCATCAAACGATGTTACAGTCCAAATAGACAAGACAGACAAAGGGTGGGAGGGGAATGAGAGGCAAAGTGTCTTCCCCAAGCCCATTTTGGAGGTCAGCGACAGAGTTAGGAAGCAAAAAGAAAAGGAGTACTTGTGGCACCTTAGAGACTAACCAATTTATTTGAGCGTGAGCTTTCGTGAGCTGAAGTGAGCTGTAGCTCACGAAAGCTCATGCTCAAATAAATTGATTAGTCTCTAAGGTGCCACAAGTACTCCTTTTCTTTTTGCGAATACAGACTAACACGGCTGTTACTCTGAAACCAGAGTTAGGAAGAGCACCCAGGACTCCTAAGACTCAGTTAAGCACCCAGTCACTGGCCACACTGCCTCTTAGTCTAGGGCCAGACTTTAAAGATTAACTGAAAAAAATATGGGGATACTGGGGGTTGTGCCTTTGCTATTCCTTTATGATGTAAAAAGACATCCCTTAAAGCCCCTCTCCCCAAAAGTGGTTTGGTTTCCTGCTTGTTTATTAGTGTAGAAATGTCAGGAATACTAAATGGCTTTTGACTAGCGAGTGACTGCACATTACACCAAAACCTGAACTACAGTGGTACGATTTCTCAGGCGCACTGGAGGAGATGTTGATTCTTTCACAAAGAACTTTTCTCCCAACTCTTTGCCATTTGAGTTAAACAGGTATATGTGAAAACCAGGGGGCCTAGTTTACTTCTCATGCACACCCCACTTTGGTCCCTCATCATTAGGTAGAGCAGACTCAGGCCCAAACCACTTTAAACATTCTATCTCTGGAATGCATGGTCCTCATTGCCATAGCATCAAAGCACCTCACCATTTTTAATGCATTTGTCCTCTCACGATGCGCTTGGGAGGTTGGGCAGTGCTGTCAACACCATGGTTCTGATGGGGGAATCCAGACACAGAAGAACCAGGTGACTCGCCCCAGGTCACACAGAAGTTCCAGAGCAGAGTAGGTTACAGAAACTGCATCTCCCAGGCCTATCCCTAAATCATTGGACCATCTTTCTTCAGTATGGAATGGTGCTTGATTCATCTCCATGGATTAAAGAAGAACCAGTTTACTTGCCAAAATGCCACACACACATGATTTCACCCTCAGGGAAAGCAATAGTGGTAACTTCTCTTCCCTCCTTTGAGGGCTCCCCCAGGCTAAACTAGCTTTAACACTAGCTGTTACTCCACAGGAAGCTGTCTCAATGCATCATGAAGAGAAAATTAAAGGCACAGAAACTATGTTTCACTTTGGTCGACAATTCACCTTTCACCTCTCTAGGGATCAGCTTAGCACAGCTGGCTCTAATAAGCTTTCCAGGGAGTTGGTAAATCTTATTTACTGTTTGGAAAAGCATTTGGAGCTGTGTGCATGAAGGATACTATACAAGGACAGAGTGACATTTTCCTCTTGTGGCAGTCACGCAGGATGCATTGGGCCTAATTCAGCAAACACTGGGCCTGATCTTGAAAGTCCTTAGTCACACAGCCGGAAATCCTTATTCTCACAATTTCCATTCAGGATGGTGGGACAGCTATACCGGAGTACGATTTGTAGACTACAGCCTGGAATCTCGTGAAAGAGTTCCTTAGCCTCTTCAAGCAAATGAGTTAAAAGAGGGGTGGGCAGGTAGAGTGTGGGGGATTCACCTTAATTATTAATTTAGAAATTGGGTGCTGTTCTCTTTTATGTTTCTATAATGGCTTTATCTTGGTCTCCACATTGCAAATCCTAACACTGAGAATTAACTCCATTTCAATCATTATCTTCAGTGCTAAGCTACAGGGATATTGAAAAAAATGCCTCAGGCAATCTGCATAGTACTTCAGCTGGTCTTGGCACAACCTCCCGTGTCTTTGAAACATCTGGGTTGGGCAGGATCAGTCATGTCACCGAGACCAATGGTTTCTCCTTTGCTTTTGTGAACATTTCTCCCACGTTTCTAGGAGGAAGTGGTTGTATTTATAAGTCAGTGAAAAATTAATAACAGAGAAGGAACAGCTCTCTCATGAAGAATGCCAAAGGTAATGGATTCTATGGTGTAAGAATAATAATTCAGTTAGGGCAAAATGATTCTGATGGCGTTGTGCCATAGCTCTGAATTCCTAATGAATGAGCACTGTTTGGCCTCCTCTCACTTAGACCAGTTTGATGCGGGTATGAACACCACTGACTTTGGTAGAAACATTCCTGATTCTCACCAGAGTAAGTGAAGAGGAAATGAGTCCTTTGCTCTAGCTCTTTAGCTCTTGCTGGGATACACAGCTTGCTCTGACCCTGGGGCCAGTTGGAGTCTCATTCATGGCCAGGAGTAACCTAAAGCAGCCTCAGAATTTGTCTAGGATATACCCAGCTACTCATGGCCATAAGGGGCTATTCTGGAAGCCACGGCATAGGAACTCCTGAGCAAATCCTCTTTCTCCAGGAAATGCCACTGGATTCAGGGAACCTGGAGAACAAAATGCGTGGATAGAGCTGTTACAATGACTGTGTGGTGCCCTGGGTTTCCCCTTTCACAAGGAGAGTCCTTCGGGTGCCACATTCACTAGATTTCCAATGGAGCTGCCCCAACAGGGACTCCTAGGAACAGGGCAATGACTTTCCTAGTATTACTCTAGTGCACAGAGCACCCAATCAAGATTAGGGAACCTATGTCCTAGGTGCTGCATAAAGATGTGATCACTGCCCCAAGAAGTTTCTGGGCGTGAATCTCCATGGGGCTGGAGTGTGGATGCTATGTGTCACCTGGCTGGCCCACTCCTCCCAGCATGGGTCCTGTTGAGTATCATCCACTGCAGCCAGACAGGAGGGAGGTACATTGCCCTGGAGATGACTGCCCCTCCCTTCCATGCAGTGGAAGAGAGATCTGGGAGCACAGGGCACCCCCTATGGGCAGAGCAAGAGGGGGGGACGAAAGAAGACCATGCTACTAATAATAAGCCTGTGTCCTTTGAAATCACGTAGCACTGTTCCAAGGAATTGAATGCCCTTTGCAAGCACAAGTTAGCCTGCAGCCCTGCATGAGATACTGTAGGTAAATGATTCATTAGGTGGTTTTTTCAGTGTATAATAGAGCCTATTGATACTTCAGGCTCATGCACAAAGAATCTGAGTTCACATATATTAATACCCGGAATCATGCACCAGAGGAAAACCTCCCTAATCCATATCAGAAACTAAACCTAGGAGGGATAGCTCAGTGGTTTGAGTATTGGCCTGCTAAACCCAGGGTTGTGAGTTCAATCCTTGAGGGGGCCACTTTGGGATCTGGGGCAAAAATTGGGGACTGGTCCTGCTTTGAGCAGGGGGTTGGACTACATGACCTCCTGAGGTCCCTTCCAACCCTGATATTCTATGATTCTAACTTATACAGCTACCCTCAGCAGGCAAAGGCATGATGCCTGCAGGTCAGCAAACTTCAGCTTTGACCATACCTGAGGGGAAACAGGCCCGAGCTGTAGGCTCTCAGTGTAGAGAATTGCTTGACTCTAATCGCTGTTGTACAAATCCAGGGACTGCCAGTGAGAGCATCCAAGCTCACTGCCTACTAGGACAGGGCATGAGGAGAGAGGCAAGACAGGACCCAGACCTTACAGGGGTGTGTAGATTGAAATCATGCCCTCAAATCACAGCTGCCTTGCTGAAGATCTGGAGTGCTTTCCAAATGCAGCTGCAAGCAGAGTGCATTGCAGTAACCTAGTCTGGAGGTGGCCAGGGCTTGCATAACTAAAGTGAGTGCCACATTGAGAAGGAAAGATTGCCAGGTCCTGCCCAAACGTGGATGACAAGTAGCATGCTTGGCTACTGCTGCTACATAGAACTCCAGGTACAGCTCAAACTTTACAGGTAGGGCTCCACCAAATTCACAGTCCCTTATGGTAAATGTTATGGTGATAGCATTTAAATAATCTTGAATTTCATGATGGTGTAGCCAAGAGGGTTGCAAGGCTATTGTAGGGCAGTCACGGTATTGCCACCCTTACTTCTGCACTTCCTTCAGTGCTGGGAGGCTAGAGAAGGATGGCTGCTGGCCAGGAACCCAGCTCTGAAGGCGGTGCCGCAGCCAGCAGCAATAGAGAAGTAAGGGTGGCAATACCACGGTGTCCTTACAATAGCCATGGGAGAGACCAGATCTCAGGGTTCATGATGTGTTTTTCATGGCCATGAAATTGGGAGGGCCATATTCTCAAGGTATTATTAAACCCATTTCACGTATACATACACTGAGACACAAGAGTTCAAATAATCTGTCTATGGCCATGCACAATCAGCACCAGATTGATAGATTTGGGACCATTAGGATCATCTGCTCTGACAGACCAGAAAACTCAGATTCATAGACTTTGAGGCCAGAAGGGACCATAATCATAGAATCATAGAATATCAGGGTTGGAAGGGACCCCTGAAGGTCATCTAGTCCAACCCCCTGCTCGAAGCAGGACCAATTCCCAGTTAAATCATCCCAGCCAGGGCTTTGTCAAGCCTGACCTTAAAAACTTCCAAGGAAGGAGATTCCACCACCTCCCTAGGCAACGCATTCCAGTGTTTCACCACCCTCTTAGTGAAAAAGTTTTTCCTAATATCCAATCTAAACCTCCCCCACTGCAACTTGAGACCATTACTCCTCGTTCTGTCATCTGCTACCATTGAGAACAGTCTAGAGCCATCCTCTTTGGAACCCCCTTTCAGGTAGTTGAAAGCAGCTATCAAATCCCCCCTCATTCTTCTCTTCTGCAGGCTAAACAATCCCAGCTCCCTCAGCCTCTCCTCATAAGTCATGTGTTCTAGACCCCTAATCATTTTTGTTGCCCTTCGCTGGACTCTCTCCAATTTATCCACATCCTTCTTGTAGTGTGGGGCCCAAAACTGGACACAGTACTCCAGATGAGGCCTCACCAATGTCGAATAGAGGGGGACGATCACGTCCCTCGATCTGCTCGCTATGCCCCTACTTATACATCCCAAAATGACATTGGCCTTCTTGGCAACAAGGGCACACTGCTGACTCATATCCAGCTTCTCGTCCACTGTCACCCCTAGGTCCTTTTCCGCAGAACTGCTGCCTAGCCATTCAGTCCCTAGTCTGTAGCGGTGCATTGGATTCTTCCGTCCTAAGTGCAGGACCCTGCACTTATCCTTATTGAACCTCATCAGATTTCTTTTGGCCCAATCCTCCAATTTGTCTAGGTCCTTCTGTATCCTATCCCTCCCCTCCAGCGTATCTACTACTCCTCCCAGTTTAGTATCGTCCGCAAATTTGCTGAGAGTGCAATCCACACCATCCTCCAGATCATTTATGAAGATATTGAACAAAACCGGCCCCAGGACCGACCCCTGGGGCACTCCACTTGACACCGGCTGCCAACTAGACATGGAGCCATTGATCACTACCCGTTGAGCCCGACAATCTAGCCAGCTTTCTACCCACCTTATAGTGCATTCATCCAGCCCATACTTCCTTAACTTGCTGACAAGAATACTGTGGGAGACCGTGTCAAAAGCTTTGCTAAAGTCAAGAAACAATACATCCACTGCTTTCCCTTCATCCACAGAACCATGATCATCTAGTCTGACCTCCTGCACATTGCAGGCCACAGAATCTCATCCACGCATTCCCGTAACAGACCTCTAATCTCTGGCTGAGTTACTGAAGTCCTCAAATCATGATTTACAGAGATGGTTACAGAGAATCCATAATTGACACTAGTTCAAACCAGCAAGTGACTCAGGCCCCATGCTGCACAGGAGATTGAAAAACCCCCAGGGTCTCTGCCAGTCTGACCTGAGTGAAAATTCCTTCCCAACCCCAAATACAGCTATCAGTTAAACCCTGAGCATTTCAGCAAAACCCACCAGCAAGACACCTGGGAAAGAATTCTCTCTAACAACATAGAGCCCTCCCCATCTAGTGTCCCATCACCAGCCATTGGAGATATTTGCTGCTAGCAGTTGCAGATCAGCTACATGCCGTTGTAAGCAGTCTCATCCTGTGTATATATAAAGTCTGCTGCAGTTTCCACGGTATGCATCCGATGAAGTGAGCTGTAGCTCACGAAAGCTCATGCTCAAATAAATTGGTTAGTCTCTAAGGTGCCACAAGTACTCCTTTTCTTTTTGCGAATACAGACTAACACGGCTGTTACTCTGAAACCTCTCATCCTACCATAACTTCATCTCGTTACTTTTGTGTGGACCTCAGTAACATATTTTCCAGAAAGATATCTAGTCTTGAGTGGAAGACCTTAGGATAAGGAGAATCTACCCTTCCCTTGGTAGTTTGTTCCAATGGTTAATCACCCTTGCTGGCAAAAAATTGGGCCTTATTTCTAATTTGAATGTGTCTGGCTTTAACTTCCAGCCATTGGTTCATCTGCCTTTCTTTGATAGATTAAAAAGCCCTTTAGTACCTGGTATTTTCTCCCCATGAACATACTTACTCATCATAAGTCACCACTTAATCATCTTTTTGACAAGTTAAACAGTTTGAGCATCTGTTTGAGGTCTGGACAAATAATCTGGCTTAGTTATATGCGTTCCCGTATACAGAAAAGGGGCAAGGGGTTGGTTTAATTTTACTCTTAAAATATTATCCTACTTCCTAAAACTCCAGAACTAGCAAAGAAATAACACATTTTCCTGCAACCCTTCTTTTGTACTGCACAGCTCACATGTATGTTGAGGACTCTGTCCTACAGCTGTGTGAAATGTGAATCGAGTGAACTTTGACCAAGGAAAAGGAATGCTTTAGAAGAAAATTATAAATTGCCTATAATTGCAAGGTTTGTTTGTTTTTTCTTAATCTTGGACATTATTACAAATATGATTGTGAAATTTACAATTTTTTAAAAAAATCTGATCACACTAAGAAATTGTGCAACTAATGCCAATTTAAGATTTTTTAAAAAATATTAAGGAGCTAGATTTTGATTAACCTTTGGTTCCTTCCTTCTTCCCCTATTTGCTTTGAGACAGTGTCACGCTTTCTTTCACCACACTAGTAGACAGCAAAAGGTCCTTTATTGATGGCTACAGCGTTATTTGACTGAGCATTCTGAGTCCCTCGGGTTCTCTTATGTAACAACGGGTGTGACACTATTGACAAATGATCAAGTCTGAATTCCAGAAATGTGCATACTGCAGTTCCAGCAATACAGTGACCCTGTATTTTAAATGTTCAATTATTTCATAGTGCAAATGACATTGAATAAATGAAGTCAATAAAGCTTGCATACAGCATGACAATCTATACTTGAAGCCCAGGGGCTTTATAAATAAATCAATGATACAGACCTGCCTAAAGATTGTCCTGATCTGGTTGCATGGATTGTTCTTGACAAAAATGTATAAAGCCAAAGTGGAAAGTGCACAGAAATTAATAGAGAAAGTAGCACGTATAACTTTTTCTGATAAAGTTCTTTGACCTCTCATGGATTTAGTGTGATGTATTCAAGTTATTGATTTCATGCTTTCATGACAGTTCTTCATAATGTTAAATAACTGCTCTGTAGAATCAGATATAGCGTAGTGGCAGAATTGCCTTACTCACTGAAGCCTCAAGATATGTGAGGCTTGTCATCTGGCCGGAGAGGCTGCATATACAGCATACTGATAACATGCCATACTTTATACTTCTGTTTATTAGGGTCAGTGGCAGCTCTCTAGAATTCAAGCTATTTCACCAAATGTGGACACTGATTTGGTCTTATTCCATCTACAGTGTGTCCTTGAGCTCTTAAGTTATTTCTTTCTCTTCTTTTGGTTGAAAATCTCTATCTCCTCCATCCAAGTGCAAACAGACAGTTCTAGTGAGACAGGGTCACCATCACATGCCAGGGATTATGAACGGATTCAGAGTGACCAATGAACCTGAGCCAGCATTAGGCCATTGATCACTCGGCATCCATCCATACATCTCTGACATCTCATCGCAAACCGCTTTGTCCTTCTGTTTCCCATTGATCTTCCTATTTGGCACAGTTGAGCAGACAGTGCAAAGAATGACTCTTCTGTACAGTGCTCTCTCTCACTCTTTTAGGTCTCAAATTCATCAAAAGAGGCTGTAACAGGTACAGCACCTGCTGACCCTTGGGATCAACCAACTGCCATGGGCTGTCATAGATGTTTCATAAATGGAAATGTTGATATCTGTAAGAGTGTATATGTTTGTGCATGGTTTATAATTAAACAAGACACAGCAAGCAATGCATTATAGTAGAATAAAAGCTGTTAGCATTGCCATGCAGTGTCAAGATGACACTGTAAAACTGTGAATCCTTGTGATCTTCATCAGGTACCAGTCAAATATTAAATGAAATATCCTATTTATACAGTCAAAACTGGGAAAATGTTCAGAACTTGTTCTGATTCTGTCTATTGGGCTAAAGGATATTTAGATTTCAGTATCCACTCCACAGCATGAGTGGCATTTTCTGCAGAGGGCCATTTACAAGAGCTCACTGTTCATGAGCTTTTTATTTACAATTTCCAGTGATAAAAATGACTTTTAAATGTTAAATTAGAAACCTGTCAGATGAGCAAAATAAAACAGTGTAAGTAATTGAAATAACAGGCACTTTGTATTGTCCATTAATTCACACCAACATTCACCATAAACCATAATGCATAAGCATGTATACAATTATAAATCTACATGACAGCTATTCAGTGATGGTCTGGGCTCCTTCACCATAGGTATTTCAAAATTACCAAATCCTAGCTAACATAATGCAAGTATATACAGTACTTGTGCATAACATGCAATACAAGGTAGATTCTCAAAACATCGCAGCCACATTGCATATGCAAAATTTAATTCTGGGGATCTGATTTTCTAAACAAGCACATGCAATTGCATGCTTAATTTGTACAATTAACACACTTGCCTGATCAAATTGGGTATCTGACATGTTCAAAAAGATAGATTTATCTAGCTGGCCCTTAGCATGTACAAAATACCTGTTTTGAGACTGTGAAAACAAGACATGCCATTGTGCTCATATTTTTGCACTCACAATTGCATGTGTATATGCACATTGCAGAAAATTAGGCATTCAATGTCTAACAAAAGATGGTGTCAATCAACAATATATTTCTAACACTTTGAAACATGAAAGCACCAACATTAACATCATGGGCTAGAGATGCAGTTGCACTATCTTTCATAAATGTGTAAATGAAATTTTCAGCACCTGTAAGGTATTATTTGTTCTCCAAGGAGAACTGTGGGTAATGAGCTAGATAAGGGGTTTTTTTATAACATCAAAGCACTTCAGTTTGAATGGCTGGGTCAGAATTTCACACAGTCCTGGAGGACAGCTACATTTGTGGCATCACTTCTTGAGTATCTCTAAACTAGAGCAGGGTGTTGTCACCAGCCTGTCATCCAAAATTAGAAGCACTACAGCCCAGAATCCAAGGAGTGATGAGACAAAAAATCCTGAAGGCAAGTCTCACAGAGCTTGATCCCAGGCATAGGCACTGACTCCAGGGGTGCTTCAGGGCTGGAGCACCCACAGAAAAAAATTAGCAGGTGCTTAGCATCAACCAGCAGCCAGCTCCCCCCACTCCCCAGCACCTCCTGCCTGCTGGTGGCCCCACCGAACAACTCCTCTTCCTCCCTCCCAGCGCCTCTCACCTGCCACAATCAGCTGTTCTTCAGCATGTAGGTGGTGTTGGGAGGAAGGGGAAGGAGTGGGAACGGGGCATGCTCAGGGGACAGAGCAGAACTGGGTGGAAAGAGGCCAGATGGGGGTGGATTGGGAGCGGGAAGATGTGAGGTAAGGGTGGGGTCTTGGGGGAAGGGGTGAAGTGGGGATGGGACCTGGGGCTGAGCGTGGGTTGAGCACCACTGAGAAAAGGAAAAAGCCAGCGCCTGTGATTCCAGGGTTTGCTCAGGACCACCTGAGAGTTGCTGAACTCCTTCAACTTCCATTGAAATCTAGCACCTCTCAAGACTGAACTTCATATCTCTGAGCTCTTACCCAAAGGCCAGAAGTAGAGCAACAGAGCAAGCATGTGAATACAGCATGTACATGCTGACATAATCTATCCATGGTGCCTATGAGATCCTTCCTGATGTACAGGACTAGAACAAGGCAGGAGAGCCTGCTGGACCCAGGGTTGTGAGTTCAATCCTTGAGGGGGCCATTTAGGGATGTGGGCCAAAAATTGGGGATTGGTCCTGCTTTGAGCAGGGAGTTGGACTAGATGACCTCCTGAGGTCCCTTCCAACCCTGATATTCTATGATTCTATGAACAGACAGAGGAGCGCAAAAGACCAGGAACAGCAAGATGTCTCTCTCAAAAGCCTTCCTGATGTCGTACCAGATGTAGCACCAGATGTGCAGGTAAGGAACCAGGACAGACTTCACTGAGAAGGACTTGTTTGAGATACATCAAGTGTCTTCTATTGGCCTAAAGCAAAATGTGTCCGTGAAGGGCCTACCCCTCTCAATCCCTTCCATACTTCAGCCTGAAAGACAACAAATGAAAAGACACATGCGTCTATACAAACACATCCTTAGAGTGTAAACTCTTTGGGGCAAGGGCTGTGTTTGTGTGTGTACAGCACCTACCAAAGTTATGATCAGATCCTGACTGGGTGCTACTGTCATATAAAATATTACATTATTTGCAGATATGTGGTTTCTTCCTAGGGAAACAAGCATTCAAGACTGCAAAATAGTCCCAAACGAAGTGAAAAGTAACAAGGGTCCTGTAATCCTCATCTGGATGCAGGAACACTTTCCCCAGTGTAGGAGATAAGGCTGCAAATCAGCTAGAATGAGTTTAACTCTAAGCACTTGAGTACTCCCATTGACTTCAATGGGTGTCAGCTAAATCACAGGCTTAAGGGTCTTGCTGACTCAGGGCTTAAAGGGAGTTGCAGGGTTGGGTCACTAAATCTTACTCATGGCAGAAGCACCTTTTCCTTCGCCCCCTGATTAATTTTATAACCAAGCTTTTGATTTCTGGTGAATTGGTCTGAAGCTATGGGGAGAATGGAGAACCAATTAGAGTGAGCTTTGCTGTGCATTAATCACTCTATGGCTCAGAGCCAACAAATCTGAAAATAGCAAGACAATGGCTAATGAGGACTTGATGCATTCGTAATGAATTACGTAGGTCAGTGGGTCATGGAAATAATATTGCAACGTGGTTGGCTAGGAATAATTTCTGCTGCAGTGAGCTCGTGGTCAGTCATCTTTCTATCACTCTTTTACTCAACCTTTTTTTTAAAATATACCTAATACTTATAGCACAAGAATAAAGAAAAATACACCCCCGAGCCTTCCTGTGTATCTTAACATCTCTATCTCTGCAAATGGGATGTGAAAGGAGACTGCACATATGCACATGGGTGTTGTTGCATTGGGATATGTTGTCTCTCATTCTCAGCACTGCAAACAATATCTTCATTCCAAGACTAAAGCATACCACACGAATGTTAAGGGCAAAACCACAAATACATCAATTGAAAGAAAACATTTCAGTGTATTTTCACCAGTCATAGCAGATGCATGGAATCAGGAGCAAGGGTGAAAAATACATAAACAAATTTTTAAAAAGGTCATATTTTGCTACAGTGTAACACCCTCCAACTAATGAGTCAAATTACTTGATAAAGATTAGCTAATTCTTACAACAGCGCACTGAGCTATAGTAGCAGGTATTTTATACCGTATTGTATTTTACACGGGGGTGGCCTGAAACATTTGGGTAGATCCTCAACTGTTGTAAATTGCCAAGGCTCCACTGAAGTCAATACAGCTATGACAATTTATACCAACTGAGGCTCTGCTCCATAGAAGTTAAGATCAATGTTTTCAAACCCAGCAGCTTAATTTAGATTTAGGGACTTTGATACGTAGACTGATGCCCTCAACCCTCATTGGGTTCTATGTGCAGAGTAGCTGCAGGATTGGCCCAAACATTCTATTTTTCCTTTCAGAATAAGCCTCTCCTTTATGTTTATGGAGCTTGAATGTGAGGAATTGCCATGCTCCGAGCTAAACTTGGTTATGGCTGGATATACTTACACTGGTCAAGATATGCATGAGGCATATGGTAGCTCTTCAAAGTCTGTGTTAATTTTATTCTGGCGCCTAAATCATTGTAATTACTGCTGTGATTGAGGATGGAAGCATTAACAGCTCTTCAGAGAGAATAAACATGTATATGTTTAAATCAAAGTTGCATTAGAGCAGGGAATTTTATTGCTTCATCTACTACCGTGCAAATGGGACTTTTGATGGAGCACGGGTCAATTTTTTTCTCATCAATTGATCGAGAAATAGAGGAGATAATTACAAAATCTCTGGAGAGCAAAACGAGATTTATTTTAATTAAATAATATAAGGCTGGTTCTAAGGGCAGTCCTCCTTATTTCCAGCATAATGTTGAGGGCTGCTTTCTACCTTTTATTTTCCCCCCTTTTACAGCCTGGATTGCTGTGAGCTAGTGATGGTAGTAATTTTTCTATCAACACTTTTTTTACCAAATGGGAATTATTGCCCTTCCCCATCCCAAAAGACTATTTTCATCCAATAAAAAAAAGTCTTTGCTGAAACTCTGAAAAATATCAAAGATAAATGTCAATAAAAAGAAAAAAAAATCATTTTCATCAAAATTGTTTGGGGGGGGGACCAGTGTCCTGCCCAGCTGTGCTATATCTCCTGTTCATGAAGTTGTACAAAACGTTTCAGTTAAAATTACACCTACCAGAAAACAATTTAAATGAAGATTAAGTTAATCTGAGCAAAGGATGCCACATGTGTTAGGAGGCACTTCATTTTGGAGGGGCCCAGCCAACTCTGCAGTTACCTGTATGTTGCCATTTGCACTTAAAGTAGCATTAAAATCCCTGTTTTACATATTTCATAGAATCATAGAATATCAGGGTTAGAAGGGACCTCAGGAGGTCATCTAGTCCAACCCCCTGCTCAAAGCAGGACCAATCCCCAATTAAATCATCCCAGCCAGGGCTTTGTCAAGCCTGACCTTAAAAACTTCTAACGAAGGAGATTCTACCACCTCCCTAGGTAACGCATTCCAGTGTTTCACCACCCTCCTAGTAAAGAAGTTTTTCCTAATATCCAACCTAAACCTCCCCCACTACAACTTGAGACCATTACTCCTTGTCCTGTCCTCTTCTACCTGAGAATAGTCTAGAACCATCCTCTCTGGAACCACCTCTCAGGTAGTTGAAAGCAGCTATCAAATCCCCTCTCATTCTTCTCTTCTGCAGACTAAACAATCCCAGTTCCCTCAGCCTCTCCTCATTTGTGGAGATTGTCCATATTTGTGTAATTGTCACTCCATACGGCTAAATGCAGTGCCTTGCATAATGACAGGTTTCAGAGTAGCAGCCGTGTTAGTCTGTATTCGCAAAAAGAAAAGGAGTATTAGTGGCACCTTAGAGACTAACCAATTTATTTGAGCATAAGCTTTCATGGGCTACAGCTCACTTCATCGGATGCATTCAGTGGAAAATCATGTACATTGGTCAAACTGGACAGTCTCTACATAAAAGAATAAATGGACACAAATCAGATGTCAAGAATTATAACATTCATAAACCAGTCAGAGAACACTTCAATCTCTCTGGTCACTCGATTACAGACCTAAAGGTCGCACTATTACAACAAAAAGACTTAAAAAACAGACTCCAACGAGAGACTGCTGAATTGGAATTAATTTGCAATTTGGATACAATTAACTTAGGCTTGAATAAAGACTGGGAATGGATGTGTCATTACTCCAAGTAAAATTATTTCCCTATGTTTATTTCCCGCCCCCCCCCCCCCCCCCCCGTTCCTCAGACGTTCCTGTTAAATGCTGGAAATGGCCCACCTTGATTATCACTACAAAGGTTTTCTTCCCCCCACCCCCCACTCTCCTGCTGGTAATAGCTCATCTTAAGTGATCACTCTCCATGCATCTGATGAAGTGAGCTGTAGCTCACGAAAGCTTATGCTCAAATAAATTGGTTAGTCTCTAAGGTGCCACTAGTCCTCCTTTTCTTTCTGTCAAGTTCTGTGAGCTACTTCTCTTCTCTGACATTCCTAACCTGCAAACCTGCTTCACTCTCTCTGCACATCCCAGACATCCTTGACTCTGGGAGCAGGAAGGGTGGGAGTGGATGTCTGCAATGGGGTATGATGGCAGTTTGTGTAGGTGTAAAATAGCCTAGATGATGAAATTCATGGACAATAACATGGCTGGTTTTGTTCCAGGCAAATGAGATTTCTGACAGGCAAAAATGGTACCATTAACTGTGTAATGTTGCTATGTGGGACAAGTTTCTTGGTGAGTTACAAATATAAACTACCATGGCTCTTCAGAAGTGGCTACAAGTGTCCACATGCCAGGTAGTCCTCAGTTACTTGTGGGTAGCTATTTAAAGGCTGCCACAACACTACATCCCTATTAGCATACCAATGAACCATGCTCTGGTTTGTATGCTTATTCTTCTGTTCCAGGGATGCCATCTAGCCTCATTAAGGTCTGAATTGTAATTTAAAATTACACACAAGGATTAAACATGTGCAGCACCAACAGGGAACAGCAACATGTGGGATACTTAAAGCAATATATCCCTGATAGATAGGGAAAAGCATAGTCCCCTGTGATCACTATCCTTACTCAAAGGGAATGGATTCATGCCTCAATATAAACACAGGAGTAGGGAAATACCAGCAATAGCGTAAGCTACCACTCCAGGTATCGTAAGGAGTCATTTGACAGAAACAGAAAGAAGGCCAATTCTCCTAAGGCCTGCTCCAGGCATCTGCATCTCCCTTTTACTATTGGAGTTGTAGGTGGCTCTTGTATCACTGTCCGCACCGTAGCATTTGGAGAAGGGCCTCATGTCCTCCACATTGTGGAACACAGAGAATATCTTCTAACAGTTGTGAGTGCTCTGTTTTACCTGTGTTCACATAGGATGACGGGGCCATAGGTTTGATGCTTGTAAGTAACCTCTCTAATACAATATGGGGGAGAAGGGCTTGGCCAAGCAGGGTGTGGTTTTGGGGAAAATGATGAATATTGCAGAGAGGAGATTAATGTCTTCAAAATGAAAAGTACACTTGGGACAAGTTCTTATGTGGGGAGCTCTGGGTGCTCTGCAGCTCTGAAAAGCAGCTATTTAGGTGTCTAAATATGGATTTAAGAATATGTGATTCAGAAGTGGCAGCCTAAATATCATTGCCAGTCAATGGGACGTAGCATCACATTTTCAAAAAATATTGAAGGGACTTATCAGCCAAAGAGCTAGAGTGGGACTTAGGGAAGAGAGGCTCAGATTGCAACACCTAACTTTAGGTGCCCCAGCACCTAGTGGAATTCACAGCCCCGTGTTAGGCGCCCAGGGTACCTATAGAGCACATGGGGAGAGTTAGGTGCCTAAGAATGGGATACACAGAACCTAGCTCACTGAGTGAGGAGCCACCTAAGCTAGACAATAGGAACTGCCAAGGACAGGGGTGGGGCTCCTAAGGGACATAGGTGCCTAGCCCTGGGCTGGAGGAAGACACCTACCTCCACTCAGGATTCCCAGCCATCAAACCTCTCCAGTGTCTCAGTCTCTCCTGTTGAAGCTGTTCCGCTTGGTATGAAATACTTAACTATTCATCAGGCCAGAGAATGACTCTGTAGCCTAGCAGTGAGGGCACCTGGGAGATCTGGCTTCACGTCCCTGTTCTGAATCAGGCAGAGTGGGGATCTGAACCTAGCTCTCCCACACCCTGGATAAGTGCTGTAACCACTGGGCCATTGAGTATAAAAGGGGGAGCTGTCACCAGTTTTCTACAGGTTGCCCACCAGATCAGGCCATGCAGGTGAGGGAACACTTCGCTTGAGAATCCCACCAGAGTTCAGGCATGAGTTATGGGCCGAACAGTTTGACAGCATTAGGACTTTGGCGGCTGCTGTCAGAAATGTAGGTGCCTCGGGGACTTTTCCAGTGGACACATAAATGTCTGGGGAACTTAGGTGCCTATAGGATTAGGTAGAAACTGATATGGGGTTTTGAGAATTTAAAGTTTGGATTTAGGTCCCTAACATAACAATTAGAAATCAAAATCCCTTTGTGGATCTAGCCCTAAGTGCCTACAGATATGCTGTAGTAGCTCAGTCCCAAACTATGGACTTGATGCAGGGATTATTAAGAGAAATTTGATGGCCTGTGTTACACTGAAGGTCAGATTAGATGCTCTTAACGGTCCTTTTTGTCCTTAAATTCTCCTAATCTAACTTTTAAGGGTCTAAACTTTTAAAATGTTGGCTTTGGTGTGTATATGCATGTGATGGGGTGCACTCGCCTCTCCTGAGTGCTTCCTGTTGGCTAATGTAGTGCCCATCTTTAAAAAAGGGAAGAAGGAGGATCCTGGGAACTACAGGCCAGTCAGCCTCACCTCAGTCCCTGGAAAAATCATGGAGCAGGTCCTCAAAGAATCAATCTTGAAGCACTTAGAGGAGAGGAAAGTGATCAGGAACAGTCAGCATGGATTCACCAAGGGCAAGTCATGCCTGACTAATCTAATTGCCTTCTATGATGAGATAACTGGCTCTGTGGATGAAGGGAAAGCAGTAGATGTGTGACTTTAGCAAAGCTTTTGACACGGTCTCACACAGTATTCTTGCCAGCAAGTTAAAGAAGTATGAGCTGGATGAATGGACTATAAAGTGGATAGAAAGCTGGCTAGATTGTCGGGCTGAATGGGTAGTGATCAATGGCTCCATGTCTAGTTGGCAGCCAGTATCAAGTGGAGTGCCCGAGGGGTCGGTCCTGGAGCCGGTTTTGTTCAATATCTTCATAAACGATCTGGAGGATGGTGTGGATTGCACCCTCAGCAAGTTTGCAGATGACACTGAACTGGGAGGAGTGGTAGAATCATAGAATCATAGAATCATAGAATATCAGGGTTGGAAGGGACCCCTGAAGGTCATCTAGTCCAACCCCCTGCTCGAAGCAGGACCAATTCCCAGTTAAATCATCCCAGCCAGTAGATACGCTGGAGGGTAGGGATAGGATACAGAGGGACCTAGACAAATTGGAGGATTGGGCCAAAAGAAATCTGATGAGGTTCAACAAGGACAAGTGCAGAGTCCTGCACTTAGGACGGAAGAATCCCATGCACCGCTACAGACTAGGGACCGAATGGCTCGGCAGCAGTTCTGCAGAAAAGGACCTAGGGGTTACAGTGGGCGAGAAGTTGGATATGAGTCAACAGTGTGCCTTTGTTGCCAAGAAGGCCAATGGCATTTTGGGATGTATAAGTAGGGGCATTACCAGCAGATCGAGGGACGTGATTGTTCCCCTCTATTCGACATTGGTGAGGCCTCATCTGGAGTACTGTGTCCAGTTTTGGGCCCCACACTACAAAAAGGATGTGGAAAAATTGGAGAGAGTCCAGCAGAGGGCAACAAAAATGATTAGGGGACTGGAACACATGACTTATGAGGAGAGGCTGAGGGAACTGGGGATGTTTAGTCTGCAGAGGAGAAGAATGAGGGGGGATTTGATAGCTGCTTTCAACTACCTGAAAGGGTGTTCCAAAGAGGATGGCTCTAGACTGTTCTCAGTGGTAGCAGATGACAGAACAAGGAGTAATGGTCTCAAGTTGCAATGGCAGAACGTTTAGGTTGGATATTAGGAAAAACTTTTTCACTATGAGGGTGGTGAAACACTGGAATGCGTTACCTAGGGAGGTGGTGGAATCTCCTTCCCTAGAAGTTTTTAAGGTCAGGCTTGACAAAGTCCTGGCTGGGATGATTTAGTCGGGGATCGGTCCTGCTTTGAGCAGGAGGTTGGACTAGATGACCTCCTGAGGTCCCTTCCAACCCTGATATTCTATGATTCTATGATTCTAAGTGCGATCCTGTATTCTTTTTCTCCAGTGGGTTGATTGACCTCAGTAGATGGGTCTTCAGTGACTCAGCCCTCCAGCTGAGTCACACCATTCTAAAACAGACAAATCCCTTTTGGGATATTCAAGTCCCAAACAAAACACAAACAAAAGTCTTTCAATTCCCCTGGCTCAGGCTGGATTCAATCCCTCCTTCCTTGAGGGTGCCTTCTCTCTTTAGCCCTTCTTGGGCTCCCCTAAGTCCAGCCCTCTGCTTGAGCTTCTAAAGGAAACTTATCGCTTTCCCTGAGCTTAGTAAAGAGTCCTACCAGGACCGACAGTCTATCCTCACAAGGATCTTCAGCCCTATCTCTTGGCCCTGTGAAATCTAGCCCCTTTTCTTAAGCTTTTAAATGACCATGTCCCCTTTCTGAGGCTTAGGCCTCTCCAACACTGGCTGGTAGGGAGATTCCCCCCTCTCCCGGTCTCAGTGCAGAGACCCTCTGAACATCAGCCATGCACTGCTCCCTTTAACACGATCAGTGAGATGCTATGGCTTTCCCTGGGCTACTTCCCACTTGGTCCCATCACCTTCACCTTCCCTCAGAGTTATGGGTCTTTGGGTTCTCTCTCCCCTATCTCTGCCTGAGCAGGGTCTCTCACAGGCCTCCTTGCCTGGAGAGATCCTCCATCTTCCAGCCCTTCCTCACCCTTCTGGTCCCAGCCGACAACTGACTTGCTGAATCCTTGCAGCTGCTTTTTTCTGAGCCTGCTGCACTATAATTGTCTGCTTCTCTACAACCTTTCTAAGTGGGCCAGGAGGACCTACCTTCACTGCTCCTTCCCTGGGGTAGGGTGTGGTAGGACCACAAGGCCTCCAGCAGGAGGCCTCAAAGGACCTGGTATGCCCCATCACAATGCAGAATAATTAGACATCATCACAGTATAACCACGGGAAAACAGGGTTGCAGTATGGCATATGTTAGATGTAAACCACACTGAAATGAGAGTGCAGATTATTCCCCATAATTCTTTATGTCTAATTTTTAAATTTATTTCACTCATATCTGAAGAGGAAGAAGATCCACAGAGAACTGGAGAAATAAAAGTATAAATAACTTCAGTAAAGATCTAAGGAATAAGGAGGAGGTAAGAACAGGTGAAAAGATGTAAATAAAATAAAAGCTAGCCCATATGTTCACTTAAAACTCAAATCCAGCCAAGGTCCCTTTTCACCAAGGGTGCTTAAACTTAGGCATGTACTTAAGTGTGTTCCTGAATCAGGGGCAAAACTTGAACCTTTTGTGCAGTTTATGCAATTGGAGAATTTTAATGCTTGTGCTCAATTCTGCATATCCTGCTTTGGGCTGGGTAAAAAAATAGAAGTATCAAAATTGTGAAGGGCTAATTTTTACAATATTTCTGACCTAGTTAAGTGCTGACTACCATAACTGCCTGAGCTGCAAGATAACCCTTCTAATGAAGAATGATGCCTTTATCTTACTCTGAAAAAATAAGTGGTACCACTCTCTGTCAACAATACATTGTTGTATTGGTCATAAAATGCAACAAATTAATTAGAAGAAAAAAATAATTATACAGCCAAATTTACAGTATAAATAGACATGGTTCTGGCTAACATTGTTCATAAATCAAACATCTGTAACCAACTTTAAAAATAGCCTACAGCCAGGAATAACATAGAATTAGATCCTGAAAATATTTCCACATGTGAATAGTCCCATTGCATGTAGCATAAAGTTCCCCGTGTTTGCAAGATTGAGACCATACTTACTGTAGGACTAGAAGCAGGTCTGAAAACATTAAAAGGATCATTTTGATCATCTAAAAAATCTTAAACACTTTGTAACCATGGGTAACAGAAACTCTGCATTCATTTCATGACAGTTTAGAAAACCTCTCTCTTGACAATTAAGTTGGACATTTAAAAAAACAAATTGCCTATTTTGCATCAGCACGAGCTAAGAATTTGGTGGACTCTCTAATAATTTCTCCTGCTTGAAAATGTCAGTTATTGAGCATAATCTACCCAGCAATAGGAAATTATTTCCTAGTATGTACTAAAAGCAATGACAATAAAAATGTGATTATTATTAGCATTAGAATACACTAGATGAGGATGGGATGAGGCTCAAATGTGTGTCCTAAAATAAAGCCTTCACAAAAAGAGCAAAATGAGAAGAAAACCAAAACCAAACTATTTTGTTTTTGGTAACCTTAGAACCAGTGTTTGCTTAATCTATCCAGACATCTAAAAAACATTTTGTACATACAAAATAAACATACAAACATAAGAATGGCCATACTGGAGCAGACCAAAGGTCCATCCAGCCCAGTATACTGTCTGCTGACAGTGGCCAATGCCAGGTGTCCCAGAGGGAGTGAACCTAACAGGTAATGATCAAGTGATCTCTCTCCTGCCATCCATTTCCACCCGCTGACAGACAGAGGCTAGGAACACCATTCCTTATCCATCCTGGCTAATAGCCATTAATGGACATAGCCTCCATGAATTTATCCAGTTCTCTTTTAAACCCTGTTATAGTCCTAGCCTTTACAACCTCCTCAGGCAAGGAGTTCCACAGGTTAACTGTGTGCTGTGTGAAGAAGAATGTCCTTTGTTTTAAACCTGCTGCCCATTAATTTCATTTGGTGGCCCCTAGTTCTTATATTATGGGAACAAGTAAATAACTTTTCCTTATTCACTTTCTCCACACCACTCATGATTTTATAGACCTCTATCATACCCGCCCCTTAGTCTCCTCTTTTCCAAGCTGAAAAGTCCTAGCCTCTTTAATCTCTCCTCATTTGGGACCCGTTCCAAACCCCTAATCATTTTAGTTGCCCTTTTCTGAACCTTTTCTCATGCCAGTATATCTTTTTTTGAGATGAGGGGACCACTTCTGTACGCAGTATTCAAGATGTGGGTGTACTGTGGATTTATATAAGGGCAATAAGATATTCTCCATCTTATTCTCTATCCCTTTTCTAATGATTCCTAACATCCTGTTTGCTTTTTTGACTGCCGCTGCACACTGCATGTACGTCTTCAGAGAACTATCCACGATGACTCCAAGACCTTTCTCCTGATTAGTTGTAGCTAAATTAGCCCCCATCATACTGTATGTATAGTTGACGTTATTTTTTCCAATGTGCATTACTTTACATTTTTCCACATTAAATTTAATTTGCCATTTTGTTGCCCAATTACTTAGTTTGTGAGATCTTTTTAAAGTTCTTTGCAGTCTGCTTTGGTCTTAACTATCTTGAGCAGTTTAGTATCATCTGCAAACTTTGCCACCTCACTGTTTACCCCTTTCTCCAGATCACTTGTGAATAAGTTGAATAGGATTGGTCCTAGCACTGACCCTTGGGGAACACCACTAGTTACCCCTCTCCGTTCTGAAAATTTACCATTTATTGCTACCCTTTGTTCCCTGTCTTTAAAGTGATAATTAAGCAATAATTGCATTTGATACTGTGGCAAGGCATCTCTTTTCTCTTGCCAGCCTTAGCGTTTTTACGCTCTGGTGATAGTGGGCCTGGGGTAATCAGTCCCACTCAGGCAGGGTTTGCCTTCCCCCTTCGGTGCTCCCTTGGTTGTGTTTTCAGGATAGGCCTGAGAGTAAGGCTAAGGGGTGCTCCTTGCCTACTCAAAAAAGGGAAATAGTTCCATAGACCCAAACAAAGGGTGATACCTTCTCCTGCCTCCTCACTGGGACAGGGTGCCATCCTATTGTTTGTCCTCGGGTGTCAGCCTTCCCCTAGCCGGCATTCAGGATTGTCTGCTTCCCCTGTGGGAAGGGGCACAGTCTCTGCCCTTGGAGAAGCTATTGCCCTGCCGCTACTAGCCTGGTAACAGCTGGTGTCTCTCTCTCTCTCTCCTCCCTTTCTCTCACTGGAGGAGGGGTTTTAAAAGGTCTCAGGCAGCCCTTAATTGGATTCAGGTGTCTCCAATTAACCTGAGGTAACCCCTTCTCAGTTTATAGGGAAAAGGGCCTTTAACATTCTAGGGCTAACACATCTGCCTTCCACTACCCTCTTGCAGCCGTCCGGCCTGACTTTGGGGTTGGGCTACTTGGGTCGACTAACAGTGCACCCTTGACAGGCAATCAGCATTGCCATGCTTGATCCCTGTCCTATGTTGCACTCTGAGGTGGAAGAGTTATAGCGACAGGAACCACCTTGTTACTCTTGCTTTTCTTTCTTTGTTTTGGTGCATCCAAACAAAGAAGTGGAAGGTTGGACATATGACCAGGGAGGAGTATAAAAATATTGCTCGGGCATGTAGGAATGAAATTAGGAGGGCCAAATTGCACCTGGAGCTGCAGCTAGCGAGAGATGTTAAGAGTAACAAGAAGGGTTTCTTCAGGTATGTTGGCAACAAGAAGAAAGCCAAGGAAAGTGTGGGCCCCTTAATGAATGAGGGAGGCAACCTAGTGAAAGAGGATGTGGAAAAAGCTAATGTACTCAATGCTTTTTTTGCCTCTGTCTTCACGAACAAGGTCAGCTCCCAGACTGCTGCGCTGGGCATCACAACACGGGGAATAGATGGCCAGCCCTCTGTGGAGAAAGAGGTGGTTAGGGACTATTTAGAAAAGCTGGACGTGCACAAGTCCATGGGGCCGGATGAGTTGCATCCGAGAGTGCTAAAGGAACTGGTGGCTGTGATTGCAGAGCCATTGGCCATTATCTTTGAAAACTCGTGGCGAACGGGGGAAGTCCCGGATGACTGGAAAAAGGCCAATGTAGTGCCAATCTTTAAAAAAGGGAAGAAGGAGGATCCTGGGAACTACAGGCCAGTCAGCCTCACCTCAGTCCCTGGAAAAATCATGGAGCAGGTCCTCAAAGAATCAATCCTGAAGCACTTACATGAGAGGAAAGTGATCAGGAACAGTCAGCATGGATTTACCAAGGGAAGGTCATGCCTGACTAATCTAATTGCCTTCTATGATGAGATTACTGGTTCTGTGGATGAAGGGAAAGCAGTGGATGTATTGTATCTTGACTTTAGCAAAGCTTTTGACACTATCTCCCACAGTTTTCTTGTCAGCAAGTTAAAGAAGTACGGGCTGGATGAATGCACTATAAGGTGGGTAGAAAGTTGGCTAGATTGTCGGGCTCAACGGGTTGTGATCAATGGCTCCATGTCTAGTTGGCAGCCGGTGTCAAGTGGAGTGCCCCAGGGGTCGGTCCTGGGGCCGGTTTTGTTCAATATCTTCATAAATGATCTGGAGGATGGTGTGGAGTCCACTCTCAGCAAATTTGCGGATGATACTAAACTGGGAGGAGTGGTAGATACGCTGGAGGGCGGGGTTAGGATACAGAAGGACCTAGACAAATTGGAGGATTGGGCCAAAAGAAATCTGATGAGGTTCAATAAGGATAAGTGCAGGGTCCTGCACTTAGGACGGAAGAACCCAATGCACAGCTACAGACTAGGGACCGAATGGCTAGGCAGCAGTTCTGCGGAAAAGAACCTAGGGGTGACAGTGGACGAGAAGCTGGATATGAGTCAGCAGTCTGCACTTGTTGCCAAGAAGGCCAATGGCATTTTGGGATGTATAAGTAGGGGCATAGCGAGCAGATCGAGGGACGTGATCGTCCCCCTCTATTCGACATTGGTGAGGCCTCATCTGGAGTACTGTGTCCAGTTTTGGGCCCCACACTACAAGAAGGATGTGGATAAATTGGAGAGAGTCCAGCGAAGGGCAACAAAAATGATTAGGGGTCTGGAACACATGACTTATGAGGAGAGGCTGAGGGAACTGGGATTGTTTAGTCTGCGGAAGAGAAGAATGAGGGGGGATTTGATAGCTCCTTTCAACTACCTGAGAGGTGGTTCCAGAGAGGATGGTTCTAGACTATTCTCAGTGGTGGAAGAGGACAGGACAAGGAGTAATGGTCTCAAGTTGCAGTGGGGGAGGTTTAGATTGGATATTAGGAAAAACTTTTTCACTAGGAGGGTGGTGAAACACTGGAATGCGTTGCCTAGGGAGGTGGTGGAATCTCCTTCCTTAGAAGTTTTTAAGGTCAGGCTTGACAAAACCCTGGCTGGGATGATTTAATTGGGGATGGGTCCTGCTTTTGAGCAGGGGGTTGGATTAGATGACCTCCTGAGGTCCCTTCCAACCCTGATATTCTATGATTCTATGATCCATTTCAGGGGGGCATGGTCTGTGATGAGGGTAAACCTCCATCTGAGTAGGTAGTAATGGAGGGTTTCCGTGGCCCACTTTACAACCAGGCATTCTTTCTCTACTACAGCATAGTTTTGTTCTCTGAGCAGGAGTTTCCTACTGAGGAACAGGACTGGATGTTCTTCCCTGACCATTTGAGAAAGTACAACTCCCAACCCAACCTCAGAGGCATCAGTTTGTAGTATAAACGCCTCAAAGTCTGGGGCTACTAGCACTGGGTTACTGCAGAGGGCGATCCTCAGATTTGCAAAAGCGTCTTCTGCCGCGCTGGTCCATTTCACTATGTCTGGACCATAGGCTTTTGTCAGATCTGTCAATGGGTATGCTCTGGTAGCAAAGTGGGAATGAACCACCTGTAGTATCCAACTATCCCCAGGAATGCTCTTACTTGTTTCTTCCGGACCGGTCAGGGCCAACTTTGTATCACCTCTAACTTCTTCAGCTGGGGATTTACCACGCCCCTCCCACAATGTACCTGAGGTATTTGGCTTCTGCTAGCCCTATTGCACATTTGGAGAGATTCACAGTGAGGCCTGCCTTCCTCAGGGTATCTAGTACTGCTTCCATCTTTTCTAGGCGCATCTCTGAGTCTGGGCTATGTCTGATGACGTCATTAAGGTAGGCGGCCGCATACTTGCCATGTGGATGTAACAGCTTATCCAGGAGCCGTTGGAAAGTTGCAGGAGCCTCATGTAATCCAAAAGGGAGGACAGTGTACTGATACAGTCCTTCTGGTGTCGAAAAGGCAGTCTTCTCTTTGGCCTCCTCGGTCAGTTGAATTTGCCAGTAACCTTTGATCAGGTCAAAAGTGGACAAAAACCATGCTTTTCCCAATCAGTCGATTAGCTCATCTATCCAGGGTATAGGGTATGCATCAAACTTGGATACCTCATTTAATTTCTGGGAGTCATTGCAGAATCTCATACTGCCATCTGCCTTAGGTACCAGTACAATTGGACTGGACCGTTGACGATGGGATTCCTCAATGACTCCTAACTCCAGCATTTTCCTAACTTCTGTCTTGATCTCCTCTCTCTTCACCTCTGGGATCTGGTATGGCTTAACATTTACCTTTACTACAGGATCTGTGATTATGTGATGATAAATGTCTGTGGTCCTGCCTGGCTTCTCCGAGAACACTTCATGGTTCTGTCCAATCATATTGATGACTTCCACTCGTTGTTCAGGGGTCAATTCAGGGGATATTCCCATCTGTCCCTGATACTTGTTTTCTTGGGGTGGTGTCTCTAGGGTGATCAGATGAACTTCCCTGTCTTTCCCGGGTTTCAATAGGTTGACATGGTAGATCTGTCCTAGCTTCCGGCAATCAGGTTGTCGCTCCGCCATTTGGCCAGGAGCTTTCTCTCTATTGTGGGCACCAGCACCGTTACCTGATCTCCCACCTGGAATTAAGGGGTTGTCGCTTGATGATTTTAATAGGTCTGCTGGACCTCTTGTGCCCTCTCCATGTGTTCCCACAGTATGTGGCTGATTGGGGCTATCCTGTCCTTCATCTGCATCACATGCTCAGTGATGGTTTTTCCCTGGTGAGGATGCTCTTCCCAGCCCTCCATGGCAATGTCCAGTAGGCCATGGGGGTGGAGACCATATAAGCTCAAAATGGGAAAACCCAGTTGAAGCCTGGGGAACCTCGCTTATAGCAAACATCAGGTAAGATAGCAAGGTATCCGAATTTTTCCCATTCCGGCTCACCTCCTTTCTTATCATGTTCTTCAGTGTCCTGTTAAAGCATTCAGCAAGTCCATTGGTCTGGGAGTGGTAGATTGACGTTCTCAGGGCCCACATGTGGTGCATTGTGCACAACTCCTTCATCAACTTTGACACAAAGGGGGTTCCTTGGTCCATCAAGATTTCTTTGGGTATCCACACCCTCAAAGAAAATTTGAATTAATTATTTCACTATTCTTTTGGACATTGTGTTTCACAGGGCCTCTGGGTATTGGGTGGCATAGTCCAGAACAACGCGTACATTCTGGTGGCCTCGAGCTGACTTCTGCAGTAGGCCTATCAGGTCCATCGCTATCCTCTCAAATGGGATTTCAATAATTGGTAAATGTACTAAAGGGGCCCTTACATGTGGTCGGGGGCCATGTAACTGGCATTCGGGACAGGAGGCACAATATTGTCAGACCTCCATATAAACTCCTGGCCAAAAGAACCTCCTTCGGATTCGATTGAGGGTCTTATCTACCCCAAGATGGCCCCCAAACAAATGACTGTGAGCTAGGTCCAGCACTGCCCTCTGGTGTCTTTGAGGTACTGAGAGCTGCTCCACTTCTTGCTCTTGCATTCTGACAGCTCTGTATAATAGGTACCTTTTTATCATAAAGTATGGCCCCGATTTTCCCCTCCACCAGGACCCCATTCACGTCAACTACCTCTTTTCTAATATTATTGCATCATGGATCATTGGCTTGAAACTGTCCAAAATTCTCAAATGAGGGTCCAATATGCCCAAACTCAAGGGGACCTATTCCTGTTTCCCTCCCGGGGCGGGGGTGGGTGGCGGGAATTGGGCCCAGCTTCTGGCTCATCAACCATCTGCGTCGCCCTCTTGTCAGCTGGACAAACTTTCTTCCCTATGAATGCAGGCTTTTGGTTCTGGGCCAATATTCTCATTTCCAACCTCTTATCTGCCCTTCTTTCTCACCTAGTCTTCCGGGGCTTCCCAGATGTAGAGAACAAGTCCTGGGCGAATTCATGGAAGACTGGGGGGGGTTAGCTACTGGGGTCATTGCATCACTCCTAGGGTCACTATGCTCCTCTGACTCATCTACGGGGAGAAGGCTGACAAACCCTGGGAAGTCTCATCCTATGAGGACCGGATATGGGAGCTTTGGGACCACCCCCACTGTCACCTTTGTGGTATTCCCCTGGACTTCAATTTTTACAGGGATGGTGGTGTAATAGTTGACATCACCGTGGACACAGGATATTCCTGTGCGCTTGGCCTGGGACAGCTGGTCCCACCCCACTAGTTTCCTGGAGACCAGCATGATGGCACTTCCAGAGTCCACTAACGCAATGGTCTCTAAGCCATTCATCTTAACTGGCTGCGTGTATCTATGGGGAGGCCATTGCAACTCCTATGAGGTTTATCAAGCCACATGGATCTTCAAGATACCCCAGATTGCATTGCATGGGCTCTTCCACATTAGGGCATTGGGCCGCTATATGCCCTACTTCCCCACATGCATAACACCTATATCCTGATCAGGGCATTCACCTATTCTTTGGGCTGTTGGGCCTTACTCCATGACATTCTCCCCCACCCCAGTCCCCAAGTCCCTTCGCGGCCTCCAGCCACTTTAGCCTTCTTCCTCCCCATCATAGTTCTGCCCGGTGCTCCGGAAACCCGAGCCCTCAGGGCAGGGACTGGCCTCTTGATCCAGTGCATCTCTTCCCAGGTAGTCCAAGAAATGTTTTGGCCATTAAGTGTCTCTCTATGAGGGCAACTAATTCATCATAGGAGGAGGGGTCATTTTGTCTGACCCATCCTCGTAAGTCTGGTGGTAGCACTCTCATGAACCTGTCCAGGACTACAACTTCCAAAATTTTCTCCAGGCTATGGATCATGGGGGGCAGATGGATCAGGTCGAACAGCTGGAACCTCGGTGCTTTGCTGACATAGAAGTCAGCTGGCAGATGCTGGAAATTTTGTCAGAAAAAGGTCAATGTAGACTTTGACATCTTAGACTCATGGACTTTAAGGCCAGAAGGGACCATCATGATCATCTAGTCTGACCTTCCACACATCCCAGGCCACACAATCTCATCCACCCAATCCTGTAATAGACCCATAATCTCTGGCTGAGTTACTGACGTCCTCAAATCATGATTTAAAGACTTTAAATTACAGATAATCCACCATTTATTCTAGTTTAAACATGCAAGTGACCATGCCCCATGCTGCAGAGGAAGGTGAACGCTCACCCCTCCCTCAACCCCGGTCTCTGCCAATCTGACCTGGGGGGATATTCCTTCCGAACCCCAAATATGTCAATCAGTTGAACCTTCATCATGACAGCAAGACCTACCAGCCGGACACCTGGGAAAGAATTCTCTGTAGTAACTCAGGGCCTTCCCCCCTACCTAGTGCACCATCTCTGGCTGCTGGGGATTTTTGCTACTAGCAGTCACAGAGCACATGTCCTGTCTCATCATACTATCCCCACCACAAATTTATCAAGCTCAGTCTTGAAACCAATTAGGTTTTTGCCTCCACCTCTCCCCTTGGGAGGCTGTTCCAGAACTTCACTCCTCTGATGGTTAGAAACCTTTGACTAATTTCAAGCCTAAACTTGTTGATGGCCTGTTTATATCCATTTGTTCTTGTGTCCACATTGACCCTTAACTTAATTAATGCCTCTCCCTCCCTAGTATTTATCCCTCTTTCTCTACAGCCTTTTCTTGTTCCATTGGTGGGTGTTCAGCATCTACTGCTATGAGTGCTTTCTCTGGTATGTTTTCAATGCTGAAAGAAAATTACATCAGCTGTAGTTGAAATCTTATAATGGCACCAAAGGCTTTATGGTCTGTTTCTGAGTTAAAATTCAAACAAAACAGATATGCACTGAGCCATTCGCAGGCCCAAGTGACTTCTGGGCTTCCTTTTCCAGATTGGTTTCTGTGAGGCTTCTTGATATGTACACAACAGATCTCTGTTCTCCTTCTGGCTGCTTTTGTGCAAACACTGCTCCTAAACTATATGATGATGCATCTGCTGCTACTGTTGTTAGATAGCTTACCAAATATTGCTCCAGAACAGAGGGAGATGTCAGTAGTTCTTATATTTTATTAAATGTGTTCTGTTGTGGGCTACCCCAGATCCACACATTGTGACCATTAAGGAGATCTCTTAAGGAAGCATCTCAAAACTGCATGTAGTCACTCATCATGTCTGTTTTTATCTCTGCCTCATAACACCACGTCATCTGCATGGCAAAGGATTCCAGGCAAACCTGACACAATCTGACAGAGATTCTCTTTGGGAAACGTTCTGGTGCTGAAGATACACCAAAAGGAAGATGATTGAAATAGTACCTTTCAAATGGGTGATGAATGTAGTTAATGTTCCAGGTGGGCCTTGAATGGGCCTGACTGTTTCAAAAGGCAGTCAGCTGCGAACTAGCTGAGCGGTGAACAACGGAGAGTTTGCCTGAGGAGAGCCCCTACTGAGGTTTTCATCTCGCAGGCTTCCCTGAGTAGTTACTGCCACAGCTGAGGAAGCTCTTAGAAGGAAGGTAATATGGATGGTAAGCATTCAGCTGTTGTTACCTGCACAGGATGTGCCATGTTTGTCTTTCTTCCACAGGACAGAAGTGACTTTGTCTGTACAAAGTGCAAGCTGGTCTCTATATTGGAAGAGAAGGTTCAAGGACTGGAGAAACAAGTATCAACTCAGCGTTGCATAAGAGAAACTGAAGATGTCCTCGAGAGACGTCAGGATATGCTTTTACGGGCACAACATTCTGAAGATTCAGAGCAGGCTGCACAGCAGGGACAGAAGGACGGTGAAGAAATTTAGCAGCATGTGACCTCCAGAAGAAGAAAGAGGAGCGTCCATGTACCAACAATGCAGATATAGGTGAGCAACCATTTTCATGTTCTCTCCACAGGTACTCATACGGAGAGTGGATTAGATGATACTTCTGAGGGAAGGGAACAGAAGGAGACTCCGACGATTGGAAGGCATGAGATGCACTCTCCTAGGGTTGGGGGTTCCACGACCATTGCTCCCAAGAGAAGGAGGAGGGTGGTGGTGGTCGGGGACTCTTTCCTCAGGGGGACGGAGTCATCTATCTGCCGCCCCGACCGGGAAAACCGAGAAGTCTGCTGCTTGCCAGGAGCTAAGATTCACGATATGATGGAGAGACTGCTGAGAGCCCTTGGATTGCTACCCCTTCCTGCTTCTCCATGTGGGCACCAATGATACTGCCAAGAATATCCTTGAGCAGATCACTGCACACTACGTGGCTCTGGGAAGAAGGATAAAGGAGTTTGAGGCACAATTGGTGTACTCATCCATCCTCCCCATGGAAGGAAAAGGCCTGGGTATCGACCTTCGAAAAGTAGAAGTAAATGAATGGCTACGCAGGTGGTGTCGTAAGGAAAGCTTTGGATTCTTTGACCATGGGATGGTGTTCCAAGAAGGAGGAGTGCTAGGCAGAGATGGGCTCCATCTAACAAAGAGAGAGAAGAGCATCTTCGCAAGCAAGCTGGCTAACCTAGTGAGGAGGGCTTTAAACTAGGTTCACTGGGGGAAGGAGACCAAAGCCCTGAGGTAAGTGGGGAAGTGGGATACCGGGAGGAAGCACGAGCAGGTGAGCATGAGAAGGGAGGACTCCTGCCTCATACTGAGAAAGCGGGATGACCAGCAAGTTATCTTAAGTGCCTACACACAAATGCAAGAAGCCTGGGAAACAAGCAGGGAGAACTGGAAGTCCTGGCACAGTCAAGGAATTATGATGTGGTTGGAATAACAGAGACTTGGATAACTCAAATGACTGGAGTACTGTCATGGATGGATATAAACTGTTCAGGAAGGACAGGTAGGGCAGAAAAGGTGGGGAGAGTTGCATTGTATGTAAAAGAGCAGTGTGACTGCTCAGAGCTCCGGTATGAAACTGCAGAAAAACCTGAGTGTCTCTGGATTAAGTTTAGAAGTGTGAGCAACAAGGGTGATGTCGTGGTGTGAGTCTGCTATAGACCACCAGACCAGGGGGATGAGGTGGACAAGACTTTCTTCCAGCAACTAACGGAAGTTACTAGATCGCAGGCCCTGGTTCTCATGGAAGACTTCAGTCACCCTGATATCTGCTGGGAGAGCAATACAGCAGTGCACAGACAATCCAGGAAGTTTTTAGAAAATGTAGGGGACAATTTCCTGGTGCAAGTGCTGGAGGAACCAACTAGGGGCAGAGCTCTTCTTGACCTGCTGCTCACAAACTGGGAAGCATTAATAGGGGAAGCAAAAGTGGAAGGGAACCTGGGAGGCAGTGACCATGAGATGGTCGAGTTCAGGATCCTGACAAAAGGAAGAAAGGAGAGCAGCAGAATACGGACCCTGGACTTCAGAAAAGCAGACTTTGAGTCCCTCAGGGAACTGATGGGCATGATCCCCTGGGAGAATAACATGTGGGGGAAAGGAGTCCAGGAGAGCTGGCTGTATTTTAAAGAATCCTTATTGAGGTTGCAGGAACAAACCATCCCAATGTGTGGAAAGAATAGTAAATATAGTAGGCGACCAGCTTGGCTTAACAGTGAAATCCTTGCTGATCTTAAACACAAAAAAGAAGCTCACAAGAAGTGGAAGATTGGACATACGACCAGGGAGGAGTATAAAAATATTGCTCAGGCATGCAGGAGTGAAATCAGGAAGGCCAAATCACACCTGGAGTTGCAGCTAGCAAGGGATGTTAAAAGTAACAAGAAGGGTTTCTTCAGGTATGTGAGCAACAAGAAGAAAGTCAAGGAAAGTGTGGGCCCCTTACTGAATGAGGGAGGCAACCAAGTGACAGATGATGTGGAAAAAGCTAATGTACTCAATACTTTTAGTGATAGGATACAGAGGACCCTAGACAAATTAGAGGATTGGGCCAAAAGAAATCTGATGGGTTCAACAGGGACAATTGCAGAATCCTGCACTTAGGACGGAAGAATCCCATGCACCGCTACAGACTAGGGACTGAGTGGCTAGGCAGCAGTTCTGCAGAAAAGAACCTAGGGGTTACAGTGGAGGAGAAGCTGGATACAAGTCAACAGTGTGTCCTTGTTGCCAAGAAGGGTAACAGCATTTTGTGCTGTATAAGTAGGGGCATTGCCAGCAGATCGAGGGACGTGATCATTCCCTTCTATTCTACATTGGTGAGGCCTCATCTGGAGTACTGAGTCCAGTTTTGGACCCCACACTACAAGAAGGATGTGAAAAAATTGGAAAGAGTCCAGTGGAGGGCAACAAAGATGATTAGGGGGCTGGAGCACATGACTTACGAGGAGAGGCTGAGGGAACTGGGATTATTTAGTCTGTAGAAGAGAAGAATGAGGGGGGATTTGATAGCTGCTTTCAACTACCTGAAAGGGGGTTCCAAAGAAGATGGATTTAGACTGTTCTCAGTGGTAGCAGATGACAGAACAAGGAGTAGTGGTCTCAAGTTGCAGTGAGGGAAGTTTAGGTTGGATGTTAGGAAAAACTTTTTCACTAGGAGGGTAGTAAAGCACTGGAATGCGTTACCTAGGGAGGTGGTGGAATCTCCTTCCTTAGAGGTTTTTAAGGTCAGGCTGTCTGGGATGATTTATTTGGGGATTGGTCCTGCTTTGAGCAGGGGGTTGGACTAGATGACCTCCTGAGGTCCCTTCCAACCCTGATATTCTATGATTCTAATGTTAAAGATTCTTTATTGAAGGGAATTTGCCAGAAGACTGTCATAGCATCTAACTTTGAGAAGACTTTGCCTTTTTATAACTGACTAATGTGGGGGTCTGCTGTGGGACATGTGTCTTCCTCTGCACACATTCTAGTAAATTGTGTAAGGCTCATACAGATCTGGATTTTTGCCATTTGGGTTTGGTTCTACATCCATCCCCACAGTGGGTTCCATCTGGAAATAACCCCCATATCTTTCATTCTTTTAAATTCTTCTTTGACGTTCCCTAACAGGGGATATGAATGTGGTGTGGGACTGAGAACAGAAAGGAAGTCACTAATGACACCAATTTTATTTTGTCTTCCCCTGAGAGCTTTCTTACCACTGTGAAGTTGTGTCAATACATCTCCTGTATAGTTTGCTTTCTGCCATTAATGCATTCCACTCTGTCTGCTAGGTATAGTCCAGGGTTCTCAAATTGGGGGTTGTGACCCCTGAGGGGATCGTGAAGTTATTACATGGAGAGTCACGAGCTGTCAGCTCCACCCCTAAATACTGCTTCTCCTCCAGCATTGATAATAGTTTTAAACATAAAAAATGTGTTTTTAATTTATAAGGGGGGTCGCACTCAGAGGCTTGCTGTGTGAAAGGGGTCAGCAATGCAAAAGTTTGAGAACCACTGATGTAGACTGTGTATTGTTGGCAACCCTAGTAGGGGAGTTGTCAGTACTTGTAATGCATATATTATTTGTTGAAGAAATTTCCATCCATTCTCCAGATTCCCAGGGAATTGGACAGAAACATTCAATGCAGTGTTACCAGCCCCATGTGAAATTTTATTTGGTCTTTGCAGCTCTCCATCCCAGAATCAATCATAATCTCTTTTTGGAATTACACTTACTGCTGCCCAGTGTCAATTTTAAATTTAAGGTTTTGACCACTTAGATTCATGCTTGTGTACCAATGTGCTGTCTGTTTTATTGATGATATAGCCCCCTAGAATATGGATGCATTGTCATCTGATGATAACATTCAGTCTTGGATTTTTTCCACTACACTTGGTGACCTGCATTCAATTGCAAAATGTCCCATTTTGTGGCATCGCCTACATTCTGCCTTTTTTACACTGTTGCCAGCTTTGGCTTGGTGTCTTGCCAAATCTTCCAGTTTTTCCAAGCTTTTCTTCTAATAGGTTTCTTTGGTCTCCCACTCTCTAGTTGTGCACTGTTCTTATATGGTAAATAAGGTCTGACTGATTCTTTCAAATTTGTGTCCTTTCTCTTTACCATGTCAATATTGTCTGATGCAGACTCCCCTGTCCTGCTAGCATGTAAGTCACATTGTTGTTTTATTATGGTTTCTTGCAGTCTCACTTTTGCTATAACTGTGGCTAGTGTGATCTGGGTCTAACTGAAGCTGTGCAGATAAACTGGTATATATTATTCCAACTGTCCTGTCTCATATTTTATTCTTTTTGTAACAGTCCATATTTGTAATGCTCAGCAAGGCTATGAACAGCAATAATCAAAGTCTCAGCTGTTTCCCCTTGTTTCTGGCACCTCCTATTAAATTTGGCCCTTTCATATATAGTTATCTATCTGCTAATGAAATGGACATCAAAAGCCTCTTTCACTTTGAAGTATTCTTTCTTTCTTTTTTTCACCAGTGAGACATAGAGAACATAGGATATCAGCAGCAACACCACCCATGGCACATATCAGGGCATTTACCTGGTATTCTTGTGCTTTCTCTACTAGACCAGAAACCATCCAGAATGGCTCAAATCTCTGGATCCACAAAGGCCAGCTGCCTGAATTGCCAAAATCAAACCTCTCTAACAGATCCATTTGTGCTATGGGCTTCATTACTGCGCTGAGACCAGGGCTCTGCCTCCTTCCCGCTGTAGCATCCACAGGTCTCCTGCCTGATTTCCCACTTTCCCCCATCATTCATCACTCTGCTAGTTTCTTTTCTTTCCTTTACTCCTTCTTTAGAGAGAAGGATTCACTCAAATCTGACACCATGTAGTGGGAGGATGGAGACACTAAGAACCGTGTTTTAAGCAGAAACTAGAGAACTCCCTCACCAGGACATTCCTACATTTATTAAACTCTCCCCCTGCAACATGTCCTGATCCTCTCTGGTAATTGTGGAGGACCAGGACCTCTATAACCACTTCACAGAGTGGAGGATGGAGGAACTTTGCCTCCCCTGAGCATATAGATCAAACTCAGGGACTTCCAAAAGGGGGTGAAATCGAATTGAAGAGGATTGCATTTAGGAGTTGTTTTGGTTTTGTTTTCCTTTGGTTTGTAACTCTCCTGTGCTTTTTAATAGTGCGTGTGTGTGTTTAAGAAATTCCATTGCTAAGCCTGTGCCTCCTTCCTTTACTACCACATGGTCCCTGGAAGGGTTAACTAGAAACCAGAGTTCCCACAGCCAGGTGGACTCTAGGGGGAACGTCTCTGAGCAACTGGGGGTTGAGCAGGCTAAGGCACTGATTCCAGCATCTAGGCAATTGGACTTGGGAGTCCCACTGCTGAAGAAAGGCATCAGACACAGGGTCTGCACCTGGGAGAGTGTCTGCGAGACCCAGAGCTAGGAAGCAGTGATCAGTTGCTACCTGACCTAGGGAGCTCAGTAGCATGTGGGATTCAATAGTTGGATCTCAGCACCAGAGAGTGGGACTGGACCAGGGTGCAAAAGCAGTACTTCTCTAGAGTGTTACATGAATTTCCAAATCTATCTAGGGCTGTGGACATGAAAGGGATAATTAGCAAGGCACCCAAATTATTTTTTAAATCACTCTGATTCTCATGCAGATCATTCATTTCAGTAAATGTGTTACCTTGAAGCAATAAATAAAGTATCCTTCTTGCTCCACCAGCACAACCCTTCAGCTGTGTCTCTGAAAATCTGTGATGGGTTCTGTTGATTTGCAGCCTCCAGCTGTAGCTGTTGGGGATAATTTCCCGCAGCAGTAGCTTAAACTTGCCAGCTGCTGAGAGCATCCTAGGGAATTGTAAAGCGTCCTCAACTGCCACCCACAACCTCACTGCAATTGCCTCATCTGCCTCTCCAGAGTCTCTGAGGTCTTCTTCAGCATAGAATAGGGCATGAGCATGGTCCAAAGGAAACTCTATTAGATGTCACTCAATTCTCTGTCCAGCTTTAATGCAGAAATTTCAGGTGGAGTTAACCAGCAATCTCTTACATTTGCTTACTAAGAAACCTGAAAGTACAGAGATTACTTTTGAAGTATCAACATACACCACATAGGTTAAATACTGCCTATTCTGAGTATAGGGGGATACCTGATATCTAAGAAACTACTGAGTGATAACTTGGGGTATATGTTGAATTTTTATCAGAGACCACAAGGGAGAATAGTATTACCTGAACCTGGCAAAGCACTACTGTGTTTATCGTGTGCCAAACCCTCTACAATGCAGTCCTTCACTGCACTAGAAATTGCAAATAGCTGTGGTAACTCTGTGGCAAACACTGACATTTTAATGGTGACCACCACACCTGCTCAAATTGGATCTAAATGGCATGCTAATACCATACCATTTTCAGCCTCCCTTACAGGAATACTGTGTGAGGCTCACTTAGGACTGGATTATGGCTCAGACTATACATCTCACAAGGAGTAAAATAAATGGAAGGACTCCCCTAGGCCCCTATGTAGTCTATCCAGACATTAGATCCAGGTGCATATGAGCACTCACTCATGTACTCCATCTTTGGAGCAGGTGGGCAGGGGGAATTGGCAGGGAGGTACCAGAAATGGGCAGAGTCTTGGTTCCAATGCCCCACCCCTGTTCACTGGCGATGGTAGCCAGTACCAGGGCAGGTTAGTAATGTATTGACAGTATAGGTCAAGGGTAAATTTGAAAGAAGGAATCAGGGAATGAATGACGACTCACGGAGTGTCTCTGAGTCATAGCAGTTTATGCGCTGCCCCTTGCTCATGGCTGGGATTGCAGGCACAATCTAGCCCTTAATGCTTGGGAAGTGCTTTAAGATCCCTGGATCAAAGGTGATATACAAATGCAAAATATTTTGATGTATGGTTTCATAATTTTCTTGGATTATGTTAAGCACTAGTTCTGTGAGGGTGTTTCATTTGGTGTGGGGAAAGGAAGCATGCCAGCTGCCTGCTACACACTGTTTAGCCTGATTTTATGGTTAGTGGGCCGGATCATCAGCTGGTATAAATTCACATCGGGATTGAGCTACACCTGTTTACACCAGCTGGAGATCTAGTCTGCCCTCTTTTTCCTGCTCACAGTAAGAACGTACAGTAAAAAGATACAGATAGAGTGAAAAAATACAGATACAGTTTTCCTCCCCTCACCCTCATGATTCAGTTAACTTGTGCTCAGGCCTAGCAGAAACCCACACAGTCACAAGCTATCTGTGAGGAACTTACTTTAATAATAAAATAATCTGTCCCAGCAGACCCAGGGGTCGTAGGTCAAATAGTACAGCTTCAACAAGAGCCCTATAGAACAGCCCACTATAACAAACATATTCTGCATCTCCTCCTTTTTATTAATTCCTTTAAAGTTCAGAAAACCAATGTAAAATATTAAAAATGAACTCATCTTTCTCTGAATATATTTTTCTTACTAACATTTTTAATAGCAGTGTCTAACACTTGGGACCATGAGTCCCCCTGGAGAGGGCAGGGATTATTCTGCCCTATTGACCTGAATTCATACTGTGTCCATGAATCCATCCTGAGGACAAGCCTCACCTCTCTGCCAGATCACATAGCAATTCTACCTCCACAGGTATTCCCAATCTGTGGCATAATGATGTCAGGTATGAAGATACCACACAGGTTCTCTGGAGCTTCGCTGCCTTGTTCAGGTGTTATATCTAAGTTCATCTGTGGTGGTCTTGGCAGAGATTGTTTCGGTCCTTGGGCAATAGTTCACAGGTTTCTCCAGTTACTCCTGGTAAAGTCTCTTTCCCCAATCTGTACTACACAAGAACAGGGTGTATAACTGGGTTGCTGTACCCCAGAGGTGATACTCCATCTAGCTTCATTGTCTAATTTTACTCTCACCTGGTCACTCGTATGTAGGGGCGGTAGAGGTCTAGTAGAATATCTGTGATTATAAAATTCCTCACAAGACTGTTTAGCCTATGCATCATATTTCTGGACAGCTTCCAATCTGGCCATTCTGGTGTCAGCAGATCCAGTAAAGAGGGTAACACAGAACAGAGCTGACGACCCATTAACAGCCTGGCAGGGCTTTCACTGGTTGGCGTAGTAGGAGCTGTGCGATAGGTAAATAAGGCTAAGTGATCTTTTTGCTTCATTATAATTTTAGCAGTTTTGACAGCGCAGTCTGCCGTTCCATTAGCTTGCAGGTAATATGGACTCATAGTTATGTGCTCACAATCGCACTCATGTACAAACATCTCAAATTGTTTTGCAGTGAACTGTAGCCCATTGTCAGTTACTAAGGCTTGCAAAGATATCCTTCAATTTGATTATAACTGCTGCACTAGATGTTGTAGGAAGCTGTAAGATTTCAAACCAATCTGAGTAGAAGTCAGCTACTATTAAGAAATGTTTCCCTGACATCTCACACAGAGCAGCTGCCAATCTTTGCCAGGAGAGACTTAGCAGCTTAGTTGTTATAAGAGGTTCTCTCCGCTGGTTAGGTTTATTCTCATCACACAACTGGCAGTGTGAGACCCTGTCCTGAATATCTTTCCTAATGCCTGGGCAACATATTGAGACTTTTGCTCTTTCCCAACACTTTGTCCTTGGTGCTTCTGGTGGACTCTTTGTACCAACTACTGTCAGAGTTTCTTGAGAATGACTATTTATGGATCCATGTGTTAGAAAGCCTTAGGATTTCCCCAGCCATTCCCTCTCACCAAAGACATTTCTGACTAACTCTGCATTGGCTTTGTTCTGTGCAGGCCAGCCACATCTTACATACCCCAGGATTCATTGCAATTCTATGTCTTCCTTTATAGCATGTCGAATGGATTCAAGAAGGGGTTTTCCAATGTGACAATGGCTCTCCACTGACCCAACAAAGGCCTGGATTTCAGCTTCTAACTCTTTGTCTTCAGACAGTTTCTGCATAGCAGGAAAGAGCATCAATGACAAGTAGTTTATTCCCATGCGAACACTCAGCTATAAGGTTGAATTTGAGCATGTGCATTAGTAAACATTGCCAATGCAGGAGGGATCAAGATCCTTCACATTAATACGTGACACAAAGGGCTTGTGATCAGTGATGAGTTTGTACCATCCGAGCCCATAAAAGTATTGGTAATTTTTTTCAGATGACCACATGCTGGCCAAACATTCTTTTTCAATCTGAGTATACATTTTCTTTGCATTTGTGAGAGTCTGTGAACAAAAGGCAACCAGAGTGATTTTCCCATCGTGCTGCTGCTGTCCAGTCCATAGCTACTTGCATCTGTGCTAACAACTGCTTGTTGTTTGTTTGGGTAAAAGAAAACAAGGACTGGTTCTTCCATTACCAGCTTCTTTGCTTGCTTAAATGCCTTATCCTGATCCAGTCCCAGGCTAAGGGTTTTCATAATAGCTTGTTTAGATGCTGTAAAATGATGAACAAATCAGGTAAATATCTCTCCAAATAGGTAATCAGGCCCAAAAGTTGTCTGGGTTGTGATATGTTCTGTTGGAGTTTAAGATCTATTATGGCTTTATTTTATTTTTTGTCTCGGTGTAATAGTGTGTTGACTAACAAGTTAGCCCAGAAATTCAATCTCTATCTGCATAAATTTGCAATTTCCACTTCCCCATAATTTAATTTAAATTGCCATGCAGAGGTAGTGTTAAGTACTTCCTCCACTGGCGTACTGTGCTCAGCTTTAGTAGCTCCATACACAAGGATGCCATCCATATAGACTACTGTGCCTTCATGTCCACTAAGAAGTTCAGACATCTTTTTCTGAAAATTATCTGGCACTGAAGCTATCCTGAAAAGTAATCTCCTAAAACAGTATCTCCTCCAAGGTGTAACCAAGGTTGTTAATTTGGCACTTTCCTCTTCCAGTGGAATCTGCCAGAAACCACTTGCAGTGTCTAGACTAGAGAATACAGTACCACCAGCCATCCTGGGTAGAATGTCATCCAAAGTTGGTAAGATATATTTTTCCCATTTAACATTCTCAGGGCAGGTCTACACATAAAACACTAGTAATATTTATAAAGCAATTGATACATTCAAAATTGATACATTTCAAAATTGCAAAAGAAATAAGTGAGTGGCAGTCTTTCCGACTAATACTATAATGGGAAAAGCAGCACATCAGTTAACTCATAAAATATTTCTTCCTCCTCCTGATTTTTGCTGAATAATGTTGCCATCATTACCCGGGGGGGGGAACACTAGAGTGGTGGAATTTCTTTTATATTTCAGACTGCAGATGTTTCTTTTTTTCCAGAAAGTTGTTTTAAATGTATGGCTTCGCTCCCTTGTCTGAGTCACTCCTTACATATTTCAGAGTAACAGCCGTGTTAGTCTGTATTCGCAAAGTGAGTGCATCTGATGAAGTGAGCTGTAGCTCACGAAAGCTTATGCTCAAATAAATTGGTTAGTCTCTAAGGTGCCACAAGTACTCCTTTTCTCCTTACATATTGTCATCAGGCTTCCAAACAGTGAAGTCATTGGTGAAACTGGATCCATCTAGTTCATTTTTTATGAATCAGGTAAAGGTTTTCTATCCTTGGGACTACATAGAAAGATAGAAAACGTTTTGTTCCTTGGCATGGGCTAGCTGAGGCTATGTGCATTAACAGAAATGCAGTGACACTGGTGCTTTGCACTACAGCAATGCAGGAAAATTGGAGAGACATCTTACAGTCTTGCTCACTAATGTTCATGTACAATCTAATTCTGAGACAACGTATAGTGGGAACTATTAATTACATACATTCGTGTTGGAGAGTTTGTAAATTAGTTCTGGTTTATTTTTCTTTTGTTACTTGTGAGTACAGGAGAGAGAAAACATTACAGGGTAAGATATGATACACTGAAAGCAGACGACCACCCTGCATTTTTAACATGACATAATCAACCTTAGCCTAGTGGTGTTATTAAATTGTTTAGTTTGATGCCTGAAGTCAACATTGTCTACATATTGCCATTAAAACTGAACAGTAATTCAAGAACTAGCTTCCCAGTTCTACAAGTAAACAGAGCCATTTGCTACACACAGCTTTTCATCCCAGCAGTGACAACAGTTGGAGAGCAGATTTGTAGAGGGCATATGAAAAGTATGAAGATGAAAATGAATTTCATATGGCTGAAAGAGATATTGGCAGAAATACATGTGGGGGAAGGGGAGCTTGAATAGATACATTCAACTTCCCGGCCTCCAGTTCTGTGGAGGTGCAAATCTGAAGGTCTGAAGGGATGCCATGTATCTTCAAACAAAGTGTGTGAGTGTGGAGGAAATAGACGGGGGCAAGAATTCCATTTCATTGTTGTCCACTGTGCTTTCTTTTAATAAAGGTGAGATGGGGGCCAGCAGCTTGAAGATCTTGATAAAGTATCAAAAGCAAAGATAGGAGTATGGCTTTAGTAGAAGAACACACCAAAGAATTGCAAAAATAAGTCCTTTTAAAGGGAAGAATCAGTGTGACAGCTTTAGTGGACTTTTTCTCTCTTCTTTTAATCAAAATTAGGGAGATTAGGGAATAACTGTCTCATGAGAAGTTGGAAATATACATGACTTTGTTTCCTGTGCTAGCTGCTGTAAATTTGCATTGATCTCTTAAGGGAGATTTGGAAGCATTTTCCAAAGCATCCAAATGACTCAGGAATTTTTGAAAATGGGATTTAGGCTCTTACATCACTTAGGCCTAGATCCTTAAACATAATTGATTTCAGCAGATGTTAGATTCCTCTGTACCTTTGAGAATCTGCACCTCAGGCACTTTAATATTTTTAGCCCATTATCACATTTCTTAGCAGCTGCATTTCATGCTGAGCATGGGCTTGATCCAAAGCCTACTGAAGTCAGTAGAAGCCTTTTCATAGAATCATAGAATATCAGGGTTGGAAGGGACCTCAGGAGGTCATCTAGTCCAACCCCCTGCTCAAAGCAGGACCAATCCCCAACTAAATCAACACAGCCAGGGCTTTGTCAAGCTTGGTCTTAAAAACCTCTAAGGAGGGAGATTCCATCACACTCCTAGGTAATGCATTCCAGTGCTTCACTACCCTCCTAGTGAAAACATTTTTCCTAATATCCACCCTAAACTTCCCCCGCTGCAACTTGAGACCATTACTCCTTGTTCTGTCATCTGCTACCACTGAGAACTGTCTACATCCATCCTCTTTGGAACCCCCTTTCAGGTAGTTGAAAGCAGCTATCAAATCCCCCCTCATTCTTCTCTTCCGCAGACTAAATAATCCCAGTTCCCTCAGCCTCTCCTCATAAGTCATGCTTTCCAGTCCCCTAATCATTTTTGTTGCCCTCCACTGGACTCTTTCCAATTTTTTCACATCCTTCTTGTAGTGTGGGGCCCAAAACTGGACACAGTACTCCAGATGAGGCCTCACCAATGTCAAATAGAGGGGAATGATCACGTCCCTCGATCTGCTGGCAATGCCCCTATGTATACAGCACAAAATGCCATTAGCCTTCTTGGCAACAAGGGTACACTGTTGACTCATATCCAGCTTCTCGCCCACTGTAACCCCTAGGTCCTTTTCTGCAAAACTGCTGCCGAGCCATTCGGTCCCTAGTCTGTAGCGGTGCATGGGATTCTTCCATCCTAAGTACAGGATTCTGCACTTGTCGTTGTTGAACCTCATCAGATTTATTGTGGTCCAATCCTCTAATTTGTCTAGGTCCCTCTGTAACCTATCCCTACCCTCCAGCATATCTACCTCTCCTCCCAGTTTAGTGTCATCTGCAAACTTGCTGAAGGTGCAGTCCACGCAATCCTCCAGATCATTAATGAAGATACTGAAAAAAAAAAACGGCCCTAGGACTGACCCTTGAGGCACTCCGTTTGATACCAGCTGCCAACTAGACATGGAGCCACTGATCACTACCTGTTGAGCCCCACGATCTACCCAGCTTTCTATCCACCTTATAGTCCCATTCATCCAGCCCATACTTCTTTCACTTGCTGGCAAGAATACTGTGGGAGACCGTATCAAAAGCTTTACGAAAGTCAAGCAATAACATGTCCACTGCTTTCCCCTCATCCATAGAGCCAGTTATCTCGTCATAGAAGGCAATTAGATTAGTCAGGCATGACTTGCCCTTGGTGAATCCATACTGACTGTTCCTGATCACTTTCCTCTCCTCTAAGTGCTTCAGAATTGATTCCTTGAGGACCTGCTCCATGATTTTTCCAGGGACCGAGGTGAGGCTGACTAGCCTGTAGTTCCCCGGATCCTCCTTCTTCCCTTTTTTAAAGATGGGCACTACATTAGCCTTTCTCCAGTCCTCTGGGACCTCCCCCGATCGCCATGAGTTTTCAAAGATAATAGCCAATGGTTCTGCAATCACATCCTCCAACTCCTTTAGCACTCTCGGCTGCAGCTCATCCGGCCCCATGGACTTGTGCTTGTCCAGCTTTTCTAAATAGTCCCGAACCACTTCTTTCTCCACAGAGGGCTGGTCACCTCCTCCCCATGCTGTGCTACCCAGTGCAGTTGTCTGGGAGCTGACCTTGTTTGTGAAGACAGAGGCAAAAAAAGCATTGAGTACATTAGATTTTTCCACATCATCCATCGCTAGGTTGCCTCCCTCATTCAGTAAGAGGCCCACACTTTCCCTGACCTTCTTCTTGTTGCTAACATACCTGAAGAAACCCTTCTTGTTACTCTTAACATCTCTTGCTAGCTGCAACTCTAGGTGTGATTTGGCCTTCCTGATTTCACTCCTCCACGCCCGAGCAATATTTTTATACTCCTCCCTGGTCATTTGTCCAATCTTCCACTTCTTGTAAGCTTCTTTTTTGAGTTTAAGATCAGCAAGGATTTTCCTGTTAAGTCAATCTGGTCGCCTGCCATATTTACTATTCTTTCTACCCATCAGGATGGTTTGTCCCTGTAACCTCAATAAGGATTCTTTTAAATACAGCCGCTCTCCTGGACTCCTTTCCCCCTCATGTTATTCTCCCAGGGGATCATGCCCATCAGTTCCCTGAGGGAGTCAAAGTCTGCTTTTCTGAAGTCCAGGGTCTGTATTCTACTGCTCTCCTTTCTTCCTTGCGTCAGGATCCTGAACTTGACCATCTCATGGTCACTGCCTCCCAGGTTCCCCTCCACTTTTGCTTCCCCTATTAATTCTTCCCGGTTTTCACTATTTTTAATGGGTTTTCGATCAGGGACAGTGTGCTCAGGACCATACTTTTGTTTCATTTGTCCATTAAAGTTGTTTGGAGAGATTGAGGTACCGGACAATGAAAGTGAGTATCATCATTTAATGATGGGCTGCTGCTTGTTAGAAGGTGATGAATGATTGTATTGGATGTTTGTTTACCTGCCACATCTGCAACTCTCCCCCCACCTGCTCAGGTTCAGATAGCAGTGTATTGTATTGCAGATGAGGTGATTGCTTAATCTGGGCCAGGATTTGAACAATACTGTGGTAACACTGCGGCACAAACTCAGTCTGGAAACTAGGGACCTACAGGTCTGTGTGTGTCCAGCAACCCCAATAAAGAATTTTCCTTGTGTTCATTACACACAAGTCCTTTCTCTTAGGTCTGAGTGCCCCATGTAGACTGCACATCAGTTATATTTACAATAGGATATAGATGCCAAAAAAAAGGCCATTCAAATTGCAAGGTGCACGTCTTAGACTTTGCTTATCAATCACAAAAATACAGCTCATGAGATGTAAAGAAAACCAGAAAAATCCTCACACCATTTTCCCCCTAGGGAGAGGAAAGGAGAAAGAATAAACCACACATGACAGATGCTAGTTACATCACTTGGCATGCTCCTGGAAGGCACTCAGATACCATGGTACTGGGCATAGTATGAAAACTTGAACAGAACAAAGAAATAGCCCACTCAGGGAGATCAGTTCTTTTCTGACCACTGGAAAGGTAAGACAGAACGTTCTGTATCTGTAGGGACAGCACCCATCACAACTCCAGCATCTCAAAACGGATTCCACGACATCAAGTCAAGATAGTCATGAAGGAGTTCGTTCCTAGATAAATTATTCCATGAAGAATCAGTAGTTTGGTGACTGGTTGAGTTAATCTGGAGAATTTGACACCGTATCTTAATAACTGGTGATGTCTAAATTGATAAATACAAAGAGGCAAGTCTAGTTGCATTTTGGCAGTAGAAAGAGAGCAGGAAGGCACAAGAGGTTTTTACACATTAGCTGTAATTTTCCATTTCTTCTATTGAGATTTCTACCGCATTCACCATAGGCTGGGAGGAAAGCTCCTAATCACACCCCATCAATGGAGACATTAGCATAAGCGAGACAGTGAGGCCCTGAGAAACATGACAAAAATATGTGACATGGGAAGCAAACATCAATAACAAATTGGGTACGAATATAATATGTTCAAGTGACATTAGGGTCTCATTTTAAGTGCCAAAAGCAAAAAAGCTGAGATTTCAGGTGAACGTTGTTCCCTGGTGAAACTCAAGTACTGCAGAGATTTCATAACAGAATGTGGTGGCTGGACAAGGGCCCAAATCCCTTTCCATTGGTATGAGAATGAAAATGTGGCAATGCTACCTATTTACAAGATAAGAACCATCCCTTAGACTATACAGAGCAGAGGCTGAAGGCCAGGCAATAATAATATTTCATAACAAATGACAAGGAGGAAACACCAAAAACCAAACTGGGCTGTGAATAATTTTGCCCATCCTCACCCTTCCCTGTTTTCTTAGGTACCATGCTATCTAAGCACATGCTAGTCTGTAACGTGTTTCTCCTTATACACTTCTGTGAGGTAGAGAATTGCTCTTATCCCATTTTACAGTCAGGGAACTGAAGCACAGAGACTAGTCCTCGGTCACACAGGAAGTCTGTGAGGGGGTGGGGAACTGAACTCAGGTGGCTCAAATGACATATAATGTCCAAGGACCTTCACAGGGAGAAAATACTGGGCACTAGGGGGCTCTTTAATCTACTAGAGAAAGGCAGAACAAGAACCAGTGGCTGAAAATTAAAGCCAAACACATGCAAACTAGAAATAAGGCAGACATTTGTTTCACAGTGGGTGTGATTAACCATTGGAACAAACTATGACAGCTGGGAGTATACGCCTGTTTCAACTATGAATTCTATTTTCTTTAAAAAACAGTATGTTATAGTTCAACACTCATTTTGAATTATTAGATATTCATTGGAACAGGAACTTGAACCAATCTTTTCCATATTCCACGAGTGCCTGAACCACTGGGCCAAAGAGTCATCCCGATGAATATTTAATTATTTCTGTGACATGGAACACCTTCAACAGGAGACACTGAGATAGTCCCACCCCTAAATAGCCAATAGCCCAGGTGTGAGAGACCCACATTCAAATCTTTGGGCTGAATCAGGCAGATCAACCCACCTCACTTCATGGGGAGTTGTGGACATAGATTCATTAACATTTGTGAAGCTCTCAGATACTTTAATGATGTGTGTTGTAGAAAGGCTCATGAGGAAATTAATAATGCTGATTTCAGTGCGGGGTTTGGATGGTGGCTAGTAAATAAGACCACAGGCCAAACACTGTCCGAGGAGGACAAAAAGAAAGATTGAGTATCTATTCATTCAACTAGTGAGGCTGGGGTCCTGTAGAAAAAAAGACCATGTGATCATATAATTAAAGGACTACTGTTATGTATACACACAAGTATGCCAAATTTAAGGTTGCATGGGTAACCTTAATTCTGGAATTTCCTAACTTTTGAGTGCTTGACTTTGCAACTTTAAATTCTTTTAACATAGCTGTTTCTTGGGATGCTCATTGAAAGAAATGGCATCCAACTTCTGCATAAAAAGAGGGAAGGAAGGAAGGAATTTAGCTCTTGGAGGTAACATCTGCTCATGGAAATGTACAAAAGGCAGATACAAATGTACAAAATGTACAAAAGGCAGGTGCCTCTCTAACGGCAAACACTCAGAGACAGAGGCCTCCACATGAGAACACAGCTGAGGTGTCATTGCTGAATTTAGTTTAAAAAAAAAAAAAGAAGATTTTTGACACCTCAGAGAGTCACCGGGGGATGGAAGCCATTAAAAGGCACATCTGTCTACAGGATACGCCACACAACGTGAAGGCACCTTTGTACTAAAAGACTTTTCCACCAGGGTACAATTTTAAGATTCTGTTATTGACAGCACTAAAGAAAGGAGGGGAGAGAGCAGAACACCCAGCCGCTCTCTCCTACATGTCTCAAACACTAGAAGAACAAGGTCCTGACTAGTTCACCAAACACAGAGCTGAGCAGTATTTATTAGGTGTGATTCTTCCATGCTTTGCCTCTTATGTAGTCATTTACATCTCTTCACAGCAAATGCAAAAACACCTCTAAAATGTTGCCAGATCAGGATGGTGGTTTTACACCCTCTTTATATGTGGATACATAACAACACAGGAGTCACCACAGTGCAGAATCAGCTCCATTATCTAAATACACTATCCTGTAGCGTGTGCTTGAGAGCCACTAGCAGAGTTATTAGGGTAGTATCTTACTGATGAGCAGACCGGTGTCAAGATAGTTCCTGTTCATAATAAAGAGTTTATGTACAGAAATGAGATAAAGTGTCTATGACTGTGCATAGCTGCAGCCTGTGACTTCCTCATTCTGGGTTTCTTTGTTTCTGCCTTCAGACGGAAGTATAGCACAGGAAATCAAAGATGGCGTGAAAAGCATATAGGAAGTGTGGTATCTCTATACTTCCTGAAGGGCTTAACTCTGTAGCATATCTTCCCTTTGTTAGAGCCCTTTCTAAATTCCCAGACTGAACGAAAACACAAATCAATTAAACTATCAAGCAATTACAAATATTATCACTGATTTAACAGCCCTTCAGGTTGTTCTCACACAACACTTGCTGCAGCAGTCTTCCCCACCGTCTGTACTGCAAATCCTCTGTAAAGGACAATTCAGTCTCATGGTCACTAACAGGGTCAGCTTGTGAATTGTTTTCAACTTGTGTTTGTGCTCTCACTTCACATGTCTCAGCCAAGCTCTCAGGTATCTTGAGCAGATGCTTATGGTTTCTTTGTATGATTTCGCCTTGGCCTGTGATCTCAAGTAAGAGCGAGATTACTGTTCTTTAATTGCTGTATCTTGCCAAATTCTCCCCAAGGCTTTGCTTTGTGGAAGAGGTCTTGCCCCTTCATTGTAATATTGTGTCTGTTTGTATTTTCCCAGTCTTTTCCTCACTATCACTGAGTCCTCGGTCATCCTTTTTTGTTTTTAGTCCCATACCTGGTAATCTAGTGTTTATACATCTGTTGTAGAGGAGTTCAATAGGTAACTTTCTTCTCTTTCTTCCACTGCTTTTTTGAGCAAGTTTGTCCTTATACGTACTTCACGTTGAGGTAATTCACTGGTTTGAGGCTATCTGAGATTTGATGTTTCATGATGAAAGTCATACATTTTAGCGAAGTGCACTGTAGGGAGCCAGGGTGGCTTCCCTCTGAACCGGAGGGTAAAGAGCCACTCTCTCAGCCTGAGTGGGCAGGGCCAGACCAAATTTACTCCAACTCTGGAAAGGGAGGGGTGGAACAGGAAGTACAAAGGGCAGGTCCCTTGGCCCAGTCAGGGCAGCACCAGGGAGGGAGGGAGACACAGGCTGCTGGCTGTTCCCTTCAGACCCTGCTGCCGAGCCAGGGGACGCCCTGGACCCGGAGAAACCTGACTTGGAGGAAGGACTGGGGCTACCAGGACTGCCAGCCGCCTGGAGGAACTGGAGGAGTACCTGGAGGAACTGGAGGAGCCAGGCAGTAACCCGGGCCAGCATGACGTGGAGTGGGAGCTGGAGCTGCCAGCAGCTGAATACCCTGACGAGATGGAGGGACCAGGGGGACCCGCTCGAGAGACCAGGTAGGAAGTAGCCCAGGGGCAGAACTGCACAGTGCGGTGGGTCTATTTGGTCAGCGTGTTGCGGATGGCTCCCTGCTGACCCAGTGGTGGGACCCTCTCCTACTGCCACTGTCAGGGCCCTGGGCTGGAAAGCAATGGAGTTGGGGGTGGGCTGTGTTCTCCTACTCCGGCCAACCCGCCTTGGGTAGCAGAATCCTGACAACGCCACAGACTCTTGCCAGCGCTCCCCCTGCCTGAGGGGCGTGCCCCTGACTCTGGCCAGCACACCTCCCTCCGCTAATTCCCTAGTGACGGAAAGGTGTGACCAAGGCCTGCCGGTGAGGCAGTAGCTCCCCACCGCCCCCAAGCTGCTCGGTGGACCAACTGAAACCTGTCACATGCACATATTCCCTACTCTTGAATTGTGGCTCTTTGTCAGTTATTACTGTTCATGGAATTCCATGATGTGCAAATACAGATTTAATGTGCCTGACAACTGTGATTGTGGGAGTATTCTCATGTGTGACTACTTCTGGGAAACTGGTAAAATAGTCTTGCTATAACCAGGTGACCATCTCTTATCAGGTTGAGCATGTCAACTCCAATTTTGATCCGTGGAACTCCAAATTGTTTGTGCAAAATCATTGGGTTTTTCTCTGCTGGGAAACTCTGTCCATCTGACATGTTCCACACCTGCACGCCATGTCTTCAGTCTTCATCTTTGGCCAGAATACAACTTCTCCAGCTCTCCTTTTGGTTCGGTCATTCCCAGGTGCCCTTCATGTATTCATTCCAATATTTTCCTTACCCTCATTGTGGGAACCATGATCTGTGTCCCCCTTAAGAGGACTCCTGAGATCTCTGAAAGCTCATTTCTGTAATGGTTATAGGCAGGTGGGAAGAGGTCATGGTTTCCTCCTTTACTTATTACTTGTATCACTGCTTGTCATTTTTATCTTTAGCTGTTTCTATCTCCAATCCATCCCATATGCCCAGAGATACAGTGTATGATACTTTTATCATGTTCACATGTACGTTTACAGTTTTTTCTAGATAATCATGCTGTGAATTGTCAGATGGATCATATGCTCTTGAGGTCCAGATTGGAACTCAAGGATCACATCCTACTACACGCAGAACTAGGTTGTATCCTAGGTGGTGCTTCCTTAAGTCCCTTTTTGTGTTTTGCAACCAGTGGTTTGTGATCAGTTTCTGTTCTGAAGCTATAGCCAGAAAGAAAGTCATGAAACCTTGTCCATCCATATACCAGATCTCTTTTTCAATTTGTGCATACATTTTCTCGGTGGCTGTCATAGCCAGAGATGCATATGAGACTGGCAACTAATCATTTCCATAACACTGTAATAGTACTACTCCCAGTCCTCTCCTCAAGGCAGCTGTCGAGAGTTAGATGCTTTTCAGTGGGTCAAAAAAATTGCAGCACTGGAGCTGATGTTAGAATGTGCTTTAAGTCATTGAACTCTCTTTCATGGTCTGGCATCCATGCCCTTTGTGGAGGAGATGTTTTCGATGAGTTTTGAGATCTTACAGTTAGGTATGAACCTGAGGGCACAATTCAACATGTCTAGCAGTCTTTGAATTCCCTTTTCATCTTCAGGAGTCAGAATGTTCGATGTTGCCCGAATCTTTGATTCATCAGGTAATATTCCCCTTGAGGTCCATCTCTCCCAATTATGCTATTTCCATAACTTGAAATTGACATTGCCTTTATTCAGTTTAAGGTTATTAGCTCTCACAATTTCTAGTACCCTCCTCACTTGCTCCTGACGTTCAATGGCAGTGCTGCCCAAAATTATCATGTCATCTACATACACTTTCACACCTGCTAGACTCTCTAGCATCTGGCTCATGCGCTGAAACACTTCTAGAAACTAACATAGTCCAAAAGACTATCCTAGGAAGCACTGTTTGCCAAATGGTGTGCTGAAAATACAGATCTAGGAGTTCTCTGTGTGATAAAATCCTGTTGATGCATCTAATTTGCTAAAGAATTTAGCTCCTACCATCTCAGACAAATAGTTTACTTCTTGTAGGCAAATGGAAGTGTTCTCTCTTTATGGTTTTGTATGAATATACACAGCTATAGTCCCCCTTCTTTTTTCTCTACAGTTATGGAGGAGTGAACCAAATCTGTTGTTTCTTCTAGTCTCTGAATGATACCATTTGCTGTCATGTTTTGCAGATCTTCTTCTAGCCATGTTCTTAAGACTTGTGGAACTTTTTGTGCAGCATGTACCACCGATTCTGTGTCTTCTCTTAAATGTATCTTGTATGTTGCTGGAAGGCACCCATTCTCTATGAACAAATCTTCATATGATGCTATTAATATTTTCATATATGGTTCTATGCTTTCCTTCTGGCTTTCTATGGTACACTTCCTCTTAGCAAGACCAAGCACCTTACAGGTGTATATGCCCACCTCTGTGCACCACCACAAACTTTCCTTTTATAAATCTACCAACATGAGGGGGGGGAATATTTGATAATGGACTCTTTGATCTAGCAGAGGAAGGTCTAACATGATCTAGTGGATTGAAGTTGAAACTAGACAAATTCAAACTGGAAATAAAGTGAGAGTTTTTAACAGTGAGAGTAATTACCCATTAGAACAATTTAACAAGGGTTCTGGTGGACTCTCCAGCTCTGATAATGTTTAAATCAAGATGGGATGTTTTTCTAAGAGACATGCTCTAGGAATTATTTGGGCAGTTCTCTGGCCTGTGCTGTATGGGAGATCAGACTAGATGATCACAATGGTCCCTTCTACCCTTGGCATCTAGGAATCTATGACAATTGGAGAGAAGGTATAAACAAGACTTCAAGGACTCCCCTTTGAGCTGTAACACATGCAAAGATTCTCTTTGAAACTCAACATCTTTTTGTCTTTTCAGCATTGTTTGCCTTTATTTTGCTTCAAAATTATTTATACAAAATAAGGCAAGAAAACATTTCCAATGAATTGTAATGGATATAGGCCATGAGCATGGATGACCTCTCTTCCACCAGCATTATCACTGGAAAGACTCCAAACATTTCTTGCTGATAAACCACACAGTTTGCTATGAGAAGTCAGACTCTGCAGTTCAGATGCACCTGACTCAGTAAATGTGTAAGGTGTCCAAAACGCCAATGCTGGATTTTAAATAACTCTCAGTGCCAAGCAGCTCTCATTGTTCCCACTGGGAGGGAGGGCGGGGGGGGAGGGGGCTGAGGTTTCTTCATTGTTCTCTGTGGGACCTGAGCTCTTTTGAAAATCTGACCCCCTGCCTTCTTCTCAGCAGCTGAGGTAGCATCAATAGTTGGTACAGCCTCAACGCCTGCCAGCCCTAATGCTGAATAAAGATTTGCAGCCAAACAGAGCCTCCACTTCAGGAAACTCCACACTCATAAAAAACCTGTCTTTGCTTATTGGGGGGAAAAGGACAGACAATGGCTCTCATTCACAAAGAAAGCGATAAACGACATGGTTCTTTCTGTTAGAGCCTTTCCCATGTTGGGAGGTAGCTCAAAAATTCAGATTACGTGCGTCCCCAAGAAGGGGTCATGGTTAAATACAATTTATTTTAACAATAATTCCTAAATAGGCACAGAGAGTTGAAGTACCTAAGGTAAAGATGGTGGCACTTAGTACTTCCTCAGTCCCTAATGAACTGAAAACTAACAGCTATGGAAATTCTTATTGCTGTTAAAGGATTATCATGGTAGGGTTGGGTCAGTTCTTCTTCATATACATTGCAATAGGAAACAGGAAAATAGGAAACCAGTGATGTGGTAAGAATATAATCAGGCTCATGTTACTCTAGAATAGTAACAACATATTAGGAGAGAGCAGAATTTTAAGAGGTATTTAGATGCCTAAAAATGGAGATAGATGCCTACAGGGGTTTACACAAGGGTATAGTTGCCTAACTCTCACTGAAATAAATAAGATCCTTAAAGAGTATGTAGGCACCTGACTGCCACTGAAATCAATAGGAGTTAGGTACCTGAATACTTTTGAGGGTCTGGGTCCTTGGCACTTTTGAAAATCCCACTCAGTGCCTATCTGCATCTCTAGGCACCAAAATACCTTTGAAAATCTGGTCCTAGATGCCTAACTACAGCTGGAGAAGTCTAAACACTTGTGTGTGTATTTCTTTAAACAACAATTTTTAAAAATAATTCCCCAAAGACACAAGTATCTCGTATTCCTGGTACATCTGAAATGTTAGGGAAAGTGCAACACATCAGTGTACTTGAACATTGATTTTAAATATTGGGGGAGTGAGCTGGGGGATCTTGAGTGCCAAGAAATTAAAGTAATGTTTTTAAAATCTATTTGCCAACAATCTGTTCTTCATCACACCTAGTTATAAAAGGCGGACAGAATGTGGCTTTTTGTCAGCATGATAGAATCATAGAATCATAGAATATCAGGGTTGGAAGGGACCTCAGGAGGTCATCTAGTCCAACCCCCGGCTCAAAGCAGGACCAATTCCAAAATGAATCATCCAAGCCAGGGCTTTGTCCAGCCTGACCTTAAAAACCTCTAAGGAAGGAGATTCCACCACCTCCCTAGGTAACCCATTCCACTGCTTTACTACCCTCCTAGTGAAAAAGTTTTTCCTAATATCCAACCTAAACCTCCCCCACTGCAATTTGAGACCATTACTCCTTGTTCTGTCATCAGCTACCACTGAGAACAGTCTAGAGCCATCCTCTTTGGAACCCCCTTTCAGGTAGTTGAAAGCAGCTATCAAATCCCCCCTCATTCTTCTCTTCTGAAGACTAAACATCCCCAGTTCCCTCAGCCTCTCCTCATAAATCATGTGTTCCAGTCCCCTAATCATTTTTGTTGCCCTCTGCTGGATTCTTTCCAATTTTTTCACATCCTTCTTGTAGTGTGGGGCCCAAAACTGGACACAGTACTCCAGATGAGGCCTCACCAATGTCAAATAGAGGGGAACGATCACATACCTTGATCTGCTGGCAATGTTCCTACTTATACATCCCAAAATGCCATTGGCCTTCTTGGCAAAAATGGCACACTGTTGACTCATATCCAGCTTCTCGTCCACTGTAACCCCTAGGTCCTTTTCTGCAAAACTGCTGCCTAGCCATTCGGTCTGTAGTCTGTAGCGGGCCATGGGATTCTTAGGTCCTAAGTGCAGGACTCTGCACTTGTCCTTGTTGAACCTCATCAGATTTCTTTTGGCCCAATCCTCTAATTTGTCTAGGTCCCTCTGTATCCTATTCCTACCCTCCGGCATATCTACCTCTCCTCCCAGTTTAGTGTCATCTGCAAACTTGCTGAGGGTGCAATCCACACCATCCTCCAGATCATTAATGAAGATATTGAACAAAACCGGCCCCAGGACTGACCCTTGGGGAACTCCATTTGATACCAGCTGCCAACTAGACATGGCGCCATTGATCATTACCCGTTGAGCCTGACAATCTAGCCAGCTTTCTATCCACCTTATAGTCCATTCATCCAGCCCATACTTCTTTAACTTGCTGTCAAGAATACTGTGGGAGACAGTGTCAAAAGCTTTGCGAAAGTCAAGCAATAACATGTCCACTGCTTTCCCCTCATCCACAGAACCAGTTATCTCGTCATAGAAGGCAGTTAGATTAGTCAGGCATGACTTGCCCTTGGTGAATCCATGCTGACTGTTCCTGATCACTTTCCTCTCCTCTAAGTGCTTCAGAATTGATTCCTTGAGGGCCTGCTCCATGATTTTCTCAGGGACTGATGTGAGGCTGACCGGGCTGTAGTTCCCTGGATTCTCCTTCTTCCATTTTTTAAAGATGGGCACTACATTAGCCTTTTTCCAGTCGGCCGGGACCTCCCCCAATCACCATGAGTTTTCAAAGATAATGTGGCTCTTCAATCACATCCGCCAACTCCTTTAGCACCCTCGGATGCAGTGCTTCTGGCCCCATGGATGTGTGCTCATCCAGCTTTCCTAAATACTCCCGAACCACTTCTTTCTCCATGGAGGGCTAGTCACCTCCTCCCCATGCTGTGCTGCCCAGTGCAGTAGTCTGGGAGCTGAGCTTGTTCGTGAAAACAGAGGTGAAAAAATAATTGGGTACATTAGATTTTTCCACATTCTCTGTCACTAGGTTGCCTCCCTCATTCAGTAAGGGGCCCACACTTTCCCTGACCTTCTTCTTGTTGCTAACGTACCTGAAGAAACCTTTCTTGTTACTCTTAACATCTCTTGCTAGCTGCAACTCCAGGTGTGATTTGGCCTTCCTGATTTCACTCCTGCATGCCTGAGCAATATTTTTATACTCCTCCCTGGTCATTTGTCCAATCTTCCACTTCTTGTAAGCTTCTTTTTTGTGTTCAAGATCAGCAAGGATTTCACTGTTAAGCATAGCTGGTCACCTGCCATATTTACTATTCTTTCCACACATCGGGATGGTTTGTCCCTGTAACCTCAATAAGGATTCTTTAAAATACAGCCAGCTCTCCTGAACTCCTTTCCCCTTCATTTTATTCTCCCAGGGGATGGTGCCCATCAGTTCCCTGAGGGAGTCAAAGTCTGCTTTTCTGAAGTCCAGGATCCGTATTCTGCTGCTCTCCTTTCTTCCTTGTGCAGGATCCTGAACTCGACCATCTCATGGTCACTGCCTGCCAGGTTTCCCTCCACTTTTGCTTCCCCTACTAATTCTTCCTGGTTTGTGAGCAGCAGGTCAAGAAGAGCTCTGCCCCTAGTTGGTTCCTCCAGCACTTGCACCAGGAAATTGTCCCCTACACTTCCCAAAAACCTCCTGGATTGTCTGTGCACCACTGTATTGCTCTCCCAGCAGATATCAGGGTGATTGAAGTCTTCCATGAGAACCAGGGCCTGCGATCTAGTAACTTCCGTGAGTTGCCAGAAGAAAGCCTCGTCCACCTCATCCCCCTGGTCTGGTGGTCTATAGCAGACTCCCACCACAAAGTCATCCTTGTTGCTCACGCTTCTAAACTTAATCCAGAGACTCAGGTTTTTCTGCAGTTTCATACCGGAGCTCTGAGCAGTCATACTGCTCTCTTACATACAATGGAACTCCCCCCACCTTTTCTGCCCTGCCTGTCCTTCCTGAACAGTTTACATCCATCCATGACAGTATTCCAGTCATGTGAGTTATCCCACCAAGTCTCTGTTATTCCAACCACATCATAGTTCCTTGACTGTGCCAGGACTTCCAGTTCTCCAGGATTGTTTCCCAGGCTTCTTGCATTTGTGTATAGGCACTTGAGATAACCCGCTGATTGTCCCTCTTTCTCCGTATGAGGCAGGTGCCCTGCTCTCTCGTGCTCTCCTGCTCATGCTTCCTCCCAGTATCCCACGTCCCCACTTACCTCAGGGCTTTGGTCTCCTTCCCCCGGTGAACCTAGTTTAAAGCCCTCCTCACGAGGTTAGCCAGCTTGCTTGCAAAGATGCTCTTCCCTCTCTTCGTTAGGTGGAGCCCGTCTCTGCCTAGCACTTCTCCTTCTTGGAACACCATCCCATGGTCAAAGAATCCAAAGCTTTCCTTCCAACACCACCTGCGTAGCCATTCGTTGACTTCCACGATTCGACGGTCTCTACCCGGGCCTTTTCCTTCCACGGGGAGGATGGACGAGACCACCACTTGTGTCTCAAACTCCTTCTTCCTTCTTCCCAGAGCCACGTAGTGTGCAGTGATCTGCTCAAGGTCATTCTTGGCAGTATCATTGGTGCCCACGTGGAGAAGCAGGAAGGGGTAGCAATCCAAGGGCTTGATGAGTCTCAGCAGTCTCTCCATAACATTGTGAATCTTAGCTCCTGGCAAGCAGCAGACTTCTCGGTTTTCCCGGTCGGGGCGGCAGATAGATGACTCAGTCCCCCTGAGGAGAGAGTCCCCGACCACCACCACCCTCCTCCTTCTCTTGGGAGCAGTGGTCGTGGAACCCCCATCCCTCCGACAGTGCATCTCATGCCTTCCAATGGCATCTAGTGGCTAGAAGACATAGAGAGACATAGAAGACATTGGTGAGGCCTCATCTGGAGTACTGTGTCCAGTTTTGGGCCCCACACTACAAGAAGGATGTGGATAAATTGGAGAGAGTCCAGCGAAGGAATCAAAGAAAAATGATTAGGGGTCTGGAACACATGACTTATGAGGAGAGGCTGAGGGAGCTGGGATTGTTTAGCCTGCAGAAGAGAAGAATGAGGGGGGATTTGATAGCTGCTTTCAACTACCTGAAAGGGGGTTCCAAAGAGGATGGCTCTAGACTGTTCTCAAGGGTAGCAGATGACAGAACGAGGAGTAATGGTCTCAAGTTGCAGTGGGGGAAGTTTAGATTGGATATTAGGAAAAACTTTTTCACTAAGAGGGTAGTGAAACACTGGAATGCGTTACCTAGGGAGGTGGTAGAATCTCCTTCCTTAGAGGTTTTTAAGGTCAGGCTTGACAAAGCCCTGGCTGGGATGATTTAACTGGGAATTGGTCCTGCTTCAAGCAGGGGGTTGGACTAGATGACCTTCTGGGGTCCCTTCCAACCCTGATATTCTATGATTCTATGATTCTATGATTCTGTGAGAGAAGTTTATTAGTCAACTAGCAGGTCATAGCCAACAGTTGTGATCCTTCAGTTGAGCTACTAGAGATGCATGCTTTTAAAATCAGATGTAGCAGTTCATTTCCAGCAGATAGCAATCCATCCATCTGTACTGTTAAGATCAGAATTCTTTGATCAAGGGTATTTTTAAAATGAAGTTAAAATGATGGAACTTTTTGCTTCAGATACAAAGATTACACTTAATGCTGATGTCCAAGAATGCCAGATATTATCTAGTACTTCCAATGCCTTCATACAAAGTAAAATCACTCAAAAAGTTTAGATCACTATAAATGTGTTCAAATATTTATGAATACATAGGCACATTCCCAAATTTATGTGGTGAGAGCCACATTTTCCCAGTCTGAAGAATTCACTGTGACTATGACATTGACTATAACAGCTGTCAGACAATTAAAATAAACTCTTGAGAAAATCAAGCATCTTTTAACATCTTGTGATTGTCATGTCATAATAGTAGATACAAGGTAAATTAAAAGTTTAAGAAATTTTAAAGTAACCAAAACTGGAATAGAAGTGCAGCCCAATAATAGGAAGGGAAAATTAATCTGGGCCAAGCCCTGCTATTTTCTATAGTGGGCCAGTGTCAGCAAAGCATTGGTAGTTTGAAAGAACAATGACAAGCTGTAATCAGATCTCCCATGAAGCCAAAGGGAATGAAGCAAATATATCATTACATAGCTGGGATTCTCATTTTTCTAATGGCATACAGTATTAATTTCTATAATAAGATACTAGAGGTTAATATTGTTATTCTGATTTCTTTCTTTTCATTTCATTTCAGCTACAACATGATTGTAGCAGCCAGTATCTTGAGAACAATTTGAGTTAGCAATGCAGTATACTTTCTGAAAGAAGAAAAGGAGTACTAGTGGCACCTTAGAGACTAACCAATTTATTTGAGCATAAGCTTTCGTGAGCTACAGCTCACTTCAGGTCATCCCAACTTTTGCAGGGGAAATTGCATTAATCTCTAAAGTACACACAGCAGCTGGAAGTATGCTTCCCATCATGGGTAGACAGAGACACATGCTAGCTCTACTCCAGTTAATGCCTAAAAATAGCAATGGGGTTGCAACAGCACGGATGGGTCATGGTGGATTTTCCATTACTGACCATTTTAAAATCAAGATGGGATGTTTTTTTTTCTAAAAGATCTGTGGTAGGAGTTATTTTGGGGCAGTTCTCTGGCCTGTGCTATACATGAGGTCAGACTAGATGTCTGCAGTGGTCCTTCTGGCCTTGGAATCTGTGAACCTGCCATCATATCTGTACATTATTTCAGGCTTAGGCCAGGCCTGCTTGAGTTGACCCAGACACACCTTGAGACTCCTTGACTTAATCCTGCTGCCACTCCAACTGTTTTTAGGTCCTTCTTCAATATTTCAGAGCTTTGTCTTTTTCACCACCCACCTTCCTGTGTGTTACCATTGCTCTGTCTCGTGCCTTCCTCTCTCCTGGCACTGCAAGAGATTTAGGACTAAGCCCTCATTAGTAATCTCTTGGATCCTGCATGTATGATCTGTTGTATTAATTTAGATGGAATACTTAGGCCCAAAGAGTCAAAGGTGTTAACATAATCCAGTTACTGTCCAACATCAAGCAATATTAAACAAGGTTCAGGTTTGGTATGCAAAGTTCTCAGCCAGCTTAATACCATGGGAAACACACCATTAAACATCTTGTTAACCCATGTGACAGGGCAAGGCCAGGTGGCTATAGAAAAGTAGTGGGAGATAGATATATTAGCTCCAGGCTAAACAAATCCCTGGTACCAGGTTAAGTGAAATGGAAGCTGCTCCAGGTCAGTTAAGACACCTGGGGCCAATTAAGAACTTTCCAGAAGGGAGGGAGAAGGCTAGGTTGATTGGGACACCTGAAGCCAATCAGGGGCTGGCTGAAACTAGTTAAAAGCCTCCCAGTCAGTCAGGTGGGGGTGCATGTCAGGAGGTGTGGGAGGAAGTTGCGCTGTTGGAGAGGCTGAGTAGTACACACTATATCAGGCACAAGGAAGGAGGCCCTGAGGTAAGGGTGAAGTGGAGCTTGAGGAAGTGAGGGTTGCTGTGGGGGAAGTAGCCCAGGGAATTGTACATGTCATGTTTCTAAAAGGTCAGCTACCATAGCTGATACTATTAGGGTCCCTGGGCTGGAGCCCAGAGTAGAGGGTGGGCCCGGGCTTCCCCCCGCACATTTGCCACCTGATTAATCACTGAGACTGGGAGACAACAGAGACTGTGCAAGGAAGGATAACTTCTCCTCACCTCCCTTGCTGGCTTATTATGAAAATGGCTCAGTAGACTGTGACCATTGTCTCTAGAGAAAGAAGAGTTACGTGGCGGGTCACAGTGAGCCTCTGAGGCTAGCAAAATCCGCCAGGAAACACGGGACCCACGGAGGCAAGGACAGAGCCTCTATTAAAGATACAGAAAAGGGAAAACAGCTAAAGTATCTAAAATATAACTTATTAAATAAAGCTGTCATTTTTAACAACTCCCGATGTTCCCTTCAGCTGTAGAGAGTTTTTAGAAGGAATTCACACACCACCCCCATTTGGCAGCCTGTTAGTTGGTATAAAAGATGGTAATAACTGTCCTTTTTAGGGGAAAGGAGCTTAGCTGAGATGGGCTGGCACTGTTATTGCTGTTGTTGTTGTTGAAGTCCTAAGATGACAAAACAAGAAACACAAAATGGGAGAGAAAAGAACAGCAAAGAGAAAATGCAGCTTCTGTCTCTGGTGTTGACTCTCACTTGCAGCCTCACTGCTGGAAAAACACAGGCCCAGCCCATGGTCTTATCAGCCCCTCTGAGACTTAGCAAACTTTAACCAGCATTGGGCTCTTTAGGGCACTATTTTTAATTGCTTTTTTGGTCACAGGCTCATAGCAGTGTTATAAAATGTACAGACTTGACCAGCTAAGCCAGATCCTTACTAGACAGAAGGAAAAAGGAGAGTGATAGGAAAGAAGAAATAAGGTAGGTAAGGAAAGGCACTGACTGCAGGGTCGGGGTATGGAGACAGTCTCACATGCGAGGGGTGTTTGGGAATTCATCCAGAGCTGGTAGAGTTTGTGATGTCATCTGAGTCCATCTCTCTGACCCAGTCTGATCTGGACATCTCTTAGGATTAGGATGAAGGAGGCCCTGGGTCCCAGGAAACAGCGAAAGGGGCAGTCATGATGGTGAAATTCACTCCAGTACCAATTTTTTCCAAAAGTCTCTTTAAGGACCCAAAAAGGGAGTGAAGGGTGGGATAGCTCATGCCCACCTTATTTTATATACCAATAGCCTAATAAAAAGGAGTACCAGTGGCACCTTAGAGACTAACCAATTTAGGGTTAGGGTTAGGGTGCTACTCTGAAACCTGTCAATAGCCTAATGTACAACATCAATTTGGGCTAACTGATTTTTGAACTCCCTGTTCTTATTTCCCAGGCATGATCTTAACACTGTCCTTGAATGATCAGGAGCCCTTTTTGTTTGGACTAATTCAGCCTGTCTCCCTTTTGGACCTTTTCCCATCAACATTTATTGTTTCAGGTTATTGTGACATCTGAGGAATGTTCATTCGCATCTTACAATTAAACTCACAATTAGGGTAAATTTGTAGGCCCAGTTATCACACCAGAGAACAACTCTTCCTGTCAGTAATTCACCTCCCAGCTTCCCCTACAGCTATTGCAGAGCTGATAAATTTAATCTCGAAGGTGCCATGATACGCATGAATACTTAATAGTATACCCATGATAAAACCAATGGAATTTAAGTTTGGCAGTATTTAAAATCCTTTTCTATTTACCAGTCATTCAATACTGATGTCTTGAAGTGCCCAATTGACACCCTTTATTTCAAGCTTGTTCTCCATTTTCTAGAGCGAGACAGATGTAGAAAAATGCTCATTTCAGTTCAGGTCACTGATGAGCTGTAGGTATTGCGCCACTGCAGCTGGCATTTGATACCACCTTGCCCAGCAGATCACTGTGTGTTGTTTTTGTGATGTTAAAAAGAAAAGTGCAGAACGACTCTAGTCTCTGCAGGTTCTTGTGCCTGGATACATTGTCTTGATATCGGGCCTGGCACAGCACATTTGTTAAGGATGCTTCTGCCTTCCCAGAAGTTCCATGCTTTCCCTGCACCTGCCATGGAAACTGGTACACGCACACAGAGCCCATCCTAGAAGTAGGGCTGCTGCTAACAGGGCCAGCCCACAGGGTTCTTGCTCTCTTCTTCTGATGTGTTGCTGTCTCCTTTCCCTTTCCCATCCCTAATGCTGACCGAGGTCAGGACATGGTCCCTACCACACCTTTGAAATGCTGGGGGAGGGGCAGATTCTGCCTCCCTCATGAGCTCTCCTACTATAGTAGGGATTACCGCATCATCTGAGCTTCCTCCTGGAATAGGAAGGGATCTTCTCCAGTCTCTGTAGCTATAATCAAAGCAAAGCAATGAGCCAGATCCTCAGCTGGTGTAAGTCACCATAGCCAGTTCAATTCAATGGAGCGACTTGTTACTTGTGTCACAGTTCAGGGCAACCACACTTGTGTTCCCCTCCCTGGTCCCTCAAGGGCTCCCACTCTAGGCTCCCGGCTCCTCAGCCATTTCTCTCAGACTGCACAATTCCCTGTCTACACTGTGATATCCCCAGCAAGCCAGGTTGCCTGAACAGGCCAGACTCTGTGCTTTGCTTTATCTTCACAGGTTATGAACATCTTTAATTGCCAGTTGCCACAAGTTACCGCACAGCCCTTTATAAGCAAGAGCATTATAGAGAAAATATTTAAAACAAACAAACAAAAATAATAAAAGTTCCTATACACTTGCTAAAAGCTTATCAGTCTTATGGGACCTCAGAATTCCAAAGCCCTTCCAACCTTTCCCAAGAAGGACTGGGGTCCCCTCTTGGAAGAATGTCCTGTCCATTTGCTGGATCAGAATGAACGCACCAAGTCTGTTTAATATCAGGCTATTTATCCCAAACTCCTTTCTTTGTCTCCTGGTCTCTGGAGAATCCAGTTTGAACTAGTATATGCCAGCACTCTCCTTGTGAGGTAGCCCTCTGGAGGTGTTACTGAAAGGATAGAAGCTGGGAATTCATAATGTGAAACATGAGAAGAGCTCTAGTTACATTGATCAAAAAATAGCACCGCATGTGTTATCAAAAGCTGGAGTCAGAGATGGCATCTGGATCATGCCCTTGATTGAAGAAGTTCTTACAAGAACAGAGCTTGATACTGGAGCTGCCATCTTGCTAATTTCTGCACCTACCTATCACCAGATGTTGTCACAAGTTTCTTTGGAACAAGGGTTCCTAACCTACAGGCCATATACCAGAGCATTTCAAAAGACCCGTAGCCTGCTTCAACACAATATGCTAATGGCCGATTCATTAGCGTTTTGTCATCATGCTTACATCAGTTTAGTTTACACAAGGAAGTACTGTACATAGAAGATCTCAGCGTTATCTTTGGAATTTGGCAGTTTCATACCTATCTGTATGGTAGACATTTTACCTTGCTGAAGGATTATCGCCCCTTACTTTCAGTTGTTTGATTGAAACATGGAATTCTATCATTAGCTGCTGCACATGTGCAACAATAGGCATTGCCACTTTCAGCTCATTCCTGTACTATTCAATGCCATACTCAAGCAACTTCAGATTAAGTGTTCTATATCAGTTTGATGGATAGGATACTCATCACTAGCACAGACATAAAAGAAACCACTAAGGATAATGTGCTTTCTCTTGTGAGGTGGATGGTACTACAAGGTATAGTGTTAGATTAAAAGAATCCCCAGTTTACACAAATTGTAAGGGAGTACATCACCATGAATTATATATGAATTATCTGTGAATTATAGTTGCATCTTCTGTGAAGTGCAAGTGATCATTTCAAAATCATTTCAGTGATAAGCCAGTGTATTTCATGTTTTGGAAGTTTTTCACATAGCTCATTTTGGCATTATATGGATGAAGGCCATAGCCCAGGGTCATGTCTGATGGCCAGGCATTGACAAGAATATTGAGAGGGAAGTGCTGTACATGACAGCAAATACAGCATGATCCTGGCCCAGCTAGTCTACACCCTTGGTCATGGCCTTATACTCCCTAGACATGCATTGACATGGACTTCTCAGGATCTTTAGATGGTTATAGGTTTTTGGTCTTAGTCTGTGCCCATTCAAAAAGGCCAAAAGTTTCCAGAATGACTTCTACGACAGAGACCAAGACCACTGGACATTTTTGTAGCTTGACTAGACAATTTGATTTGCTATGACAGTTGGCGAGTGATAATAGACTTCAGTTCTGAAAAATTGGAGGTTCCTAGCTTCAAATTAATTCAGCTCAGTTCCATACCATCCTGCCACAGAGTAGCTGAATGCTTTGTTCAAACAGAAAAGGAGTACTTGTGGCACCTTAGAGACTAACAAATTTATTTGAGCATAAGCTTTCGTGAGCTACAGCTCACTTCATCGGATGCATTCAGTGGAAGCATGCCTTAAGAGCCTACACATCCATTGTGAGTCATCAGCCGAAACTGGACACTCTCTTGCTTGCCTACAGGAATATACCACATGCTACTATCCAGGAGTCACCAGTAACTCTTTTCTTGAAGCAATCTTTGTGTACCTGTTGGGACCTGCTACATCCTGATATTGCCTCACATGCAGCCAAATCTCAAGCTATGCAAATTGATGCACAACATGAGACTTCTCATTGTTGTTTTACTGTGGACTTGCAACTACAGCTCCAAAGTGAAATGGGTACCTGGAGAAATTGTAAAGTGCATGGGACCTGTTTCATTCATAGTAAAACTATCCAATGGCATTTTATGGAAACATATGGACCAGTCACAGCCTCGACAAATATCGGAGTTCAGGAATGTTCCAGTAGGGCTTTTTGTTCTTGTGATCAAACCTCCTGCTGTTACAACCCCTCATTTCAATGACTTTAGTACCAGCTCCAGTTGTTTCCTTACTGCTGACTGTTCCTGTTATTTGGGATGCTGCTGCACCACCATCCCCCTGTTATCCCAAGAGCATGAAACCCCAGGTGTGCAGCTGAATGGAACTTGGTTAGTTAGTGAGTTGCTATTCCAAGGCAGAGTACTACCTTGCAAGGTGGTAGTCCACTCACAACTTTTAGTCGGGTTATATAGTTTTTTATGTTAGCAATTCAAATAATAACGCCTGTGTGCTGGGGAAAGTTTTTTAAAGTAGGGTGGAGGAATGTGATGTCCTGTCCTTTTAAATGTTTGAGCAATCTCCCCTCCCCAGTGCAAAGCCTCACTTTCATGTTAGTGTCAGTTTTGCAGCAAGAACAACACAGAGCAGCATTTGTGTCAGTTCCCTCTGTGTATATCACCTTCTCTGCTGGGTCCAGAAGGAACTGCTGTCCCCCCCCCTCCCCATGGAATTATATATGATCCCTGGCCCATAATGATACTTTACTAAGTTTAAGACCTCCCAAAGATATTGCTATCACTGTCTAGGCACTGATGTAATACAAGTAGTGAGATTAAGCAAGATTGGGGCCCCACTGTAATTGGTGCTGTACAAACACAGCCCCTGTTCCAAAGAGATTACAATCTAAACAGATAAGAAAAACAAGTGGGAGGAAGGAAGTATGGCTGATTTATGCCAGCTGAGATCTGGCCCCTTTGTTTTCAAAGTGCTGCCCGAGCAGCATTTGTAATGCACAGCCTTCTTTGACACAATGGCAGAGTACAAACCCTAGCCTCATCCAGTCAGGGGAAAGAGCAGGGAATGCTGCCTGCATGGAAATACTCACATTTTGTACAATCAAAAAAGTGTCACTAAAGTATGGGGTATGTCTACATCGCAGCTGGGAGCAAGCCTCCCAGCCCAAGCAGGCAGATTCACACCAGCATGCTGAGATGAACAGTGTGGACACTACAGCTTGGGATCTCAAGCCCACTTGATTGCCTAGCCATGAGGGAGCCCAGGGACTGGGACTTCCTTGTGTCAGTAAGGATGCATAATGCCCCAAAGCAAGTGCCATGGATGGTGCGGCCTGCATGGTCCTTCTCCTCCCTGTGAAGGGGGAGGGAAGGGAAAGGATTGATTGCCCCTTAAGCAGAAGCTTACCCTAACCTTCCTGTGGGAGACCCTAGACTCCAGCTTCTGACTCTGGTTTGTCCTTGACGCTGCTATTCAACTGGTGTCTGTAACCTGGCACCTGACCCCAACTTCCTGGTGTCGTGACCCTGCTCAACCCTGAGACAGCTATTCATCTCCTCATTGCAACTTAGCAGCTGGCTGGGACACAGCAGGACCCACAGCCAGGCCCTGACATGGGCAGACAGATGAGCTGGCCCCAGAGTCGTGACTGACCCCAAGGCTGGAGGATTGGCCAAGTCTGCTCTCTGGGCCAGGATGAACACTCCTGGTCCTCCACTCCCAAGTGCCTGGCATGGAACTTGGGGTTGATTTAATGAACCAGGTACCTGCCCTTCCTCGTATACACTTTGTGGGGAGAGCAGTCTCAGAGCATCAAGTATGGTAAGCTGCAGTTGGCTGGCTGAAAGCAGCCAGGAAGACTAATTTCAAGCTGATGGAGGATGGGAGGAAGGAATAAAGCCTCAAATTCTTAAAATAATTAAACAAACACCCACCCCAGGCCAGATCTCCGGCTGGCATGAATTCACATGGCCCCACTGAAGTCAATGTAGCTATGCGCCTCCTTTCCAGATTGGGAAGGCAGTGACCAAAAAGAGTACAGAGGAGGCCTGGGGGAAAAGAAAAATATTCCGATAATGGAGTGAGGATAAGGCTGGCAAACATAATGGCAGTGAAACAACAGATGGGATATAATTTTAGTGAGTAGTCCCACAGATGGTTCAGCAGATGGATCCTGCTGGGTTTATATAGCTTAGGTGGAATTTTCATCTGCTGATCATGGCAGGCAGGATATCTTCAGTGGGGCCAGGATCTTGGTTTTGTTCAGGTTCTGTGCATACCTATTGCTGACAGAAACTGGCAAAGTGCAGCTACATTAGCCTGGCTTTGCACTTCTTAAACTCTGCTTAGCTTCAGACTCTCTCATTCTGAAAGTCAAGTCTTCCTACAAATAAATTTACAGTCTAGCATCATATGTGCTGGCCACTTAAAAAATAAATGCTGCTCAATGCAAAATAATGTCAGTTAGGCCAGCAGACCAAGGATGTTTCTGCTCCAAAAGACTGTGGTGCTGCAGTTTTTGGGTTTGTTAGATTGTAAACTCTTGTCAAGGTTCCTTCCCCACTCTGAACTCTAGGGTACAGATGTGGGGACCTGCATGAAAAACCCCCTAAGCTTATTTTTACCAGCTTAGGTTAAAACTTCCCCAAGTTACAAACTATTTTACCTTTTGTCCCTGGACTTTATTGCTGCCGCCACCAAGCATCTAACAAATAACAGGGAAAGAGCCCACTTGGAAACGACTTTCCCCCCCAAAATCCCCCAAGCCCTACACCCCCTTTCCTGGGGAAGGCTTGATAAAAATCCTCACTAATTTGCATAGGTGAACACAGATCCAAACCCTTGGATCTTAAGAACAATGAAAAAGCAATCAGGTCTTAAAAGAAGAATTTTAATTGAAGAAAAGGTAAAAGCATCACCTCTGTAAAATCAGGATGGTAAATACCTTACAGGGTAATCAGATTCAAAACATAGAGAATCCCTCTAGGCAAAACCTTAAGTTACAAAAAGACACAAAAACCAGAATATACATTCCATTCAGCACAACTTATTTTATCAGCCATTTAAACAAAACAAAATCTAACGCATATCTAACTAGATTGTTTATTAACCCTTTACAGGAGTTCTGACCTGCATTCCTGCTCTGGTCCCAGCAAAGGCAATACACAGACAGAGAGAACTGTTTGTTTTTCCCCCCCTCCAGCTTTGAAAGTATCTTGTCTCCTCATTGGTCATTTCGGTCAGGTGCCAGCGAGGTTATCCTAGCTTCTTAACCCTTTACAGGTGAAAGGGTTTTTCCTCTGGCCAGGAGAGATTTAAAGATGGTTAGCCTTCCCTTTATATTTATGACAACTTTTCAGGGGACAGGCTGTCTTTTTGTTCTGGGTTTGTTCAGTACCTGGCACAGTGGGGACTTGATCCCTGATTGGGCCCCTTAAACGGCTAGCACAATACAGTCTTCCTACTTTACATACTGGTACACTGCTGGGCAGTACACTCTGTTGAGCTTAGCTTCACAGAGCCCTCCAGTGGAAACCCAGCTCACGCCTCCAGTGGTGATGCAGAAGGAGTATCTGCAGCCCAGAACCTCCAGCCCAAGGTTCTAGTTCTGCAGGTTCCTACAGCCCAGCCCCAATTCAGTCAGGGATAGTGGGAAGAAGGCTCTAATTTAGGGCTACACTGAGCTCTGTTCCAGCAAGGGCCAGGACTCTGCACCCTGGGACGAAGTGTACGTTACTGCTGCCCCTTGCAAGGCACAGTTTCCTTCCTCCCTTCATGCTAGCAAAGCTGTGCTGGCTGGCTGGTGTAACCTCTGCCTGTCTCACCCACTTGCTCTCCTGCCGCCATATGGCAGAGTGCTGATGAGGACACATGGAATGGGGGTCTCACTCCCCTGCTCAGTCCTATTCAGACCCATTCTAAAGGGGTCCTTTGTTTGTATATTAGCCTGGCCCAAGCAGGATAACATCGCTTTGCAATAGTGCTTTTAGTTGCCATCAATGCCCTGAGAGGAAGTACTAGCTTTACTATGCATTCAATTCTGAGGAAAAGGAGTGGGGATACTCTTCACCTGCATACAGTTCTTTCCTTCTCCGTTATCAGAACATTCCCTCCCCCTTCCCACCCAGCCTCAGGCATCCTCTAGACCAGTGGTTCCCCAACTTTTAAGTAAGGTGACCAACCAATTGAATTTTGTCTTTTTTGTGACCCACCAAGGCTCCAAATTTGGGGAGGGCCCCCCAAAATCACAGACCAGTGTCCTTCTCTTTCTCCACCACCTCCTCGCCCCACCAAGAGGGCAATGACCACCCCCAGCAGTGCCCTCCACCGCAGCACTACCAGCCTAATCCCAGCCTGGAGGGGAGGTCTGGGTTGGGGCAGGGGTTAAAGTGTGATCTTGCCCACACTTGCCCCGCAGTGGTGGCTCCTGAGCCTCAGGGCTGGGCCTGGCTCCCTGATCCGAGTGTTATGACCTGGCACACAGGGTTTCAAACACCATTCAGATTTGGCCCAGTGCCCTTCTGCATGCCAGATCACAACACTATTCACTAAAATTTGGTCCAGCTGCCCATCTGTCATAACAGACGGGCAACCAGGCCAAACCTGATAAGTACTGTGATCCTGTGCACCAGGTTGCAATGTCCAGAGTGGGGAGCCAGGACAGGAGCTGTCACTGCAGGCTGGGCTCGCTCTTCAACACCCCCGACCCCAGAATCTCCTCTCTGCACCAGGCCTGCAACCCATCTAGAAATTTTCTGTGGCCTACAGTTTGGGAAACACTGCTCTGGACTCTTGTTACTGCCGTCTCTTCTTGAAAGAAAGGCTTGGAAATTGGGGACCACTTAATGAGCCAGGTGCCCCTCCCCTCAGAGTCCCATCCAGCCAAAATGCTACATGTGCTTCCTGGAGTGGATGGTCTCCGTGCGTTCTGTAGAGTAGCTCTGCAGTTGGTTGGTTGCAAGCAGCCAAGATAGTAGTTTCAGGCTGATTTGGGGGAAGGGAGAAAGCCTAAAATTCTTAAAACAGATAATGAATAGGACAAAACCCAGCCTAGGCCCGATCTCCAGCTGGTGTAAATTGGCATAGCCCCACTGAAGTCGATAGAGCTATGCTGTTTTACACCAATTACAATGTTAGACTAAGCACCCACCTCTTGTCACTCTTGAAGTCAAAGTAGTCTCTTTATCAAATCACATGCATTATTAATTTCTTCTGAGAGAGGTGCCCAGTGTTTAACCTAATACTCAAGAAGAAACAGGAATGGGAAAGAAATGTCTACCCCCTCCCCGTTAGCTGCCATCTGATGCTTACAGAAGTCCTAGTCATAGGTATCAGTGTGGGACTAGTGCTCAGTGGGTTTCCCATTCCATTCCTTATACCTACTGCCTCAAACAGTCCCGGAGACAGTGCTGTGATGTCAGAAATGTGCATGACTAGAGAGCTTCTCCAGCTGGTGAGGGTGGCCTTCCTGTTGGAAGTACTAGGAGTGAAAAGGAAGAATTCGCTTTTATTTAATGGATGCTGTCTCCCCAGGGAGGGTCAGTTGCTCCCGGGAGCATAGCAGAATGACCAGAGAAGGTCTGGCAAGCGATCCATCCCTACTAGGAACTGAACTGAGGTTTCATGGATTCATAAGTCTCAGCTTTGCTACTTAGCTGTAGGAGAATTGTTGTTATGTGCCAGTTGCTTTAGAAGAGGAGCAGATCCTCAGCTGTTCTCTGTCAGCATAGCTTCATTGACTATAAAATGAGCAATGCCAATTCACATTAGCAGAGGATCCAGCCTCCAAAGCCTACCTTGTTTTAATGCCTTCATCTAGCAGGAGGAAAACCTCACATAGCCTCCTCACCTCTAGGAACTGCAGGCCTTTGTCTGACAAAACTCTGACTCTCACGGATGCTGAGCAAAGTGTGCTTGTTTGGACCAGTTACTCAATGGCCAATCTTACTTGTGATCACAGCCAATCAGTGACTGTCTCCACACCTCATTTGCGCATACATCAGAGACCAAATAATAGCACTCTTTGTATTCAGTTTTTATGGCCCATTTTGTTCCTAATGCTGGTTTCCTGATTCATTCTGCAAATGTGATGTTACGTTGTGAAGACAGTTCTTCAGTACTCCATTTTCACAGCTACAGCATTACCACCATTGGCTCTGCAGAGCTAATAATACATTTTCCTAATAGCATCACAACAAGAGAAGGAAATGTTAAAATGTTATACAGGGTGACCCAGAGAAACCTCTAATACATGCATATAACAACAGCATCCCTATCTGAGATTGTCTCACACACACACTCAAGGACAGATATTGAGCACAAGGGGCAGGGAGTAGGGGCAAAGACATTCCCCCCACTTACAACCCTGAGAAAGAATGAGCCACAGCCCAAGTCCTTGCCTGGTACTAATCTTCCAAAAGGGTATGGTCAGGACTTCAGCTTTGGCTCCTTTAGGCCACTCACCATTGTTCAGCCAGTGCAGGACTCCCAGTCCAGTCTATGCTCTTCCAGGTCCTCCATAGGAATGCTGAGACTGCCAGAATCTCCTTCATGCACACACCATGGTAGTTTGCAGTTTAAAAGCCATAATATAGCCCTGATTGGTACCACAGTACAGGCCTTTTGTGCCTGTACTAAGATGCCTGTATTCTCAAGATATTTCTGCACACCATAGAGATTTGGAAGAGCACTGGCACATCAGTGCTAATCTCTGATCTGTTCACACCCAGTGAAATCAATTGGGTTGAAAAAGTGTTGCTCAGAAGAATTTGGCCAATATAGGTATTGTTTTTTTAATTGCAGTTTGCACAGATTTCAATTAATGGCTTTGAAAAAAAATATCACACAGCTCAATCCTGTTGTGCTGGAGATTTTAGCCCCACAAACCTGTAGAGAAGTACTAAACCTACTCAGAATTTGAAGAGAAAGAAAAAATTGTAGATTTTAAGGCCAGGAGGGACCATTATCACCTACTCTGACCTCCTGCATCAGAAGCGGACAGAATTCCACCCAGCAATAAAATGTGGTAGAACTAGAACATTATAGCAGAGAGCTAGCTTGGCTGCAGTTGAAGGTTACGACCAGCTTTCTGTTTAAAACTCAGCTCTAGGTGCTCTAAAATGCACTCCAATTGCCTTGATATTGGGTGAGCCACGGAAGTGCAGGGTTCAGCCAATGATCCACATTCAGGGCCGTTTGACAAGAGGTTCCTCAAACATGCCCCCACCTCAAGACAGGCTGTGTTTTGGGGGGGTGGGGGGGGTTAAGTTTTGGCTTTTTTTTTTCTTTGGCCCACAGAGAAGTCAAACCAGAGCTGCAATCAGCACACAGGGTCTCAAATGCTTGAGAGATACCCTAGACTGTGTGCCACGCACTAGCCCTTTGGGGGAAATCAAGTCACAACATGATCTGCCAACGAGTTTGATTAAATCCAGTCTCGACTTAAAGAACCAACGGATGGAGAGTCTATCATACCCTCAAGGATGTTGTTCAATGGTGAATTACCCTTACTTCTTCAGAAAAAGCAAAGCCTGCTTTTCAGCTGCACTTTAAGCTTTAACTTCCAGCCCCTGGGACTTGTTAGACCCTCATTTCCTAAATTAAATAGCTCTCTACTGTCAGATCTCTTCTTGTATAAATACTCATGTACTCAGGAACACCAAGGATTAAGATTATCGCATGAGGGGCAACACAGGCTCTTGAACTTTGTCACAGGGATGATTTTCTGCTGGGAGGTTAGGGTCATTCAGTGCTTTGGCTGGAGAGATCACTTTTCACAGTGAAAGCCAGTAAACAATAATAATGGGCTCCACTGGCAAGTGGGACTAGATCAATAGCAGCAGCAGCCTGGGAAACAGCAGTTTCCTGGCATTTTTGATGGGGCTGGAGAATTGCCCTGGACATGCTGCATTTAGTTGAAAGACGCAGCTTGTTTGCCTGAGAGTGCGCACTACTCATCGGTGCCTTTCCGACAAGAGTTAATGGAAACAAACAGAATGGTTGTGAAATGTAATTTTAGAAAAAAATCAATTGAGAAGACCAGATCCTAGATTAACTCCGTGCTGCATGGACAAAAATAACACAATTCTCCAGACATCCATGGACCACAAAATATGGTCAGATTTTCAGCAGTGCATATGCTGAAGGGTGTTCATATGTACCTCCAATTTCTCTGCACAGATACACGTGTGCAAGAGAAGGGGTGAACATGTGCTCTCCAATGTAAGTGTGAAGGCTGGGCATGTACAAACTGCAATGCTTGTTAATACCCCATCCTTATAATAATTCATATTATAGCAGTCCATTGAGACCCACAACTGCTATCAGCACCCCATTGTTCTTCTAGGCACTGTACATAAAATAAGAGATTGTCCTTGCCCCAGAGAGGAGGAAGGGGGAACAGGCACTTTTGCCTAAAGTCACACAGCAGACTAATGACAAATCTAGGAACAGAACCTACATCTCCTGATTCCCATCCAGTACCCTACTGTTTGAAAAGCTGTCTCATATATGCTGATTACCATGACATTTCATTTTCTTGACAGGATGGAGCTTTTATGTTCTACTGAAGCACGAACAAGGTAACTGGCAAGAAAGCTACAAAGCTTAGTACTTAGGAAAGGTTCTCTGAGTGCTTCTTTAATAGGGATGACATTAAAAAGTTGTTCCACAAGCAAAAGCCTCCACAAGCAAAATCAAAGTGAAACATGAGCTCCTTGCCTAAGATATATGAACAGAACAACTGTGCCCAGATGTGGAATGGCATATAGCTCTCTTCCCCTTTAACCTCAGCCACCTGGATTTGAAATCTAGCATGAGGGGCTAAAACAATGCATGCATCATGGCATAGGTTCAGCTGGCACAAAGTTGGATACCCTTTATGAGAATTTCTGAGGAGACGGCACAAAGAGAGGGGAACATAGGAGAAAATGTGACAGGAACTTACAGGAGGAAAAAGAGGGAAATGCATGCAGCCAGCAGCTGCCAACTGCAAAATGGCCCTTTGGGCTACATGGCTCTGCCAGGTTTACTCAGTCTACACTACAAGCAAAGGTGTGTGCAAAAGCTGGGGAATCACATATTTGTGCTGTCTTGATGAGAACTAACACAAGTATAAATAGCAGCGTAGTCACAGTAGCACCAATGGAGGTGTGGTCTGACCTCCTGAATAAAGCACATCTTTTAGAAAGACATCCATTCCAGAGTTAAGGTCTTCAAGTGCTGGAAAACCCAGCATATCCTTTGGTAAGTTATTCCAATAATTGCCCCCCCAATTGTTAACATTCTTCACCTTATTTCCAGCCAGAATTTATCTAGCTTTAGCTTCCAGCCACTGGATGTTGTTATGCCTTTGTCTGATAGATTTAGGAGCCCTTTACTGTCAGAAATATTCTCTTTATATAGGTATTTCTACACAGTGATCAAGTCACCTCGTAACCTTCTCTTTGATAAGCTAAATAGTTTGAGATTCTTAAATCCTAAGTCTTTCACTATAAGAATGTAAGAATGGCCCTTCTGGGTCAGACCAAAGATCCATCTAGCCCAGTATCCTGTCTTCCAACAGTGGCCAATGCCAGGTACTCCAGAGGGAATGAACAGAACAGGGAATCGAGTGATTCATCCCCTGTCGCTCATTCCCAGCTTCTGGCAAACAGAGGCTACGGACACCATCCCTGCCCATCTTGGCTAATAGCCATTGATGGACCTATCCACCATGAATTTATCTAATTCTTTTTTGAACCCTGTTATGGTCTTGGCCTTCACAACATTGTCTGGCAAGGAGTTCCACAGGTTGACTGTGCGTTGTGTGAAGAAATACTTCCTTTTATTTGTTTTAAACCTGCTGCCTATTAATTTCATTTGGTGACCCCTAGTTCTTGAGTTATGAGAAGTAGTAAACAACACTTCCCTATCTACTTTCTATACACCAGTCATGATTTTGTAGACCTCTATCATATCCCCCCTTAGCCATCTCTTTTCCAAGCTGAAATATCACCATAAAAGAGATATAGTCATATAGATGCTCGAGCTCAATCAGAATTCAGGGACTTGATGCAGGAATGAGCGAGCTGAATTCTCTTGCTTGCATCTTAATGGACCTTTCTGGCCTGAAAATTAATTGAATAATAAATAATAATAAAAAGATAGTTATAGATATGCTGTAGCTCAGCCAGAGGACAAGATGATCACAATAGTCCCTTCTGGACTTAACCTCTATGAAAGTATATGTAGATCATATGAAGAAGGCCATCGACTGGCACGAAGACGACGTAACTTTAGTGTTTCTACAAACTTATAAACAAAGTGATTGTTGTGCACTCTAATGACTTCTGGATTTCACAGCTCTAAAAAGCAGGAACCAGGAAACTGATAAGGAAGGAGCTCTTGTGAAAAGGAATATTTTGACATAGTGCCCATCACCTCTTGGTAGAATCACAGAATAGTGCCAATGTATTATATCAAATATTAAGAATTTGGAAATTTAAGATCCAGGGCATCCTTTTAGCAGAGTTTAGCAGAGATCCTAGCAGAGTTTCAGTCCAGAATTTATAGCAGCAAATGGTCTATTACTCCACCTTTGCATGATCAGATGGATTATTATTCGAGCTGGCCAAGAACTTTCACTACTTTTTTTTTGTTGGAAAATGTCAAAGGTCAACAAACTTTTCATGGGGAAAGGGTTGGTAGTGATGAATTTCTCAGTCTGAAAACAAAAATTTAGAGCTGTAAAATGTAGGGGGGGAAATGAAAAAAATTCAAAATTTTAGAAATGAAATGGAGATTTTTTTAAATGAAGAATTCCAATCTTCGTGACTTTTTAAAACTAATTGTAGGGAACTATATTTTTAAAAAAGCAAAACTAAAAGTTTCAGAGTTATCAAAATGAAACATTTCAATTGACCCGAGGAAAAGTTTTTTTTTCAGATTTTTGGTTTGCAAAATGTTAAGATCTCAAATTTCAGTCCTGATTTGGGGTGGGAAAACTTTTCGAAATCTTGAATTTTTTTTTTGTGGGATAGGAAAACTGCCCATCATTAGACAAAGGGCAAGATTTTCAAAAAAAATGGGTGTTTAAATCCATACTAAATCCATATTTAGGCAAGTAAGCAAATGGCCAGATTTTCAAAGCTGCTGATCACCCAGGAGCTCCCACTGAAATGAAAGGTCACTTATGTGGGAGTCTTTATCCACAGCCTCAGAAACAACTCTGACATCATAATCAAAAAGGCTGACAAAGGAGGTGCTGTTGTCATCATGAATAGGTCGGAATATGAACAAGAGGCTGCTCGGCAGCTCTCCAACACGAGTTTCTACAAGCCATTACCCTATGATCCCACTGAGAGTTACCAAAAGCAACTACAGCATATGCTCAAGAAACTTCCTGAAAAAGCACAAGATCAAATCCGCACAGACACACCCCTGGAACCCCGACCTGGGATATTCTATCTACTACCCAAGATCCATAAACCTGGAACTCCTGGGCGCCCCATCATTTCAGGCATTGGCACCCTGACAGCAGGATTGTCTGGCTATGTAGACTCCCTCCTCAGGCCCTACGCTACCAGCACTCCCAGCTACCTTCGAGACACCACTGACTTCCTGAGGAAACTTCAATCCATCGGTGATCTTCCTGATAACACCATCCTGGCCACTATGGATGTAGAAGCCCTCTACACCAACATTCCACACAAAGATGGACTACAAGCCGTCAGGAACACTATCCCCGATAATGTCACGGCTAACCTGGTGGCTGAACTTTGTGACTTTGTCCTTACCCATAACTATTTCACATTTGGGGACAACGTATACCTTCAGATCAGCGGCACTGCTATGGGTACCCGCATGGCCCCACAGTATGCCAACATTTTTATGGCTGATTTAGAACAACGCTTCCTCAGCTCTCGTCCCCTAAAGCCCCTACTCTACTTGCGCTATATTGATGACATCTTCATCATCTGGACCCATGGAAAAGAAGCCCTTGAGGAATTCCACCATGATTTCAACAATTTCCATCCCACCATCAACCTCAGCCTGGTCCAGTCCACACAAGAGATCCACTTCCTGGACACTACAGTGCTAATAAACAATGGTCACATAAACACCACCCTATACCGGAAACCTACTGACCGCTATTCCTACCTGCATGCCTCCAGCTTTCACCCTGACCACACCACACGATCCATCGTCTACAGCCAAGCTCTGCGATACAACCGCATTTGCTCCAACCCCTCAGACAGAGACAAACACCTACAAGATCTCTGTCAAGCTTTCTTACAACTACAATACCCACCTGCGGAAGTAAAGAAACAGATTGATAGAGCCAGAAGAGTTCCCAGAAGTTACCTACTACAGGACAGGCCTAACAAAGAAAATAACAGAACGCCACTAGCCGTCACCTTCAGCCCCCAACTAAAACCCCTCCAACGCATTATTAAGGATCTACAACCTATCCTAAAGGATGACCCAACACTCTCACAAATCTTGGGAGACAGGCCAGTCCTTGCCTACAGACAGCCCCGCAACCTGAAGCAAATACTCACCAACAACCACATACCACACAACAGAACCACTAACCCAGGAACTTATCCTTGCAACAAAGCCCGTTGCCAATTGTGCCCACATATCTATTCAGGGGACACCATCACAGGGCCTAATAACATCAGCCACACTATCAGAGGCTCGTTCACCTGCACATCCACCAATGTGATTTATGCCATCATGTGCCAGCAATGCCCCTCTGCCATGTACATTGGTCAAACTGGACAGTCTCTACGTAAAAGAATAAATGGACACAAATCAGATGTCAAGAATTATAACATTCATAAACCAGTCGGAGAACACTTCAATCTCTCTGGTCACGCAATCACAGACATGAAGGTCGCTATCTTAAAACAAAAAAACTTCAAATCCAGACTCCAGCGAGAAACTGCTGAATTGGAATTCATTTGCAAATTGGATACTATTAATTTAGGCTTAAATAGAGACTGGGAGTGGCTAAGTCATTATGCAAGGTAGCCTATTTCCTCTTGTTTTTTCCTCCTCCCCCCCCCAGATGTTCTGGTTTAACTTGGATTTAAACTTGGAGAGTGGTCAGTTTGGACGAGCTATTACCAGCAGGAGAGTGAGTCTGTGTGTGTATGGGGGTGGGTTTTTGGAGGGGGGTGAGGGAGTGAGAGAACCTGGATTTGTGCAGGAAATGGCCTAACTTCATTATCATGCACATTGTGTAAAGAGTTGTCACTTTGGATGGGCTATCACCAGCAGGAGAGTGAATTTGTGTGGGGGGGTGGAGGGTGAGAAAACCTGGATTTGTGCTGGAAATGGCCTAACCTGACGATTACTTTAGATAAGCTATTACCAGCAGGACAGTGGGGTGGGAGGAGGTATTGTTTCATATTCTCTGTGTATATATAAAGTCTGCTGCAGTTTCCACGGTATGTATCTGATGAAGTGAGCTGCAGCTCACGAAAGCTCATGCTCAAATAAATTGGTTAGTCTCTAAGGTGCCACAAGTACTTCTTTTCTTTTTGCGAATACAGACTAACACGGCTGTTACTCTGAAACCTGTCATAAATGAATTCAGAAGCCTAAACTTAATCATCCATTTTAGAAATTCTTGCTCTTTAATTTTATTTGACAATATCTAGGATTTATGTACTGCTTTTGTATGAGAGTTCTGGGAAAACACTGTGTGATGGTTTTATTCAGCTATCACAGTGCAATAATTACTTATACAAACGACATTAATAGAGCCCACTTCCCCACTGTTAGGTGCTGTATGGGCCAGATTTTTAAAAGGGATCAGCAATCAGCAGATTCTAGTTAGGCGCCTACAAAAGTTGTTGTCTTTTCAACAGAGCTTAGAGAAAATTGGGAATTCCCAGAAAATCTGGCCCCTTCTTTACTGTGCTTTAACAGGAGCTGCACTCTTTTGAAAATCCAACTCCACTCTTGAGAATCTGTTCCTTAATGCCATAGGTAGAGATAAAGGGGCAACTCTGTACCAGGATCATGTCCTAAATTAAGGCTAAAATGGAGAGAATGGGGGAAGAAGGCATGGGGTGGGGGTGAGATTTGAACACTTTATGTAACAAGAAGGGTCTCCAAGAGGACTATTCCCCCCCACTTCTTTGAATGAAAAAAGACCATTATTTTCTTCTTGGGGGTGTCAGTATTAGCTTGGTCAAGAATGCCCCTCCTCTGACACAAGGGAATTCTCTACCACCAGGCTCAAGCTCAGTCAGGAGACGCTTTCTCAGGGGCTGGTCCCAGCCTGCAGAACGAACCCCTCCAGGAACCAAGGCCCATCACAAGCCTCCACAGCCTCCACTCTAAGTGCAAGGTGCACTTCTGACTCGACTTCTCTATCATAAATAGAGAGCAGCATGGACATTGAAAACTCAACCAAAACCACCACACTCCACTGCACACCCAGTCCTCCCACTGGGGAGAGGATGAGAAAAATAATCAAGCTCACATGACAGACGTTAGTCACAGTGCTGTTATAACCATGTTGGTTCCAGAATGTTAGAGTAATGCAGGAGGGTATTATTTTTTATCGGACCAGCTTCTGTTGGTGACAGAGAAGCTTATATTGAGCTCTGCTTCAGCTCTGTGTAAGCTCAAAAACTTGGACCACCTTCTGCTGGGGAACAATAAAAGGTATTACCTCACTTGTTACCAAGGTAACAGGTCCATGATAGCCAGTTGCTTCCCTGCTGGGGAGTATGGTGTCAGGAAAAAGTCTCTCAGGATAGCTTCAGAGAACTGTTCCAAAAATACACTCTATCATTTAGTCTTTTTATAACTAATTTGAACAAAACACACAGTTCATAGTGACCCCTACTGGGTCATCACTTCTATGTTCAATCCACTACTTGTCAACAAAACATTCAAAATAAGCCATAAGCTTCTATATCAAAGGTGCACAAACTCAAGGTCTCCATCCACTTATTTGCTTTCAGTCTCATCATTTGTTGACTCTTTCCTCCCCTCTTCCCATTCTGATTAGCAGAAACTGCAAGCCTCCAGCTAGTATTTGACCTTGCCTCCAGAAGCCCTGCTTGTCCTAATTAACCCTTAACTATATTTCAGAGTGGTAGCAGTGTTAGTCTGTATCAGCAAAAAGAATGAGGAGTACTTGTGGCACCTTAGAGACTAACAAATTAAAAGGGCATAAGCTTTCATAGGCTAAAGCCCACTTCATCGGATGCATGCAGTGGAAAATACAGTAGGAAGTACACACACACACAGACACGCAGACACACACACACACCACATGAAAAAATGGGTGTTGCCATACCAACTCTAACAAGACTAATCAATTAAGGTGGGCTATTATCAGCAGGAGAAAAAAAACTTGTAGTGATAATCAGGATGGCTCATTTCAAACAGTTGACAAGAAGGTATGAGTAACAGTAGGGGAAAAATTAGCATGGGGAAATAGTTTTTAGTTTGTGTAATGACCCATCCACTCCCGGTCTTTATTCAAGCCTAATTTAATGGTGTCCAGTTTGCAAATTAATTCCAGTTCGCAGTTTCTCGTTAGAGTCTGTTTTTGAAGTTTTTTTATTGAAGAATTGCGACTTTTAGGTCTGTAATTCAGTGATCAGGGGAGATTGAAGTGTTTTCCGACTGGTTTTTGAATGTTATAATTCTTGACGTCTGATTTGTGTCCATTTATTCTTTTGCATAGAGACTGTCCGGTTTGGCCAAGTACATGGCAGAGGGGCATTGCTGGCACAGGGCATATATCACATTGGTAGATATGCAGGTGAATGAGCCTCTGATGGTGTGGCTGATGTGATTAGGTTCAGTGATGGTGTCCCTTGAATAGATATGTAGACAGAGTTGGCGACGGGTTTTGTTGCAAGGATAGGTTCCTGGGTGAGTGTTTTTGTTGTTTGGAGTGTGGTTGTTGGTGAGTATTTGCTTCAGGTTGGGAGGCTGTCTGTAAGCAAGGACTGGCCTGTCTCCCAAGATCTGTGAGAGTGAGGGATTGTCCTTCAGGATAGGTTGTAGATCCTTGATGATGCGCTGGAGAGGTTTTAGTTGCGGGCTGAAGGTGATGACTAGTGGCAGTCTGTTACTTTCTTTGTTGGGCCTGTCCTGTAGTCGGTGACTTCTGGGTACTCTTCTGGCTCTGTCAATCTGTTTCTTCACTTCACCGGGTGGGTATTGTAGTTTTAAGCATGCTTGATAGAGATCTTGTAGGTGTTTGTCTCTGTCTGAGGGGTTGGAGCAGATGTGGTTGTATCTTACAGCTTGGCTGTAGACAGTGGATCGTGTGATGTGGTCTGGATGAAAGCTGGAGGCATGTAGGTAGGAATAGCAGTCAGTAGGTTTCTGGTATAGGGTGGTGCTCAGGTGGCCATCGCTTATTAGCATGTAGTGTCCAGGAAGTGGATCTCTTGTGTGGACTGGTCCAGGCTGAGGTTGATAGTGGGATGGAAATTGTTGAAATCATGGTAGAATTCCTTAAGGGCTTCTTTCCATGGGTCCAGATGATGAAGATGTCATCAATGTAAAGTAAATAGAGTAGGGGCATTAGGGGACGAGAGCTAAGGAAGCATTGTTCTAAGTCAACCATAAAAATGTTGGCATACTGTGCGGCCATTCAGGTACCCATAGCAGTGCCGCTGACTTGAAAGTATACATTGTCCCCAAATGTGAAATAGTTATGGGTGAGGACAAAGTCACAAAGTTCAGCCACCAGGTTTGCTGTGACATTATCGGGGATACTGTTCCTGATAGCTTGTAATCCATCTTTGTGTTGAATGTTGGTGTAGAGGGCTTCTACATCCATAGTGGCCAGGATGGTGTTTTCAGGAAGATCACCCATGGACTGTAGTTTTCTCAGGAAGTCAATGGTGTCTCAAAGATAGCTGGGAGTGCTGGTAGCATGGGGCCTGAGGAGAGAGTCTACAAAGCCAGACAATTCTGCTGTCAGGATGCCAATGCCTGAGATGATGGGGCATCCAGGATTTCCAGGTTTATGGATCTTGGGTGGCAGAATATCCCTGGTCGGGATTCTAGGGGTGTGTCTGTGCACATTTGTTCCTGTGCTTTTTCAGGGAGTTTTTTGAGCAAATGGTGTAGCTTCTTTTGGTAACCCTCAGTGGGATCAGAGGGTAATGGCCTGTAGAATGTGGAGTTAGAGAGCTGCCTAGCAGCCTCTTGTTCATATTCCGACTTATTCGTGATGACGACAGCACCTCCTTTGCCAGCCTTTTTGATTTTGATGTCAGAGTTGTTCCTGAGGCTGTGGATGGCGTTGTGTTGTGCACGGCTGGGGTTATGGGGCAAGTGATGCTGCTTTTCCACAATTTCAGCCCGTGCATGTAGGTGGAAGCACTCTATGTAGAAGTCCAGTCTTTTGTTTTGACCTTCAGGAGGGTCCATGCAGAATCCTTCTTTTTGTAATGTTGGTAGAAAGGTTTCTGTGGGTTAGTGTGCTGTTCAGAGGTGTGTTGGAAATATTCCTTGAGTCGGAGACTATGTGGCGCTCTATTTTATTAATCCATGGGGCCTGAATGCATACAATATGGCTGCAATTACCTCGATAAAATTCTGGTGTAGCACACCCCTCAATTCCAGGATAATACTCGCACCTTCTCTTTGATGTTGAGAGACTCAGTATGACCCTGAGTCACTCAGATATTATGGCAATGAAATTTGGAATAAGAACCAGAATAGAATAGTTTAGGAGACACAGGCATAGAGGTATGCTATAGGTTTTGCAATAACTACAAATTGTTTGAGATACATTTTTGCAGGGTCAGGGCCTATGTGCTTAACTTTTCCCCACAGCAGCAGTCCTATTGCTAGGGCTTTCATTTGTAGAAATTCCAGAATTCAGTACAGTGAAGTAGAGTTGATCTGAGAGATTCCATACATATAGTAGGTGCAATGTTTGCTATTTTTAAGTTTAACTTAAAATATATTAATGGGACAAGCTCCAGAAGAGGAGATAGTGGAGAGACTCCTGATGTTACCGCAGGATGTTTTTAGTTAAATCATTATGAAAAGGTCACAGAGAACAGCAAACTGTCTCACAGCTGCAGGAAGTATTCTGAACTGTCTCCAGGGGGGACATCCTCAATAGTACTTAGATGGCTAACTCCCACTGAAATCAACAACTCTGCTGAGACTGCCAATAAGAAAGCAAATTTGGGCCATAACCAAGCAAACGCTTAAGTTGCCTTTACTCATGTGAGCAGCTCCATTGACTTCAATTGGACTAATTGTGTGAGTAAAGCAATTCACATGCTTAAGGGTTGGCTGATCAGGGCCTTGATTTATTAGGGACATTTCCATAACAACTATAACTGAACATATCAACAGGCTTCATATAAGCTACCTAAGATGGAATTGGTTTTGTGTTTCTGCCACAGTAAGCAAGATTTGCACTCATGTCCCAGGCCTTGATCCAGCAAGGGGCTCTGCAAGGGTGGAAATCAATGGGTCTCCATGCAAGTGCAAGGGCTTGCCCACACAACACTCCCCAAGGCTCTGGAAGGGGAAGGGTCTTTAATAAAAATAGAGAGCTCTTATACAGTGCTTTTCACCATAGATCTAAAAGTGCTTTGAAGGATATCAGTAACGTCACCTATATTTTACAGTGGCGAAAATGAGGCCATGGGGAAGGTGTCCAAGGTCACCAGTGAACAAACCAAGAATGGAATGCAGGTCTCCCAAGTCCCAATCCAGTGCATTATCTATTTCAACAATGAACTATAAAATCGCTTATTTTAAACAAGAGCATGGGGGAGGAGGGAGACTATCCTCCAAACATTATTTGGCCTTCAACAATAAGACTAATTCACAAATGATTTATTCATCAAAACAAATGGGGATTCATCGAGAAGTTATTTGAAACAAATAATGTTGCTAGCTCTATTTGACATCCACCGAAAACAAATTTCCTAAATAGAGTATGACAGGGCTTGCTTTGGGAAAATGTATTTCTATACCTTCAGCATGTACATTTTGAAGAGAACTGGCATGGAGAACAGGCACCTTTCAAGCACTTAATAAGATAGGTTTTCCTTTATGACTTGTATTTAAAATTCATTACGAAAAATCACTTGATTCTCCTAAGCTGCTGCAAGATTTTGAGTAAGTGACTTTCAGGACCTCTCACCAGTCCTAGAACTAATTTAATACGTTAAAGGGAAACATTCTCAGAGCAGCATGTGGTAGCAAGCACACTGGTTTGGAAGGTCACCTCTCTCTGAAGAGATCAGTATCATCAGACCAGGGCATTCCGAACTAACTGCACAGAAAAGAGAACATCTTTTGTCTACTTGTCAAATATGTAAACAAGCAAGTTTGGAATAATACTTGATCTTTCTGAGTGCTAATGATGGGTGAAAGCATTTCCACATCTCACAAGTCTTTTGTATGGATCAAAGTGAGCCCTAACCAAAGAAACAATGCCTTGTTTAAAGATTCAGCTTCTTCTCTCATTGAGATCAGTGAGGATTTTGCCATAGACTCCGATGGGAGCAAAGTTAGGCCAATGCTGAGTTTTTGAAAATTCCATTCTATTACACCACGTTCACCATAAAGGATAGGACTATACATGGTATAGCTCTTCTTAAGCTTCCCTGAAAGGAAAACATAAATGAGATTATACATCCATGGTCAGCATTTAGGACTTGTATAGTATTTAGTAGGTTATTTATAATTATCTCAAAGAAGCAAAACAAGTGTAACTCTCTTTGGTGGCAATAAGTGCAGGTCATAAAAGGGGAATATGTTTCCTATCAAAGTTTGAAATATTTAGATAATTTTCCCCCCCAATCTGTATAGCTGGTCCAAAACCAAGTAAGGTTCCAGCAGAAAGTCATCTCCCTCTGCCCCATTATCTCTCAAACAAACAAAACTAAGTTAGAGTGTCATTCAACTCTAGTGCCACTGTTATTACAAAGTCCAAGAGATGTCTATTGATGCTGCTAGACTCATTCCTGATGCGTAGAATTTTACTCCCAGGGAACCCTGGTAAAGCCAGTTAGACTCCTTGCACAGGAAGGTATTAAGCAGTCAGAGCAGGCATGGCAGAATCCAGACTAATTTTTATACTAGGAGTCTCAGTACTTAAAGTGGCATTACCAGTCTTCATGTTATATTATGCTCTTTAAAAAATTATGTTGATGTTTGTGTCTATTCAAAATAGGCTGAAAAGTGGCTCAGTCTCAAGGAGCTAGATTCACAAAGGAACACTGGTGGGACGACACTGAGCATCACAGCACCCACCTTTTCTGTTCTAAGGAAATCACTGGCATTCACAAAGCCTGAGTTCAGTGCCTCAGCTCTCTGTACAATGCACAGGGATAGAGAGGCACCTCAGCATGGGATACACAAAAGCCAGCATAGAACCATAGAAATGTAGGGCTGGAAATGAGTTTGAGAAATCATCAAGTCCAACCCCCTGCACTGAGGCTGAACTAAGTAAAGTAAGACCATCCATGACAGGCATTTGTCCAACCTGCTCTTAAACCTTCAGTGAGCGGGACTCCCCAACCTCCCTTGGAAGCCTATTGCAAAGCTTAACTATCCTTAGAGTTGGAAAGTTTTTCCTCCTATCTAACCTAGATCTCCCTCACTGCATATTAAGCACATTACTACTTCTATCTTCATTGGACAGGGAGAACAACTGGCCACAGTCCTCTTCATAGCAGCCATTAACATATCTGAAGACTTATCAGGTTCCTCTCTCAGTCTTCTTTTCTCAAGACTAAACATGGCCAATTTTGTCTAGCCTTTCCTCATTGTAATGGAATGCTAAACAGCCTATTTAAGCTAACCTCAACTATACCTGGCAATATACTAAGGGGCCTGACAGTGAACACATCTTGTGTCTTTCTCTGAGAAGGAAGCTCTGTAATACAAGACATTACTTCTGACAAACTAGTGCCAGAGGAGAACAGACATCAGGAAGAAGAATAACAAAGGTTCCAAAACAGACAGAAAAAAATAGTGCAACAAAAGTTTCAGGATCTCATCAACATGAGACTTTTCAATGAAACCAACAGAACAGACAGGCTGGCAGCTGTGTTTTGCAAGATTTCAAATTACTACAAAACTCCATAAGGGGAAACTGAAGAGGATACCCATAATGTAAACTGAAGATATACACGTAAGTAGGCAGAGCATTACCTTTAAATCTTTTGACCTTTCTGAAGAGAGTCAAAAAGATGGCTGTGAAAGGAGTCTGGCTATATTTGACACATACGTTCTACCTCAGAGAAACGTGGTTTATGAAAGAGCATGATTTCAACCAGAAAATTCAAGGACCAGGGGAAAACACTGACTTTTTCATAGGAGCTCTGCATGCATTGGCTGAAAACTGATTTGAGGAATGCAAAACATGAAAATACCAGAGACAGGCAACAGAAAAATCTTTCACAGATTTAACCCTGGACATATACAGATATCAAAGCTGTCAGCTAGTCAAACAGAGGAGAAAAAGGATGAAGTGACTTGAAAAACAAAAAAAATTATCTAAGAAAACTGTAAACAGCATGAGTGCTAGAAGTCATAATCAAAAATTGAGGTAAGGAGAGAGAATTCTCAGGCTAAGAGGGGGAAAACTCCAGTCAAACAAAGACTCTCAGTCTAAATGCTCAAGATGTGGAAAAATTCCTAATCCAAGGAGATGATGTATGGCCAGCAAAGGCTCCAGGTATAATAAATACATAAGACATGGACATTTTGCAGTTGTTTGCCACACCAAAGCACTCAGGGAATTGACCGATATTACAGACAATAAAGATCCATTGTTTCTCCGATCTATCATGTGTGATTACAGAGCCTTTCTGGAAAGTGAAACTGAATATTCATGGAAAGACTATTTAAATTAAAATTGATGGAGGAACAGATGTCAGTTTGAGAAGGAACTTACAGTCACCTTCAACCCCTGCAAGAGGTTAAGTCACTTGACACAGCTCTGGCTAGCCCTGGAGATATTCTGAACTGTATGTGCCAGTTCACCACAGAAACAACTTGCAAAGACAAAAGCTTTGCATTCAGAGTGTATGCGATCAAAGTCTCACAGACCAAGAACCTTCTTAGCTGGAGCCATGATGGGCTTAGGGAGAACTACTGAAGAACTCGATAGACTATATGATATTGGTCTTTTGAAAGGAGATCCAGTACAAGTCAACTTAGGACAACTTTGAACCATATGGAACAAGACTTCTGCCAGACAGTCCTTGGAAGAGACTAGCTGCAGAGTCATAGTGGAATATTTCTTGAGTTACATATAAATCATAGAATCATAGAATATCAGGGTTGGAAGGGACCTTAGGAGGTCATCTAGTCCAACCCCCTGCTCAAAGCAGGACCGATGTCCGACTAAATCATCCCAGCCAGGGCTTTCTCAAGCCTGACCTTAAAAACTTCTAAGGAAGGAGATTCCACCACCTCCCTAGGTAACGCATTCCAGTGTTTCACCACCCTCCTAGTGAAAAAGTTTTTCCTAATATCCAACCTAAATCTCCCCCACTGCAACTTGAGACCATTACTCCTTGTTCTGTCATCTGCTACCACTGAGAACAGTCTAGAGCCATCCTCTTTGGAACCCCCTTTCAGGTAGTTGAAAGCAGCTATCAAATCCCCCCTCATTCTTCTCTTCTGAAAACTAAACATCCCCAGTTCCCTCAGCCTCTCCTCATAAGTCATGCTTTCCAGTCCCCTAATCATTTTTGTTGCCCTCCACTGGACTCTCCAATTATTCCACATCCTTCTTGTAGTGTGGGGCCCAAAACTGGACACAGTACTCCAGATGAGGCCTCACCAATGTCAAATAGAGGAGAACGATCACATCCCTCGATCTGCTGGCAATGCCCCTACTTATACATCCCAAAATGCCATTGGCCTTCTTGGCAACAAGGGCACACCGTTGACTCATATCCAGCTTCTCGTCTACTGTAACCCCTAGCTCCTTTTCTGCAGAACTGCTGCCTAGCCATTCGGTCCCTAGTCTGTAGCGGTGCATTGGATTCTTCCATCCTAAGTGCAGGACTCTGCATTTGTCCTTGTTGAACCTCATCAGATTTCTTTTGGGCCAATCCTCCAATTTGTCTAGGTCCCTCTGTATCCTATCCCTACCCTCCAGCGTATCTACCACTCCTCCCAGTTTAGTGTCATCTGCAAACTTGCTGAGGGTGCAATCCACACCATCCTCCAGATCATTTATGAAGATATTGAACAAAACCGGCCCCAGAACTGACCCTTGGGGCACGCCACTTGATACCGGCTGCCAACTAGACATGGAACCATTGATCACTACCCGTTGAGCCCGACAATCTAGCCAGCTTTCTATCCACCTTATAGTCCATTCATCTAGCCCATACTTCTTTAACTTGCTGGCAAGAATACTGTGGGAGACAGTGCCAAAAGCTTTGCTAAAGTCAAGGAACAACACGTCCACTGCTTTCCCTTCATCCACAGAGCCAGTTATCTTGTCATAGAAGGCAATTAGATTAGTCAGGCATGACTTGCCCTTGGTGAATCCATGCTGACTGTTCCTGATCACTTTCCTCTCCTCTAAGTGCTTCAGAATTGATTCCTTGAGGACCTGCTCCATGATTTTTCCAGGGACTGAGGTGAGGCTGACTGGGCTGTAGGTCCCAGGATCCTCCAATGTGACTAACTTTCCAACTCACTTGGCCCTAGATGCTATAGGATTCTCCAGAAGAACAGCAAATGTTTCTTCTCATCAACTTTCTTTAAAGCCTTTGTGGAATCACTGCAGCAAGCTGCGAGTATGGACTTGAAATGAGGAAAGCTCTTGTGCTCCTATTCCGCTAAAAGCATAGACTGGTTTGTAATCATTGCAGTCGAGTCAGTTAGTTCAGAGGATGCCAGAAAAACTTGCCAAGCATACAAAATTCATCCATGAAGATATATAATCCAAAAACAACCTCAACTCTGCCGTGAGCTGCTCCTAACTAGAGATGTGTGGAGATAGGTAATTGAATTTCGATATTAAGAAAATTGGTTTCTTTCCAATTTTGACTGAAATCCAAAAGGTTTGAAAGTCTCTGAAAAAGGAAATGGCCCCACAGGTCCAGGCAAGACTGACAAGGGAGCCAGAAGCTTCAGAGCTTGGGAGCTGCAGCTCTCAAAGCATCCAGATGAATGACTGAGGAGGCTGGGAGCCAGGCAGGCTGCCAAGGAGCAGGGCAAGCAAGCTGGCAGAAAACCAGGCAAGCTTCTGATGGAAATCTGCATGGATCCTGTTGCAACTCTTGAAATCAAAGCATCTCCATGATACATTTTTATTTCAATGGATTGTCATTCTCCAATGGAAAAATGTTCTATTGGAGCATTTCTGACCAGCTGTCCTCCCTGCCTCACCCTGTGCAGCTCAAGCCCTCTTACATTCACTCACTCTACATCACATACCTTCCCAAGGTGTGCTAAAAACTACCCCCCGCCCATCAGTTCTGAGCCACAGATCATAAGGTTCCATCACCATGTCCCAGCAGCTCAGCATCTCCTCCAGCAGCCTTTTCCCCTGCACAGACCACCCCTCACCACCTCTCTCTCTCTCTCTCTCCCTGTCACCTTCACCAGGCAACACAGCCGCTGAGCACTGCCAGGTGAGTGTGACATCACAGTAGCTGAGTTTGCACTTTATTCTCATAGCCCTGATGACATCACAGCACCTCTGCAAGCAGCTCCCCCACAGGAAACTGAGTGGGAGGCTCACACCCAACCCTTGCAGCTGGGAAGCAGCCATGTTTCCTGGACCCAAGTGCTAATAAGCCCTGTGATACTGGCAAACCAGATACCAATTCATGCCAAGGCCTCCATGACTCACTTGAACACTGACAAACACATCGCTGGATTCAGTCTGGCTTACCTGTATGTTAGTATTGTTAAAACAGGACTTAGAATTATAAAACTGTGCTTAGTGTTTAGACTTTATTGAATGCTTGTAAATTGCCACATGCATTAATCTCACTTGTAGTCTCTTTATCCCATGTCATAAGGTAATATTTTAATGTTTGTAGTGTAAGCCTCTGAAACTATAAATCACTGGGCAGGAGAGAAGCATTAACTAGTGTAAAATACCAGTCTGTAAAAGTCAGTGTTACCGCCTGCCCAACAGAGAAGGCCCATCAACAACAGATGAACTGATGTGGAACATCAGAGGACAAAACTCTTTGTTGATTGTTCTCCCCCTGCCCATGAAGATGAGACTCACAAATGAATTCCTCCCATCAGCTGAACTGGTCACTCAGACAAGGGGAAAAGGGAAATAAAAGTCCCTGACAAGGAGAAACTGTATCTCTATGTTGGACTCTTGAGGGCAAGGTTTTCTAGGCATAAGCAAGAGATCCCCAGTGGATTAGCCTGGGTTAATCTGAAGGGATATATAGAGCTTTAGAGCTTGTTTATTATAGAAGCTTCTATTACCTTTTGAAATTTAAGTTTCAAACTCATTTGTGTGTGTTTATCTGCTTTAACCTTGTAAATAACTCTTTTAGGATTGGCTACAAGCGTTGTCTTTGGTGTGAGATCTAGGATGCAATTGACCTGGGGTAAATGATTGGTCCTTTGGGACTGGAAGTAACCTGACTATTGATGTGATCTGTGGGGAGGGGTATCTATCACATAGCTAAGCTTAGCTCCATGGCAAGACAGATTGGAGTACCCAAGGGGACTATCTGTGACTCCATGTTTAGGCTGTTATAGTGCCTGAGGAGTTTATACTGGATAATTGGTTGGTGAAATCTAAATATAAAACTCACAACCAATTTGCTGTATGTGCCCTGCTTCTTAAGAGTCTGTTCTGATTTTGGCTTCCTTGAGCCACTGCAGGGCAGCTTAACAAGCCCCTCTCCAGAAAAGTCAGTCTTTTCTCTTCTTCCAGCTCCTCAAAGGAGCAGTGCTGAGCCTGAGGCCTGTAGCTTAGTAAATTGTAAAACACACAAGGAACCCCAGTTGGTGTAGAGCTGTCTCCTATACCATCCACCCCCAGTACAGTGGTTGTGGCAGGGACAAAGGAGCTGCGGTGGTACTGCACTGTGGCTATTCAGAGCATGTGCTTTAGAGCAGCCCCAAAGCTGCTTTCAGCCACAGCAGGGCAGCCTAATACCAGCTCCAGGAGCAAGGTGCCACAACCAGCATTTTTGTAGGCCCCTCCTGTTCTCAGCTGCACCCAGCATTTACTGAGTGCAGCTAAACATCTAGCTAGGATAGGCCTGGTCTGCATTAGAGAGTTTTACTTGCAAAATTAATCTTTTGTCAGCACAGCCCGATGTGCGCACATACTGAATTTTGTAACCTTTTGGCAAAACCATCCACTCTTCCTGACATAGTTATTCTCCTTGTGGGAGCAACATAAGCTGGTACAGTTCTGTTGGCATAACACCAATGTAGATGCACGTGTACCTATGCTGGTATAACCAGCCCTCCAGCTACAATCCCACAATGCAATATTCCTTTCACCAGTGATCTCTCTGGTAAAAGTTTTGCACTATGCTGCCCAGGGGTCAGAGTGACCAGAAGCGTGCTTCCTATTTAAAATGACTAGGACTACATTAAGTTACCTAAGAGGGTGAGTTCATTGTTAATTCACCAGAGAGTGTAACTTTCACAGTGCATTTTTGCTTTCCTTTCACTTATAGGAGGGGGATTTAATTCTCTACCTCAACTGTGCTGAGGAAATTGCATAGTGAATGCCTTTTCTGCATCCTAAACAAGAACAACCTGCTTTTCAGGATGGTTGCTGAAATATGTTTCAGATTTATAGGCTGATCTGTGACATTTATTTCAGTCTTAAATTGGCAGTCACCTACCAGTGAGGTGAAAGAAGTTTACTTCTGTAATAGATGCATCTCTTTCGTTAGGTAGTTTTTCTTTTTCTGAACAAGAAATCGCTTGGCAGTATTTCTCAGGGGAAAGAGAAAACATCCTCCTTGCATGAAAGCAAAAAAATAAAGAGAAAAAGGTCTGTTATGTCAGAGTTTTTTACTACCCAGAAACTGCAGGGCCATAATTTATTGCAAGTGTGAACCATGCTATATAAACAATTAAAAATAATAATTGCTCCACATTCAACTAGGAAAAATACTAGAGATCTTTAACCCAAAAGATTATTATTCTGTATGAGTTAAACCACTGCATCACACATTCATATTCCAGCCAAATATTAATTAGGAATCAGAATGGCTGTATGATGCTTTGCTCAGATACTGTACTCAGATACTTCTGTGATGAGAATGGTATAAGGAATGATCATGCTAGAGGTGTTGATTTTCCCATTATTTCCATTTCTTTGAGAACAACCATCAATTTCCTGAAACCTCATTACAACTGATTGGAAAATTTTTGGTAAATTTGGTGAACATTTTTGGTAAATTCTTTTTTAAGTATCATTGAAATTTTGAATTTTCAAAAATGTCATACAAGCTTTTTATGACACGTTCTAGGCTCAAAAGAAGCAAGTTGAAATTTTTTGAAATTTGCAATTTGAATGAAATTTTCATTCCAGTGTTGATGAAAAAAATTGTTGAAGCCTTCCATAAAAATGTTCACAAAAATGTTGCCCTACTTTTTGACTAGCTATAGAACATGTTATAGAATTTCTAAGTTCAAATTTTTGATAAAAACTTACAGCAGAATAATTTTTTGTGAATTATTGTACAAAGTGTACACCCCATTTTTGACAAATCTTTATTCCCGAATACAGTCATCACTTCAAACCGGTACCAGCCCCAGCTCTAAAACATTTGAAATGAATGTGTCTTATGAAAATTGTGGGTTTCCCATTGTCTGCTTGAGATCAATGCAGCATTCATACATGGGGATTTATTGTGTTTTTCACATTCCACTGGCCCTACACACTATGAAAACCCAATCCCCTGGCTGGGGCCTCTCCTTCTCTGTTAGGCATTATCTGTCTAGAAATGAGAAATTGAACTAAGTCTTTTCCAAGCTAGGCTTGTCAAGATAGCCACATGTGGGATCCTCAATATGCCTCTTGGTTTCTTCTCATGATGCTTTTTAAAGAAAGCTGCAAATGCTGTTCATCAGTTCCTCTTCAAGTTGCATGAATGCCCAGGGTTTATGTTGGAGATTATGGTCCCCTTCATAGAGGTAACTGATCCAGTCATGGCCTTCTACAGATGATTTTATTCTATCCACAACCTTAGGGGGTTGGTTACATGGTATCCAAAGTGGAGGCTGGTGGTTGCAGAAGATCTGTCTGGAGAGGGCCTAACTGCGTTGTTGGCTCCGAACACTCCTGAGGCATGAGGATGAAGTTCATGAGGGTACTCAGGGCACATGAGAATTTTTCCCGTCAGCCTATAGTCATGCTATCAGTCTCCTGCTATGGTCCAGAAATGGCAGACTTTACCTGAGAGGTGGTCACAGGTCCCAGGGCATTGAACTGGCCTCTTCCTCGATGTTATCGCTGAGGAGGCCTTCTATAGCCAAGGCATTGGTGGACTAGCGTGGGTCAAACTGTGTCACAGACAAGATCAAAGGGATCTTCTAAGGCACAGACTTCTTCAGTTGCTTGGAGAAAGTCTCAGATGGATGGAGGTGATGGGAGAAGCCACTTAGAAGGCACACCTAATGGGATGTGGGACACCTTCATGGCAACACATGAAGATAAGAGTAGATGAAGCAACCACCTGTAACAGGAAAGTGAGCCCTTACACAGTGGAGAGGAATTTGAATACTTCAAGGGATTCTTAACCCTGATCTCACTTTGCATATTAACCAAAAGTAGGATACAGTGTGGCATCATTAAAAGATTACTCTGTTCCTGCATTTCAATCAGCAAGCTGATTATAAAAATGTATGTTAATGCAATACTGGAAACATTAATGTTTATGGCTTTGACAGACCCATGCGTTAGCAAAATATTAATATTTCAGACATGAACACTTATAAAATACCATTTCTCCCAAAGCACATCATTCATTTATACAACTGATGAATGGCACTAACCCAAAATACTAATAGAAACATTGTGTCATTGCCATAGAACTTGAAATTAACTTAGGTAACAACGTAGCCAAGCAAATACCAAAGGAAAATGAAAAACCATCTGCTCAGATATTCAGATCAGCTGGAATATGATGGGGAGGAAAAGATTTAACATGAAAGGATTTTCAAGCGTGGAACAATAGATACATAGTGTGATACAGCATGGCCAGAGGGCAGCAGGAGAATGGTTTGGGTTTTTTTGAAGCAAAAAAAGGTGTTTTTATTTGCATAACACACTTACAAAACAAAAACAACAGCATATGCAATGTGTAACACAACAACCAATCACAATTGTTTTCTCATTAGCTTCAGGGGAGGGAAGTGTTCAAGGTTGCCTGGGCCCAGAGCGGGGGCCTTCCTCGACTCTCATGGTCTTCCACCCTTCCAAGTTACCTGGTGGCCCAGAGCGAGGGGGCTTCATCGACTCTCAAGGTCTGCCACCCCCTCAAGTTACCTGGCGCCACACCCAAGTGTCACCAACAATTCCCTCCTCTGAAAGCACCTAACAAGAGGGGCAGGCTGTGGGGTGGACAATCTGGGGGGGGCACGTGCACCCACGTGTGAAAGGACCCCTCTAAGGTGGTGGTGTCCACAGCAGCAATGGCTGGGGCTGGGGTCCCTTACCCTCTCCCCCATCAAAGGGTCAGACAAAGGGACCCAGATGGGGACACCGAGCAGAGAACCTCGGACACCACCCACCGCTCCTCAAAAGCATCAAGGGAGTCGGTGGATGCCGCCCAGAGGAACTCCGCCTGGATACGTGAACAGACCGAGGATCGGAAAACGGCCCCACAGTCACAGGAAACTCCATCGACCAACCTCCTCTCTCTGGTTTTATAGATGGCCATTTTAGCCAGGGCCAGGAGGAGGTTAACTAGGAGATCCCACGACTTTATAAGGCCATGGATGGGGAGTGCATAAATAAAAAGGTGAGGGGAAAAATGCAACCAAAAACGTAATAGAAGATCTGTGAGGAGCCGGAACAGGGGCTGCAGCCTGGCACACTCCAAATATACATGTGCCACGGTTTCCCTCACACCACAAAAGGGACAAGTATCTGGGACGGGGGTGAATCGCGCCAAGTACATGCCTGTACTCACAGCTCTGTGAAGGAGCCGCCAACTGATGTCCCCGACGGGCCTCGGAACCAAAGTGGAATATAGGCTGGCCCACCGGGGCTCCTCACCCTCCAAAGGTGGCAGAAGGTCTCACCACTTTGTGTCGGGGCAGGACACTATGGTGAGGGCGTGAAGGGTGTGGAGCGCGAGTGTGTATAGATATTTCCTTGGCGTGGTTTGGAACCATACTGGCTGCAGATCATGCAGCTGGCTCACAGTGAACGGGTGAGGGGGTCGATTGGGTCTGCGGGGCAGGGGTCCAATTAAAAGGTCTGGCGGGCCTGGGGTAGAGGGTGGGCGGGGCGTGCCCTCGAGCAGGACCTGGTTGAGGTAAGCTAGAGCAGCGGGCGGCAAAGCGGCCTTCGCCTCCTGAAGTACGCACCGGGGGGTACGAGGTCTGGAGAGCCCCATGCGCCCAGCGAGCGTCAGGGGATCCAGCCAGTCTCCCTGGTTGTAGTCCAGGAGGTCTCCGACTCTCGTGACTTCTGCCAGCATCAACCTCTGGCGCACCGAGCGGGACTCCACCACCTGCACATGGAGATGGGGGTTGTGTAGCAGGGGCTCCGTGAGGAGATCTGTTCCCACGGTGTCCACCACGGACCTGGTCGTTGAAAACAGTTTCCAGGTCCAGAGGAGGTCCTGGTAGAAGACCAGCAGCCTGGAGAGGTCTCACGGAAAACCTCTCGGACAAAAATAAAACAGCTGCCGGTCGTATCGGAGCCCTTGGAAGCGGCGCAGGAAGGCATGCGCCAATATGCTCCACGTCAAACTACCTGCACTATAAAGGAGCCTCTGCAGGGCCTGGAGGCAGAAGACACGGACCTGAGTGTGCAGACACTTCAGGCCCTGCCCTCCTTCCTTCAGGGGTAGATGAAGAACCCCAACAGGGGCCCAGTGCATTCCTGACCAAAAGAACTCTAGAATCGATGTCCAGAGGTTAGTCAGGAAACCCGGGGCCAGGACCAGGGTGTTGAGCCGGTACCAGAGCATGGACAGGACTAGTTGGTTAAGCACCAGTGCTCTCCCTCGGAGGGAGAGACATCGGAGTAGCCTCGTCCATTTCCGGAGCCGCTCTATCACCCCGCCTTCTAAATTTTGCCAGTTCTCTGGTGGAGAAGGGTAAACGCCTAGGTAGAGCAGTGGACCCGCGCTCCACCAGATGGTCTGAAGCGTGGGTGGGAGGGAGCTCACCCTCCGCCAGTCCCCCACCGCCAAGCCAGAGCTCTTGACCCAGTTGACTCGGGTGGAGGAGGCTGCCGAATAGATGGCCTGGCAAGCCTCCACCCGTGCCAATTCGCCCAGGTCCTGGACCACGAGGAGCACGTCATCAGCGTACGCCGACAGGACCAGCCGCAGCTCCGGCTCCCGCAGCACCAACCCCGTCAACCTCCTGTGGAGGAGACAGAGGAAGGGCTCGATCGCCAGAGCGCACAGCTGGCCCGAGAGGGGGCACGCCTGCCATAATCCTCACCCGAAGCTGACCAGTTTGGTCAGGGTCCAGTTCAGCCGAACCAGACACTCCGCGGAAGCATACAGCACCTGGAGAAAACTCACAAACTGAGGTCCGAATCCAAATGCCTGCAGAGTGCCCAGGACGTAACCATGGTCCACTCTATCGAACGCTTTCTCCTGATCAAGAGACAGGAGGGTGAACGACAGACCGTCTCTACGCCCGAGTTCCAAAAGATCTTGGACTAGAAATAGGTTGTCAAAAATGCTGTGACCCGGGACAGTATAGGTCTGGTCTGGGTGGATCACGTCCGCCATCACGGACCCTAGCCGCAGCGAGATTGCTTTCACTACGATTTTGTAGTCCGTCCTAAGGAGCGAGACGGGACGCCAGTTTCGTAAATCGCGGAGGTCCCCCTTCTTCGGCAACAAGGCGAGCACCGCTCGCCTGCACGAAAGGGGGAGGACCCCGCCCTGCAAAGACTCAGCCCAGACAGTGGCTAGGTCTGGGCCAAGGATGTCCCAGAACGTGCGGTAGAACTCCACGGTCAGCCCGTCCATGCCCGGAGATTTATTGGTGGGCATGCAATGGAGGGCTTCCAAGAACTCGGCCAGGGTGAGAGGCAGCTCTAGTCAGTCTTGGTCACCCACGCTGACCATGGGGAGTTCCTCCCAGAGCACCCTGCAAGCACCAGGATCGGTCGGATCCGGGGAGAAAGGGCTTGTGTAGAAGTCACGGGCCCTCCCACATACCTCCACCGGATCCGTGAGGGGGGCGCCGTCTTCTGCTAGAAGGCAGGTGATGTGTTTCTTGGCCCCCCTCATTTTCTCCAGGGTGTAGAAGAAACGGGAGCCATGATCCATCTCCCGAAGGAGGCGGATGCGGGATCGAACAAAGGCACCTCGGACCCGATGGTCCTCGAGGGCCCGGAGCTCCTACCGCTTCTCCCGGCACACTCCGCAGAGGAACGGCTCCTTGGGGCTGGCGGCCAGATGCCTCTCCATCTCTAAGACCTCCCATTCCAACTGCTCTATCGCTGCATTTCTCTGTCGGCTGGTGCCCCAGGTGTAGTCACGGCAGAAGAGCTTGGCACGCACCTTCCCTAGATCCCACCATCGCCGCGCCAAGGGAAAGGCATGCCGCTGCTCTCGCCAGGCCAGCCAAAACTCTTGGAAGGACATCATGAAGCCCTCATCTTCCAACAGGCTCTTGTTAAAGTGCCAATAGGCCGGCCCCGGCCTCTCTGCACGGAGGGAGGCTGTTATGGTGGCTAGATGGTGGTTGGAAAATGGGGCCGGGGAAATGTTGGAGGAGTGGGCCTGTGAAAGATGGAAATGGGATAAATAAATACGGTCCAACAGAGAGTGGTGTGACCGATGGGCCTCCACCCGGACAAAGGTGAACGTGGAAGTTTCATCTGGGTGGTGGTCACGCCAGACGTCTACTAGGGAGTGATGTTCGACTATTTCTCAGAGAATATTTGCAGCGGCCAGGCTCAGCTCGGCCCCTGAACAGTCCTGTTCCTCGAGGGTGGTGTTAAAGTCCCCTCCCAGGACTAAGCACTCGTGAGAGTCTAGGGTGCTGAGGAAGTCAGGCACCCGCTGATAGAATTGCGGCCGCTTCGGGCTCGTTGTCGGGGCATAGATGTTAACGAGGTTGACCACGAGCCCCTCCATATGGACTCGGAATTACGGCAGGTGGCCCGGCACGGCCTCAGTGACCCCTATCACCTCGGGCCGTAGGTTGGGGGAGAACAGGGTCGCCACTCCAGCTTGTCGAATCATGAAGTGGCTGAAGTAGACCCCATCCCCCAACTCCAGCCGCCAGCTGTCCTTGGCGGTCGGATCCATATGGGTCTCCTGCAGGAAAACCACAGAGTACCCCACTTCCCGAAGGTAAGAGAGCACCTGGGACCTGCGGAGAGCCATCCTACAGCCCCTGGTGTTCAAAGTTGCAATAATGAGGGGCATCATGCGGAGGGCTGGGGGGGTGTGGGTTCCTTGTTGGCGGGGGTGTTCGCAGCCCCCAGCGGGTCGCGCAACAATCCGTGACCCATCCAGTAAGTGAGTAAATCGTCACGGAAGCTGCAGGCCCGCCCGTAGGCCGTGGCACCGTGCCTTCCTTTTCCCTTTACCCTCCTTTATAAGGGCCTGTGTGGCCTGGAGGATTTGATCAAAGTCCCCCCATAGCTGGAGAGCTAGCTGTACCCTGTTGCGGGAGCCACAGATGTCTTCTAAAAACTGTCACAACGCTTTTCGCAGCTCATGGGGGGGTAGGGTTGCGATTTCCGGGTTATTCCCTGGTGGGGCTCTTGGTGCAGCCTCATGGTCCGCTGAGGCGGGCAGGCAGGGTGCAGACCACCGATGGGGCATCTGACAGGCTAAAGTTATTAGGTCCGTCTCAAGCCTTGGGGTAAAAGAGGATAGCGGAGTGAAAATTGCAGCTCCTAATGGGTCGCGGCAGGAAAATGCAAAGGCTGCTCCTTGGGGGGGATCCGCAAAAAACGGGAAAGAAATAACCCCAGGGGCGGCAATAGCATTGCAGGAGGAGGTGGATTGGGCAGGGACAGGGGTGGGGGTGGGGGCGGGGGCAGAGGAGAGGCTCTGGGCTTCGGGAGGCAAGCAGCTGAGAGGTGGTGCCTCCTGAACAGATTTGAGGGTTAAGGGGTTGGGGAGGGGGCTCCCAGTGATGCTAGGCGCAGGCTCTGTGGTGGATTTGGCAGCCATGGCTTCAGGTGGTGGACCATCTTCTGCAGGGTGCTTGCCCGGGAAGGCGGTTAGGGGGAGGTAGCATGGGGAAAGGGGGACTGGGGTAAGGTTGCCCAGATTGAGGCCAGCCGGCAGTAGGTCATTCTCTCCCTGGGTGACTGGGGTCAAACCTAGGGCCTCGATCTCCTCATACATGGAGGAAAGGTTGTCTTCTGCCAGCCCGGGGGACTCCCCTCTGGCACCCGCTCCGATGGTCGCTTTGGGATTTCGCGGGGGGTTCGGGTGATATTCGGGCAGAAGGGGCTTCCTCAGGGGTCTCGGAGGGGAGGGTCTCCCGTGGAGCACTCCTCTTCCAGTGCTATTTTGGTCTTCCCCTCCTGACACTGGCAGATGGGTCTCTCTCGTGGCATAGCGGAAGGCTCAGTGTCAGTGCCTCCCTTCCTGGTCTTCCAGGGGGCCTCCGCATCGGATGGGTGCAGCGGAACTCGAGCCTTCCGCTTGCCTCGCTTTCCCTGGACTAGGGTCCAGCCCTCCATAGCATCGTCTGGGGGCTGGTTAGCAGGGGTTGTGTCGGGGGGGCAGAGGTGGTGGTTCAGGGGCTCGGGGGGGGAACGGTGAGGCAACATGAGGGGGGGGCGGTTCTCCTGGGGGGGGGCCCTCTCCTATGCCCGGTAATATCTTTGCTGCACCCTCCTCCATAGGCTCTGCTGGATTGTTAACAGCAAGGGTGGGGCTCCCTCGCTCGTCTGGGCGTTGTAGGGGAGGTGTCTCTTGGGCCCAGGCAGGAGCAGTGGTGGATTGAGCAGGAGGAGAGGTGGTTTCAGATCTCGGGCGGCCAGGGGCGTCAGCAACGACAGAGCCGATGTCCTGCCAGGTCTTGGGTGCCCCTCCCCGCCGGGCCAAGGGGCAGTCTCTTCGGACATGCCCCGCTGTCGGCAGAGGTAGCACCGGGCCTCTCCTGTGGAATAGTAGACCCGATAGCGGGCTGCCTGGTAGGGACTAGGAAGGACCCCTCGAGCACCTCTCCGTCATGCGCCGGCGGCGGCGGTAAAAGCTGCACTTGCCGGTGGAACAAAAGGACGTGATGGAGGGTGGGGTCCTTGCAGCCCAACGGGAGAGGGCTGATGACAGAAACGGGTTTCCCCAGGGTGGAGAGAGTGGGTAACAGGGCGGCATTGGGTAGAAAAGGAGGGATGGAGGTCAGGACTAGGCGGACGCCCAGGTCTTCGCGGCTCCAGGGGGACAAACACCCCCCCACCGCTGGCCCTTCTCCACTGCCTCCTGGGCGGCAGCCTCCGATGCTAAGAAAAAGACGACCTTCCCATACATTTTGGAGGCTGCCACAATAGCTGTGGGTCCTACCACCCTCGCCAACGCCTGCACGTATGTCTCCACGTGGGGCGAGGCGGGCACCAGGAGGCAACGGACGCCATGCTTCCTGGTCATAGTGGGAAAGGGGCCCTGGCCGCTATTGATGGTAGTGAAGGTGGTGGGTGGGCGAGATGACGAGGCGGCAGGCGGGGGGGGCTGCCACCGCCTGGGCATACACCCTGGGTGCCGGGGGAGGGACGCTTGCAGAGCTGGTGGAGGGAACAGCGGGGAGGGACGTGATGGTCGATGATGAGGCCACAGCGGTGGGGGCAGCCTCTGCCATGGAGGGCTTGGTGGTTGTGGTGGGGCCCTTCCCTTCTTCGCACCCTGGCCTTTCCAGCTAACCGGAGGGGCTTTCCTAGAATCTGGGGGGGAGGTGGGCGTAGCAGCGATAATAGTCACACCGGTGCCTCCGGCTGCCGATGCCCCAGCGGGGGCAGTGGCAGATGTTTTGGCAGCAGTGGTGGGGAGGGGGGCTTGGGGGTTGGGCAGGGGGGTAGGTGGGGGAGGGGCAACAGAGGTTGTTAGAGGGGCCTCACCCCTCTCATTCCCCGCCATTGTGAGCAGGGAGAGACAGGGAGACACCAGAAGGAGGAGGGGGGAGGGGGAAGCAGATTAACCACTTCTCCCTGTTGGGCTGCAGGCAGGGCGGGGGGCCAAATGGGTTGGATTGGACAGGGCAAGGAAACAGGAGTTGGGGTCAGGTAGTGGGGTAAACTGTGAGGTGGGCAGTCCGGGGGGGGGGAACGCGGACCCACGCGCGTTTATCCAAAGAGTCTCGTTTGGTCAGCTGTTGTGTCTGGTCCTGGTGATGGAATTCAAAGCAAGCAGTTGAGGCTAGAGACAGACGGCAGGTTGCCAGCAGGGACGGATGGGGGGGTGCCGTGACGGTTGCAGTAGTGTTGGGGGGGGCACCGATGGATCGGGGGGCAGCTCCGTGCCACACCCCCTGTGCCCCTACAAATGCAGTTAAGATGCAGTCAAACTCCCCCCACACGAGAGTACAGTTCAAAAGTTACTCAGTCTTACGGCCCCCTCCACGATGATTTGTAGCTTCCCCGGCAATGTCTCTGTCAGCTGTCTTCTCTCCCGATCTTTATGGAGCATTCAAAAAATGCCAAGCAAAGATAAGAAGACGATTAATTGCGGGTCCACAAACAAACAGCAAAACGGTTGGGTCTGGGGGCATCCACTCCCCTCCTCCGGGGAGTGGGTCGACAGTCCTCTCCCCCTCCTCCGGGGGTTGCAGCTGAAGCAATAGCAGTGTCTGAGGCAGGCGTGGGGGGGTTGGCAGGAAAGCTGGCAGCCAACCAGCACTCGAACGGCAGCAAAGAAAGACAGCAAAAAAAAAAAAAAACGAAGAAAAAGTGTCTGGTCCGGTCGCGGGGGGGAACTAAAGCAGGGGCAAAAAGCAAGGAAAGCCCAGGCCAGAGGGCAGCAGGAGAGTGCCAGAAGGGAGCCTCCTTCCCTGGAGAGGGAAGAAAGTTTACTATACGTTAATTAAAGCACCTGAAGCCAGTCACATGATAACACCCCTCCCTCCCCGCTTCAATCAGACAGGAGGAGGAGTTGAAGCAGAGTGGATTGGTGTTGGAGCAGAGAGCAGTTTGGAGGCATTGAAGCAGAGTGGATTGATGTTGGAGCCGAGAGCACTTTGGAGGGAAGCAGAGGAGAGTTTGGAGAAGTGCTGCCGTGGGCTAAGAAGACCAAGACCCTAGGTAAAGGGATATCTGGTTTGTGCAGAGAGAAGGCAGGAAGCCTCACAAGCTGAAGGGCAGGAGAGGGAAGTAGCCCAGGGGAAGGAACTGCTAGTTCAAGCGGTTTACCGCTATCCCTAAGGCCCCTGGGTTGGGACCCAGAGTAGAGGGCAGGCCCGGGTCCCTCCATCTCCACTCCCCTCCTCTAGGACACTAGTGGGGCAGTTAATACCCCAGTTCAGGGGCAAGAAGTGGTGCTCTGCACACCACCCCAAGAAGAGAAAGCGCGAGACCATCATAGTAGTGCCGGCAATTTGCCACAATAGAAAAAGTGTTTTGTGTCAAATTCTGGAGAAAGTCAACTTCAAAGCTCTCGAATAAAATATTGCTGCACTTTCCACATAATCTACTAGCTTTTTTGTGGTGGCAAACTCCCAGAAAATATACCCTTCAGTATATCTCTCCCTTCTGCTTTTTATCCTCTGTTTGGAAGCCCTCTGGATGACTGATTCCACATTCATGTGGAAAAAAAACTTATTTAATGCACAGCAGAGCCCACTTTTTACTGACAGCAAGAAATATTAACATTCTTTGGCCTTTTATATTCCAGGCACCTTGAAGGACCTCTTTGTATAGCCCTACCTCTGTGAGAATAGTTTGCTCCCCTAAAGCTGATCATTAGGCGATCTCTTCATTTTTATATAGCTTTTGGTTTTTAATTTTTATAAGGGGGAATGGAAGAAATAGAGAAGTGTGATCAACAGAGATGAGATAATGTGTTTAACAATAAGTAGTTTAAAACAATATTGATGAGCTGATGGTGTTCATGGTGTTCATTCACATGCAGCTCCAACAAGAACAATTTAACTTGAGCATGAAACGGGAAAGTGTAAAACAGGAGAGAAAATATTTCCTGCCACCTACCCAAAGAGGAGAGATCTTATGATAAGATGAGACAAGGGTTGGCAGCACCCACATTCAGCAAAAGGAGAGATTGTGGAGCCATGTAAGCTTTAGCCACATGGGTGTCAGAGCTGAGCTAGCAGTAGCCCTGTACAAATAGGACTGTGCTAAGTTCTGCCCTCAGCTATGGCCACGCTACCTCACTGATTCAAGCTGTATATAGCTGATGGCAGGACTTGGCCTTGTGTTTGCTAGTGTAATTTTAGAATGTTTTCCTGATCAATGTGGACAGCAAATGTTTTCCCCTTGATAACTGTGCTATAAATTACTGCCATAAGTAGCTATAGCATGACTATGTCAACCACGGTTCTAACACATTCTTTTCAGATAAGACTCTTATCCGCATTCATCAGGGTAACCAAGGTAGTACCTTATTAGTAACAGTAGTTTTTAAATGCTGGGGCAGAACTCAAGTCTGATCCCAGTGTGGCTGGGTCTTAAATATCTGGCCTAGAAGAGATGCTCTCAGCAGATACAGAACTGCTTGGTTTCCCCCCTGGTGACTTCAAGCTAAAAACACCCTGCTGGCTGAACTTTGGTGCTGCTTTTAGACACCATTGATCAATAATGAACCTAGAACATGAAGGCTAAGTACTCAGCTCAATGGTAGACTCTGGTATATAGTGCAGACCAAAAATAATAATAGGAAGACAGAGATACGACAGCAGAGCTGAGGTTCACCAAATCTAGCTCCAGTTTCTGGTTGTTTCACTGAAGCTGTCCTATGTCATTTTTAGTGTCTGTGTGTATTGGGGGTAAGGTAGAGCAGAGATGTCTACCTAATCTGTGTTTGTACAATGCCTACTACGATAGGTTCTTGGTCCATGACTAGAGCTCCTAGGCACTCCCAGAATGCAAATCATCAATCATCATGTCTCCAGTGCCATGACTGCAATGTTTTTCACTATTTCCAGGAAGTTAGTGAAGTCACGTGATCAAGGGAATTGCTTCCAGATCAAGAAGGGGGCTTTCGTTACACTAAATTCCTCCTCCCAAGCCCAGGAACATATCAGACTACTCATAGGCAGACTGGTATTGCCGTGCGCCCAATGTGTTATGGGATCTTCAGCAGACCATTTCAGCTTTTCTGGATCCATCAGTTAAGCACAACACTGATGGCTGCTTCTGGAAATAAAGCTGCACAGGGTTTAGTTTTAAAAGGCTGGTTGCTGAATAAGAATAATTGCCATGTTAACTACAGATAATGTGAGATAGCTGAGCCCTTCAGAAATCCCAACGGTGTAATGATACCGAAATCCATCAAGTGTGAATGTGCAAGAAAACAAACAGTCCAAATCCTGCAAGTAGGTCTTGGAGAGAAAGTTCATCAACACGTTGAAAAACAAGGCTTTGTTTCTTCTGTTCAGGCACTGCTGCACTTCTTTAGTATCTCTGTGAATTGAACAGAGGCCCTGATTCAACAAATGTTTAACTGTATTTATATGTTTAAATTTAAGCACATGGCTAAATGTTTTCCTGAGTCAAACCCCTCGTTCTTACAGTGAGCATTTCTTTACTTGTCAGCATGATGCTTTATTCTTCATTTTGGCAGGTCAGGCATGGACTTCTTAAAATCATATATCTTTTCTTCCAGTGAATCAATATAAAATAATGTTGGCATCTTCTCTCTACCCACTGTGTTAAATAATAACATAAATGCTAAGACATTTTTGTTTCTTTTCAAATTTAAGGTGCTTGGTACTTCTGTATATATGGGAAAAACACAAAACAAATTTGAAGTCCAGCAAAACCCTTAAGCACATGCTCAACTTTAAGCACATGAGTAGTCTCATTGGTGTCAAAGAGAATAGTTACTTGTTTAAAGTTAAACAAGTACTTAAGCGCTTTGCTGGAGGTGGATCTGTGTGTGGGAACTTAGATTTTTCAGAAGAGTTCATCACCTAAGAGCACCCACTTAGGTACCTGAATGAAGTGACCAGTACCCAGGTGCTGCCACTGGGAGATGCTGAGCTCTTGAAATTGTGGGTGCTAAACATTTTTGAAATTCTGTCCCTTTAGTTTTAAGTCCATCTTGGGAGCACTGTATGATACATTCATCTCAGTGGTTCATTGACTACATTCCTGACCAGGTAAACTGTGTGTGTTTTTAAATCCTGAAATCCTGAAATATCATGTCCCCCTGGTATTTCTCTTCCTGGTATTTCCTCACTTAATATACTTCCTCAAAAAGCAATAATAATAATGAATTGAGTGGCAGACCTAAACTGATGTTCATAGTAAATACTACATAAAATAGATTTTAATTGTATCTGTGTTGAGGTCCTGGCATTCTTGTCTGGAAGTCCGGCATTTGGATTGATTTGTGTTTGGGAACAGCAAGGTTTTAAAAAAATACAGCTCCATACAATCCATGAAACCTGGAGTCTGGATGGTTTCTGATACTTAGAAGAAGGTGGAAAATCTCACATGGACTGAAATGGTACAGGATTATGCCCATAAAATCATTCACCTCTAGGTAGCTGGTGTCAGTCCAGCCCAGGTTGGTAGTGAATGGAGTTGTTGCGACATCCTGGGCATTTGATAGTCCACTATATGTGAAGTGAGAGTGTTAGTCCTATTCCAATTCCCGGTAAGCAGGTCTCCACATCACACATGCCACCACAACTGACACAGACATATGGCAATCTCATGAACATTCTCAGCAGAGGCACCAATGACTGGAAGGGGATGGAAGCTGAGCTGTTATACCTCTTGAAATGATCCCTGCAGATCAGAATCAAGGTATATTGGCTGGGCAGTGTGGGGAAACCTCTTCAGCCACACCCATCCAGTAGTGTCAATGACAATGACACATGTACGAGAACTTGAACCTTTTAGTCACTGCTGGTGATTTGTCTTTAGAGACAGCTGATATCTGACTATTTCAAAGGCTAATGCTACCACTCATTTTAAGAAAATCATCTTTCTTTTCCTATCTGACAGTTTGTAGCAGTTGGTAACCCTGTTCCAGGCAACAGGAAGATGTAAAACGAGTCATGGTCAAACCTCAAGAAGTGTCGAGGTTCGTTTCAGCTGGAAGAATTAGATGAAGGTTTGGATGCTTATCCAAAACTTATTCAAACAGCTTGGGTCTGCCAATTGACTTGGAAATGTTGTGAGATGAGGGTTCCTTGCAGCTTTTCAGCACTTGTGTTCCTAGCCAGAATCAGGAACTGCAAAAACAGAGTGAGTGTTTTGCCCTGTTCTCCAGAGACGAGTCAGAGAAAAAGCTCCCATTCTTTTCCCTTCAACTTTCTTCTTCCTGAAGCACTCAGAGAATGAAACTGTTGAACAATAGTTTTGGTATAAGAATACATGGATGATTTTACTTAAAGATGCTTACCTGGCTTCAAGAGTAATCACTATTAATCATGTATTAATTAATCACCAACAATATGCAAGGCACAAAATGAAAACAGTCACTGCCCCAAAGAACTTATAGTCCAATAGCCAGAAACAGAGAAGATTGCAGACATGGTGGGGAGCTAAGAGGAAGGAGTAACCTAGATGTCCCAATTGGTTCACTTCTTGTATGCAACACAGAAGACTCTTAACCTTCGAGGACCTCTGTTTCCTGCACAACAGATTAAATTCTCCTCTCATTTACCCCATTGCAGTCTCATTCAGTTCAGTAGGATCCTAAAAGTGTGACTGAGGGCAGAATTTGGAAATCTGTCTTCTTCATTCATAGCAAAACTGATGCTTTATCTTTTATAACCTCATTTTTGTGCTGGCTGGGCAGTTACCTGTTGCTAGTAGCACAAATGATCAGAATCATGTCCTTGCTAAAGTCAGCCAACAAGATCTTTATGACTTCTAGTTATTTGAAGCCATATGGACTATCTACCTCCCAAGAGCAAATGGCAATAAGTTGGAGAAATAGACTCCCTCCCCTTAACAAGAAATAGAAAGTGTTCACCTAATGGGCATGTCATAAATATAAAGGGAAGAGTAAACCCCTTTAAAATCCCTCCTGGCCAGAGGAAAAATCCTCTCACCTGTAAAGGGTTAAGAAGCTAAAGGTAACCTCGCTGGCACCTGACCAAAATGACCAATGAGGAGACAAGATACTTTCAAAAAGCTGAGAGGAGGGAGAGAAACAAAAGGTCTTTGTCTGTATGTATGCTGCATTTGCTGGGGATAGAACAGGAATGGAGTCTTAGAACTTTTAGTAAGTAATCTAGCTAGGTATGTGTTAGATTATGATTTCTTTAAATGGCTGAGAAAAGAACTGTGCTGAATAGAATGACTATTCCTGTCTGTGTGTCTTTTTTGTAACTTAAGGTTTTGCCTAGAGGGATTCTCTATGTTTTGAATCTAATTACCCTGTAAGGTATATACCATCCTGATTTTACAGAGGTGATTCCTTTACTTCTATTAAAAGTCTTCTTGTAAGAAAACTGAATGCTTTTTCATTGTTCTAAGATCCAAGGGTTTGGGTCTGTGGTCACCTATGCAAATTGGTGAGGATTTTTACCAAACCTTCCCCAGGAAGTGGGGTGCAAGGGTTGGGAGGATTTTGGGGTGAAAGACGTGTCCAAACTACGTTTCCCAGTAAACCCAGTTAAAGTTTGGTGGTGGCAGTGGAAATTCCAAGGGCAAAGGGTAAAATTAATTTGTAACTTGGGGAAGTTTTAACCTAAGCTGGTAAAAGTAAGCTTAGGAGGTTTTCATGCAGGTCTCCACATCTGTACCCTAGAGTTCAGAGTGGGGAAGGAACCTTGACAGGGCAGATGAAGAAGCTGGCAGGTTAAATGGCAGGTTAATATGGCCAAATTTTTTTTTTTGGTGTGAAATTATTTTAACATGATTTACTAGACTGACAGAAACGCTATAATTAGCAGAGAGCCAGACCAGTGCCTGGGTCTATGCCACTGCGGATTGATTCTGCATAGTGTAGATCATTACATAAAAAAGAAAATTCACCTTAATCCAAGCATTGACAATCAGACTTGAAATTCTGTTGGTGAGATCAGGCTAGCTCCTCAGCTGGTGTGAATCAGCATGCCTGCACTGGCTTCAATGGGGCCACACAGATTTATGCCAGATGAGGCCCTGGCCCACAGAATTTAACTCTAGATATTACACACACCATACATGGCACATGCAGGAGACAGGGACTGCATGCTAGAACCTTCCCAACAGCCTGTGCAGCTGTACAAGGGCTTCCTACACCAGGAATCAAGATTCCAAAAGGAGATTGGATCATGGCCCTTAACTCCAGCACCAGTTCAGAGACCCGGTGGTGCGGAATAAGTGCACTGAGTGGCAATCTGCATGCACTCCATGGGCTCCTAGAAAGCCCAGGAGAGATTTTAGTTTAGACTTTCAAAGAGAAGAAATTTGCATTATCTCTCTTCTCTTAAGTTTTTAGCATGAGCCTGATGGACAATGTGAAGTTCATATATTAGCTACTATATATGAGTTGCTTTTTTTATTACAACATGCTTCTGTGGCACACTGCTTTCTACAGCTCCAACCATTTCCCTTCTTTGATGGCTGTCCGCCCTCTGTATTTGACTATGACAAAGTTATTTTGGCAGATGCATTGATAAATTCCTATCGGAATTTATTTTCCTTCTAATCCAGCATTAGAGCATATTTTTGCAGCACTTTGAATAACTCCCCTCACAAATTATGACATACATATTTTATGAAGTAGCTTATGTGATACAGCATGGCCAGAAGGCAGCAGGAGAGTGATATAGGAGAGATATGTAAGCCCCAGGATGAGGAGAAGCCTTATTTCCTGTAGAGGGAAGAAAGGTTGTTTCAGATTAATTAAAAGCACCTGAAGCCAATTAGAGCACCTGAAGCCAGTCACCTGAAAAAAAAAAACCCCTGCTTCAATCAGCCAGGGAAAGGAGTTGGAGCAGAGTGGTTTGGAGGAGTTGAAGTAGAGGAGAGTTTGGAGAAGTGCCATGGCTGGCTAGAAGACCAAGACCCTAGGTAAAGAGACACCCGGCTTGTGCAGAGAGACGGCAGGAAGCCCCACAAGCTGAAGAGCAGGAGAGGGAAGTAGTCCAGGGGAAGGAAGCACTAGTGCAAGTGGTTTGCCACTATCCCTAGGGCCCCTGGGCTGGGACCCAGAGTAGAGGGCAGGCCCGGTCCCTCCCTCTCCATTACCCTTCTCTGGGTTACTAGTGGGACAGTAGATATCCAGTTCAGGGGCAGGAAACTGCGCCCTAAACCCCACCCCCCACAGGAAGAGGAAGTGTGGGACCCATCATAATCATGCCGGCAATTTGCCACATGAGGTGTCAGGGGTGGGATTTCCACGCTGGGGACTTAAACCACGATCAGCCAAAACCATCCTGTTCCCAAGATGGACGACGTGGTCAAGGCTCTAATACAAGCCACTGCGGCCCAGCAGGAGGCTACCCGAATCCAAGCAACCACCCAACAGGAGGCGACTGGGGTGCAGCAGGAGACTAATCAGCTGTTAATGAATCAGGCTGCCCAGAACTGAGCTTTACTACAGGAGCTGGCAAACCAGATGAAGGCCCTTATGGAGCGGAACCACAATTGCAATGCAACCTGGACTATACGGGCCAGCCACTGCCTACAGAAAATGACATGGGAGGATGATGTGGAGGCATATCTCCTGTCATTTGAGAGAACAGCCCTGCGTGAGGCCTGGCCCCAAGATCAGTGGTCTGGTATTCTTGCCCCATTCCTGTGTGGAGAGGCCCAGAAGATCTACTATGATATGGCTGCAGAGACTGTGGAGGATTACCCCCAGCTGAAGGCAGAGATCCTGACCAGATCCAGAGTAACAACAGCGTTGCGAGCCCAGAGGTTTCATGAATGGCAGTATACAGAAGACAAGACATCCCGATCGCAATTGTTTGACCTGATCCACCTCACCCGGAAATGGCTGTACCCTGAGGCCCTCAGCTCTGAGAAAAAGATGGAGCTCCTGGTACTGGACCGGTATATGAGGGGGCTACCACCAGGCCTTCGGGCTTGGGTTGGCCAGAGTGACCCCTCTACCTGTGATGAGTTGGTCTCCCTCGTGGAAAGACAGCTGGCAGCCCATGAACAATTCCAGACCTCAGGTGGTGAGACACGGCAAACCAGGAAGCCAGCCCCAAACCCAAGGCCCCAGATTGTCGAGAACTACAGAAGAACCGTAACTGGGAGGAAAGACACTGAGGAATGGCCCGAGGCCAAGAAGGGACCTGGGGGTTTGGGAAGAGAGGGTTGGGGGGGCCTACCGAATAGCCCCAGGCAGAGGGCAGCAACCGGGATAAGGGGTCAGTGTTACGAGTGTGGGGAGTTGGGGCATATAGCAACCCAATGCCCCAACAGGGAAGAGCCTGGCAATCTGGGGGATCCTGGGGAACAATGTGGCCTAATCAGCCTGGTAGGGGTCGCAATGACCTCACATGGGTATACAAGGTCAGTAAAAATGAATGGTATTGCAACCATAGCATTAATAGATTCCGGGAGTGCTGTCACGCTGGTCTCTGGGAAGTTGGTGGGGCAAGACCAACTAAACTGGGCTAAAACCACAGGGGTAACTTGAGTTCATGGCACCGTAAATTTCTACCCCACAATCCCAGTACGGATTGAGATCCAGGGGAACACTATCAGGGTAACTGCAGGGGTGGTCCCTAGCCTCCCCTACCAGGTCTTAATTGGTAGGAACTTCCCTGGGTTTGAGAACTTACTCCCTCCAGTAGAGCCAAGGGAGGGTAGCAACCCCCGGACTAAGACGGAGGCACCAACAGATAGCCTCACCCCAATTTTTGCCAAATTTGCCCCAGAGCTATTTTCATCCCCCGGGAAACCCCGAAAGTCTAGGCGGGAAAAGAGGGCAGATAAAAGGCTAGGAACCAGGATTCTAGCAGAGAACCAGAAAGCCTCTCTTGTTGCTAAGCGAACCCATTCAGGAGGCCAAGAGACAATTCAGGCCAGTGAGGACTAGGAGGCGGTTCCTAGCCCAAGTACGGGAAACCCAAGGGGCACAGTAGAAATAGGTTCCATGGAGTTAGGTCAGATCAGTACCGCACGTGAGAATTTCAGGCATAACCAAGCCAATGACCCGCTATATGCAAATGTGAGGGAGGAGGTAGTGGAAGTAAATGGCATACCCATGGAAGAAAAGACTAAAGGCCCAAGGCCGTATTATGTGATCAAACGTGATCTGTTGTACCGAGTAGTTCAAATATGAGAGGAAGAAGTAGAGCAGTTCTTAGTCCCACGGAAACACACAAGGGTAGTACTAGAGTTAGCTCACAGTCATTTATTTGGGGGACATCTAGGAGTAGACAAGACACTTGATAGAGTCCTAAGAAGATTTTATTGGCCAGGAATACGCATGGAGGTCCAACGCTATTGTACCTCCTGTCCAGAATGCCAGTTGCATAGCCCCCAACCTCACTTGCGGGCCCCATTAGTACCTTTGCCTATTATTGAAGTCCCTTTTGAAAGGATAGCCATGGACCTAGTGGGCCCACTGGAAAGATCAGCACGGGGCCACCAAAATCTATTAGTCATCCTTGACTATGCCACACGGTATCCAGAAGCCATTCCTTTAAGAAACCCCGCATCCAAGGCAATAGCAAAAGAACTACTCCAGGTTTTTGCCAGAGTGAGCATCCCTAAGGAGATCCTGACTGACTAAGGAGCCCCTTTCATGTCAAAATTAATGTACGCTGCTCCGCATCCATGCCATATGGACCTCAGTCTACCATCCTCAAACAGACGGCCTGGTCGAGCAGTTTAACCACACCCTTAAAGGTATGATCCGGAAGGTGGTAGTGCAGGATAGAAGAGACTAGATACCCTTCTACCATACCTAATGTTTGCAATACGGGAAGTACCCCAGGCGTCCACCGGTTTCTCTCCCTTTGAGCTACTATACAGACGCCACCCATGCGGAATATTAGATATTGCCAAGGAAGTTTGGGAAGAACAACCCACCCAGGAAAGAATATCGTTGAGCACGTGACACAGATGAGAGAGCGAATAGCTTGAGTAACCCCTATAGTATGAGAACATTTGGAAAAAGCACAAGAGACCCAGCAGACATATTACAACCGCCGGGCGAAAGTACGGAGATTTCAGCCAGGAGAATGGGTGATGGTGCTAGTGCCAAGAGCGGAAAGCAAACTCCTGGCCAGCTGGCATGGGCTGTATGAGATAGTGGAAGCCGTTGGGGAAGTGGGCAATAAGGTCAGATAGCCAGACCACCAAAGACCAGAGCAGATGTACCATGTAAACTTACTGAAGCCCTGGCATGACCGAGAGACATGCCTGGTCATTCGGAGAGCTCCACCTCAGATGGACGACCCACAGGGGCAGGTGAGGATATCCCCCGAGTTAGCCCCAGATCAACAAACAGAGGTCACTGATATGATCCAATGGAACCAAGATGTGTTCTGTACATAGCCGGGCCATACGACACTAGTCCGACATCATATTGTCACCAGGCCTGGAATAAGGCTGACGATAAGACCGTACTGGATACCGGAAGCTAAAAGAGAAGAAATTAGGACAGAAGTGAAGATGATGTTGGAACTTGGGGTTATTGAAGAATCCCACAGCCAGTGGTCCAGCCCTATCGTCCTAGTACCCAAGCCTGAGGTTTTGCAATGACTTCCGGAAGTTGAATGAAGTATCCCAATTCAATGCCTATCCGATACCACATGTCGACGAGCTAGTTGATCAGTTAGGCAAGGCCCGAAACCTAACCACTCTGGACCTGACCAAAGGATATTGGCAAATTCCCCTGGCCAAGAACGCCAAGGAGAATACTGCTCTCTCTACACCTGATGGCCTGTTCCAATACACTGTCCTCCCTTTCAGACTCCATGGGGCCTCTGCAACATTCCAACGACTAATGGATAAATTGCTGCAACCCCATGCCAGGTGTGCCACTGCCTATTTAGACAATATACTCATCCATAGTCCTGACTGGGAAACACAACTAGGGAAAGTAGAAGCGGTACTAGACGCCCTGCGGAAGGCCGGCCTTACTGCCAACCCTCTCAAGTGCATGATAGGACTAGCTGAAGCCAGATACCTCAGGTACTTAGTAGGCTTGGTAAAACCCCAATGGAACAAAGTGGAGGCAATACAAGATTGGCCTTGGCCAGTCCGTAAAAAGCAGGTAGGAGCATTTCTTGGGTTAGTAGGGTACTATCGGAGATTCATCCCTCATTTTGCCACAAGAGCAGGGCCATTGATGGACCTGATAAACACTCGGGGCCCCAAGATAGTAAAGTGATCTGATGCAGCAGAAGGAGCATTCGCAGATTTAAGGACAGTCCTTTGCTGCTACCCAGTACTCATAGCTCCAGACTTCAGGAAAGAATTCATCCTACAAACAGATGCCTCGGAGGTAGGGCTAGGAGCTGTCCTTTCACAAATGGTAGGGGGGGAGGAACACCCGATCCTGTACCTCAGCTGGAAGCTCCTCCTCAGGGAACAAAAGTACGCCGTTGTTGAAAAGGAATGTCTGGCGATAATGGAATGTCTGGGCCATGGAAACTCTCCACTACTACCTACTGAGGTGGCGATTTACCCTGGTGACAGATCATGCCCCACTCCAGTGGATGCACAGAAACAAGGAGAAGAATGCAAGAGTGACTAGATGGTTCCTATCTCTGCAAGATTTCTGAGTACAGCAGAGGGTGGGAAGCCAACACGGCAACACAGATAGCTTGTTATGAAAGCATTGTCTCTCATCCCAAGTAGCCCAACCCCATGGTGTTGAGCAGCGGGGGAGGATATGTGATACAGCATGGCCAGAAGGCAGCAGGAGACTCATATAGGAGAGATATGTAAGCCCCAGGATGAGGAGAAGCCTTATTCCCTGTAGAGGGAAGAAAGGTTGTTTTAGATTAATTAAAAGCACCTGAAGCCAATTAGAGCACCTGAAGCCAGTCACCTGAAAAAAAACCCCTCCTTCAATCAGCCAGAGAAAGGAGTTGGAGCAGAGTGATTTGGTGTTGGAGCAGAGAGCAGTTTGAAGGAGTTGGAGCAGAGAGCAGTTTGGAGGAGTTGGAGCAAAGGAGAGTTTGGAGAAGTGCTGTGGCTGGCTAGAAGACCAAGACCCTTGTGCAGAGAGAGGGCAGGAAGTCCCACAAGCTGAAGAGCAGGAGAGGGAAGTAGCCCAGGGAAAGGAAGCACTAGTTCAAGTGGTTTGCCACTATCCCTAGGGCCCCTGGGCTGGGACCCGGAGTAAAGGGGGGGGCCGGGTTCCTCCCTCTCCACCACCGTTCTCTGGGTTACTTGTGGGACAGTAGGTACCCTACTTCAGGGGCAGGAAACTGCGCCCTAACCTGCCCTCCCCCAGGAAGAGTGAGTGCGGAACCCATCATAATCGTGCCAGCAATTTTCCACACTTAATATGCTAAAATATGCGCAAATCAGCCTGATTTTGCCTGGAGGCATCTGTCCAAGTGGAAATGATTCTTCAGCCATCTACTATGTTCAGCCTTACAACTGCAGTATTCGCTGATCAGTATTAAACATAGGACATGTCTGAAGGAGTCAGGTGACACTACTAAGATAGATGAATGCTTCGCTCTTGGTTGCGAGTAAATGAACTGGCAGGATATAAAACCCAGACTTTACACTGGGACGAAGGTGATGTTTTGTGCAAAAGGTGAGAAAACTTGGGCATGTATTATTCTCAACGTCGGGTGAAGAGGAAGATTCTTCATTGTTCTCCATGGGATCTGTTTGGCGCTGAGCCTTTTTGCAGATCTGGCCATTTCATTTCGGTAGTTAACAGGGTGCTGAGCACTTGACCACCTGACCCAAGCTTTGGGTGCTGAATACTTCTGAAAAGTCATCTCTTGAAGGTGAATCTTAAGGCTTTAATAAGTAAATTGGGGTTAGCAGCACAAAAAAATTGCCCTCCACTCTGACTGCACTTGTGGAAACACTTTTACCTAAACTCTCCATGAGGAAGAACCCTTCTACACAGAACATGCCAAATCCCCCAGGAAGGCAATTTTGCAGGAAGGATAATGGCACAATAAGCATAGTCCTGATTTCTCCCTCTGCTCCCTGGGACCAGGGATCATTTCCTGAGACCAGTCCACCTTATTAAGAAAAACCCTATGTTATAAGAAGGAGACAAGCTGCCCTTCTTTCTTGAGTTGAGCCTAAGCCCAAAAATGAAAAATGTGAAGCTACCTTTTCATCAGAAAAATGGAAGTGTTCAAAAAACCACAAATGTCTCATTTTAAAAAAATCACTTGAAAAAATTTGACCAGTTCTCCACACAGTTTGCCGCATACCCAACTCACAGCATAGTGCAGTGTGGACACATTAGCATGGCTGTGAGATCCAGGTCCAGCAACTTAAACCCAGGTTTACAATGCAGTGTGGATGCTCAAGCTCGACCTTGCAAACACCCAGCCCACATTCCATAGCCCCAGGTTTAGTGTGCAGTGTAGACACACCCCTAGTCCCTTTCCCTGGAGTGGCAAAGCAGGCTTTTCCCTAGAAATATCTATTGTGGTGCTTTCTCCAACCTGGGCTGGATGTTGGTGATGGAAAGTGTCAGGGTTCCTTCCCCACTCTGAACTTTGGGGTGCAGATGCGGGGATCCGCATGCAAGACCTCCTAAGCTTATTTTTACCAGCTTAGGTTAAAAACTTTCCCAAGGCACAAATTCCACCTTGTCCTTGAACAGTATGCTGCCATCACCAAGTGATTTAGGCAAAGAATCAGGGAAAGGACCACTTGGAGTTCCTGTTCCCCCAAAATATCCCCCCAAGCCCTTACGCCCCCTTTCCTGGGGAGGCTTGAGAATGATATCCTAACCAACTGGTTACAGAGTGAACACAGACCCAAATCCCTGGATCTTTGGAAACTGAAAAAAAAATCAGTTCTTAAAAGAAGAATTTTATTTAAAAAAAAAGAAAAGGTAAAAATCCCCTCTGTAAAATCAGGTTGGAAGATAACTTTACAGGGTAACAAAAGATGCACAAAACACAGAGGAACCCCCTCTAGCCTTAGTTTCCAAAACAAGGATAAACCTCCCTCCAGCAAAGGGAAAATTCACAAGTTGAGAAAATAAAGGATAAACTAATACACCTTGCCTGGCTGTACTTACAATTTCTGTAATACGAGAGACTGGTTCAGAAGGGTTTGGAGGACATGGATTGATGTCCGGTCCCTCTTAGTCCCAAGTCCAAATGAACACAGAAACAAAGAACCCAAAACAAACCCTCCCACCCCCCCACCTCTGATTTGAAAGTATCTTTTGTCCCTATTGGTTGTTTTTGTCAGGTGCCAACCAGGTTATTTGAGCTTCTTAACCCCTTACAGGTAAGGAGGAAGGAGGTTAGGCTATCCTTATGGTTATGACAGAAAGTTTAATGGAGTCTGGATGAAATAGGTTGGAAATGGGGAGAAGGGGAAACAGGAAAGATGTGAGGAATGGGGATGTAAATGTAGCAGTTTTACATTGCAGCCCTCCCATCCCAGTGAGCCCCACTGCCCTTTCAGCTACTGCCTGTATGGTTCTTGTTATTATGGAATCCAGGTGCCAGAATCTGCCCAGCTCTTAAATTGGTGTGTTTCCTCCCTGGGACAGTCTTCATTAGGGGCTGGCAGATTTCCAGTTCCTGCTCCCTCTGCTTTTCCCAGCATCCCAAAGGGGGTGGGAGGAGGACGGCAAGCAAGCAGCACCATCTTCGCTATGCATCAGGTAGTGGTGCTGGCCAGCCATACAGGGATGTGGTGATGGGCTCTACACACCGAAGAAGTAGCCTTCTTCACTGAGGCCAAGTGCCTCCCAGTGCTTCCTCTGGGACTCAGATACATCTGCACCAGCCCTTACTCTTACTCCCAGTACAACAAAGACCCAGGCTGGGAGCCCTCTAATATCGTCCAACAAGCTGATTGGGCGATAGGAGAAAGAAGAAGTCTGACAAGTACAGGTAACCAAGAATCCAAATCTGTTGTCTTCTTGCTTCACAATGCAGCGGAGGCATGCAACAGTAGCCTTCTGCTGATGCTATGGTATAATAATATAAAGCTCTAGCTCAACCACAAGATATGGGCTGGATGCAGAAATCACTGGGCACAATTCTATGGCCTCTGTTATTCAGGAAGGAGATAGGATGGTCCAGTGGTTAGGGTGCTAGTCTGTGACTCAGGAATCCTGAGCTCAATTTCCTGCTGTGCCTCAGACTTTCTGTGTGACCTTGTACAAGTCACTTAACTTTTCTGTGTCTCAGTTCCCAGCCATAAAGTGGGGATAATAGCACTTCCCCAGCTCACAGCAATGTTGTGAGGATAAACACATAGAAGACTATGAGGTGTTTCGAGACTATGGTAATGGGGCTATATATGTATTTAAGAGAGCAAGACAGATAGACTATGTGACCATTATGATCTCTTCCAGATTCAGAAACCTATGAAACACCATCAATATGGGATTCCTAAATCAATCCACTGAATGCTGCCCACAATAATGCTTTGTATCAAGCACAAGTTGGCACAGACTCATCCAGCTGTAGTTACACCAAACCCTTCTGCTAATAACAGTGCAAGTGTTGAGAGCTCACTCAGTGGTATTTTATATAACTTGCCTTTAGGTTGGAATGACTGCTCTTGCCAGCCCAGTGTTGGATGGTGACTAAAATATCTTTGCCTTGGGTGATTTGATTCCCTATAATGGTACAGTGGGTGGCACATTCTCCAAAATAAAACATGAAGAAAGTACCTTGTAGCTCATGTACTCACTGCTATGATTATTAAGAATGGGATTGCAATGCCAGCACATAATCACGTGTACCGTTTGGGCTGACTCCATATCTCTAATTTAGTAGATGTACATTACAGCAGATGTCAACACGGATGTGTGTTATTTTCAATGATGCTGGGATGGTGGCACATTATCAGTAAATTAGGAGTGGCTGTTAAAGCTGAGAGCTGGGGTGACTAAGTTGATATTTTAAAAATCTCCTTCTTGGGTCAGATTTTAAGCTGAGAACAGGCAACACAAATCTGGAAAATAAAGGAAAGGGTCAAATGTGTGCACTTTATTATTAGTATGATGGAAGAAGTATATAGAAAGAAGTATATAGACGGTAAGCTATTGTCTGCAGTAATAACAGCTTCTTGTTAGGTATTCAGTGAACATCCTGTTCCAAGATTTCCTGTGCAAACAAATATGCTCAAGTTGTTTTTTCTAGCACTGTGTATAAATATTGAGTAGTTATGAGTGCCCAAATGACATGTGTCTTTAACCACTACAAGATTATTAATGCTTATTATGACAATTTAATAATGTTCTGAAATGATTGATCCAATTACCTTTCTCTGGGGGTGATAAATGAAGGCTTCTTCAAAAACATGTGTACTGGTAAATGGCATAGGATGGGATGTCTTTGGAGTCTGATGGACTCTCCTAATGACTTCATCTTTTAAAACTGTCATTTGATTTTCTACTACACCATCTCATTTAAACAAAAGGGTTGTAAAGTGGATGTAATAATATGCAGTCAACTAGCACAGATTAACAAAGTTTGTCCCATAGCCAGATGCCCTGGTTTGAGAACACTTTGTCCTCAGCTCTCACAAATTCATCCTTGGCTTGGTGATCTGGATTGCCCCAGGGGAGTGCAGCTGTCATAGAGATTCATAGATTGAAATTTGGTCTTTGATGTAGTTGGGGCTTGATCCATTGATCACTTTGACATCTGAGATCTTATCCCTCCCATAGAGGGGAAGACAAGCCTGTGAAGCCCCTCAGAGCCCAGGGATGAAGGAGAGTCAAACCCAGAGAGCACACATAGTCATATTTTGAACATTTGCACAATCTACTCTTAACAATGCCTCATACGGGAGGAACTTATTTATTCTGTGGGCAGAGCTTGGCCTGTGGGCAGAGTCTGGGAAACTGCTACTGCTTTTTCTTTTCCAGTTGGAACCCTGCCTGAGTCCATTGCAGGACTGATACTAGGATCTCATTAAGAACAGGAAGACTTGTGGCCCCTTAGAGACTAACCAATTTATTTGAGCATAAGCTTTCGTGAGCTACAGCTCACTTCATCGGATGCAATGAAATGTAGCTCACGAAAGCTTATGCTCAAATAAATTGGTTAGTCTCTAAGGTGCCACAAGTCCTCCTTTTCTTTTTGCAAATACAGACTAACACGACTACTACTCTGAAACCTAGGATCTCATTGTTGTCCTAAACCACAATGGAAATATACATGTAACATACTTCAGCTAATTACAAGAAGTGCAACCTGTTAGGTTTTATTTCTTCCTTTCTTATTTTGCTTAAGGTTTTCTAAAAACACTTAAACTAAAAAAAAAGAACCTGAAACCTTCTAAACACAATTCAGTTCATCACTGAAATGTTGTTTTGATCTAAGTTGGATTCCAGAAAAGCAAAACATCCAGTAGGAGAGTCCATAAAATGGCTAAATGTTTGCTCATTCATGTATGGCAATGTAGGCATATGTCTGTCTGATTCCAAACCAAAGATGATAAGTTAATTTAAATAACTTCCAAGGACAGCCTTTCACAAGATTAGTAAATAAGATGTTTTTAAAACTTATTTTTTATTGTTTTTATATAAAATATAAACACAAAACAAAACATGTAAGTACATGCACAATATGGAAATAGCATATAAATAACAAAATTCAACATTCATTATTTGCAAAAACTAGACCAAAAAAACCCCCCAACCCCAAACAAACAAACAAAAATACCCACCTGAACCCACAGAGGTCATGCAGGGCATCAAAGTGACTAACTAGATAAATAAGTGATAACATAGCCTTTCAGTACTGGGGACTAATATATACTAAACTGCAAAAGTGTGCAACAGTTTCATGTGCGACCAAACATTCTCATATTTTTCCAAGCATTTCTATTAGACAGAATAATTTTTTTCCATTAACGCAATAGTAGAGAGCTCATTACGCAGGTCTGTGTATGAGGGAGGAATTGCAGATTTCCACCTTTCCAAAATAACTCTTTTGACCACTAAAATAATTACGGCAATCCATTTTTACTGTTAACTGGTAATACCGACTCATCCAGCAACCCTACAATACATGAGTTTGGAGAAGGAAAGAAAGTGACGAAGCGTTTGAGAGATCACTGAATATGGTGTACCAGAACACATGCATTTTTGGGCAGGTATAGAGGATGTGCAGAAGGTTGGCATGTAGCTATTTGCATCTCAAACATTCACAGTATGTTGCAAATCTTGCCATAAACAAAAGTTCTGGAGTCCAGTAGCACCTGTTTAATATCTTGTTCTGGAAGAATCACAAGGATAAAGCATTTGAGGAGTCTTTTTCATGAAGCCAGATTCCTCACAGGTTTCTGTTAGCTTTACTATTGCAAGTTCTTTTCCCTATTTTTCTTTGCGACTGAGACTGAGAGGGTAATGCGAAGCATTCAGCCACAGATAAGTAATTCCTGCAAAGTGACTTTTGTTTCCATATTTCTTAACATGTTCTTCTAGAGGCGAGAGAATTGAAACAGATCAATTGTCCCCTATCCTTGCATGAATCCTTGAGCACAGCAGCTGAAAGAAGAAACTGTGAGACAGCAGTAGCTGATATTTGTTACACATGTAATTGATGGAGGCCAGTCTATCCTCTTGTATTACATCTTTAAGTTTTGTGAATCCTTTCTCTATCCAAATTGTCCTTGGCCTTGATCCTGAAGCACGGGTTATCCCACAGTGGTACGAGAAGATAATTAGTAACATTGAATGCTGTAAGCATCGTAATGCGTTGCAGGATGTCCCATGTAAATACAAAGGCTGGATTTTTACTTAAGGGTGTGGGTAGCCTTTTAAGGTATATAAAAGAAGAGGGGGAACCAAATGGCACAGCTAAGCTTTTTTCCTATCTCAAACCAGGCCGGTGTGTATTCAGATCCACCGGAGGGGAACCAGCTTACAGCTTTTTCATTGTTCTTAAGATCCAAGGGTTTGGGTCTGTGTTCACCTATGCAAATTGGTGAGGATATTTATCAAGCCTTCCCCAGGAAAGGGGGTGTAGGGCTTGGGGGGATCTTGGGGGGAAAAGACGTTTCCAAGCGGGTTCTTTCCCTGTTCTTTGTTTAACACGCTTGGTGGTGGTAGCATAGGGTTCAAGGACAAGGCAAAGTTTGTACCTTGAGGAAGTTTTTAACCTAAGCTGGTAAGAATAAGCTTAGGGGTCTTTCATGCAGGTCCCCCACATCTGTACCCTAGAGTTCAGAGTGGGGAAGGGGTATTCTATCTGCTACCCAAGATCCATAAACCTGGAAATCCTGGACACCCCATCATCTCAGGCATTGTCACCCTGACAGCAGGATTGTCTGGCTATATAGACTCCTTCCTCAGGCCCTATGCTACCAGCACTCCCAGCTACCTTCAAGACACCACTGACTTCCTGAGGAATCTACAATCCATCGGTGATCTTCCTGAAAACACCATCCTAGCCACTATGGATGTAGAAGCCCTCTACACCAACATTCCACACAAAGATGGACTACAAGCCATCAGGAACACTATCCCCGATAATGTCACGGCTAATCTGGTGGCTGAACTTTGTGACTTTGTCCTCACCCATAACTATTTCACATTTGGGGACAATGTATACCTTTAAATCAGCAGCACTGCTATGGGTACCTGCATGTCCCCACCGTATGCCAACATTTTTATGGCTGACTTAGAACAATGCTTCCTCAGCTCTTGTACCCTAATGCCCCTACTCTACTTGTGCTACATGGATTACATCATCATCATCTGGACCCATGGAAAAGAAGACCTTGAGGAATTCCACCATGATTTCAACAATTTCCATCCCACCATCAACCTCAGCCTGGACCAGTCCACACAAGAGATCCACTTCCTGGACACTACAGTGCTAATAAGTGATGGTCACATAAACACCACCCTATACCGGAAACCTACTGACCGCTATGCTTACCTACATGCCTCCAGCTTTCATCCAGACCTAACCACATGATCCATTGTCTACAGCCAAGCTCTACGATACAACCACATTTGCTCCAACCCCTCAGACAGAGACAAACACCTACAAGATTTCTATCAAGCATTCTTACAACTACAATACCCTCCTGCTGAAGTGAAGAAACAGATTGACAGAGCCAGAAGAGTTCCCAGAAGTTACCTACTACAGGACAGGCTCAACAAAGAAAATAACAGAACGCCACTAGCCATCACCTTCAGCCCCCAACTAAACCTACAACCTATCCTGAAGGATGACCCATCACTCTCACAGATCTTGGGAGACAGGCCAGTCCTTGCTTACAGACAGCCCCACAACCTGAAGCAAATACTCACCAGCAACCACACACCACACAACAAAAACACTAACCCAGGAACCTACCCTTGCAACAAAGCCCGTTGCCAACTGTGTCCACATATTTATTCAGGGGACACTATCATAGGGCCTAATCACACCAGCCACACTATCAGAGGCTCATTCACCTGCACATCTACCAGTGTGATATATGCTATCATGTGCCAGCAATGCCCCCCTGCCACGTACATTGGCCAAACTGGACAGTCTCTACGTAAAAGAATCAATGGACACAAGTCAGACATCAAGAATTATAAATTCAAAAACCAGTCGGAGAACACTTCAATCTCTTTGGTCACTTGATTACAGACCTAAAAGTGGCAATTCTTCAACAAAAAAACTTCAGAAACAGACTCCAATGAGAGACTGCTGAATTGGAATTAATTTGCAAACTGGATACAATTAACTTAGGCTTGAATAAAGACTGGGAGTGGATGTGTCATTACACAAAATAAAACTATTTCCCCTTGTTTATTTCTCCTCCTACTGTTCTTGTAAAGTGTTGGAAATGGCCCACCTTGATTATCACCACAAAAGATTCCCCCCACCCCCTGCTCTCCTGCTCATAATAGCTCACCTTTCCTGATCACTCTTGTTAGAGTCTGTATGGTAACACCCATTGTTTCATGTTTTCTGTGTATATAAAATCTCCACCATATTTTCCACTGAATGCTTCCAATGAAGTGAGCTGTAGCTCACGAAAGTTTATGCTCTAATAAATGTGTTAGTCTCTAAGGTGCCACAAGTACTCCTTTTCTTTTTGTGGATACAGACTAACACGGCTGCTACTCTGAGAGTTTACACTAGGATGCATTTGGAATGCTATATAATATAGATAAAAATCTGGCAACCCCATGCCTCCGGCTGCCCAGGAGCTTTTAAGAGTAAATTCGTGTGGCCAGCAAGCCTGCTTTTTATCCCATATAAATTGCATGATAAGCCTGTTTATTAGAGCAAAGAGTGAGGGACACAGCTGGAAAGGCAATAGGCTAATGATATAAGTCATCCGTGGACAGATATTCATGTTGGCTATTTCCATTCTCCCAGTAAAGATGGAAGGAGGAGATGCCACCTCTCTACATCCTTGGAAATTTCTTTTAATAAATAGTCCATATTTATAGAAACAATTTTTGGGAAGATTTGGAGAAATTTTACCACCTACATTTGTTATTTCCTTGCATATTTGAAAATGCTGAAACTGATAAGGCTCTGGTCCTTGGGATATATCCATTGCTTGTGATTTAATCCAGTTAATACAAAAACCAGAGATCTTTCCAAAAATATCCATTCAGTTTAATAATGATGGGATCGATGACGATGGTGACTTCAACAGTACAAAAATGTCATCAGCATATGGACTCATTTTGTTGAGTGTCACACCTTCGATGGCTGAGTGCTGGCTTATGTGCATTGCCAGTGGTTCAAGAGAGAGATTAAAAAGGAGTGATGGGAGACAGCCTTGTTATGTCCTTTCTTTTCTAGTTGAAATGTGGGAGAAATAATTCTATTAGTTGACAGTGAGACAAGGGAAGACTGGTATAATATGCTGACCCAATTCAGGAAAATTTGTCCAAATCTAAATTTTTTAGGACAGCCATTAAATAAGGCCATTCAACCCTATCAAAAGCTTTCTCTGCATCTATTGATAAGGCTATGAAGAGAACATCTGACATATGAGCTTGCCAGATCAAGTAAGTGATTTTTCTTGTATTATCAGCAGCCAGTCCTCCTTTAATGAAGCCAACCTGATCTGCATATATAATTGGTGTTCAGTCATGTCACTAATTTTTTTGCAATTATTTTGCAATCTGTGTTCAATAAGGACATGGGGTGGAAGTTGCTACAATTGCAACCATCTTTGTTCTTCTTTAAAATTAAAAGTAATTAAGGCCATTCTCATGTCACACAACACAGTTCCTTTTTGGAATGTGTCAGTGAAGACCTTTGAAAGAATGGAAGATAGCTGATTACAAAATGTTTTGTAGAAATCTGCCAGAAAACCATCCAGCCCAGGGGCCTTGCCAGAATTCATATTTTTTTATAGCCTGTTTGATCTCTTGTGTTGTAAAAGCTTTGTCCATAAACAACACTTTTTCTGAAGTTAGGGTATTAAAAGGTAGGCCTTCAGTGAAATGATCAAAATTATTAGAGTCAAGTTGGTTGTCTTATATAAAGTTTGACAGAATTGCTTAAACTGATTATTTATATCTATTGGTTCAAAGATGGCACACCTGTCTGCTTGTAATAAGGATGAAATATTGTTATTGGCTAACTCCATCATAACTCTTCTGGCAAGTAGCTTACCTGCTTTATCTTCCCATTCTTAATATCTTAAATTTGACTTGGCTGGATAAGCATTCATTATATTTATATTTAGTGTTGAGTAGAGAACATAGGAGGTTTTTATTATTTAGGTCAGTTTTGTTGTTCCCTGCAACTCATCTATTTCCTTGCCCAGAGAGTCTAGTAACTTGAATCTTTCTCTCTTCTTTTGGGGAGCATATTTTTTGCATTCACCCCTTGTCATAAAAATAAAGGGAGGGGTAACCACCTTTCTGTATACAGTGCTATAAAATCTCTCCTGACCAAAGGCATAACCCTTTCACCTATAAAGGGTTAAGAAGCTAAGATAACCTCGCTGGCACCAGACCAAAATGACCAATGAGGAGACACGATACTTTCAAAGTTGGAGGGGGGGAAACAAAGGGTCTGTCTGTCTGTGCGATGCTTTTGCCGGGAACAGATTAGGAATGCAGTCTCAGAAACTCTGTTAAGTTAGTAAGTAATCTAGCTAGAAATGCGTTAGCTTTCGTTTTGTTAAATGGCTGGTAAAATAAGCTGTGCTGAATGGAATGTATATTCCCGTTTTTGTGTCTTTTTGTAACTTAAGGTTTTGCCTAGAGGGATTCTCTATGTTTTGAATCTGATTATTCAGATTTACCATCCTGATTTAACAGAGGTGATTCTTTTACCTTTTCTTTAATTAAAATTCTTCGTTTAAGAACCTGATTGATTTTTCATTGTTCTTAAGATCCAAGGCTTTGGGTCTGTTTTCACCTGTACAAATTGGTGAGGATTTTTGTCAAGCTTTCTCTCAGAAAGGGGGTATAGGGCTTGGGGGGGATATTTTAGGGGAACTCGTCTCCAAGTGGGCTCTTTCCCTGTTCTTTGTTTAACACACTTGGTGGTGGCAGCATGGGGTTCAAGGACAAGACAAAGATTGTACCTTGGGGAAGCTTTTAACCTAAGCTGGTAAGAATAAGCTTAGGGGGTCTTTCATGCAGGTCCCCACATCTGTACCCTAGAGTTCAGAGTGGGGAAGGAACCTTGACACCCTTTATGGTAGCTTTCAAAACTTCCCAAAAGGTGGTTGCTGAGGTAACTTAGTGCTTATTTTATTGTATGAAGTAACATTGTTAGAGAGGCCATGAATATCTTTTTAGATTGAATCTAGTCAGTCTATGAGGAATTCTTTCAATTATGTCCTGGGCTAGGTTCTGCTGTGGACTTCAGTCTCCCCCTTCAGCCTCTTAGGTGATTCAGGCTTATGTCTTTTGTTGCCTTTCATTTTTTCATTGCAGTCCAAATCCAACTGTTTGAAGTTTGTCCAGGGGATTAATTTAAACTGTTATGACAGAAACTTATCTCCAATTTGCTAGGAAAGTAATTACTAGAGACAAATTGATACATGGGGAGTGAGCAGGTCCAGGACTAGGCAGCCATCTTCCTCACAGACACCATGTGACCCCAAATAACATGATCTTAAAGTGAGATGGAGTCTCTTTTTTATAGAGAGTTCTGGGATGACTGGCATCATATTTACAAGTTTTCTGCATTCTCTCTCTCTCTCATTTTCTGCAGAATAACTGTTAGCTCATGGCTTTTTGCTCAATGCCTGACAAATGAAGACAGAGCTGCTTGAAATGTTGTACAGAACTCTAAGCTTTTTAGGTGCCAGGAGTGAAACATGTAATACATTGTCCTAGCAAATCACTCAACAGAAATTTCTTCAGGCATTTTGCTCTCAAGTTTTTATCATTTATTCCTTTCTTTTCATATCTGCTTTGTAATTGTGGTCCTCCACATTAGTGTTTTTGACAGAAGCATTCAGGATCCTTCTAAATCAGTTCTTAAGTAATGGCAGAAGTGAATATCCAGAGCACAGCAGAACTACTCTCTCACCAATCCCTCCCACTTCAGCAATCATTTCCTCTTCAGGAAAATTCACTGTCTTAAAAATGCACTGAATTAGGAAAATTTCATTTGGCCCCTGTGCTTAAGTCCATAGGACAGCATTTAAGCACAGGTTTTCTCATTTAAGTACCTTGGGGGCTGGTTACCAGCAAATGGAGAAATCACCAGAGAACTGCAAGTAGGACTGCTGAGTATGAGGGAACTCTGGTGCAAGATAAGTGGTGTGACTTATGATAAACAGATGCCCAGAATACTTAAGGGACAACTAGACAAAACCATGGTAAGACCAGCTGTTCTGTATGGATCAGAGACATGGGCAATCAAAGAGAGGCACTTGAGAAGCACTTAAGCTGTTGAAATGAGATGTTTGAGGGCAGTGATTGGGTGACGTTGCTGGACCACATGCAGTATGATGCCATAAGGAGTGAGACCAAGGTCTGCTGTATCAGAGAGGAGGCTGAGATGGTATGAGTTGTACAGAGGATGGATGAAGGCAATCCTGTTAAGGAGGCATTTGAGACTAGAGTTTGTGAGTGCAGCATGAGAGGATGGCCAAGAAAATGATGGCTAGACTGTGCATGGGAGGAAGGTCATTCGGAGCATGCATTGGACTGTCAAGACTGGAAAAGAGTGATCCAGTGACCTGAACCCATGCTACCTGGGGAAAAAAGAGAAGAAGAAGATTTAAGCACATCTCTAAATCCCAGAGGTTTCAATGAGACTTATGCATATGGAGGTCCTAGTGATGCTGAGTTTTCTCTGCAAGGATTCTCTCTTTTTCCTGCTCTCATAACACATAATGGGTCCACAAGCATGACACAGAGCTGGGAAAGTGTATTTTTATTTCATAAAATAATGCTGATATTTAGCATTCAGGTAGTCAGTTCCATGCACAACACACCTTAAAAAGAGTACCTAACCCCATCAGGTATCTCAGCATAATCATCCCCATTGTGCAGGGGTGGGACCTAAGGAGACAGGTGAAGTAACTTCTCCAGAGCCAGGATTGGTTATCCAAAAAGTTGGGTATGGAAGCTGCTTGGATAAAACAATAATTGGTCCAAGCCTTAGCTTGACAGAGCAGAATTTTTACTGATGCTACCAAAAAAAAAAAGAGAGAGAGAGAGAGAATTTGGGGGGTGGGAGGGGCATGGAAATTAACAAAAAGAACCACATCTGCATTTCTTGGTTCATTATTATTATTTATTATATTTTTATTGTAGTAGCATCCGGTCAGAGTGGGGCCTGATTGTGCTATTCACCATACAGACATAAAGTAAATGTTATACAGACCTTGAGATTTCCACCCTAGTTTCCAGATCAAAGCAGTTTCGTAGCAGCAATTTGAACTTTTGCATGCTTATCTGAAATGAACCTGCAAACCCCTCACTGCTCAAACAAGGATGAAAAATATGGTGTCTGCTGTGCACAAGGGAAAGTGTATTGGAAATTATGCTATCTACTCTTTCCAAAGGAGTAGATAAATTTGGGTTTGAGTTTTTACATACAGAGGTTGTTTTTCCCTGGTTTAGCACTGGACTGTGATTTACTGCTGCTTGTGGGGTTTCTGAGGTACCTGTGCGCGCTCGCTCTCTCTCTCTCTCTCCCTGTGATCCTATATTAACTTCAAAGAGGCCATCAGCTGTAACTGTACATGCTGCACATAGATCTGTGTCTGTAACTCTTACACATGCAATGGGGCCACTCACATGAGTAAGGATAAGCAAAGGTTTCAAGATCAACTCCATATTACCTGCAGTCCGTCTTTGGAACTCAGGCTGAAATTAATAATTAGGGTCCAAAGTCAATGAACATGAGGCTGGAAAACTCACTGTTTTCCACAAAAGTTTCACAGTCTGTCTATGAAAGCCACCTCATAAACATTAATAAAGGATAATGTTATGTCCTGGGATCCCCATGAGCACATGACTTGTAGGAAACTCTTTGTTCTTCTACTTAAACCAAGGGTGGAAGTGCAGAATCTGCAGCTAAAAACTAAAAGATCTGAAACTTATACTCAACTCCAAAATGGCACCAAATCTGGCTTCCTGGTCAAGTTAAGATCCTTTCTGCTTCCCCCACCCTAACTGCTTTGAGCCCAATATCAGAAAATGTGTAAACAAAAAAGTGTTTACTAATATCTGAAAAGGATATTAATTATAATTAATTATATTGTATTATAGATTATGTAGGCAGCCAGTAGGGATGGCTGAGATTTATTTGCTGTAGTGGTTTATTAATATCTTACTGACTTGAAGCTATTCATGTATCTTTCCATTTATTTCAATGGGCATTTGATCAGCCCCTATGTCAACATGGATTCCTATCACTTTTACCTTTCTCCTCCATTACCACCAATTGTTTATTACAGCTACTTATTGTCTCTTGTTTAAATTAGGCCCTGACCCTGCAAAAACGTATACACTTGCTTAACTTTACCTGCACTAGTTGTCTCACTGAAGTCCACGGGACTTCTCCTGAAAATACAGTTAGGCACATGTGGAAGTGTTTGCAGGACTGAAGCTCTAAATTCTGACCCAGCTCCTATTAAGGACAATGAAAAGAATCCCCGTGGTGTCAACGGATGTCAGACTCTTTGTCATGAATATGGAGGGAGGGGTGACCAACATTCTGTGTGCAGTGCTGTGGAGTCCCTCCTGGCCAGAGGCAGGGTCCTTTCACCTGTGGAGGGTTTGGGGGGCTGGGGTGGCCCCACTGGCACCTGGCCTGGGGTGACCAGTAGGGGGATGAGATACTTTCAAATCTGGAGGAGGAGGGGGGAAAAAGCTTTTGTCTGTCTGTGTGATACCTTTGCTGGGAACAGATCAAGGATGCAAGCCCTTCAACTCCTGTAAAGTTAGTAAGTAATCTAGCTAGAAAATGCATTAGGTTTTTTTTGTTTTGGCTTGTAAATTCACTGTGCTGCAGGGAATGTGTATTCCTGTTTTTGTGTCTTTTTGTAACTTAAGGTTTTGCCAAGAGGGATTCTCTGTGTTTTGAATCTGATTACTCTATAAAGTATTTACGATCCTGATTTTACAGAGGTGATTCTTTTACCTTTTCTTTCAATAAAATTCTTTTTTTAAGAACCTGATTGATTTTTCATTGTTCTTAAGAGCCAAGGGTTTGGGTCTGTGTTCACTTGTACCAATTCGTGAGGATATTATTATCAAGCCTTCCCCAGGAACAGGGTTGTAGGGCTTGGGGGAATATTTTGGGGGAACAGGACTCCAAGTGGTCCTTTCCCTGTTCTTTGTCTAAATCACTTGGTGGTGGCAGCATACTGTTCAAGGACAAAGCAAAGTTTGTACCTTGGGGAAGTTTTTAACCTAAGCTGGTAAAAATAAGCTTAGGGGGTATTTCATGCGGGTCCCCTCATCTGTACCCTAGAGTTCAGAGTGGGAAGGGAACCTTGACACTCTTACACTGGAAGTATCTTAGAGGAGGGATAGTTTCTTACCCTGTGTTGGGACAGCAGCTAGCACAGCGGGGCCTCTGCACAAACCTGTAATAACCATAATAATAATTTCACAGCACCCCGAATTGTGCTAACTCCTCCAAGTACATAGACATTGCACCCAGCCCTGGCCCCCACAGCTTATACCCTAAGTTCACACATGGCACAATCACGGGGCAATAAAACAAAGGAGGGAAGTTGGATAAGGAGGGAAGCAAGCAGCCACCCCAATAATAAAATGTAGTTACTCAGAAAAGGTGGGGAGTAGCATGGTTAAAGAATTGGTTAAACTAACTTATAAATATGTAAAAAGAAAAGGAGTACTTGTGGCACCTTAGAGACTAACAAATTTATTTGAGCATAAGCTTTCATGAGCTATATGCATCTGATGAAGTGAGCTCACGAAAGCTTATGCTCAAATATATTTGTTAGTCTCTAAGGTGCCACAAGTACTCCTTTTCTTTTTGCAAATACAGACTAACAAGGCTGCTACTCTGAAATCTGTCATTATAAATATGTGCATCTACTAAAGTGCTGTCATAAAATATAAACATCCTGTTTGACTCACTGCTTGTGGGCATCTCGGCAAATATCAATCTTTAAGAGGGATGTGAGTGAAGGGGCAGTTGGTGGCCTGACAACGATAACTGTTATGCATAAAAAGGTTCCTTTTCCCTCGGCAAAAAAATTCACATGTGCACTGGTAGAACAGAAGTAACTCAGCAAAGAAAGAACAGGTCTGAGTCACTGCAAGATTGGGGTAGTTTCAGAAACCCTTTTACCTTTGATATTGCATATTCTTCTGCATGAAACTCTTGTGGTTTATTTTGTTTGGGGGTTGTTGTTTTTTTAATTTGAAGATGTTAAAAAATACGTAGAGGCAACAGCTGCTATTCCTGAGATGCAAGAATGATGAAGGAATAAAGATTCATCTGAAAGAAATTAAGGCTTTGATCCTGCAATCATTTACATGTGCTGAACTTTATGCATGCAAGCATCCACAGTGAAGTCAGTGGAACCACTCACACACTTAAAGTTAAGCACGTATCTAGCAAAAGATAGATATCTGCATCAGGGGGATAAGGGACCTTTATTATATCAAGTGGAAAGTAAAGTGCATTTTCCAGACCAAACAGAAGTTAGATAGGGTAAATAGAGATTTCTGGCTCAAAGTGGAATGGATGAAGGGGTGCGCCTGGTTTTTGATTGTATGTGGAGGGTGAGATACAACATGAGCTGGTCTCTTGACCATAGTGGAAAGCTGAGACTGGGGAGAACTGAGGTCTGCTATGCATATGGAGGGTAAAATTCTGGATTTTGGTGTTTCTAACCTATCCTGGGTAGCTCCTGGCTTTTGGTTGAATCTGCTGTCAAAATGTAGCAAGTGTTTCCTAGTGAGAATTTGCTGCCCATATTGGAAGTGCAAATGAGGTAGAATGGGGAAGCTGGAAGAGGGTTTCTCATCTGTAGACTGGAGCTGAGGACACAAGTTTGCTTGTCAAACCTTAAGTACAAATTACTTGCTTTCTAACTTAGATGGTTTGTTGCCACACACTAAGGACCATTTCACAATTCACGTTTATTTGACAGAGATGATTTTTGTACAACACTATAAAGGGGTGGACTTGATCTCTCCTAATAGTGACCCATCCGACTGAGCTGAACCATAGAAATGATGGAGGGTTGGAATTTTCAAAACTGCTCAGCATTGATCTAAGTCTGCTTCCACTGAATTCAGTGATCTAACACTCATGGATTTCATTGGGTGCAGAATTAGGCTACTCGTGGGCAGTTTTGAAAACCCCATTACATACACACACACATTGATTTCCTATTTTATATTGGGGAGTATTTGTGTTTTGTCTAAATTTGTTAAAATGATGTAAAACACGCCCATGTTAGAATGCAGTCTGAAAAAGCCTCGAGTGCTGTGTTCCAAGTCTCAGAGAAACCTTTTCTTCCCTTAATGTGTCCATACCTTACTTCTACTGTGTATGTGGCAACACCGTCACCAGGCTACCAGTAGAGGTGCTTTGGAGCTGTGTGGAGAAAGATCAGTCCACTTCACGAAGAGTTTTGATATTTTGAAATTTGGTTGCGTTCTAACTCAAAACAAAACACAAACATTTCAAATTTCTCCACAAAAGGGAATGGAACCCTACTTGGGGGGCAGTGCCCCTGCTAGGCTGCCCCAGAGCTGTGCACACTAGAAATCCTGCAGTCTGCAGCTCCTGGACAGCCTGCATAGCAGGGTACTCTGGAGCTGCAGATCCTAGAAGTCCTGGGAGCCCAGGTTGCCAAGAAGCCACGAACCTGGAAGCCCAGCAAAACAGGCTGCAGAGGAGCTGGGCAGACAATTTGGCTGGAAACCATGCTTTAACACCTGCCTGGTAGTCAGAGTTCTGTTGGAACCTTGTCAAAATCCAATCATCTCCAACAAACAGTGTGATTTTCATGACACAGCAAATTCCTATGAAAAAATAGTTTCTTTGGAGTTTTTCTGACCAACTCTACCCAGCTTATCTTATGAGAACCACAAAGGAAAACCAGGTGCAAACACCACAAACTGTCAAGAGTGTATTTTTCAGGCTTGAAGCAACACTGTAAAAATGTTTGGCTTCATTACATGGCTTTTTTGAATCCAGTTTGCTAGGCAAGGTCACTTCAGTCAACAATTCTTTCACTTCACAAGTAATTGTTTTATTATGTAACAAGGAAGTCACAACTCCCTATTTCATTAAATGGCAATTAACTAATTTAAAAATAATGCTAAGGCCCTTAATCAGCTCTATTTGCCATTCATGCCTCAAGGGACCTTAACATTCCCAGATCAAAGGAACAACTAATAGGAACAGTATATTACTAGCACAGCCGTTCCTTTTTAAGCATGTGTATTGCTTGCCAACCCAGAGAGTTCCAGAGATGTCATTCTAGGCAGTGAAATCTGCTATTTTTTCCATGTGAGTGTGCACCCCTTTCATGTTAGTTCCATGGGAGGCCTCTCCCTGGTCATCAGGCAGACAGGCCGGGCCTTGTGATGGAGAAAAGAATGGCTCCTGAGGAACAGGCAAAGAAAGAAGAAGTGTATCCAAAAATTTTAAGAAAAAAAAAAAAAGATGGCTCAAAAATGGGGCTAGTAAAAAAAAAAAAATCCACCAAAACTGGTTTCTGTTTTGTTTTGTCTTTATTGGAAAAGTGGGTTTTTCAGTAAATGAAACTTTTCATGAAAAATGTTTTCACAAAATTTTCTGTGGAAAATTTCATTTTTTTGTCAAAAGACCAAATGCCTGAAAAACAAAATATTTCAGTTCAGCTATTCCGGTGCAGTGTCTCATGGGAATTGAAGTTTTGTTGCCTGGTGTCCCCATTTCCCTCCATGGGCTGGGTCCCCAGCCAGACTACATCTCCTATGATGCACCATGGTCAAGGACTACTATGATGCAACTCCTTCCCCTCTCCAAAAGGGAAGATTATGGTGCATCATGGGAAATGTAGTCTCACCAGGGATCCCAGACTATTGGAGAATGGGAGCATGAGGAATTTGAACTGCAACCCTCATGAGGCCCCTCAACAGCATTTCTGAATTGAAATATTTTACTTTTCAGTTGAAATATTTCATTTTTTCACCAAAAAGTTTGCTGGAAACATTTTTCTGACCATTCTCCAAACAGTCCTAAAATCCCATCAAGGCACCTGGCTTTGACACATTAAAGGGAAAATGGTGATAAAAATCTACATTATAGGTTGGACCAGTTTTGAATGCTAAAAGGTTGAGTTCCATTTCCTATTCCACCTACCCTTTTTATTTGCCAACAATGCTCCCGTTATATGCTATTAGGCTCAGAATTTTCCAGATTTGGTTTCAACTTAGAGGTAAATACCTTTGGAAAGTTTGAACAAAATCATTTCTGTCATTTTAAAGTTACATGTATGGGGGTGGGGGGGAACCACATTTTTCCCTCATCAGCTCCAACTGAAATGTGTGTGATTATGTAATTCCAGAGTGGCTGGCACTTCAATCTTAAATGAGTGCTGGTTTCACAGTTCACATTAAGAAAAGAGAAACAAAATTAAAGTTTGCAGAATATTAGGTCAGTAATTTAAAAGTTATAAGGTCAAGAGCCTTTCAAACATGGATGCCTAAATTTAAGCTACTAAATATGTATCTAGGGGGCCTAATTTTAGGCATCCATCTTGTCATAGTTCTGGGCAACCGATATTTCCCCTCAGTGGTCTAGCAAGGGCACCCACTGGTTATAGATCTGCTGGCTGTCACCTCTCCTGGGTGGTGACACATCTCTCTCCCTTCTGTCCAGGGTCTCTCCAGGCTGTACAATTCCTTGCCTTCACTGCTATTCCCAGCAGAGACAGGCTGCCCAAGAAGGCCTGTTTGCTTGCTTTTCAGAAACAGTTAACAGTGTGACTGCTCACAGCACTTCCTCTGCAAGCCTTCTTTATTCTTAAAGAAAAAGCACTAGAGAGAAAACATACTCAAAACAATAGAAGAATTTACATGCATGCTAATAAGCTCACCAGAGATCAACTCAATCCTAACATGGGCTCTGGCAGGAGCAGTCCTTCAAAACTCCACCCAAGGTGGTTTCTTGTGATTTCAAGTTCATCACAGCTACAGCTCAGAACTAGCTTACAGTTTTATGGGGCCTCGGTCAGCCTAGTCCTTCCAACCCTACCCTACTGATTGGGCCTTTCATGGACCAGAGGTCCTGTCCATTTGCAGGATCAGGAGGAAGGCCCTGAGCCTGTTTAAAACCAGCCTAGTTATCCAAAAATCCTTTCTTTGTTAGTTCATTTGAACTAGCATACATGGACTTTTCAGAGGGTGTCTTCAAAGGACTTGTGACAGGGTTCACTCACCGGACTGTGGCGCCTCCTGCTGGCTGTCCCGGGAATTAGCTCTGCTAGCCAGTGTGCCCTTTTCTGGTAAAGTCTCACAGCTGTTGCTTCTGCTCCTGGTCCTACGTTGTTCCAAGGTCCTCTTCAGTGACAGCCCTCCAGCCATGCCACACTTAGTGCGTCCTCCTTCCGGGGGATATCTCTGTAGTCCCTGTCTAGCCATTTCTCTCAGTGGTGACCAGTCTACTGTCTAGCCACTTCCCCAGTGGCAAGTGGGAGGGACCGGGGCCCACACACTACTCTGGCTCCTGTCCCAGGGACCCTGTAGAAGGCCGCTGCTTGCAGCTCCCCTTCATAGAATCATAGAAGATTCCTCCCAACCCTTCGGTAGGTTTCCCTGGGCCACTTCCCTGCAGCCCCAGCACCCTTTTTGCCCTTGCCTCTGAGCCTCAGCCTGCAGATCTCTGTAGCCCACCAGGAGCTGCCTTTAGCTCCCTGGGACTCTTCCTGCAGCACTGCTCTGCCCAAGATGTTTGCTGTCTTCAGCCTACAAGGCAGCCAGTCTTTCTCCCTCCTCAAGCTCCTCTCTGATTGGCTACCTCCTGCGCAGCATCCCAATAGCTCTATTAACCCCTTAGAGCCCAGTGTGGGGCAGGTGCCCACCACAGAGCTGATAACTGAAGCAATTACATTATCACCCCCCAACTCATTGAAGAGTTACATACAATTCTTCAGTAACAGTTCCACAATTGAATTTTTAATACAATGGACCCCAAAGGTATTAAACCTAAATCAAAAAAAGTTAACATAATTCAGTAGTTTATCTTAGCTCCATAAGGTTTGTCCAGGCTATTGCAGAGCATTGTCAATCTGTAGCACATTTATTCAAATCTTTCCCAAACTGTTTAAATTTGTCCTGTGTACACAGGTGCTTTAGAATATTTTCCTCTCTTTTTTTCTTCCTTTTAAACAAAAAGAAAGAAATCACAGACAAAACCCTAACCTTAATGAAACACTCAGGTTGACAATCCAGGCCCTCAATATCAGGAAATTGAAAAATTAAGATTTCTGAAGTAGTGTGATCATGGCTATGGTACATATCTTAGGTCTGATTTTCCAACACTCCTTCTAAAAGTGCACGTATAATTTTTGACAGGCATTTATTTGTGCCAGCAGCTTTGTGAGTCAGTCTTTTGAGGGTGCAAAAATAGAATTTAGGGATAAGATTTTCAAATATAGGCCTAAATCTTACTTAGCCTCCCAAATATGTATATGAATTATTATTATAATGGAAGCACCTAGGAGCCTAAGGCAAGGACCGCATTGTGCCCGGTGCTGTACCCAGGGCAAAAAGATGGTCCCTGCAGCCTGGAGTCTGAATGTTTGGAAAACCCAGCCGCTCTCACCGAAGTCAATGGGAGAGGCTGAATGCTCAGCCCTTATTTTCTTATGTGTCTAAATATGGACTCCAACATTTAATTTAGGCTACTGTTTTTGAACAGTTTGGTTCTAAATCCTACTATTTTAACCCTCAAGAGACTGACTCACAGAATTGTGGGTGCAAATAATTATAAGTATATAGTATAACTAACTTTCTAGGGGGAAGTTTTGATGCTCCATGTTATAGACCTAGGAGCTGGAAGTGTAATTTGGTCAACACCTGAACATTTCATGGAATCCAGACAGGTTTCTGTTTTGAGCCCATTATAGTATTTTATATCTCTCTTGTTTTCAGGGTCATATCATGCCTGGTTATTGCTGTGTGGGTGGGCTCTGAATCAGGTGGAGGGCAGAAGGTGCATTTTCTCTCCCCACCCCCCATTCCCGTGAAGAGGGGACGAGTGCAAACACTTGTCCCATCAGTTTGAACTCTGGGGAAAAGAATAAAAATCCCTGACCAGAAGGAACTGGATTCTCTATACTGCTTAGAGTTCTGGGAGAAGAAAAGACTTCTAAGCATAAGCAAGAATCCCTGGCTGTTTACCATGGGTTAGCCCTAAAGGACATATAGAGCCTGCACATTACAGCAGCTTCTATTACTTTTTGAAATCTAAGACTAACTCATTTGTGTGTATGTTTACTGTCTTACAGCATTGTAGATAGCTCTAATTTTTACCTAGTTAATAAATCTTTAATTAGTTTATTATAGGATTGGCTACCAGTGTTGTCTTTGGTGAGAGATCTAGGGTGCACATGACCTGGGGTAAGTTACTAGTCCTTTGAGACTGGGAGTAACCTTAATATTGTTGTGAATTTTTTTGGGCTAGAAACCATCCAATGTACTCATTAATTAATTAAACCATCCAATGTACTCATCCTCCATCAGTAGGTTGCCTCCCTCATTCAGTAAGGGGCCCACACTTTTCTTGACTTTCTTCTTGTTGCTAACATACGTGAAGAAATCCTTCTTGTTACTCTTAACATCCTTTGCTAGTTGCTACTCCAAGTGTTATTTGGCCTTCCTGATTTCACACCTGCATGCCTGAGCAATATTTTTATACTCCTCCCTGGTCATTTGTCCAAATCTTCCACTTATTGTAAGCTTCTTTTCTGTGTTTAAGATCAGCAAGGATTTCACTGGTAAGGCAAGCTGGTCATCTGCCATATTTAGAGGGATGTGGGGTTTGGCTCCAGGACTTTTGGATTCCTCCTGGAGCTTTGGGAGGCAGGATGGCCCAGTGATCATGCCATTTGTCTAGGATGTGTGTGTTCAATTCCCAGCTCTGCTACAGACTTCCTATGACTTTGGGAAAGTCACTTAGCCTCTCTGTGCCTCAGTTGCCCATCTTTAACGTGGGGATCATAGTCCTGCTTTGCCTCACAGGGGTATTGTGAAGATAAACACATTGAAGATTGTAAGGTTCTCAGATGCTACAATGATGGGGGCCACATAAGTACCTAAGGCAGGTATACAGGATGGGTGATTTAGCAACATTGCAATGTCTTCCTTGTTTCAGTCACCCTACACACACACATAAGCTGTGTCACGGAGTCCCAGGGACAATACTCCTGCACAGGATTCAATGCATAAAGGACAGTAAATTCTTGTCTGCATTGAAATGGCAAGAGCAAAGGCAACAGAAGGACACCTGTTTACTATGAAAATAATGCATACATTGGTCCCACTATATGGTACATATTCTGCCCTCACTTATGCTGCTGTAAGTCTAGCATCAGTGGCATTACTTCAGATTTACACTAGTCTGTGAGTAAAATTCATCCCTATGTAGACAGCAACTACTTCTGCAATGGTTGTGTGGTCGAGAAATGGCTAGACTTTGGGTGTCTGTTTATATGCATGATGACCCACAAACCCCATCCAATCCAAGCCACCAGATTGGAAGATGAAGTGAAGCAAGTGTTCACTCACCCATGCTGATATTTTTGTGCAGGGAAATCTCCCTTGTCATGCCCCTTCTGAACTACCTGGCCCCTCTCTTCATGCTGGCAGCATCTTTTGATGGCAGGCAACTCTCTGGATGTATGGTGCTGTTTCTTCGTCTCTTGGGATATTTCTGAGAACTGCAGCAGTGCATCCCCCGTGTCATTTCCCTTGTGCTTGTGGACAGTAGACAGCATGGAAGAGAATCTCTGCATCAGCTTATCCCAGTGGCATGAAGGGGTTTCTAGGGAGATGTGGGGTTTGACTTTTGGCCCCCATAAATGTCCGATCTCAACCGTTGGTTACAAAAAGAATTATCCCTTTCCTTCCTTCCCTCCGAGAGGGAGTCTAGAAGGTGAGGGTCTTTGTCACCTCCTTAATGAGGTGGGGGTTGGTAGGGGAGCCCAGGGCCTTCCCACTCCATCGGGTTCCAGCCCAGAGCCCTTGTCATAAATATAAAGGGAAGGGTAAACCCCTTTAAAATCCCTCCTGGCCAGAGGAAAAATCCTCTCACCTGTAAAGGGTTAAGAAGCTAGGATAACCTTGCTGGCACCTGACCAAAATGACCAAAGAGGAGACAAGATACTTTCAAAAGCTGGGGGGAGGAAAAACAGAGTCTGTCTGTGTGATGCTTTTGCCGGGGACAGAACAGGAATGGAGTCTTAGAATTTAGTAAGTAATCTAGCTAGATATGCGTTAGATTATGATTTCTTTAAATGGCTGAGAAAATAAGTTGTGCTGAATAGAATGAATATTCCTGTCTGTGTGTCTTTTTGTAACCTAAGGTTTTGCCTAGAGGGATTCTCTATGTTTTGAATCTAATTACCCTGTAAGGTATTTACCATCTTGATTTTACAGAGGTGATTCTTTTTTACTTTTACTAAAATCCTTCTTTTCAGAAACTGAATGCTTTTTCATTGTTCTTAAAATCCAAGGGTTTGGGTCTGTGGTCACCTATGCAAATTGGTGAGGATTTTTACCAAACCTTCCCCAGGAAGTGGGGTGCAAGGGTTGGGAGGATTTGGGGGGGAAAAGACGTTTCCAAACAACACTTTCCTAATAAATAAACCCAGATAAACATTTGGTGGTGGTAGTGGAAGTTCAAGGGCAAAGGGTAAAATAGTTTGTACCTTGGGGAGTTTAACCTAAGCTAGTAAAAGTAAGCTTAGGAAGTTTTCATGCAGGTGCCCACAACTGTACCCTAGAGTTCAGAGTGGGGAAGGAACCTTGACAGCCCTGTAAGGGTAACCAAACATCCAGCACCCTGGAGCGCCTACCTGGGCCACTTCCTACTACCCACCCTCTTGCCAAAGTCTTGCAGTCTGTTGTCAAGTCGTAAGAGAAAAGGTACCAATTTCACCTTCAGCCTTCCCTGCTGGCTCAGCAGGCAGGCTCCTCCTCCACTGGGGAAGGTCTCTGCAGTGTCCTTCCTCAGGAGGTCTCAGGGCAGGTCTTTCTCCCTCCCATATGTAATGATGCTGGTTCTGTCGGGATCCAACTGAGAGTGCCAATTCAGGACAAATGGCTTAAAGCAGGGTAGTCATATCCCAAGCATGGAGTTTTTCCACCTCTAAGGCAAACCAGCAGCCAGACAGAGAGGACTTTGGTTTTACCGCACTGGCCAACCACAAGTCACACAAGCAATTCCCTTAGACACGCCCATTTCCCAGTATCCCCACCAGTGCCACTCGTTATGGGGACAAATGGTTACGAAAACCAATACCTCTGGAGTGCATCCCCAGCTGGGATGGGTCATTCAGTCCTTGGTTCAAAGCTTCAGTGTAGCAAAGTTCCTCCAAAGGTATGAAGCAGGATTGAAGACAAGATGGAGATGAGGCATCAGCCTTTTATAGTCTCTTGCCACGTGGTCTCTTTCTTTCTTTGTTCCAAAGGCAAGCTGTCCATCACATGGCATGGAAAAACCTCAGAGTTCTGTGCATAGGCATGTTCCTGCTTACCTTGCTGAGTCACAAGTTGTGTCTGCCTTCTTTCAATTGGTCAGTTGTATATCCATTGGTCCTTAAAGGGCCATCAAGCAGGCTAGGCAGAGCTGACACCAAATTGTCTGGGGTGTCACTCAGAAGCATAGCACAAGTTTGAAATACAGACAGTACAGAGACAATACTTATAACTTTAAATACAAAAATGATACATGCATACTGATTGCATAATCATAACCAGCAAACCATAACCTTGTCTTAGACATCTTATTTGACCCCCTTTATACAAGATTTGGTGCCACTACAGGACCTTGGTTGCAACGATGATCCATTGACATAATCTGGGAGCGTATGATGTCACACCATGTCATGCCCCTTCTGAACTACCTGGCTCACTTTTAAGCTCCACCTCCAACTGGATTATGCTCTGCAGGTGGGGCTGGGTGGGATCACCTGAGCCCATAGCTGCTCGCTCATTAACCCCTTCAGTTCTAGCATGGGATTTAACACCCCATCAAAAATCACATACACCTCTTTAATCCACCCTTCTTATCAGAGTCCTCGAAGGCGTGAAAAGCCCTGACCAACATGTCCGAAGATATTTAGGTCCAGGATAAAAACTAAATGTGCAAGGATACAATATACCCTGTGTTGCTACCCTTGCTAACTAGCTCTAAGGAAGATCGCCTGTAGTCCTTGGCGAGCTAGACTTGAATTCTGCTGCAAGCTCCTAAACTGTTTGCCACTCTGGTGGAAGTTCTGCAGTAGGTTATTTATTTTTATATTAAATTCAGTTTCTTTTACATTGATTTTCAGTATGCCACACACCATCATTTTTAGGTTTAATGTACCATCTTAAATAGAACAAGAAAGATTAAGGGGAAAGACTCAAGTGAGCCTGTTACAAGGTACAGTAATGATGGGCTAGTTCATTAACGGTGAGAGATCTCATGTGTCAGGTCAATATACTACAAGCCACTGGAGAATGGTGGCATCTGAAACCAGGTAGCTAAATCTGGCAGCTCAATTTATGCTCCAGGCCAATCCAAAGCAGGGGGGAAAGACCCATTAGAGATTCGTTCAAGCCACTAAATGAATGTGCAGATTTTGAACACCCAAAAGTGCAGACATGCTGGCATCTAGGGACTGGGTTTGGCCTATTATAAAGATAGGGTCCATTTGCAAAGATATGTTTCAGAACCAGGTTTGGATTTTGAACATATACATATTCAGGAAAGAAACTGAGTTTTGGCTCAGACCCATCTCAAAACATGGAGTATCTGAGTCCAAAGAGAATAGGTGATTAGCTGCCCTGCAGTGCACATATCTACAGTGTTATTCCAGTTTCACATAATGGCCACGGGTACGTTTCATACCAAGCAAATGGGTTACCCAAGTCGCATTATCTCACAAACCAATTTACCATTCGTCATCATGAAAATCTTTGTTTAGAGCTTCCCATTTTAATTATTATAATAAAATAATTTGTATTGCCAACAGGTCTATTAAACTTGAAGAGTGAGTAACTAAAATACAACTGGGATAACAGGCCCTAACTGTGAGAATTCACGCTAATCAAAGAGTCCCTGTTAGTATGTACAGCAATCTGCTCCTCTGATGAAGCTAGAAATGGAGCCAGAAGCCCATGCCTCTCCTTCCTATGAAAGGAAGGGTTAATTCTGCTCTCTCAAAGGAAACAGTTTAAAAACAAAAGGTCCGCTCCTCAGCTGTGCAAATCAGCAAAGCTCCAACAAAGCCAATGGCCCACACATGATAGAGTATAGAATATACCAAGACAAATACCCTCACTGGACCCTTCCCATGTATTTACAATAGGTTCTGCATATAAACAAGACCAACTGGCAGCTTGCATTTCCAATGTTTTCTGACGTACCAGTTCCAGACCCCACGAACACCACATTTGTAAATTTTCCAGGGAGCCAAACAGCTAATTGAGCCTTTAAAAAGAGACCTGCCGTTCACTGGACTGAGTGAAAACCACCTGTGATTAGTGTGAGTTTCCTGGCAACAAAGTTCTTTGGTTTCTTTGTCTGTCAGATGTGACGGGAGCAGATCCTGGGCTGTATCCGTACTGTAGTTGAGCAGGGTGCAGGCACGACCAGAGATCTGCCCTGCACCCCTATGCCTGGCTGGCAGGGGATGGCTGTGGGCTGATGGGAGGAGTGCAAGCTGCACCTCACCAGTGGAGCGGCTTCTAAACACGTTGTCTCCAGCACCAGAGGCATTGCTTGTTTAAGGGTCCTGCAGGCAGAACGCCTCTGGCAAGTGCTACTGCAGCACACACTATTGTGCCTGTGGCTATAAGAGCCACTAAAGAGCCTAAATTAGAGCTCAGTTCCACAACCAAAATATATACACATACACACACACACACACCCCTAGGACTGGCCTCAAATCCTTTCCCACAGTCACAGGGACCCCAAAACCGAGAGACTAGTTTCAGTGCAATTAGCTCCATGTGTGCAGAAGTATTCGCAAACTCCACCAGAGGTAACCTCTCCCAGTGACAGCTCGGTCACTACTGCTTCTCTTTTCAAGTCTCAAGGCACAGCTCAGAGCAGGAGCTTACTCCAATGTAGAGCTCAGCAGGAAACCTCCTGCAGTTGAACATGACAAACGTCAGCCTGTGAAACAGGGATAAACTCAACAAGCCACTCAGTTAAAAGGCCCAGGCTATTTGGGATAAAAATCACAAATACTGTTTAAACTCAGGAACAAATGTTATATCAATGTTCATATTCTATCCTTTCCTAAATGGACTGTTAAAAACAAAACTACTCCAAACTAATTTAAAAGGTTGGATTGCTGAGCAGGCCTGGAAGAGTGATTGCATGGATGGCCCTTTTATTATTTCCTGGGAGAAGCTGCTTGTGTTGAGTTTGGGCTATAATCCAAGAGAAAATTAAAACAACTTCTCCCCCAAAAATATGCCTTTTAAAATATTGCCCTCCCCCTAAAAAGGTCTCTGTGGGACTGTGAATTTGAATGTTAGCAGATAATTAGTGGGTTTAATTACATGCAGAGACCAAATATTTCCAAGCAGCATACAGCTAGAGCAAGATTCTTTGTATGTCTCTTGTATGCAATACTGCTGTCAGATATGTTATATTAGGTGGATACTGAGTCAGGAAGGCTTGCAAGGAAAAGATAAGGACAGCAGAAGTAGCAGAATGATTTAATTTTCAAAGGAGTTAGAGGGAATAAATTGTGCTTTTATAAATATACCAAAGGGAAAAAGAAATACTAGAAAAATCAGCCCATTAATAAATAAGGAGAGAGATAACATCAGTGGTGAGTCTCAAATGTTTGAGATATCCGCTAAATTGGTATGTTTGAGAAGAAACCAAAAGAGGGTGTAGAGACAATCAAGGAGTACAGTGACTGGGTTGGATGAACCCACTGGATTAAAATGAGGCAACTCCCCATGCAGTGCACCAATTGGGCCTTTCTGAAGGTGTGGGGTTGAGGACCTCTGTACATGGCTCTTTGTCTTCGCACCATACACCTGTTACCTGCAGTAACAGTGCTTCAGAGGTGGGGAGTGGAGTACTGTCCTTAGAGTCTCCAGCTACACTCCAGATGACACTGTGCAACCTGTCTTCATGCTGTGAGACATGAGTGGTCCCACTGAATACATTGTATCCTGCTGCAGTCAATGGGACAGCTCTCTGAATAAGTGCTCGCCATTCCCCACACAAGTGTGAATGAGGGTTACCTAGGATGCTGAGCCTTGGATGAAGGGTTCTGTATCAGTAACAAACTATTTGCAGCATTTGGTTCCCACAGCTCAAAGCAAATAGCAGATCTCATTTTCCATCATATCCCTTATACTAAACACTCTCTTTTATGTATTCATTTACTGTTGTCATCCATCATGTCAGACAAGGATGCTACCAGATTACTGGGTTACACCATAAACATACAATATTAAGTGTTAGGTTTACCCTCTAGATTTAAGCTTGGCTAAGATTTTCAAAAGCACTACTGATTTTAGATGCAGCCATGTTGAAACACCTCAGAGAGGTCTCATTTTCAAGAAGTGGTGAGCACCCATCCTTAGGAAAAAAGGCCCATTTAAGGTGTCTCAGGTTGGGCACATGAAATCAGAACTCACTATTGAATAGGTTGACCAGCGATGTTCATTCTCTATGTGAAAGAGGATCACTTCTTAATTATGGTTCTCAAAAGAGAGCTAGGCACCAAGTAGTGAAAGAATTTAGATGAGACAATATTAAATAATTATGCTAGTTGTAAAATTGCTTAAATAAAATGCATGTAAATAGAGAGGCTATTATAATTAATGTAAGCTAGTATCTTTCAGGATATAGAAGAAGAAAAAGAACAAAAATAAAGTGTGTAGGCTGGAGGGAGAAAGAAATAGATACAGATCATAGAACATTTTTCATTTTCATTCTTGATACTTTAATAAGAAATTCAAAATATTTTTCCTCTTTAAGATTAAAAGCTCCAGTCTGGTTTTTCTCCATCTTTCACAAGACTGATTTTTATGCAGAGAAACAGAATATGCAGCATCTACAGTCTTCAATAAACAAACACTTGCCAGTGAGATTACAGCAAATTAAATTTTAAAAATAAAAATGTAAATCTGCTGAAGACAGTTCAGCTATTAAGCTATAGGATCAAAAATGTTAAGCAGTTTAAATCCCTGGAACTCATCCGTTAAACTTCTTAGAGCAGAATTCACAGGTTAGGTATAATTAAATGGATGGGGGGAGGATGAAATACCTTAGTCAAGCACAATGCTATAATCAATGGATATTTATACCTCAGAGAAATCAATGAGGTGTCCATTTTCCCTTCAGTTAAGTTCTCTACTTGGTGTCTTCCCAATCCAGGTGGCTGCTCGTCTCTTGGGAGAAAAGGTTAAAGGTCTCTAGAGCTCCTGGATTTTCATGGGAAATGAAGCTATTATACCCACACATCTGTGCAGTGCTTGGCTTCAGTTGTTAATTCCATGAGTCAGTGACATTTCTGCTTTCAGACATTATTATACTCTGTCTGAATCTGTTTCTTATTCTTTAAGAGATTTAAAGTCCAAGGATTGGTCATTATGTTTTTTTTATGTTTCAGGTTTAGATTTTTTTTTCTTCACCACAAACTTTCAGGCTTCAAACTGCCTATATATGTGTTCCAGGCTATTTTACATGTAGATGAGATAGATGCCCACTGCCAAATGTTCAAAAATAATAAGAATTTTGTGTGTGTGTGTGTGTGTTAACTGACAAAGCTCCTCCTCTACCTTAGTGGGTCCTACGCTTATTGGTGGATTTGCTTGCCTCAGAGATTCACGGCAGCCCTCAGTTTGGCCAGTTTTACTCAGATAACCTCATCGCTGGCCAGCATGGGGAAAAAGGAAGGAGAACAACCCCCACAGCCTCTGCTGATCCACCATGTGGGTTGGGGGAACAGCCTAGAGACCTTCCCCTCTGGTTGAACCCACAGTTCATGTCAACTCCTCCTGTGTTGGATTAGGAGTTGGAAGGATTTGGTGGGAACCCAGGCCTGCCCTCTTCTCCAGGTTCCAGCTCAGGGCTCTGTAGAATGCAGCTGTCTAGAGTGCCTCCTGGAACAGCTGTGCAACAGCTACAACTCCCTGGGCTACTTCCCCATGGCCTCCTCCCAACACCTTCTTTATCCTCACCACAGGACCTTCCTCCTGGTGTCTGATAATGCTTGTACTCCTCAGTCCTCCAACAGTCCATGTTCTCACTCTCAGCTCCTAGCACCTCTTGCACCTAGCTCCTCACATGCATGCCACAGACTGAAGTGAGCTCCTTTTTAAACTCAGGTGCTCTGACTAGCCAGCCTGTCCTAATTGATTCTAGCAGTTTCTTCTTAATTGGCTCCAGGTGTCCTACTTAGCCTGCCTGCCTTAATTGGTTCCAGCAAGTTCCTGCTTCTTTTGGACTGCCCCTGTTACCTTACTCAGGGAAAAGGGATTGACTTAATCTGGGACTAATATATCTAGCTTGGAAGGAGGGAGAGGGCTGTTCCTCCTGCTGCTAGGCCTTGAGTTCTTGCTGCTGCTTCTGCTCTCCTGGCTAGGCTAGACACCACCCCCCTTCTCTGCTACCTGGTTGCTGGTTGGCTGCTGGAGCCCCCACCCTTGGTTGCTGCTGCTCCAGCCCCTTGGGGGGCCTGCTGGCCCACTCCCCAGAAGAGGAGAGTGAGGGGCCCCAGCCATTGCTCTCGCTGCTGTGGACACGACCACTATCACCACCACCACCACCTGAGAGGGGTCCTTTCTGCCTGCCTGGCCACTGAACTGCCACCTGGATTTGCTGGAGCCTAGAGGAGGAAAACGAAGAGGACCTTCTGCAGTTGGGGAAGTGTGCAGAGACTCTGCAGACCACTTTGGAGGGGGCCATCAAGGACAGAGTAACTTTTGAACTGTGCTCTTGTGGTGAGGGTTTTGACTGTGTTTATGGGGACATAGGGGAAGCGGCATGGAGCCTGCCCCCTGGTCCATCAAATCCTCCAGGCCGCGAGGGCCCTTATGGGGGAGGGTAAAAGGGCTGGGAAGCAGGCCTCCACGGCTTCCATGACTCCTTGCTCACTTACGGGGTAGGTCACAGTTTGCTGCACTGCCCAATGGGGGCCGTGAGTGTCCCTGCTGGCGAGGATCCCCCCCAGCCCTCCTCATGACACCCATCATTTTTGCAATGTTGAACACCCAGGGCTGTAGGATGGGTCTCCGTAGGTGCCAGGTGCTCTCCGTCCTTCGGGAAGTGGGGGTACGCTGTAGTTTTCCTGCAGGAGACCCATATGGATCTGGCTGCCGAAGATAACTGGCAGCTGGAGAGGGGGAGACAGGATCTACTTTAGCCATCTCACAGTTCATACAGCTGGAGTGGCTACCCTGTTCTCCCCCGACCTATGGCCCGAGGTGCTGGGGGTAGCTGAGGCTGTACCAGGCTGCCTGCTGCACCTCCGGGTCCGTATGGAGGGGCTCGTGGTCAACCTCATTAACGTTTATGTCCCGACATTGGGCCCAGAGTGGCTGCATTTCTATCAGCAGGCTTCCGCCTTCCTCAGCTCCTTGGATCCTCACAAGTGCCTGGTCCTGGGTGGGGACTTTAACACCACCCTCGAGGAGCAGGACCACTCGGGGACCAAGCAGTGCCTGGCTGCCATGGATGTCCTCCAGGAGAGTGTCGACCATCACTCCCTGGTGAATGTCTGGCACGACTACCACCCGAATGACATCTCTACATTCACCTTTGTCCGAATGAGGGGGAATTTGATAGCTGCTTTCAACTACCTGAAAGGGGGTTCCAAAGAGGATGGATCTAGACTGTTCTCAGTGGTAGAAGTTGACAGGACAAGGAGTAATGGTCTCAAGTTGCAGTGGGGGAGGTTTAGGTTGGATATTAGGAAAAACTTTTTCACTGGAATGCGTTACCTAGGGAGGTGGTGGAATCTCCTTCCTTAGAAGTTTTTAAGGTCAGGCTTGACAAAGCCCTGGCTGGGATGATTTAGTTGGGGATTGGCCCTGCTTTGAGCAGGGGGTTGGACTAGATGACCTCCTGAGGTCCCTTCCAACCCTGATATTCTATGAGGCACATCGGACGCTCCACTCCTGGTTGGACCACATTTATTTCTCATGCTATCACCTTTCATGGGCCCACTCCTCCAGCATTCGGCCAGCCCCGTTCTCAGATCACTACCTAGCGACCATGATGGCCTCTCTCTGTGCGGAGAGGCCGGGGCCGGCCTATTGGCATTTTAACAGCTTGCTGGAGGATGTGGGCTTCATGGTGTCCTTCTGGGAGTTCTGGTTGGCCCGGAGAGGGCAGAGACATGCCTTTCCCACAGTGCAGTGGTGGTGGGATATGGGGAAAGTGCATGCCCGGCTCTTCTGCCGCGACTACACCAGGGGCACCAGCTGACAGAGGGATGCGGCGATAGAGCAGTTGGAACAGGACGTTTTAGAGCTGGAGAGGTGTCGTCTGGATGCCAGCCCCAAGGATCCATCTCTCTGCAAAGCCTGCCGGGAGAAGCAAGAGGATCTCCAGGCCCTTGAGGACCATCGGGCCCAGGGAGCCTTCATTCGATCCTGAATCCACCTCCTTCAGGAGATGGACCGCAGCTCCTGCTTCTTCTATGCCCTGGAGAAAAAGAGGGGGGCCAAGAAGCACATCACCTGCCTCCTAGCAGAGGACAGCACCCCTCTCATGGGTCCAGCAGAGATGTGTGGGAGGGCAAGAGCCTTCTATGCAGGCCTTTTCTCCCTGGATCCGACCGATCCTGATGCTTGCAAGGTGCTCTGGAATGGACTTCTGATGGTCAGCGCGGGCAACCAAGACTGACTAGAGCTGCCTCTCACTCTGGCCGAGTTCTCGGAAGCCCTCTACCGCATGCCCACCAATAAATCTCCAGGTATGGACTGGTTGACCGTGGAGTTCTACCACATGTTCTGGGATGTCCTTGGCCCGGACCTAGTCACCGTCTGGGCCGAGTCCTTGGAGAGCAGGGTCCTCCCTCTCTCGTGCAGGCGAGCCAGGCTTGCCTTATTGCTGAAGAAGGAGGACCTCTGCAACTTATGGAATTGGCATCCCATCTCGCTCCTCAGCACAGACTACAAAGTTGTAGCCGGAGGTGGTGGAATCTCCTTCCTTAGATATCTTTAAGGTCAGGCTTGAGAAAGCCCTGGCTGGGATGATTTTGTTGGGGATTGGTCCTGCTTTGAGCAGGGGGTTGGACTAGATGACCTCCTGAGGTCCCTTCCAACCCTGATATTCTTTTATTCTATGACTTGTAACCACTGACACCTCCTCTCTGGGAGCAGTTTTCCAACCAGTTTTGCACCCACCTTATAGTAGCTCCATCTAGGTTGCATTTCTCTACCTTCTTTATGAGAAGGTCATGCAAGACAGTATCAAAAGCTTTACTGAAGTCAAGATATATCATGTCTACTGCTTCCCCCTTATCTACAAGGCTTGTTACCCTGTCAAAGAAAGCTATCAGGTTGGTTTGCCACAATTTGTTCTTGACAAATCCATGCTGACTGTTACTTATCACCTTATTATCATCTAGATGTTTGCAAATTGATTACTTAATTATTTGCTCCATTTTCTTTCTGGGTACAGAAGTTAAGCTGACTGATCTGTAATTCCTCGGTTGTCCATATTTCCCTTTTTATAGATGGGCACTATATTTGCCCTTTTCCAGTCTTCTGGAATCTCTCCTGTCTTCCTTGACTTTTTCAAAGATAATTGCTAATGGCTCAGATATCTCCTCAGTCAGCTTCTTGAGTATTCTAGGATGCATTTCAGCAGGCCCTAGTGACTTGAAGACATCTAATTTGTCTCAGCAATTTTTAATTTGTTCTTTTCCTATTTGGCTTCTGATCCTACCTCATTTTCACTGGCATTCACTATGTTAGACGTCCAATCACCACCAACCTTCTTGGTGAAAACCAAAACAAAGGAGTCGTTAAGCATCTTTTCCATTTCCACATTTCCTGTTTTTATGTATCCCCCCCCTCACTGAGTAACAGTAATACTCTGTCATTGGTTTTCTTCTTGCTTATAATATATTTGTAGAATGTCGTCTTGTTACCTTTATGTCTTTAGCTAGTTTGATTTCATTTTGTGTGTTGGCCTTTATAATTTTGTCCCTACATACTTGTGTTAATTGTTTATATTCATCCTTTGTAATTTGACCTAGTTTCCACTTCTTTGTAGGACTCTTTTGATTTTTAGATCATTGGAGATCTACTGGTTAAGCCAGGGTGGTCTCTTGCCATAGTTCCTATCTTTCCTATGCAGGGGGATAGTTTGCTCTTTTTCCGTTAATAATGTCCCCTTGAATGGGTGTATGGGTGTACCTTAGTTTGTTCCAAATCATCACAAGTTATTTGAGCTACAATAAAGCAAAGGAAACGATAGACAGAAACAGGAAATGGGGCAATTTTAACTTACTATTGTTTTGGCCCTTTTGAACAACAACAATTCAGGCCAGGATATCCAAAAATAGGAGTTTAAAATTAGTTTGAGGGGGATATGATAAAAGGCACAACTGATAATTGGGTGCCTATCTCCCACTGAAAGTCAATGCAAGTTGGGTGCCTGTCGTCTGTGTCTTTGCAAATCTCCTCCTAAATCTGTATTTAGATAAATGCTCAGTTTTTCAAAAGTGCTGAGTGTCCAGGACCTGCCAGTGACCAGCCTTAGTTATTAATGGATTATTTGAATAGAAAGTCCCAAAGACAAGTTTTTCCACCAGGCTGAAGTGAGCTCCCTTCATTAACAACCACATGTGCAGCTGAGATCTGGATAGTTTCTGAGATGGAGCCCATTCACACAGCCCTGTCGGGCTACCTGCTTATCCTGTGTGACTCTGTTCTTTGGGAAGCTGGAACATTGCCTCCTGTTAGCTGGGAATGCCATCAGCACCTCTTATTCAGTAATACAGTTCTCCAACCAAGTTCATCCTGTCACACATTCAAACATACTATTACCATCCCTAGAAATTAGCAAAGCAGAGATTCCCAACAAGACTGGGGAGCTGTCACAAATGGCACATATTTCAGTGGCATATTGAAAGAGGGGGTAGCAAAGCTCAGCTTAAGAAAATGCAAACAGTTCATGGTCTGCAAGGTCGTGTCAAAAAAGTCTCCCTAAATATCTGTGTTATGCTTTTTTGTCAAATAATGCAGCAGGGGTTTCTGACTTCAGCAGAGCACAGAAGAGGAAATGAGGCAGAACGCTACCAAAGGCAGCCTGGGCCATGGTGTTTTGCACCCCTTTGTGTTCCTCAAACCCGGGATGTTGAAGGAGATGAGGGGCCTGATTCTTCAATGCCTTTAGTCACATGCAGTCATTTACACCTGTGCAAAGTGGGCATAATTACAGGGGCAGGGACAGTTTTTCCCCCAACTTTTTCTTGGGGGCTGGAACAGAAATGCCTTTAGCCCCTGGCTTCCCTCTCCTGCCCTGCAAAAGATATATGTGGTTGGCTGTGGGGGTTGCTTTGGCTCCGAGCTTTCAGTCTCTCCCATCTCCCCCTCCCAGCCACCGACCAGCTGTTTGGCTCAATAGGCAGGAGGCAACTACAATTACAGCCTCTTGCCTCCAGAAGACCCTCTATGCCCCTACTGGGCAGACAGGAGATCACAGCTGAGCCCTCTCCTGGCTGGCTCTGAGTGCCTGCAGAGCAGGAGGGACCCAGCCAAACTTAAGAAAACAGGATTGTTGGAGGCTGCAATGGCTTCTCCCTTGCTTAGGGAGATGAGGCACAAGGGTGGTGATGTGGGGGGCACAGATGCTACACTCAGAGCTGGTTGAATCACTGATTTTTTGGTTCACACAGCTTTTGGTGCCAAATTGCTTCCCTAGGAGTGGCAGTGAAGTGCTCCCAGGTCAGAATAGGACCGTTTGACACCCATTTTATGCAGAGGTAAGTAAAATGCTGCAAGGCAGTGCACAATCAGACCCTGAGTGCGCTAATCCTCATCCTGACACAGGTATGCTCTGTGACCTTGGTTGGGTCACTCAACCTCTCTGTATATCAGCTTCCCAATGGGCAAAAAAGGGGTAGTGACATTTACAGGCTTCACAGTGGTGTGGTCAGGCATACATTATCTTTTTTCAAATACAATTTTAAATCCTTGGATTTCAGAAATATTGGGCGTGATTCATTGCTCCAGATTTATGCTGGTGTAACTCCACTGATTTCAATAGAATTACAGCTGCCTAATCTGAAATAACACAGTAGTGCAGCAGGCCTGGCATTATTTTACTACCAAATGAAAGCAGCAAGCTTCCTACAGCTGTATGCCTAAGTCTGGCTTGCAAACCTTCACAAAGGTTAAGATTTGAGAATGTGCTAAACCTAGCTGCATGTGATCTTCATAGCTTTCATTATAAATTCAGCCTTTAAATATATGCATCTGCTCTTTTAGACACTGCAAAACACTCAGCTGGGTTCATTTGCCTGAAACTAGCCCTGGTTTTGTATGTTTTGGCTTTTTGGTGTGTTAGATTTGCCTAGCTCTAAGCTGAGGTGCGCACATATTCCTGGAAAAGAGAATGTCCCACCATGGGGGCAAAACAGCACTATGGCACATGTAATGAAAAGCTAAGGATATCCAGATTGCGATCTTTTAACCGCAGCAAGGAATGGTCACCTCATAATTCAGAGAAGAAAGCAGCCCATGGATATGTTTTCTTTTTCCTGTCACTTAATTCACACAGTTACAGTAAAGAACATACAGGAAATGGCTTAAAGGTTGATACTTCTGGATCTCTGGGGGCTTGTTAAGATCCTGGCTCCAGTAGTCGCTTACCCATTTTACTAGATTTTCTCCTAAAACTAAGGAAAATATCTGAGATCTCTGAAATTCCTCAAAGAAAATAGTAGTCTCTTCTCTAGTGAATGTCGCCCCAGTTGTTTAGTTTCAGGAGATCATTGTAAACAACTAGTTTGTCAGAAAAAACTATTAACTCCAGCTGTTTGCAACACAACTGTTTTCACTTGGAAATGCAGTTTTGTTGAAATCAAAATGTTTTGTAGGAACGTGTCAGTTTTGATTCTTTTTTTTCCTCAGGAAAAAGTTGAAACAAGTCATTTTACTTTGATAATGACTAAATGTTTCATTTCAATTATTTCAAAATGTTTCATTTCAATAAAATTAAAACATTTTTGTTTTGACTTTGTTGTTTGGAATCCTTTTGTTTAGACCAGGGATTGCCAACCTTTGGCACGTGGCCCATCAGCGAAATCCGCTGGCAGGCCGGGATGGTTTGTTTACCTGCAGCATCCACAGGTCCGGCCAATCGCAGCTCCCACTGGCCACAGTTCACCATTCCAGGCGAATGGGGACTGCAGGCATAGGTGCCAACTCCATGAGCACCCACGGGGAAGAATTAGTGGTTGCTCTGCACCCACCGGCAGCCAAGCTCCCCGCCCCACCTCCACCCCTGAGCGTGCCACGTCCCCGCTCCTCTGCCTACCTCCCAGCGCTTGCTGCCACCAAACAGCTGTAGCAAGCGCCGGGAGGGAGTGGGGAGGAGCAGGAACGTGGCGTGCTCAGCGGAGGAGGTGGGGAAGAGGCCGGGCCAGGGCGGGGATTTGGGGAAGGAGTCAAATAGGGGCAGGGAGGGGGCAGATTTGGGGCCGGGACTTTGGGGAAGGGGTTGGAATGGGGGAGGGAGGGAGGGGGGGAGGGGCAGGGGTGGAGTTGAGGCGGGGCCATGGGCAAAAGGGGGTTGAGCACCCACTGCCACACCCACTAGAAGTTGGCACCTATGCCCCCGGGAAGCAGCATGGGCCAAGGGATGTGCTGGCTGCTCTTCCCACAGTCCCCATTGGCCTGGGACGGAGAACCACAGCCAGTAGGAGCCACGATCGGCTGAACCTGCGCGTGCTGCAGGTAAACAAACCATCCCGGCCCACCAGAGGATTTCTCTGACAGGCTGCATGCCAAAGGTTGCCGATCCCTGGTTTAGACTTTTATATTATATTAAAATATTAACTTTAATATTATATATTATTGTATACAACATAATGTATTTAATATTTTATATTACAACATTTCTACCTATTGAAACAAAATGATTCAACCAGATTGAAATGAAATATGTTCAGAGTTCTGAATAGAAATTTTTCAGAATGTTCATTCTGTGGGACATTTTGAAATGTTGGGTTTTGTTTCCAATTCAGAATGCAAACAAATTGTGAAATGTCACAATTTCCCACCGAACAGAAATTCTGGTTTCTAACCATCTCTATTGTTAACAGATATCACTTTGCTCCAAATGTTCTGCTGTAAGGTAACAGAATAGAAAGGATAGATTTTCTGTGCTAGGCCAGAGGCAGTTCCCACAGAAATCAGGCAGTCTTCTCTACCGATTTCGTCTGATATAAAATAGAAGCAGGTATGTCCACTACAATAAATTCCTTTGGTTAAGTTTTTAGTTTCTATTAATCATCAATTAAACAGTGGAGAATAAAATCAGATTTCAAGAACATTTCTGATTACACCAGTGTGCCCCAAGTACACTTTCATTTGGGACATTGATATTGTCTTAGATTACTTGGTAAAACTGATAATGAATTATGCTCCTTGAGGCTATGGTTAATTAAATTGGCTACCCTTTTGTCTTTAGCATGGGCAACTGGGGTATTCAACTGCTCAGAATTGATGAGTCCAAGTTAAGACAAATCCCGGAGGGACCTGAACTCCTGCTGTCAGACAAGAATACAACTCAGATCACATTCTTTTAAACAGGTCATCGTCTCTAAGAGGGAGATGTTTTAGGATCTGTTAAAAGCATTAGTTATTAGTACACTTGGTTCTTAGATTAAAGAAAGCTTTTATATTGCTGAGTTAGAGACAGTGCATTAAAAGTAGGTACCATCTCTTCTGTTCATGCAATAATGAAGCAATTGACCTGCCAAACAGTAGCAGCTGTGGGACTGATTGGACGCTGCTGAGCAGTGTTTGTGAGCTTTTGCTCTACTTCCAAAAATAGCTTCAACTATGTTCACACCCCTCATTACTCACTATGGGCCTGATCCAGTGAAGTCCATGGAAGGACACCTATGACAATAACAGGCTTTGGATCAAGGGTATATTTTACACAATTCTTGTGAATATTTTCTTATTTCCCAATGCAAATGTCTGGTGAACAGCCATTCTTTGTATGAATATCTATATTCACTGGCAAAGTTATTTGCGTAGGAAAAAGATTATCCTATTTGATATTTTTATTCTTTTATTTAAAAGAAAGTTTCAGTCATCCAATCAGGGTGCAAATACATCAGCATGTGTAGATGTAGCTATTTCAATCCCAATTTTACAAACTGCTGCCAAATTGTGTTAACAATACTTGCAAGCATTAAAAGGATTTCTCCCCCCTCCCTACCATTTTAGATCGTGCAGGACAGTGCTTTTCAAACTCTTCCACTGTAGGATTCCCTCCATATTTAGCAAGATGGGAAAGCTAGGGTGGTCGAGAACCCCGATACCAGTTTGTGGGATGCTGGGTTGAGCATTTATGATGCAGAAGTATTGCAACAACATCAACAATAGGAATGTTTGGTAAGGTTTGCAGAAAGTCTGCTCCTTGTTTACATAAAGTATATTGATTAGAGCTGGGTGAAATTTTTCATACAAAACTTGTAAAAATGTAGACTCAACAGCAAAAAACTCTTTTGTGAATTCAAGTTGTTTTGCCATAATGTTTTGGTAAAAAAAAAATTTTTTTTTGAAAAAATCCAAAAACCAGAAACATTTCATTTAGAAAATGAAACATTTTGATTGTTGAATTCAAAATGGACTTTTTGTTTCTAAATATCCTCTAATTTTCCTTTTTATAAAAGAAATCCAAAATGTTTTAAAATGCTCAAAATCAAGCCACAATGTTTGGTTTGTGGTTGAACAAAACATTTTGTGTAACCCAAAACACAATTTTTTTCAACTTTTTAATTTGCTGAACATTTTAAAAAAAAAATCATTTTCAGTTTGACCCAAAACATTTTTTTCCAATTGTTTGGAATTCGCAAAGCTCTAATGTAGAGTCATTAGGATTGACTGGAATGCAGTAGACATTAGGCATCCTTATTAATGAATCTGAATGTCAATTTCTATCAATGTATGTCTTTAGATTTATAATACCAAAGACATGTATTGCCATAGCTCTATGACACCAGCACTGTGCCCAAAACCAATCACCAGCTTCTGATGTTATGTCAAGCAGTACACCCGAAACCCCACAGTTAGCAACTATTCTTGCACCACTACTTCTCTGAATGTTGGGTGAAAGGATGAGCCTTGCAAGAAGGCATGGAGCCCTTCAGCCTCAGGCTGGCTTGGATCAAAGGAGGAGCCCATTCCAAAGAAAAGAGGCCCTCTTGAAGAGTACCCTGCCAGAGGCTCCCTCTCTTTTGCACCAAGAGGGCTCCAGGCCAAGTACCTCTGCTAACCACAAATGCAGCAGGGTGTCCTGGGGAGAGAGGCACAGGATGGCTGTGTGCCATACACCTCATGGGACACTATGCAGCTAGCAGCCTGCCCACAGCTCCCCCTCACCCTCAAACATCTGGCTGAATGGTGGAACACTTGTCTACCTTTCTGCCTTCTGGCCACTAGGGCTGGTCTAGCGGTGGCTGTGCAGTCACTCAGGTGCCTCCTCTCTCGTTGCTCCCCCCGCTGGATCACAGCGAAGGAGTACTTGTGTGGCAGCAGGGTAGAGTAAGGAGCCCAATACTCCCCCCCCCCCCGCCCCTACTCTGGCACCAACAAATACCCAAACATCTGCCTATGCCCAAGTGCTCCATCCCTGCTTCTAATAGGGGACTTCAATCACCCTGACATGGATTCATCAAGGGCAAAACATGCCTGACCAACCTGATTGCCTTCTATGATGAGATAACTGGCTCTGTGGATATGGGGAAAGCAGTGTATGTGATATATCTTGACTTAAGCAAAGCTTTTGGTACAGTCTCCCACAGTATTCTTGCCAGCAAGTTAAAGAAGTATGGATTGGATGAATGGACTATAAAGTGGATAGAAAGCTACCTAGATTATCGGGCTCAACGGGTAGTGATCAACAACTCAATGTCTAGTTGGCAGCCAACATCAAGCAGAGTACACCAGAGATCGGTCCTGGGGCCGGTTTTGTTCAACATCTTTATTAATAATCTGGATGATGGGATGAATTGCACCCTCAGCAAGTTCGCAGATGACACTAAGCTGAGGGGAGAGGTAGATACGCTGGAGGGTAGGGATAAGATACAGAGGGACCTAGAGAGATTGGAGGATTGGGCCAAAAGAAATCTGATGAGGTTCAATAAGGACAAGTGCAGAGTTCTGCACTGAGGAAGGAAGAATCCCATGCACGGCTACAGGCTGGGGACTGACTGGCTAAGCAGCAGTTCTGCAGAAGAGGACCTGGGGATTACAGGGGACGAGAAGCTGGATACGAGTCAGCAGTGTGCCCTTGTTGCCAAGAAGGCCAACAGCATATTGGGCTGTATTAGTAGGAGCATTGCCAGCAGATCAAGGGACGTGATCATTCCCCTCAATTCAGCACTGGTGAGGCCACATCTGGAGTATCGTGTCCAGTTTTGGTTCCCCCACTACAGAAGGGATGTGGACAAATTGGAGAGAGTCCAGTGGGAGGGCAACAAAAATCATTAGGGGGCTGGGGAACGTGACTTACGAGGAGCGGCTGAGGGAACTGGGGTTATTTAGTCTGCAGAAGAGAAGAGTTGGGGGGGATTTGATAGCAGCCTTCAACTACCTGAAGGGGGAGTGGGGGTCCAAAGGGGTTGGAGCTAGGCTGGTCTCAGTGATGGCAGATGACAGAATACGGAGCAATGGTCTCAAGTTGCAATGGGGGAGGTCCAGGTTGTATATTAGGAAACACTATTTCACTAGGAGGGTGGTGAAGCACTGGAATGGGTTACCTAAGGAGGTGGTAGAATCTCCATCCTTAGAGGTTTTTAAGGCCTGGCTTGACAAAGCCCTGGCTGGGATGATTTAGTTCAGGGGTTCTCAAACTGGGGGTCGGGACCCTTCAGGGGGTTGTGAGGTTATTATGTCGGGGGGTCGCAAGCTGTCAGCCTCCACCCCAAACTCCGCTTTGAATCATAGAATATCAGGGTTGGAAGGGACCTCGGAAGGTCATCTAGTGCAACCCCCTGCTCAAAGCAGGACCAATCCCCAATTTTTGCCCCAGATCCCTAAATGGCTCACTCAAGGGTTGAACTCACAATCCGGGGTTTAGCAGGCCAATGCTCAAACTACTGAGCTATCCCTCCCCCATTATGCCTCCAGCATTTATAATGGTGTTAAATATATTTTAAAGCATTTTTAATTTATAAGGGGGGGTCACACTCAGAGGCTTGCTGTATGAAAGGGGTCACCAGTCCAAAAGTTTGAGAACCACTGATTTAGTTTCAGAGTAGCAGCCAGGTTAGTCTGTATTTGCAAAAAGAAAAGGAGTACTTATGGCACCTTAGAGACTAACCAATTTATTTGAGCATAAGCTTTACTGATTTAATTGGTGTTGGTCCTTCTTTGAGCAGGAGATTGGACTAGATTACCTCCTGAGGTCTCTTCCAAGCCTAATATACTATGATTCTATGTTCCCTCTGCAGCCCCAATACCTCTTCCCCGCAGCATCCTCTGCCCTCAGGAGTCCCCAGCAAACCATCCAATCAGACATCACAGGCTTTACTCCCAGACTTCCCCTCCCAGCTACACCCATAGAACACTTGTACATCCACTTATCAAGTTTTGTGCAGCTCCATGAACAACCCCTACAGTGCTCAGGGCAGGCTGTGCTGACCACAAGCTTAACCTTATGGTACATATACAAATGACATGGAAAGTACCTCGTTAAATAATTTGCACAAAATGTCACAGAGGAGCAGTGCAAAACTTGGCGGCTACACAAGCAGTCTCTCAAATAGACAGGTCCCAAAGTCAAAACCAACACCTTAAGTTTCCAGCAAGATATACCACTTATTCAAGCAGGCCACCGCCTTCTGCCCCAGCTGCAAATTCTGGGTTGATTGACAGTTTAGTCCCAAATAGAGATATTATCGTAGTCTAGTCTGGGGGTGTCAAAGGCACAGGGAACAGCAGCAAAGTCCAAATCCAAAACTGTTGTACTCTCTTGGCCACACACATGCAGAGTCGCAGAAAGTAACAGTGATCTGTCACTGTTAATTACAGCATCAATAATCTGTCATTATTAATTGCAGTCACCAAACAGCAAGCATTGCTAATCCTGGAGTACACCTAACTAGCTGGGTTTTGACTCCCAAAGTGTAGAATCTGAGGCTTCAACATTGCAGACCCTATTGTAGTAAAGGTTGCCTATTTAGGCCCAAGCCTAGCAAAGGACTTAATCATGTGATTAACGTCAAATAGGGCTCATCAGAACAGAAGTGCTGTCCCACAGGACATCTGTTTTATTCCCAAATCAGGATGAAAAGCTGAAATATCAAAAATTTTGGCAGAACAGAAATTCTCCAAAATTTCTATTTGAAAATGGCATAATGTTTCATTGTGAGTCAGTTCAACATTAGCATTTCCCTGTGGTGCTGCGTGGCCTTGTGGGAGGTGTAGTTTGAGAACCTGATGCCCCCATTCTCCCATATGGGCCAGGGTCCCAGGCCAGACTACTCTCCAATGATGCACCTGCAATCATGCAACTCCCATGATGCACCGCACAGCTTGGTTAGATGGGAGATAACATTCCATCAAGGGAGTTAGTAGTCCAACCAGGGAGCCTGGCCTCTGGGGGAGAACGAGAGCCCGAAGGACAGCTCCCATGAGGCAAAGTGACACCTTAAGGAAATGCTTTTTAATTTTGAACTCACTCACAATGAAACATCTCAGGTCAGTTCAACAAACCAAAATAGTTTGATCTGGGTTGAAGCAACCTGAAATTAAATATTTCATTTTTATTTTCCCAACAGAAAATTGAAAAACTTCAGTGGTAAAATTGCAGTTTTCACACTGAAGAATTTGATTCTGTGCAAACTGCATTTTCTGTCAAAAAATAATTCTGATGGAAAGTTCCCATCCAGCAGAGGAATGGTCCCACTGACCATCTTCCAGGATTTCCCATTGACTTCAATAGGACTGTTCTCCTGCTTAAAATTAAGAACACGCTTAAGTACTTTGTTAGACTTGGGCCTTATTTCTGTTTGTGACTCATTCATAAACAAATCCCAATTTCTGCCAATGTATTGGTAATTTGGGCAAAGGCAGAATAGTTTATGAAAACAATTTTCAGCCTATAGAGTGTTCATTAACTGTTCCATCTAGATATTCGCTCTGTTATTCCTGGTGTACAAATGGCTACCATAGTTGCATGGTAGCTTCTCTGCTCTCTGTTTGGATGGCTGAAATGTTATAAACATAGGAATGATAGATAGTTGACTGAGGAATCATCTTGTCTATGCAGGAATACGAATTACTAACAGGTGAATCTGAGCATTTGTATGAAGGAACAGTCACATCAGAAACATTCCTGAGAACAAATCCCCAGTCTCACAAATATTGCAATTCATCCTTTCACAAGACATCCGTGAAATCTCACCTAAGCCCTACTTTGAGCGCAAGCATCAGTTCCACATACAAAAAGTAACCCTGGACACAGACATGGCTGAGTAGATGAACAGTGGAGGGGTTGATTGAATGTTCACATAGTTTTGCAGTACATACCAGCCCAATTGAAATGTTCGGTTTGGGTAGGAGTGGGTATATCTATCCCATCAGCTATTGTTTGGGGTTATTTTTCTGTTTTGCAAACTGATGTAAATCCAGAATTATTCCAGTTATGTTTTAGGTGCAAAAAGCCATCATGAATTGTTATTAATGTCTGTACAGTATAATCCCAATTATCCAAATAGCATGGGGAACATGGATTTTATCTGGATTATCGAAAGGGCAGAAGGCATACAAAAGTGGGGTGGCCTTCCCCGCAGTTGGGGGTTCGTCTTCCTCCTTCTCTGGCTAGGGGTCTTCTGGCTAGGGGTCTTAGCTCTATTATCCAGACCCCCTCGTTATCCGAATCCCTTCCTTGTCCCCCATACTATTTGGATAGTTGGGAGTACACTGCACTGGCATTAATAAGAATTCACTATGACTTATTGCACATAAAACATAACTGGAACCATTCTGGCTTATTCTGGACAAGGAAGGGATTTGGATAATGCAGAGATTCAGATAATAGGGTTTTGGATAATCGGGAGTATACTGTATATTGAAGTCACGGTTCCCTGAATACTGAATACTTTAAAGATTATATTGAACAAGTGGATAGTTAACTTATTAGCAGTAGCCGTTTTTCTACTCAAGAATGGCCTGCTAATTACTGCTTTGTGAACCATTTGTTTTAGCTAACTGTTTTAGCTAACCAGGGGAGGGATAGCTCAGTGGTTTGAGCATTGGCTTTCTAAACCCAGGGTTGTGAATTCAATCCTTGAGGGGGCCATTTAGGGATCTTGGGTTGGACTAGATGACCTCCTGAGGTCCTTTCCAACCCTGATATTCTATGATACATCTTTAAATATAGCCAAATATAAATGTACCCATCTAGGAACAAAGAATGTAGGAACTCCATCCTGGGAAACCATGACTCTGAAAAAGACACGGGGATTGTGGAGGATAATCAACTGAACAGGAGCTCCCAGTGAAAATCCTAATGAAATCCTAGGATGAATAAACAGGGGAATAGGAGCAGAGAGGTTATTTTATCTCTGTTTTTGGCACTGGTGCAACTGCTGCTGGAAACCAGTGTCCAATTCTGGAGTGCACAATTCAAGAAGGATGCTGAAAAATTGGAGAGGGTTCAGAGAAGAGCCACAAAAATGATGAAAGAATTAGAAAACCTGCCTTATGATAGGCTCAAGGAGCTCAATCTATTTAGTTTAGCAAAGAGACGGTTAAGGGATGACATGATCACAGTCTATAAATACCTACTTGGGAAACAAATATTTAATAATGGGCTCTGCAGTGTAGCAGAGAAAGGGGTAACATAATGCAGGGGCTGGAAGTTGAAGCTGGACAAATTCAGACTGGAAATAAGGTGTAAGTATTTAGCAGTGAGAGTAAGTAACCACTGGAATAATTTACCAAGGGTGGTGGATTCTGCATCATTGATAAACATCCAATCTTGAGTTAAAAGTTTTCTAAGAGACCTGCTCTAGGAATTATTGGGGGAAGGTCTCTGGCTTGTGTCAAACAGGAGATCAAACTGGAGGATCACAGTGGTCCCTTCTGGCCTTGGAATCTGTGAGCATGAGAGTGGGTGAAACATATGTAGGAGCTTGTCAAGGTTCCTTCCCCACTTTGAACTCTAGGGTACAAATGTGGGGACCTGCATGTAAAACCTCCTAAGCTTACTTTTACCAGCTTAGGTTAAAACTTCCCCAAGGTACAAACTATTTTACCCTTTGCCCTTGGACTTCCACTGCCACCACCAAACGTTTCTCTGGGTTCCTGAGAAAGCGTTCTTTGGAAACGTCTTTCCCCCAAAAAATCCTCCCAACCCTTGGACCCTACTTCTTGGGGAAAGTTAGGTAAAAATCCTCACCAATTTGCATAGGTGACCACAGACCCAAGCCCTTGGATCTTAGAACAATGAAAAAAAAGCATTCAGTTCTTGAAAAGAAACATTTTAATAGAAGAAACAGTAAAAAGAAAAGAATCACCTCTGTAAGATCAGGATGGTAAATATCTTACAGGGTAATTAGATTCAAAACATAGAGAATCCCTCTAGGCAAAACCTTAGGTTACAAAAAGACACACAGACAGGAATATTCATTCTATTCAGCACAACTTATTTTCTCAGCCATTTAAAGAAATCATAATCTAACGCATATCTAGCTAGATTACTTACTAAATTCTAAGACTCCATTCCTGTTCTGTCCCCGGCAAAAGCAGCATACAGACAGACACAGACCCTTTGATGTTCTCCCTCTTCCCAGCTTTTGAAAGTATCTTGTCTCCTCATTGGTTATTTTGGTCAGGTGCCAGTGAGGTTATCCTAGCTTCTTAACCCTTTACAGGTGAAAGGGTTTTTTCCTCTGGCCAGGAGGGATTTAAAGGTGGATAGCCTTCCCTTTATATTTATGACAGAGCTGTTTAAATCAAATGTCCAAGCTTTAGGCTTGTTGTGATCCAGCATCAACATCAGACGGTAATTTTATTTTTACCTAGTAACATACAGATTATCTTTTAGGTGATTATACGGATGCAGCAATAGAGAGCTGCTTTATCTTCCAGGAGCTAGACAGTCACCACAGAGCAGTCTGGTTTAAAACTTTTCCTTATAGGATAAACCTTCTGTCCCCTTTTGAAAGGAGTTGAAATTATCTGCTTTTGCAAGACTCATTTAGTTCTGAATTAAAAAAATAAAAATCTTCTTTTTAGCAATCCTGAGATTCCAGCTAATCACTTTTTTTTCTTGGTTTAAGACTTTAAGGCTTTGATAATAGTTCTCCTTAGTGGGAAACAGGGAGTCAGCCTGACCCAGTGCGTAGGGGAAAGGGATTTGGAACCAGAAGATCCATGTTCTATTCTTGGTTCTGCATAAGCGTGGGAACACCATTTCACTTCTGTGCTTCCTTTCCCCAAAAGGTAAAATGGATCAATGATACTTAGTCTCCCTTGTGAACTGGTTTTGGAACTGTGAAGTAAAAATATTACGTATCTTCAGAGGTCTAGTTCATGAATACAATGAGGAGTCTGGTGGCACCTTAAAGACTAACAGATTTATTTGGGCATAAGCTTTCGTGGGTAAAAAAACCCACATCTTCAGATGCATACAGTGGGTTTTTTACTTACAAAAGCTTATGCCCAAATAAATCTGTTAGTCTTTAAGGTGCCACCGGACTCCTCGTTGTTTTTGTAGATATAGACTAACATGGCTACCTCTCTGATACTTAATTCATGAATGTTTCTCACTGCAAGAGACTGATATATTTTTTCTTGTTGAAAAAGGGACATTCATAAAATAACGCTCGCCCCCTTTCCCCACCACATACACATTCCTGCTCTGCCAAAGGATACATTGTCTTATGAACGTATGGATCCCTTTTGATAGGAAAGGTTCACTGTTTAAGTGTTGTTCCTGAATTTTCCCCTAAGATATATGTTCATATGCTTCCAAGAAAGATGTCTTCCAGTTCCCACAGTCAGTGATTTCTTTTGTACACATCAACATCCTTCAAAATTAATTCTTCACTGGTTCTTAATAAGTAGTTTATAATAATTTGCTCTGTAATAATTTGCTCTGTACTTGAAGAACAATTACATTCCAAGATAACTAGGTTTTAGTAAACTGGCTTAAATTTGACTGGATTTCAATGCTGGGTTATTTTTAGATTCTTAGTAATTTATGTTTCAGACTATCTGAGCTCTAAATCCTCACCACTTTCCAGCTTTCATTTCAGTTACTGATGTCTAAAATGTGTTAGTGTCTCACTAGCTGTTTCTCCCTTTCTCTTTCTGTGCTGCATTGCATAAGTGTCTGCTACTTTTGAAGTTGTTTTCTTGTGCCTGCTCATCTCTGTTGCTGCTTATCCTTTGTGGCAGGTCACTTCTTCACCTGGCTATCATTAATTCTTTATTTTTCCAGTTCGGATGCGAGGAATTCTGACTTTTAAATGGCCTTACATGTTGCTTCGTTGTACCCTCCACTCTGCCACACACTAGAAGGACTCAGAAAGTCAAAAATATTTTAAACAAATAATAAATAACTTTGCATTTATTTATCCTTCACTGGACAAAGCAAGATTGCTGCTTACCAATGGAATAGATTCTTTAGTGAGAAGAAAAGGCAGTTAAGCACTTCCAAACTCATTCAATAATTAATGCTTTTCAACAACAGTAAAATTAGAGTTAATTACCAATGTATCTACACAGTGAACCTTGAATATGTGCACTGGGAATCACGGTCATTGATTATATTTGTTTATTCTACAGGCACTGGCTACTTTATAAGAGCTCAGACTGGATGCTAGATAGACAAGGCATAATGCTATTAGCAACACATTTTTTCAGTGCACTGAAATGTTATGAAAATTGTGTTTTCCCAAATTAGGATATGTGATATCCTAAATTATGTGACAGTTGAACAAATCCCAGTATTTCACAGGATCAATTTACTGTAATATAGAGCAATGTGAAGATCAATATTTCCTTGAAAAAAGAAAAGGAGTACTTGTGGCACCTTAGAGACTAGCCAATTTATTTGAGCATAAGCTTTCGTGAGCTACAGCTCACTTCATCGGATGCATACCGTGGAAACTGTAGAAGACAGTATATACACAGAGACCATGAAACAATACCTCCTCCCACCCCACTCTCCTGCTGGTAATAGCGTATCTAAAGTGATCACTCTCCTTACAATGTGTATGATAATCAAGTTGGGCCATTTCCAGCACAAATCCAGGTTTTCTCACCCTCCGCCCCCCCCCTCCCCACACACACACACAAACTCACTCTCCTGCTGGTAATAGCCCATCCAAAGTGACCACTCTCTTTACAATGTGTATGATAATCAAGGTGGGCCATTTCCAGCACAAATCCAGGTTTTCTCACCCCCTCCCCAAAACACACACACACTGGATTTGTGCTGGAAATGGCCCACCTTGATATCATACACATTGTAAAGAGAGTGGTCACTTTGGATGGGCTATTACCAGCAGGAGAGTGAGTTTGTGGAGCGGTGGGGGGAGGGAGGCGGAGGGTGAGAAAACCTGGATTTGTGCTGGAAATGGCCCAACTTGATTATCATACACATTGTAAGGAGAGTGATCACTTTAGATAAGCTATTACCAGCAGGAGAGTGGGGTGGGGGGAGGTATTTTTTCATGCTTTGTGTGTATAAAAAGATCTTCTACACTTTCCACAGTATGTATCCGATGAAGTGAGCTGTAGCTCACGAAAGCTTATGCTCAAATAAATTGGTTAGTCTCTAAGGTGCCACAAGTACTCTTTTTCTTTTTGCGAATACAGACTAACACGGCTGTTACTCTGAAATATTTCCTTGGGATCACTGAAAACATAATCACAATATTGTTGACTTTTATAACAAATGTATATAAAAATTAGTAATGCAACGTTCTAATGATGATATTTCAATTCTCATCAGGTGTGTATGTTAGAGAAAGAGATTGGGGGCAAGAAAGATCAACTTTGATTTCCCTCGGGGTTCCCCCTGTGCATAACTGAATTATTAGTGTGTAATTTTGCAACATGGGAAACCCTTCTTCTAACCTTTTATTGTGTAAAAGAAGTATAGGGCTGGATTTCAAAAGAGATTTGCACTAGAGATGGGCACAGTTTTTCTTCCGCAACTTTTTTTCAGTGAAAAAATGCAGATTTGGGCTGCCCAAAACATTTAATGAATAGTTTGTGTTGAAAAAAAACACTAAAGAATTAATTTTAATTAAAAAAAATCATTTTGGCACTTCTGGAATGAAACACTTTAATTCAAAATGACTTTTTGTTTCAAAATTTCCTTCAATTTTCAAAAAAATTTCAAAATCGAGATGAAACTTTTTGTCCCAGGTCATACAGAATGCTTTGTTTGACTCTAAATGAATTCTCTCTTTTTGACTTTTTTCCTTTGAATTTTGGATTTTTTTTCAGAATTGCTGGCAAACCGAAAAATCAGTTACCACTTGACTCTGACTCAGCACCACTTGAGAGCATTGGGGAAACGCTTAAAGTAGAGAGCAAGTATATGAGTGGACTGCATGGGAGTTGAAGATTTTGCCATTTCCTGTGGTAGAACTTCATGTACATGTTCTGGTGTCAAGTGGCTGGGTAGAAGTGAGTGTGCAGTTTGGGCAAATACGAATTTTCCTAAACATCTCCATGAATATCCTGAAGCCTGAGTGGTTTAATTACACTGTAACGGTTTTCTTCTTAGTGAAAAAAAGCTATAACCTTATTGTTTGCTTCTAAATAAAAGCTAAGGTTAGATGGAACTAAGAGCATTCTCAAATTCTCTCATGGAAGGGATAATTTACATAGAAATTACCCCTAAGAATGAAAAGTTATTGTACAGTAACGTGGTAAAAGTTGCCCTGTGCACTAAAGCTTGCTGTGGATTAGTCTGGACAAGAAGCAGAACCATTTTCAAAATGAAAACCATTTTTTTCTAAAGACCACAATTCAAAAATGGCTGGATTCATTAGCTTCAGATTTTTAAAAATATTCTCCTCTGGGCCAAGATTACGCCTCAGAAACAGCACAGGATGAGCAGATTTCAGCTTTGATTTCTGAAGGTACCTAAATGCATGTCTAATTTTAAACACATGAGCAGTCGTATTGAAGTCAGTATCACTACTCCTGTGCTTAAACTTAAGCATGTGCTTCAGTACTTTGCTGAATTGGGGCCTTTTTACAGAAAGGTAAGAGGAAGGATCAAAATTAGGCTTAATATGGAAACTCATCACCTTCACTATGGTGTCAAGAGCTGATCAAAAACAGGATATAACTACCATGAAATCATTGTTAGAATCAGGTTACTTGGCATACCTAGGTGCTTCAATATGGATTTAGGACCCAGGGTCTATTTACAGGAAACTGTATTTGAAAATCTTGGCCCATATTTCTGTGGAGACAGCGTTATGACAGAAACTTGTTTTGATCTGATTTTGCATTTATATATGGATATTGAGATATGTATAACATAGGCCAGATCTGTCAAAACATTACCACAGAACATGATGCTATCGCAATAATATACCGAAAACAGGGATGAGGTATCTATTATCTTAACTACAGAGCATACCTAATCATGGAATATCAGGGTTGGAAGGGACCTCAGGAGGTCATCTAGTCCAACCCCCTGCTCAAAGCAGGACCAATCCCCAATTTTTGCCCCAGTTCCCTAAGTGGCCCCCTCAAGGATTGAACTCACAACCCTGGGTTTAGCAGGCTAATGCTCAAACCACTGAGCTATCCCTCCCCCCAAATAATAAAAGCATTGGTCCTGCAGCCATTTGTGTGTACCTTTATACATCAGTGGCCTCTTTGAATTCAGTGTGGGTCTGCCCACACTTATGTTTTTCAGGATTGGGACCTCAGGATAATGGAGCATTTTGTAGAACCTCTTCATTTGCATTATTTGCTGGAAGTTACTTCACAGCTTAATGAATGTTGAGAATTAGCCAGTTAGCAAGAAAGAACGCAACCAAGTCATCAAGGATACTACATCACAAAATGAATTTAACAGCTAAGAGGAGATTAATTTACTTTCATTATCATAGGTTTCAGAGTAACAGCCGTGTTAGTCTGTATTCGCAAAAAGAAAAGGAGTACTTGTGGCACCTTAGAGACTAACCAATTTATTTGAGCATGAGCTTTCGTGAGCTACAGCTCACTTCATCAGATGCATACCGTGGAAACTGCAGCAGACTTTTATATATACACAGAGAATATGAAACAATACCTCCTCCCACCCCACTGTCCTGCTGGTAATAGCTTATCTAAAGTAACCTGATGATTACTTTAGATAAGCTATTACCAGCAGGACAGTGGGGTGGGAGGAGGTATTGTTTCATATTCTCTGTGTATATATAAAGTCTGCTGCAGTTTCCACGGTATGCATCTGATGAAGTGAGCTGTAGCTCACGAAAGCTCATGCTCAAATAAATTGGTTAGTCTCTAAGGTGCCACAAGTACTCCTTTTCTTTTTTCATTATCATAGTAATTCATACTATGTTTTTGCAAAAGTAACGGGAACTTCTAAGACCTCTTTCCAGCAACCCACTTTGAACTCTGTTCTGAAATGCAAGGAGAAAGAATGGGGTGCAAGGTGAGAATGGATGTTTTGGTTTTGGGAGGAGAATTATTGGATTTGCAGAGAAGCAAATTAAGCATAAAGTCCTAGTCTTGACCCTTCACAGGATGCACTAGCACAATCCCTATACTTGTGTGACTTCCCACTGACTTAAGTGGGACTACAAATAGGAGCTAACAGATCCCAATGCAAGCTCAGAACCTTAAGGCTAGATTGAAGACAGTCTTGACGCTCGATCTACTGAACCCAATGGGAGTAACACATCCTTAGTGAGACTCTGTTGTATATGCTTCCATCCTACTATGTTTTCTTCAAAGGAGCAAGTGTGTTATGTATCATTTGTTATTAGGGATAGTTACATTTTATTTTTACCTTGCAGACAACTCCCAGTTTAATAATGTTCAATATATGTTAAGGGTTCATTGCTAAACTCGATTGCTTTTTTCTGCCACGCAGCTTCTGTAATCTTTAAGTTTATTTCTACATCTCTACATAGGGTTGGGTTTTAAAAAGTGTCTTAGTAATAACCTTAGAATGCATAAAAAATTATGACCAGTAGCAACTCCAAGATTCTGAATTTAATGTTTTTAGACCTCCGAATAAATTTTTTGCATTTAAAGGATTTTTACAAATCTCAAATAAAGAAGGAAATAATCTTTACAAAAAAGATTCCCCCCTCCCTGAAAACACTACTTTGAAATGCTTTTACAGTTGAAGAAAGTGCTTTTTGTATTGACTGGACAAAGAAATATTGCTGATTACCCAATGGTATACATTTTTCTTTGCGGGAACAGTCACTTCAGAACTTGTTAAATAATTAACGCATTTCAACAATGGTAAAATCAGAGCTAATTACCAATATGACTGCTCAGTGAACCTCGCACAGTTACACAGGGAATCAAGGTCACTGTTCATATTTGCTTATTCTACAGACACTAATGGCTCTTTTATGCAGAGATAAGTATTTGTCCTCAGGTTAGAAACAGGTTATACAAGACACCATGCTGCCAGCCACAGCTTTTTCAGCACAGTGAAGTTCTATGAAAATCATGCTTTCCAAAACCAGGAGTCTGTATTCCATTGTTAAAGAATGCAACAAAAATGAAAGCCCCAAAGTATTGTGCTAGGTAACAATTTTATTTTTCTCCATGGGAACAAAAATGACCCATTGGAGTCAACAGAACGATCCAATTGAGCCTGTCCTAATGCTGGCATAGAACAGTATTGTCATCACAGTCTGGCATTTCTGTGCATGCTCGACTGAAATTTGCTTTCTGCAAGTAACTCAGGCAATCAAAAGTGTGCAGACAGCTGGGTCAGGGCGAGGTTCTTTTACCTGGTTAAGGGTTTGCATTAGAAGTTACATTGATTGGGGTGGCATTGGGATCTCCCTTGAGCATGGTATAGCATATGAAAATTGACATTCTGTAATAAATCTTTGGTACCAATTTAGGAGCCATGCTGTGCCATCAGTTTTTAAACAGAACTCCTCATTGCAATCAGCAGGGAATTCTTGCTGAAAAGGTCAACAGAATAACATGGCCCTAAGTTTTTAAAGCTGTAAGTACCTCCAGAGATTTGTGCAACAGTGAATGTTTTATAAATGTGAATGTGACATTCTATACTTTGGGGAAGTGTTCTGTAACCCTCATATTCCTCATTTACATATAACTGTGATCTTGCATATAAAGCATGCCATGTGAGGTATCGGGGGACAGGTTATGAACTGCTGAAACCCACTGTTCTATGTAATTATGAATATCTTTAGTGCATATGAAGTTATGAGATTGTATTGTATGTTGTCACTAAAACATGCTGTAAGTTGGGGTATCAACCAGATATTAGCTCCCCAGAGGCAACAGCAAGGAAAGTAACCAACGCCCTGGCGGGGTGTCAAACAACCATCAACAGCCATTTTCCAGCAAGGGAGCTACAATTCAGTGACTCACCTGCATGGGGACACACCAGGGAAATTGCTCAGCTTTGCCTGGGAACTCAGCAATGCTCCCCAGACATGCCTGGACTTGTGTTCTCCAAGCACATGAACTAAGGGTATAAAACAGAACGTAGGGGACCCATGCTCAGCTGCAAGCTACAAGTACACTCTGAAGACTCCAACAGAGGAGACTGGTCCAAGTTTCAAAGGGTAAAACCTACGTACTATGAACTGCAATATCCAGTGGAGTGAAAAACTGCTTAATCTAGATGTTTCCCAGTCTAATAGGGTTGAGAGTTTAGACTGCATGCTTAAATTTTATTTTGGTAACCACTCTGACTTTTTGCCTATCACTTTAATCATAACTATTTCACATTTGGGGACAATGTATACCTTCAAATCAGCAGCACTGGTATGGATACCCGCATGGCCCCACAGTATGCCAACATTTTTATGGCTGACTTAGAACAACGCTTCCTCAGCTCTCGTCCCCTAATGCCCCTACTCTACTTGCGCTACATTGATGACATCGTCATCATCTGGACCCATGGAAAAGAAACCCTTGAGGAATTCCACCATGATTTCAACAATTTCCATCCCACCATCAACCTCAGCCTGGACCAGTCCACACAAGAGATCCACTTCCTGGACACTACGGTGCTAATAAGCAACGGTCACATAAACACCACCCTATACCGGAAACCTACTGACCGCTGTGCTTACCTACATGCCTCCAGCTTTCATCCAGACCACACCACACAATCCATTGTCTACAGCCAAGCTCTATGATACAACTGCATTTGCTCCAACCTCTCAGACAGAGACAAGCACCTACAAGATCTCTATCAAGAGTTCTTACAACTACAATACCCACCTACTGAAGTGAAGAAACAGATTGACAGAGCCAGAAGAGTTCCCAGAAGTTACCTACTACAGGACAGTCCCAACAAAGAAAATAACAGAACGCCTCTAGCCATCACCTTCAGGCCCCAACTAAAACCTCTCCAACACATCATTAAGGATCTACAACCTATCCTGAAGGATGACCCATCACTCTCACAGATCTTGGGAAACAGGCCAGTCCTCGCTTACAGACAGCCCCCCAACCTGAAACAAATACTCACCAGCAACCACACACCACACAACAAAAACACTAACCCAGGAACCTATCCTTGCAACAAAGCCCGTTGCCAACTGTGTCCACATGTCTATTCAGGGGACACCATCATAGGGCCTAATCACATCAGCCACACTATCAGAGGCTCGTTCACCTGCACATCTACCAATGTGATATATGCCATCATGTGCCAGCAATGCCCCTCTGCCGTGTACATTGGCCAAACTGGACAGTCTCTATGTAAAAGAATCAATGGACACAAATCAGACGTCAAGAATTATAACATTCAAAAACCAGTCGGAGAACACTTCAATCTCTTTGGTCACTCGATTACAGACCTAAAAGTGGCAATTCTTCAACAAAAAAACTTCAAAAACAGACTCCAACGAGAGACTGCTGAATTGGAATTAATTTGCAAACTGGATACAATTAACTTAGGCTTGAATAAAGACTGGGCTTGGATGTGTCATTACACAAAGTAAAACTATTTCCCCATGTTTATTTCTCCTGCCCCTCCCCCCCACCCTGCTGTTCCTCAGATGTTCTTGTCAACTGCTGGAAATGGCCCACCTTGATTATCACTACAAAAGGTTCCCCCTTCCGGCTTTCCAGCTGGTAATAGCTCACCTTACCTGATCACTCTTGTTACAGTATGTATGGTAACACCCATTGTTTCATGTTCTCTGTGTATATAAATCTCCCCACTGTATTTTCCACTGAATGCATCCGACGAAGTGAGCTGTAGCTCATGAAAGCTTATGCTCAAATAAATTTGTTAGTCTCTAAGATGCCACAAGTCCTCCTTGTCTTTTTGCGGATACAGACTAACACAGCTGCTACTCTGAAACCTAATAAATTTGCACTGCTCATCTTGAGCATTGCAAGATGGCACATTCCTGAGGTACAGTGTTGGGAGCTGGGGGGATTTGGCTCTGGTGCCTTTCTGTGTGTGATTCATGCAATCTAGCTGGGTGTGGGGCTTCACATGCTGTTGTGCTGAGTGATAACAGTGCCTGGAGGGGTTCGCTGCTTGTTACTGGTAAGGCATTGTAAGAGACAGCCCAGGCAGGAGAGAGTTAAGGGGGCACAGCAGTCCCACAGTCCCAGGCTGCATCCTGGGGGTCCCATCACAGTGAATATAAATAAATATTGCATGGCTGCAATGGGCAGGGCATCTTATATAATTTATCTGTTGTTCTGTAGATCATGAAGTTATAAAAACATTATGGGGAAATTAAATGAATTGCAGAAGTAGCTTGTTCCATATATGCAGAGAGACTGACAAGCAAATGTAACATAATCCCACTCTGGAATCCTGCACTACCTCCCAAAGATTGTTGGGGTTTACCTAACCAGCATTTGATGTCTGTAATATACAATCCAATGTTTTTATGTCTGTACTGAATTGCATTTGAGACAAATCTGTCCCTTCCTGGTGGACATAAGTCCTGCTGTGCTGGGTGGGACACGGGATTCCAGGAAGCCATGGAAGGCACCAACTGGCTTCCAAGTCCAGGTCTCAGTGGAAAGAAGTAGAGGTTGCTCTGTTCCCTGAGTGGGGTTTTCAGGCAGAGGAGGAGCTGGGACAGGGCAAGTGTACCTTTATCTTGGCAGATGCATGAGCTATCTCCTGCTCAGTGGAGAGGAGTGAAAGTGCTGGGGGTACTACCCTAGATGAGCATAGTACAAGGGACTATCTGGGTAAAATACTGCTCAATAAGAGAGCTGCTTTGTTCTGGGCTAGTTGCAGTGTGTGGCTGGTTTGAATGTGTAGACCTATATTCAAAATCCAAGTCCAAGGTGACAAAGGCATGGGTATCTGTGGCAAGGCCCATATTTGAAAGGAAAAGGATGCCACTCTTACTTTTTCCCCCAAGGCCAGATGGCAAAAATCTGTCTTGGCCACAGCTGCTGCCTTAGCCTAGAGGAGCAGCCTCGGATTTAATAAACCATCCAAACCATGAACACATGAGAAAAACAGCAAGTACACCCCTTGGATCAGGAGTGCTTGTGTAATTTCCTACAATTTTTTCTGCTAGTTTCCCTCATGTACCAATAATAGCTCAGTGGTTCCTGGTTAAACCTCATCCTCATTCTAGCACCTATTTAGATACTGGGTCAATCATTCATCTGAACTAGACCAGTGAGATAAAATCAATACTGAGATTGTCATCAGCATACTGGGTGCTATTAGCATCCATCCAAATCCAACTCAGATACATTTCAAACAGAAATGGTGATACAAATATATGGATGGTTGTTCTGAAGGTTAATAATGGATAAGAGTTTAACGGAGGATAAGCTACAGTAAAAACAATACAATTAGCGTGTGCACTAGGACCTGAATTGCATGTGATAATCCAGACAGGAACATAGATTTCAGCAGACTACATGAAAGCCACATTATGATTATTGTTTATGTCTATTACCATAACATCTAGAAGCCCAAATTCTGGACCAGGACCCCATTGTGTCAGGTCCTGAACAAACACAAAGCAAGGCAGTGTATTCTAAATACACCAACCACAATGTCTCTGGTTGTATATTTAGACATTATTTAAAAAATATAAACAAATCATGGTTTATATTTTTTTGAAAAGATGTCTGTGGCAGCAATTTTAGACTTTTCTGAGTTACACTTGGACTGTCCTTTGCACAAAATATCTAGCAAACTGCAAAATACACATAACAGGATATATCTTTAAAATCATGTTAAGGAAAGAGAAAGGAAAGCTTGGTACTGGCAATAAAAGGCAGATCTCCTATCTTCCAGTACCACAACAAATTCACTGCACCACAGCCTCTTCTAGGCAAGTCACAAAACGTCCTGG